>NW_028297127.1:9248915-9971415 GCF_055798465.1 Pogonomyrmex barbatus | reverse complement strand
AAAACAGAAAACAGTAACTCAAAACAATCAACAAGAAATAAAAATAATGTCAAAATTGGAAAACCAGGCCCCGAAAACCTCTACTTAAAATTCTTCCCTTTCTCTAAACGGAGCTAACCTGTCGGCATGCACAATCTTGCTTTTCTGACCACCTGAACGAGAAATACAGAAAACTACATCACTAATTTTCTTAATTATCTCAAAAGGCCCCTCCCAATCGTTCTGTAGTTTGGGAGACCTACCCTTCTTACGATGAGGATTAAATAACCAAACCTTCCTCAAAAATGGGATGCCTAGCCTTTCGATCATAGCGGCATTTGATCTTCAAAGACCTTGATTCTAATCTCTCTTTTATTCTCTGATGAATTTCATCCAGCTTCTGCCGCAAATTCCGAACGTACTCCTCCGCTGACTTGGAAAAACCATAACTGGGAGGAGTACCTCTTAGCAAATCCATCGGCAAGGTAAGATCTCTTCCGCAAAACAATTCTGAAGGAGTTACGCCTGTAGCCTCATGTCTAGAGGTCCTATAGGCAAGAAGAAACATGGGAATTCAACGATCTCAATCCTTTTGATTCTCTTCAACAAACTTTGACAAATACTGTAAAATTGTCTGATGTTGTCTTTCAACTTGACCATCAGACTGAGGATGAAGAACGATCGTCCTCGTTTTCCTAATTCCCAAAATTCTCATCAATTCTTGAAAGAGCTGTGATTCAAAATTCCTTCCCTGATCAGTATGAAGTTCCAACGGGACCCCATATCTAGAAACCTGATTAACAAAAATTTCTGCTATCGTAGTAGCTCTCATATTTTTCAAAGGAAAAGCCTTTACCCATTTAGTAAAACAACCTACAACAACTAGGAGATACTTATTGCCTGAAGAAGAAACAGGTAACGGGCCTAAAATATCCATCTGAATCCTCTCAAAAGAAGCTCCCGAATTAAAGATCTGCAAAGGAGATTTCCCTTTATCCGCAGCATCCCTCTTCGCAATACAAATCTTACAGGTTCTGCACCATTCCTCAACATCCTTCTTACAGGTTACCTAATAAAAACGCTTCCGGATCATTTCCAGCGTTTTATTAATCCCGAAATGCCCTCCAGAAGGAGTATCATGAGCTTCTTCTAAAATCTGCTTTACTTTGCTTCGCGGGACCATCAACTGAAGAAAACTGTTTTTCAAATTAGGAGCCTCCCATCTCTTATGCAAAATCCCATTTTGGACTTCCAAGGCATGCCATTGATGCCAATAAATCTTGGCTGACAATCCTTTCGAAGAAACTTCCTCCCAAGAAGGTCGCAAATCATTTTCTTTGGCAAGTAAAAATATTGCCAGTTCCTGATCCTCTATTTGAGCCCTTCGCCAATCCTCAGAAGAATCCTCACGCAAAACAATACGAGCAACTACTTTATCCTCAAAAAGCCCTCTCTGAACTTCCACTTTAGAACAGAATCTACATTTTTCTTCTACACAAGGGCGTCTCGAAAGACCATCGGCATTACCATGTATAATCTCCTTTCGATGAGCAACATCAAAATCGTATTGTTGTAACCTTTCCATCCAGCGAGTCAATTGTCCCTCCAAGTCTTTGAAGGACATCAACCATCTCAAAGAAGCATGATCAGTTCGAATAGAGAAACTCTTTCCGTACAAATAATGATGAAAATGTTTCATCAAATCTACCAAAGCTAATAACTCTCTTCTTGTTGTGCAATAATTCCGCTCAGGTTTAAAACTATAATAAGCAATGACCCTCTCATAGCCGTCCTGAACTTGTGAAAGTACCGCCCCTATTCCAAAATCTGAAGCATCCGTATCCAAAATCATCTTTCCTTCCCCCTTCGGAAAGGAAAGAAGAGGTGCAGACGTTAATACTGTTTTACCCTCAAAAATGCTTCTTGACATTGGCTGGTCCAATCAAATTTAGTCAAATTCTCAGTTAACTTAAACAGAGGCTTCGCAATTGAAGAAAATCCCTTAACAAACTTCCGATAATAAGAGCAAAATCCAAGAAAACTTCGGACCTGTTTCTTATTCTGAGGAACTGGCCACTCAGTGACCGCTTCAGTCTTCTCAGGATCCGTAGCGATCCCGGCAGAAGAAACAACATGACCCAAATATTTTATTTGTCTCCTAAATAAATCACATTTCTTTGGGTTAACACAAAGTTTCGCAGCACGAAATCTCAGAAGAATCTCTCTTAAATTCTCTTTCATTTTCTCAAAAGTTTTGCCAAATACTATTATATCATCTAAATAAACCAGGCAAATTTTCGAAAATAAACTCCGAAGCACCCGTTCCATAAGACGTTCAAAGGTAGCCGGGACATTACACAGACCAAAAGGCATTGCAACAAATTGCCAAAGTCCATTCCCCACAGAAAAAGCAGTCTTTTCCCTATCTTCGGGATGAATTTTCAGTTGCCAATAACCACTCTTCAAATCCAGAGTGAAAAACCAGGCATTTCCCGATAACTGATCAAGAAGATCGTCAATCCTTGGTAACGGATAAGAATCTTTTTTCGTAACCGCATTCAATTTCTGAAAATCAATGCAAAATCTAAGAGATCCATCTTTCTTCTTTACCAAAACTGTTGGAGAAACCCAAGGGCTTGAAGATTCTTCAATTACCCCTTGTTCTTTCATGTCTTCCATAATTTTTTCTTCAACTTCTGAACGCATATGAATTGGAATTCTCCTAGGAGCCTGTTTGATAGGACAAGAATCCATTAATTCAATTTTATGTTGAAGAACTTCACACTTTCCTGCAACAGCTTGCTCCGAAAACACGTCACGAAATTCTCGCAACAATGTAGCGAAAACTATTCTCTGATCTACCTCCAACTCCTGGGAATTATTATCAAAGAATTCTTCCAACTCTGCGGGCACAGCTTCGTCCTCTTGCTTAATCCGATGACAAAAACCTTCCCTATGACCTCCACGGAGAAAAGATTCTATTACAGTTTGCATCCCTATTCGTGAAAAGAAATCCGCGCCCAAAATACAATCCTCTCCAATATCGGCAACGAAAATCGGTAACTCTAAATTAAATCTCCCTAACTTTATCTTAGCGAACATTTTAAACTGATCGGGACCCTTTCCTTCGTAGGATACCTCAAATTTTCTTCCTTTGCTGAAAAACGCTTCCCTTTTCTCCCTATAAATTTACTACTTACCAAGGTCACGTCGGAGCTCGTATCCAATTTAAAAAAACAGTCTCTCCCATTAAGAGAGCCTTGGAAAACAAAATTTCCTGATTTTTTACACCTTCTCTCAAAACGCCTACAAACCCCGGGGCATTTCTTCCATTTGTCGAGCCCGCCCCTGTAAGTTCGACAAAACCTATTTTTCCTGCTGTGAAACAGAAAGTGATGGACATTCGGAACGGAAGTGCCCTTGTTTTCCGCACTGCAAACATTCCTTTTTCTCTTGAATTTAAAAATTCTTCTTTTTCTTAAAATTTAAACCCCTCGTTCCACGAGATTCTACTTTGAACCCGTTTAAATCAGGATTGCTCTTATAATTCGAGCAATCTTTAACCTTTTTAAAATCAAAATTTCTCCGCTCTTTTAAACAATTCTCCCTAATAATTTTAATAGCCAAAGCCCTTTCTACTGCGGCCCTCAAAGATGTTAACCCTTCTAGCTGCAATGTCTGTTTAACATTTACATCAGACAATGCAACTACAAATTGAGAACAAGCAATTTTGTCACGAACTCCGGGAGAACATTCAGGATAAGCTAATCGAGATAAACGCTCGATATCTGAGCCTAATGCAGCTAAATCTTCTCCGAATCTCTGTTTTCGATTCGTAAATTGATAATAATAATTTTGCGAGGATAAATTTTCTCCAAAACGTAGCTCTAAATGCGCGACCAAATTTTCAAATTGAAAGTTCTCAAAATCCGTGCCCCCTTCCAAAATCGCACGCGCTTTTTCTCGGAGACATGACGCTAATACGACAACCTTCTTCGCGTTTCCCAAATTATTCGCCCGCGCAATTAAATTAAACTGCGTAAGATATTCGCGCAACGAAACACTACCGTCATAAGTATCAGACTTAAGTTTCAAGTCGGAACTAAAATTTGAAAAAGGAAATGACTGGCCTGATATCGGACGTTACGAAATCTCTTCCTGCGGACCGGGCATTGAAGATATTTCTGTCTCTCGACGAGCGCGCTCCTCCCTCAGAGAGCGAAGCTCCTCCAGCGTTAAGCGAAGAATCTCCTCCAAGTTCGGAGACGCCTCCGGCCCTTCCGCTCGAGTACAGGCCCTTTTTCTTGCAGACACTCTCCGACCTTTCGCCTCTTCCTGTCCAGTCCCCGTCTCTTCCGTTTGTCGCTCCGCCATTATCTCACACACACACACACACACACGCACGCACGCACGCACGCACGCACGCACGCACGCACGCACGCACGCACGCACGCACGCACGCACGCACGCACGCACGCACGCACGCACGCACGCACGCACGCACGCACGCACGCACGCACACACACACGGATCGAAAAATTCGATCCCGGACGAGCCCCCAAAATTGTCGCGTTCGCGGCGTTACTTCCCAAGATCGCGATACTCGGCGGAGCGCTTTCGGAAAGGAAGAACACTGTTTAAAGAAAAGCTCCCTCTTTATTAAACCAACGGTACGAAATGCGTCCGGCCACCGCGGAATCTGGCCGTGAAATCTGTAAAAACAGTCGGAGAACGACGCGTTGCCAAGGGCCGATCCTCTATTCAAACTCTTATCGATTGATGTTGATTAATTTCAGCAGCGCCGAACGGAACACCACACGGCCGCAACACTATCAAAGCTCAGCCTAAATCAATAAGAATAGCCAAAAATTAATTATTGGAAATAAGACCAGAGCATAAAAAGACATTTCTGATCTAAAATACATATTGCAAAAATCAATTTTGCAATTGTTATAAACTAATTAAAAATTGATTGTGAAGAAAAATTGATTAGGCCAATCGATTGTACGCGAAAAATTACTAAAGAAACACATATATAACTCTTTCTTAAATCATTCTTTGTTTATATAAAAAAATAGATTTTATTAAAATTTATTTCTACCAAGAATAGCTAAAAAATAACTATTAGAAGTATAACTGGAGCATAAAAAAACATTTCTGATATAAAAGGCACATTACAAAAATCAAGTTTGCAACTAATTGTTATAAACAAATAATTTTTTACATAAACAAAGAACGTTAAGAAAAAGTTTATATTGTATGTGTTTCTTTAGTAATTTTTCCCGTACAATCGATTGACGTAATTAATTTTCTCTACAGCCAATTTTTAATTTATTTATAATAATTAATTGCAAAATTGATTTTTACAGTGTTTTTTTATATCAGAAATATCTTTTTATGCTCCGATTCTATTTTCAATAATTATTTTTTGGCTATCCTTACTGGTCAAGGCATAGGTTTTAATGGCTTAAATCAGGGCTCGGAGTTAAACATTTTGGCCTGATTTCGGCCTTTGCTAAATTATTTGTATTATACATTTGAAATAAAACATCCTGTATATATTTTTAAAGAAGATATCTAAATGACAGTTTAGGACGAAAGACATACGGATAGCATATTTCTCCTACGGTCACTTCTGAGACTTCTGAATCGTTCGGCGGCTCCGCCGCTGAACCTCGAGATACACAACATGATATTTTCGTATTCTTAAAATTTGTAAAAATTACTAGATTACTAGATCTAATTGTTTCTGATAGCTAAGCAGTGACCATTATTTCAAGAATTATTTTACACTTTTACATGATTTGTTGAACAGATATCTTACTTTTTGGTATTTTTTACAAGTTTTAAGAATACGAAAATATGTTTTTAAACGGCGTCTACAATGAGATTTTAAGACGTAGAGAGAGACGTAGATAAGATTTAAGAAATTGGCCAACCACAATCGATTATTCTTCTATAAATCGATTATGGTTGGCTAATTTCTCAAGTCTAAAGTCTCATTGTAGACATCGCTTTAAGGGAAAAGTACAAAATAAAGCTATACGCAAGAAACTTTTTATATGTCATTTGTCACCTTTGACGTTATACAACCCATGTCGCGCCGCGAGAGAACCAAGCCTTAAACCAATAGCATTCACTTCAAATGAATGATCTTTTATATTATTAAGAATCGGCAGGAGTGACGAACTAACTTCGACTTGATCTAAAATGAGACTATTTACTTCTTATTAACAGTGCAGATATATATATATATATATATATATATATATATATATTTATACCTGTACTCAATTATATTCTGTCTTATATAGAAACGATGTTTTGTCATGATACTTTGTTCAGATAATTTCTTTTACAATTATGAAGTTATCTACAGAGCCAATTTTGCAATTTAACTCTTAAATAATTAAAATAAATGTAACTGTCTACTCCTTATTTACAGTGCAGATATATATTGTATTTGAGTACACCCATATCATATCTCATAGAAACAATTTTCTGTCATGAACTTTTTTCTACGTATTTTTTATAAAATTATGATTCTTGCTCTTTGTTCAAGAACCGGATTTTGTAATTTGGCTCTTAAAAAAATTTACAGTAAGTGAAAATATTTGCACTTTATTGTCCTATAGTGCAAATCTATTTACGCATAAATGAATTATTTATTTTCACACATTTTCTTACAAATCGCTCTGTAGTTTTTGTCAGGTGAATAGTTTGATTATAAATATCGTAATTATTATATATAGCTTTTCTCGCAGTATTTTGGCCGTAATATAGATGAAAAGGAATTTATTTCCGATAGAGGTCTCCATACCCTAATAATACAAGGACGTCCTCAGGATATTCTATTAGATGAGCCAGATATTCTGAGAACTACTTATCATGATCCTGAAACGTAAACAGTAGTCCTGTGGACTAGCAAATGAGCGTAATAACGTCCTAAGGACGTTCTCCACTCAGCCTTAGGCTAAGGCTTTCTTAAGATGACTTTAGGATGATTTCAGGATGACCTCAGGGACATCCTGAAAACGATCGTGTTTCGATATTGATTGCTAGTACTGAAAATCTATAATATACATGATCTATAATATACACCTCTCACGGAAAAGATGTGGAAAAAAATGAAAAAAAAATGAGAGAAATTGATGAAACATCTTTTATCTCTTATCACCGCTTGTTTCTAAAGCTGATAATCTATCCACTTGGAGATCCTGTTCGATGTCGCTTAACCTCTGGTCTATTGGGATGAAACTTGCCACTGAAATGAAGAAATAAGTGATTATAGGATTTCGACTTAAAATATGATAAATCTGGTTAATGAATGTTATTATATTGTAAATAAATAGTCTCAATTTTAAAATCTCGATTGCACATGTACTTCTTGTAGATAATTTAATTACATATATAGAACCGTGAACCTATATCATATTTAATGAGAATCATTTTTTTAATGAAAATTGTATATATTTTGCTTACTTGTTTATGAATTTGTTAATAATTGTATTAAATATGGGAAATATTTTTATTTATATATTATAGTTAATTAAGAAAGATAGTAATTAATAATGTTTCATTATTTATTTATTAAAAATGTCTAAAAAATGACGATTGAATGACGATATATTTATTCCGATAATATTTCGTGACAAATGTTACATTATTTTACGTCATTATTTGGTACACTGAGGACGAATAACGAAAAATGACCTTAAATCATCGTCAGTGTCGGTCCACAATAGGTGATTTAAGCTTTAAGAAGTAAGAAATTGACCAATTATAATCGAATATGAAAAGAATAATCGACTATGATTGGTCAATTTCTTACGACTTAAAGATTAAATACTTATTGTGGACCGACACTCATAATGGCATCATCTTGCTAGTTAAGTTAGAACATGTTATTATGATATTTTTAAAATACGTTTTAGGACTGTGTCAGAACAATGTCAGGATTATCAACAATTATTTATTAAAAATGCGTTATACATAAATGAATCAAGCTTTATTAATTATAATTCGTTAGTTATACAAAATTAGTTATAAAAATTCTCATTTTGAACATATGAAATAAAATATACATATATATAATATAAACTAGAAACTCTTTAACGTAAATAATATTTTTTTAAGATAATTAATTTTTAAAGAAACTATATTTTTACTATATACTATACTATTTTTACTATTTACTATATACTATATAATGTATTTTTAACAAATAATTGTTAATAATCCTGACATTGTCCTGATACAGTCTTGAAACGTATTCTGAAAATACCATAATAACATATTCTGGATCAATATTGATTACATTATGGACATCCACAGGATTACTGACGGATATGATTAAGATTTTTTCAGGACATCCTTAAGGATGCTTGTGGGATATTCTCAAGTTATCCTCAAATCATCCTAAAGTCGTCCTAAGAAAATTCTCAGGATAACCTGAGACTGAGAAGAGGACGTCCCGAGGACGTTTCCAAGTCGTATAACGCGCTTATTTGCTAGTCCACAGGACGTCCACAGGATTGTAAGACAAATTTTTGTCTTACAAGAGGAGGACGCGGACTTGGGATCACCGATTTTGAAAAGGCTTATATATGTTAAAGTATTCTACTAGCAGAGTACTTGAGGAAAAAGGATAGGACGTCATATTCAGTTGTTTTTGAGAAAAACCGATTTATAGCGTTCCTTATATATTGGCCGCGTTAAACTCATTGTCGCCGAGATCAGATAGTTCAAGTGCTCGGCCCTGTACCAATCTCGACCCGGGTTCGATTCCTACCTATTATACTTTTTTTTTATCTAGAAAATATTTATTATATTATGTTAAATATGTATTATATTATTTTGTAAAATAAAATTAATTTAATTAACAATTGTTTATATTTAATTTATACTTTTATTTATACTTATAGTTAATTTTTTTGTTTTATATTTAAAATTTTCACTTTTAACTTCAATTAATAATTTAAAATAATTATTAGAGCACTCGAGCTACTCAATTTCGGCGACAATGAGTTTAACACGACCGATATATAAGAAACGCTATAAATTTAAATCGGTTTTTCTTGAAAATAACTGAATATGGCGTTCTATCCTTTTACTCAAGTACTCTGTTAGTAGAGTACTTTAACATATATAAGCCTTTCCAAAATCGGTGATCCCAAGTCCGCGCCCTCCCCTTGTAAGTGTAATGTCCAACAATGTCCTACATATGTCCCGAGATATTCAGGACTTATACAGGATCATCCTGTGCTATTAAGGTAGGTTTCTCCTGCCGACCCTTAATTTTTGAACTTTTTGTCAGAGGAAACTTTTGATCAATATTATCTAAAACATAATTAAAACATATTTCAATTTCAGTCAATCTGACCGAAGCCACTTTTTTCATATAAAATGTGGAGTCATTTGTTATTTTTTATTACATGCTTTAAAAGATTTTACATTTGTATTTTGATGAAAAGATGTTTTTTGTTTTCTTTTTTTTATTATTAGAAATTTTATTATTAGAATGATTTTCATTTATGTGCAATATTTATTATTTTAATTTAATTATATCATTCAATCTTCAATAATGTTTTTTTTTTTGCTGAAATGTTTTTAGGAAGGAGGATAGTACTGTGTTTCCATTTTCTGTTTCTATTACCATTCCAAACTTGCTAAATTTTGTACTAGCAAATTTGAACGATGACTCTCATATCGAAGCTCTAATCAATATTTGTCAAATGGGAACTGGTGAAGCGCCAGATAAATGTATCGCTAGAACTCGAAGGTTATGTTTAGATATTATCGAGCAACTTTTACAGGATTACAGAAAATTAAGACGGCATTTAAATTTTTTAGATAAAAAAATTACGCGCAATAAACGTAAAATCATTCTACTTAAATTAGAACATATCAAGGACATTCATTTTATTCTGGGTTCCATTGTTAATCTTAGCAAAGATCGAAAGAAAGTACAACTGATTAAGAGAAAGTTTTCTAAATATTATAATATGATTAGATTGCTAGAATTAGGTGAGAAAATGGAAAAACAAAATTATGAATCTCAAGGTGCTACACATACATCAACTATTAATCGAGAGAGAATAAGAAGTGAATTATGATATAGATTTCATCTTGTGATTCAAGATATATTTATGTGACACTAGATGTTAATACTTTTGGCTAATGAGTTCACATTCTAAGGAAGAAAGTTTTTATTTACATTTCTTTATAAATATAAAAAAAACAAAAAATGAGTTAATGTAAAAGATTGTACCCAGAATTGATTATAAAACTAGCCACAACTTTTATGTTATAATAACTATAAAAGTGAGAATATGAAAGATCAATACAAGATTACATGTATAGAGTATTGGGATATTATAAAAGCAGAATATCTATTTAAGATTATAGAATTATATTAGATATATTTCTTCAAATTGTTGATACGCAAGAATCTGAATAAGCAATATTTATGGATATATATGCAATATTTTTTACATAATTTTCTTAGATGTGTAAAATTTTTATGTACGCATGAGAGTTTACATATTTCTAATCTATCCGTTTCTAATTATGTTAATTTTAATAACCATTATACGTTTAGACTTTTCTTTACATTACTTCGATCGATTGATCAAGTAGTTAAATGGTTGAAATTAACAAAATGTGTAACAAACATAGTTGTATAATTATTACAAATTTCAATTTTTTGTACATACGATTATATTATCGTTGGATGTACATCAGAATTGTAATCCTAATAGAAAAACTTTTACGAGAAATCATAATAGGAAAATAAATTTGACTAACATTTAAATTGCAGAAAAAATTTATAAGACAAAACATATGAAGAATTTAGCTAATTAAAAGTAACAAAGATAGAATAAATAATTTTTTTCTTTTGTCTGAAGGTAGAGACTTTAAATTAGATGTATGTTATACTATTTGCATTATTTGCATTATTAAACAATATTGCTTTAAAGCAAGATTATTAGCTTTATTATATCAATTAACTATTTTAAGTGAGTATTATATAAACAATTAAATTATAAGATTCAAAAATCAATAATACATACAATATCAAATTAATATTATTTAATATATAGAATTTGTATGGATACTATAATGGATACTATAATTAATATTACTAATTGATAATATAATTAATTATTAAAACTAAAATTTTATTTATTTTAAAATTGAAATGCTGTCCCAAGTACAGCAAAAATAAGCGAATTGGTAATGTAAGAATGTTTTGATATATAAATTGAAGGTCAAAAGATCCATTAAATAAATTTACATTCGAAAATGTACCACAGATTACAGAATATTTTAAAACTTAAAATTAACAATAACGCATTAATGCTATTAATTTTATGTCTAAAGAATATTCTTCATTTTTGCATAGTTGTTTTTTCAGAAAATTCAAAATTTTATATACTTTTACTTTGCTTGAGATATAAATGATCATCTCGATAAGATATAAAGAAATCTAACAAAAATTAATTATGTTTAATACATGTTATGTTTATATGTAACATGTTTATATGTAACTTGTTAATATATAATCAATTTAAATCTGTTTTTAATCTACATATTAATCTTATTTAAAAAAAGAAAACAATATAATATAAACAATATAATGAAGATAACTTATACATATCATTGAAAATTATAACTTATTGAATATTTAAATTCAAAGTTAGAAGATGTGTAATAAACTGATTGCTGTAATTTTTCTTTCAATCCTTTTGAATCAACAATTAATACAAATCATTATAATTAATAAAAATATATTTTCCAACAAACCGATATTCCAAACTGATATATAATATTCTAATACCTGAATTTTATTGTTTATACATATGAAATTTTATTTGCTATAATATTTCTAATTTATATAACTTACACATACATATGAAATTTTATTTGCTATAATATTTCTAATTTATATAACTTACACATAAAACTTTCTTCTACTTCACTTAAATCAGGGACAATTTATGAACCAAAGTTTAAATTTTTGTTTTAAGATTAAATTTCTATATTATTATTTATTTATTTTTCATTATTCGCAAATTTCAATTTCAGGGCAAGAAATTCTATATATATATATATATATATATATATATATATATATATATATGTACATATGTACAGGATTGGGTTGAGAAAGTTACCTTGTAAAAGTAATTAATTATGGTTCTTTTCTTTAAAAAAGTAACTAGTTATTGTTACAAGTTATCAATTTTAAAAAATAACATGTTACAGATATAATTACGAGTCGTTACTTTTTAGTTAATTCTCTGTTTACTTCCTGTAATGTTTTGTGCATTGCTATTTTAAATATAAAAATCTCATATTTCTAATATATTTTTTGTAATATATTTCTAAGGACTGATTGCAATGACATTAAGTAAAACTTAAAACTTTAAACTGCATTTATTATAACAGTCGAATTTGATTGGTTTTTATTTTACATCTAACCAATCACATTAAGGTTGCGTTCTGATATTCACTGCCAGTACTGAAAATATAGTTTAGATCATGTATATTATAGATTTTCGGTACTTGCAATAAATATCAGAAGCAGCCTAAGTTCGGAAACATCATCCGAGTATTCCTGTATCATTTTATTCTTGTTAAAATTCGGTAAAAAACAAAGATAAAATATCAATGATACATGGGGTACTCAAATGTTTTCGAACATAGCCTAAAAAATGTGAGAAGCAGGTTGTCAGTGCTATTGGATGTTCAACTCAACAGCTTTACAACTGTATAAGATTCTTAAATGTGATTAGTTTATATATTTAGATCCATGAGAAACTAAGGGAGAAATTAACAAAAATCCATCAAGATTTTTACAATCCTATCAAACCTATCAAAGATTTTTACAACAATCGCAAAACTGCTTTCTTCCTGGCGAAAATAAGGCGTAAAGACCAATCACAAATTAGTTTAGCATTTCTGTTAGAGAGTACAACAGAAACCGTAATCAGCAATCGGTTGTATTAATTACACATTTTTCAAAATTCTGCGAAATACGCTCTATGTGAAAGAAGGCTTTCAGAATGGTGTAACGTGTTTTAGTAAAATACTAGAATACGCAGATTACGTTTATGTTACGCTTCATGTGACACCCTTCTTCTATCTTCCATTGATCCAATCTACGCTTCTTAAAAGTTGTTTACACTTCTGTCACTTTTCTCTTACATTCGACTTACGCTCAACTTTTTATTTTCGCCAGCACTCTGCTGAACGTAGCCATTGTGTCATTTTATTATTAAGTATAAAACAAGGATAGATGACACAATAACGCTAAATGACAAATAAATTTGAAATATATAAAGTAATGATGAAAGTAATTATTAAATTAGTTATTAGTTATAAAAAAAGTAACTCTACAAGTAATAAGTTACTTCCCAACCCTGCATATATATATATATATATATATATATATATATATATATATATCCATAAGTCATATGCAATAGCAAGCGCACACTTCAGATCATGTAATCATGTGATCATGCAGTCAGAATGTAGTCATTAATGGCTACATTCTGATATTCACTAGTATTGAAAATATAGTTGATGTCACGTATATTATAGATTTTCAGTATTGGCAATGAATATCAAAACACAGCCAATGTTCTTGCATTCATATGAATTGTAGTAATCTGAATGCATATTTCTTCTCTCTTCTTCTTCTACTTTCATAGGTCACATTTTTAGGGCCTTTTCTATCTCATTTTCATATGCCTGTGATGCGCATATAGGTGATATAGGTACAGGCATATAGGACTTATTTTTTAACGGTTTCTAAATAAGAAGAGAGGGTGTGCGTCACGGCGTGACCATGAACCAGTCGTGAAAATTCGTAATTGCGAAAAATATCACCTCAGCCAGGAATCGAATCTGGATCTCCTGCTTACCGGACAGATATCTTAACGGCAAATTTTTGAGGAAGTTCTGTGAAAGAATATTCTCGTGGTTTGCCGTTGAGACTGTCGAGAGGAGACACAGGAGCATATGAAAATATCTTAACCTGGGACTCGAACTCGGGATTTCTAGCGTACTAGATCAATGTAATGTCTACTATGCCACGTTCTCCTTATATATTTATAATTTGCAATACTAGCGATTTAATTTTGATGAAGCTTTCATAATTTATTTATTAACATCGTTAATTTATGATAAATATTATATTTTATACAGTAAAATAATCAAAAACACATGATCTGAAGTGCGCGCTCATTATTATTACTACGCAACTCCTGAATAAGCATTCATTTAAAACTAGTATATGATTGGCTAATTTAAAACTTTTATATCTTAAGAGCTATTGCTTGAAATACTATAAAAATTCACAAATAAATTTTTTTTTAATTTTTCGAAAACATTTTTGCTACAGTATTTTGAATCGCGAATTTTGGGATGTCCTGTATATTTATGTTACACTTACACGCACGCGAGCGCGCATATAGCTATGTGCATGCGAGCAGGCGAGGCATGCAGGCGTGTGGATCAGAATAAAAGAGGATGTAGGTGCATACGCAACGAAAGTGCCCGAAAGAATACAAATAAACATAGCCTTTCCAGCGTTTGTGCAGAGATGATGCAGAGTTTATAAAGAATTATTGAAAAGAAAATTAAGAAAAAATAAAAATATTGAAATTTAATATTAATGAAATATTAGATAATGGAATATCATAGCAGTCATTTATAAGTAAAAGGTTTAATATTATTCGATTTTTTCTAGAATTATTATCTATATTTAATAATAAAAATGAGTGACAAAATATTTCTTCGTAATAAAAACAAACTATTTGAAATATGAATTAAATCCAAAGTAATTAATAAATGATTTTGTTTGATTGTCTGTCTTTTCATTCTGTTTTGATTCGGACTTATTTTAATTTATTAGTTGATTTATTAGTATTACTAGATTATTTTATTAATTTATTATGGGTTTATGTTTGCATCTCTATTAATTATTTTATAATTTTAAAATTATTTATAATTAATTTATAATTAATGACGGTTAAGCGTGCCTTTCCAACTTGTCGTAGTACAAGAATAATAAGCTCAGTTTTTTTAAGTAAGAATTATTCATTATTTATTATTTACTATATTAGATTGTGAAGATATTAATATATATAAAATGCTGCATAAAATTCAGCTAATAATAGCGGTATTGCCTAAATACATTAAAATACGATTGCATTTCTATGTCAAATTTTATTTACAATAAATTTTAAAACCTAAGAAAACGTTAAAAACTAGGCAAAACGATATTATTTTAAAAGAGTAAACTTCTATAACAATAGTTCTTAAAATATAATGTATACGCATATTATATGCAATATTATGTAATGTAAAATTATGTACAAATATATGTATAAAAAAGAATTACTAAAATGATTTATATTATTAAAGTTATGTTACAAAGTGTATAAAACTTTTCGTTTTCTACTATATTCCCAATTTGACGACAGGTTAAGGGCTAGAGCACACACTTCTGCCAAAGAAGAACCTGAGAGCAATCATGCTGGTCTTTTTCATGACACGCGTGATGCCGTACACTACCGCCACCAACATCTATAATTGAGCCGTGGAACTACAGATCCCATCTATTTTGCGACACTGCTGATAAAATCATGTCTCGTGAAGTAGATGTGGTGCGAGTCTATCGACAAATTGTAGATGAGAATGTATATATGATTATATATGTATATACAGAGTGTCCCATAGCATTGTCTTCGTGAGAAGGTAGACTGGAACGATAAATAAAAATATCTTATACCATTTTGCGATATTCACAATAATTTTCGAGTTAAATATTGAAGTTGCACAAATAAGAGCGCGCGAGAAGAAAACGCTCGCCCGCTTAATCCGTAAGACGGCCCAGCGTGATGACAATAGCCATCCGGCGCTCGGCGATGGGCGAAGCGCGCGCGGCGAGGGGATAGTAGCCGCCGCTCACGCTTCCTATATTTGTTCTATATATATATATATATATATATATATATATATATATATATATATATATATATTCCATTGTGGCGGTCACCGCCACTCTGACCCATCGACAAGCGCGCCGACACTGTGGGCCCGCGCACAGGAGTGATCCACGCGCTCGCCACGAAATGGCCAACTGTTTGATCATCCACTCGTGCGCGGAATCCGTCTTTGGCGCTATATAAGAGCGGCCAGCACCACCGCTTAGCACTACCACCTCAGTGCGCACTGGAGCCCGCGCACGGCTTAAGCTAGCACTGAGAACTGACCGCTTGCGGTCAATATACGACCTTTTTTACAAGGCCGGCGTTACCGACCACTATTGGTCGTATTCCCCCTCAGTGGCCGCGCACGCCATCGAGGATTTCCTCTACCCTCCGACGCGGCCGCGCATGCCGTGCCTCCTCTCGCCTGAGTTCTCTTCAGCGGCCGTACATGCCGTTGGACATGACTCTTGGCACATCCGCCGAGAGGCAACCGATCGCGCCGCTTTCTCCGCCACCGGAGAAGCGCCACATCGCAGAGACGCCATCGGAGTACGCCGCCCCGGGACCATGACACCGTCACCACGTCGGGACCGCCTCTTCACCGCTGCCGACCTCATAGCCGCATCCGCCCGTGCCCGAGCAACTTGCTGGCAGCCATCACCGCGGAGAGACCTACCCCCGCTGCCGCCAGGACCAGCGCCGAGCGGACTTCTCACCGGCTAGGAGGACTGCGAGACACCCCGGCACCAACTCATCCCGGATCATCGGCGACTTCGCGCCGGCCAGAGCCTGCGTCGCCTACAGTAAGGGGCAACCAACGCCCCCCGACCTCCAGGGAAGAGCAATTGGTGGAATTATTCGGCGCCCTCTCGACATCATCTTCCTCAGCGGACAGTCACGCGTCAGGGCCAGCGTCGCGGACACCGCCGCGCCCGAGCTCAGCTCCATGGACCTGCCCGCCTACACCGGGCCGTTCCATAAGCTTCCCGGTCCGTAGGGGTCCGCTCAGCGAGCCATCAACACCACTGCGGATGAGGATCTCACCGCAGATTGCGGCGCATCACCGCCCGCCTACTCCAAGCTTTCCGGGGCAGTGTCCAGAGGACTCCAGGCATCCGTGGCGCCTCATCCCACTCGACCTCGGGAGCATCGTCGCAGGGACGCCCCGACGGGATCACCGACCGGCCTCCTACAACGTCGCCTCGCAGACGGAGGCCCCGCAGCACGCTGGAGGCTTGCTGACGACTCGCGCCAGGACCACGCACCACGGCGGGGCTGGTGCTCGCGAGAGGCGAGCATAGCGCTTCCACGAGGAGCCGCGCGATTCCTCCACGCCGCTGCACGCCAATCACACGGGGCACGCAAACCCCCGCGTCATATATCCATTCTTTTTTTTTGTGGTTATACGTAGAAAATATATAATGAGTATTTAAAGATCGCCTCATTTAAATTGGGAACCTGCACGACAACCTTCCATTCCCCTCTCGAACCTGCCGCCATTTTCCGCTTCGCCCGAGCGTGGATTGACGGGGGCGTGCAGGGAGGTACAACAAGTTGGTTTCGTCAAATCCGTTCAGAACAACTACCATCACAACAACCCACATTGGCGACATTTCATACCATATATATATATATATATATATATATTTACGTTTGCATAATTTTTCTTTTATTATAGACTAAAGTATTGATTAACATTGACTTAAATATATACATTTATTAATACATTCATTAATATATTAATTTTTTATATATTCATGTAACATATGAAAAAGGAGATTATTCCAGCCATTATCCTTTTTCGCTGAGATATGAACAAATTTCATATATAATAATATATCTTTATATATATATATATATGTTCCTATACGAACAATTTTTTTATTTGGAGAAAATCTTTTTTATACGTTACATGTATATAAATATATAAAAAAACTGAATATATGAATATATATTAATACATTGATAAATGTATATATTTTTGTCAATGTTAATCAATATTTTAGTAATAATAAAAGAAAATCATCAATTCGATGTCGATTTGATTAATATTTCTCGCTGGGATATTAGTTAATATTAGTTTATTTCTTTTGTAAAATTTCTGTTTGATATAAAAAAATAATAGTAATGAAAAGATGAAAAATAATTAAAAGAATAATTTTCGCATTTTTTTTTCTTATACAGGAAGTTTACTTTGAAGAAAAAATAAGTAAACTTTTTCTTATATCAAACAGAAACTTTAGAAAGAAAAACTATATGAACATGTATCGACAAATTTCGTATATGATTATATATTATATATAAGTATATTATTTATATATGTACTTGTTCGAGAATGAGCTTATATCTTCATTTAAAGTTGCGCGCAGGTGTCTCTTTCTTAGATGGCAGCATCTCACAGAAGCATGCATTATGCATGATCGTCCGAAATTAGCCGCCTGGGAGCGTTCGCGACCTCCTTCTTTATTGCGTACTCTCACTAGATCTCTTGTGTTTCGGCCATCATACGCATATCGCTCGAGGTAGTGCTATCATGACTCGTGCAGTGATAAGATCATAAAAGGACAGCTCTGCTCTCAAGACTCGCTCATCCAAAGTCAGTGAAAGTGACGTGATCGGGAGTGCTGCCGGATTATTGCGAAGGATACATCATCACGCCGCACTCGTGCTCACCACGTAGTGTTCATGTGGCCGGCGAGTGCATCCGTGATCTCGTCTCTCCTTTTGGGTCAGCTCACTTGGAGAGCATTAACTCAACCTCTCCAAGATCTCTGATCAGTTCAGACTGTCTCTTGTGACGGCTCGATCAGCATTCCGCGTGACGTGTGTAAACTCTTATAGTACGGAGATACTAGAAAGACTCTTTTTTAGTGACCACTGTGATATAGACTATACGACTCGCGACATTGTCTATTGGGACATCGCTCACAGTCCCAACATTTTATAATAACTAAGCCAATTCTCAAACAGTACTTATATGAAAAATTTTTTATTATATAGGAAAAAAATCTGTTTTTTTTTTATAAAAAAATCCTGTTTTTTTTTATTTAGTAATGCACGCATACACACGCATATGTACATGCACATGCACACTTAATTATAACTGATTAACTTAATTAAAACTAAACAAAGATATATTATACGATAAAAGTATTAAAAAATTACAAAAGTATTTTAAATAAGTATTTTATTTATTATGAAAAAAAAAACAGAAAAAATATTATTAAAGAATTACATAAATATTAAAAATATAACACCCTCTGTCCCAACAGTGATGCAAATTCGAGCCCAAGCACACTGACGATTTTCCTTCTCCACTTACGCACACAGAGACGCTCCGTCTCCATGTGAATAGGTATACTAGGCCAGTTCTAATTCAGGAGCTTCGAGCGGGGTAACTCGGTGACGCGGGATAAAGGAGAGGGAGTAACTGGTAAGCACTGGGAAATGCTTTGTCGATAGTTCTTTGGAATGTATTATTGAGCGGGGAGGGGGCGGGTCTTTTTTTGTTTAGGAAGAACTAGAAAAGATGTTTTTTGTAGAAATTGACGTGTTAGAAAAAAAAGCGCCGATATTTCGGCTGCTATGTACCTAAACAAATTGCGATTCAGAAGATTTATGATAATGTTCCGATTTAGAAAAAATAGCATTGACGACTGTATGTGTCGCAGCATGTTAAGAGAAGCGCCAATAATCCGGTTACTATAAACAAATGTACATGTTGCAACGAGTTAATTTCGAACAATTTCGAAAAATCCATTATTTAATGAAAATATGTATTAGTCGGTAAATGGACCCTTCTCTTGTCTTCTTTCCTTGATTTTTTTTCTAATAATAAATATTGAAACGTGCTTGTTCATGTTTAGTCAAGTTTAAGTTTTCACGTAGGAGCCAAATAAATTTTGGCAGTGACACGGAATGGAAACTATAAAAATAAATACATTACCCCTTTTTTATCGATGTTACACCGACAAATAATATTTCATTATAAATACCAAGTTTCTTTTTTATGTGTAACAAAAACTATTTCCGGAGATTGATTGATATTATTCCAACTATTACTTTCAAGTTATGCTGTCTTTAAAAAAGAGTCATCCATCAAATCTTTTCTACCGAACCTTCTTACCAGAGAAAAAATTGGGGGTAAAAAAACGGGGAAACCTGAACTGCTATAAAAAATCAAAATTGCGACTCGGAAAACCTACGACCATGCTTCGAGTTCGACAAAAGAACAACAATTACAGACGATATATATAGTAGATTGGGCATGCAGGATCACAGTAGATTTTGGAAGTCTCGAAACAAATATCGATCGCGATATTGTGTGAAAAAAATGGCTGACGGTGCGAATATTGTAATGGAAAATATGATAAATATGAACATGGAAGCGAATATAATGAATGTGTTGGGAGAAGAAAAGGAAATGGAGATTAATGTTGGAAATATTGACATTGATATTGAAGATGAAGATGAAGATGAAGAGCACGCGTTGTCTGATGACAGCGATTGTATAAGTGATCAGAGTGAGGAGCTTATGGATTATGCGGAGAAAATTGTTACGCGTTCGGAACTCCTTGCACTGAATGGTAATAGAAAACATTGTACAATACAATTTCACTATTCGACGGATGGTGCTCTAATTGTATGTGCCGAATGCATGGTTCGTCTGACGGACACTGACATTGGAATAATGTATGCCGTTAGGAAGCATGAGATAAATACTCATGGTGCGCTAAATGGTCGATTTTGCTCTAATTGCAGCCAGTCCGTATATATAACAATAACATGTAATATGTGTCCAATTTGCACCGCGTAAGAAAGACAATATTGTGGACGAGTCACGTGCAAGTGCAAGTGCTCCGTGGGACGTAATATGATATATAAAAAAATGGAACACCTCAAGCGAGTGGAACGCGAGCTGCTAGAACAGTGCAGCCAGGTCGCTACTTTGGTGGAGTGTTTTGCGTGGCTGCAACGATGTGACGAGTGCATCGAGCAGCTCGAAAAATTCAGTCGTGTTAAGCATTTCTCGACTCACCGTTGGAAACAGACAATCTGTGGCGATCGCGCGACTCGCGGGTGCAAAAATTCAATTAGAAAGATGTTTTGCGCACTTTGGCAAGTATTCGAATACCAATAGAGATAATAGATCTCTCGTTTGGCGCGAGATTGATACGGCGTTTGAAAGCCGTATATTGACTGGCGCGGTGATTAACGTAGACTATATCGAGCTACGACGATTTTTGGAAGACGCTGGTGTAATGTTCGAGCGAGTGCGAAACATGTAGAAAGACACGGTAGTGTGAAAGTGAACACCGCGTTCAAGTATTGAATCCGTATTATCCTTAAACAGATTGTCGTCAGGTAATAAATTTTCTGTTTGCTCGTCATCTGAAAGATATAACTCGAAGTTTTCGTCCTCTTCTGTTTCTTCCTCCTCATCGGATTCTTCTAACATTTTAGAAATTATTTCTGCATCCTTTGCTTCGTTGGGATTTAAAGTTCTCCGGTCAATAATTGCCTTGCAGTTCACTTCTTCACCGGATTCCTGGATAACGCATCGGCATTTACGTTAGTTTTTCCTGCTTTGTATACAACATCGTAATCGTATTCGGCTAATTTTAATCTCCATCGTAATATTCTCATGTTGATATCTTGAGCGTTTTTAAACCATAATAGAGGTTTATGATCTGTGACTAAAGTAAATTTTCGGCCGTATAAATATGGGCGGAAATGTTTAACACAAATATAATATAGCCAGCGCTTCCTTTTCGTATGTATCGTATTTTAATTCATTATCAGTTAGAGTTCGCGACGCATACGCGACTGGTCGGTCCTTATTTATTTCACCCTGCGACAATATTCCTCCTACGGCTACTCTGGAAGCGTTGGTGGTTAGGATAAAAGGCTTTGAAAAATCAGGATATTGCAACACGAGTTCTTCACATAATCTTTGTTTTAATATTTCAAATAATTCTTCTTGTTTTTGTGTCCACTCGAAACGTACATCATTTTTTAATAAATTTGTCAAGGGTTTTGCTAATTTAGAAAAATTAGAGATAAATCGTCTGTAATATCCCGCTAGTCCTAGAAATTGTTTAATGTTTTTAGGTGTCTTGGATCTAGGAAATCGTCGCACAGCCTCTAATTTTTTTGGGTCGGGTTTAACTCCGTTTTTGCCTATAACGTGTCCCAAATAAGTTACTTCTGATTTTAAAAATTCACATTTATCGAGCTGTAATTTTAAATTTGCTTCGCGTAGTTTATCTATTAAAAGATTATATTTTCTTTCATGCTCTTCTAATGACGACGCGTAAATAACTATATCGTCCATATAAACAAATAGTTCCTTTCCTTGTTGTAATCCTGATAAAACTAAATCCATTAATCGTTGGAAAGTAGCGGGAGCATTTTTCAATCCAACTGGCATTTTATCAAATTCATAATGCCCAAAAGCTGTTGTAAAAGCGGTTTTATGGCTATTGTCACGTCCCAGCGCCGAGAGTACCTCTGGTCATGTCTAAAGTAAATTTTTCAAAAATTTTAATTATTTATGACTGACTGTATCAGGAGACAGCACCAACAAACCCTTCTTATACATTTAATAAAAGAATATACTGCTTAAAATTATTTAAAGATTTATACAAAATGGCCGCTCCTTACCACAAACTTATGGCGCTACTACAGCCTTAATGTTCCTAGTAAATTTTCGCTAGAATCTCACTAACAAAAAACAGAACATACTGAAATCACTTCTCCAGACTGTTCAGTAAAGTAACAAGAAAATAGAGCTTAATATCGCATCCTTATCTAAGCATTTCAACATTAACAACAAAATCTCAACAAATAGTAAATAATGAATAAAAAACAAATGTAGGAAATAAAACCTCGCCCACGTAATGCACGAAAACTATAACAAAACATTTACACAATTACACAATTATCGGTACATTGTAATATCTTTATTACCAATTAATAAACAAAATCATATAATTATATAAATAACAAAATACCAACCAATTTCTTTAGATCGTCAAATATAACTTCAGAAACTAAGAAACTCTTGTATATCAAACACTTTCACTTTTGTTCCATTTTAATAATAAATATAAAAGTTAATAACAAAATTAATAACAATAGAAAGGATATGAATAAGGAATAAAAGTCATAATGACAATATAACAAAATCCATGACAAAACATTTATTCAACAGTTCACCTGATACATATCTTTATTTCAAGGATAAATTTTGTTGATGTCCTTATATGGATATATTTTCCTTGTATAAATACATTCTCCATCAAAAATCCTTTCGAAAACATAATTATAGTGTAAATAATTTGTGGTTACGATTCTTAATTCTCAAGATATAAATAAAATTAAGGGTATATGAAAGCACACACACATGTATACATATATACATACATTATACATTTCCGTATAAGGTATAGTTTTCTTTATGAAATTATATAAACAACCCGGATAGAAACATATTTTATCTCAGAAAAGAAATTCTACGATTTAAATTTCGTTTAATAAAATTTATAAATAAATAAATTATTATATTAACAAATAATTATTATGAAAGATTTGGACAACACACAGGAAATCCTGCAACTTACCTCATTACACATACCTACCTAACTCGCACCGTTTAGAAGATATTTAAACAATTATAAACTTGCTTACATACACTTACCTCAAAAACTCAAATCAAATCAGCAAGCAAATCTCCGTATATAAACCAGTTCAACTTCTAGAAACTTTCATCCTAGACTTATATTTATAATTGTTACTTCCCTTTTTTCATTAACACTAATCCTATGGCTATGACAAAAATCTTGAATATTAATATGCATGGAAAACTACCCTAACGATTCAACCAATCACAATCAGAGCCATTTTGTACCTGAAAACATTTAATAAATAATGTATTACAAATGTAAAAAGAGTTATACTGATATATTTTAGATATAATTATTATAAAAAAATTGTAAAGTATATCTAAAACGATATTGCGATGATTAATATTTATTATAAAAGCTTAAATTCAAGCAAACTATATGTTTGTTAATTATAAGAAAGGAATTATTATAACGAAGTATAACTCTTTGAAAACAAAAATAGGTCGACCGAATAGTCATAAGTATGACTCATGGTCGGGTTGTAAGCAAAATTAAGCCAACGTTAAATGTCAAGGCCGCCATAATATTTAGTCACAAGTGTGACTCATGATCAGTTTGTAAGCGAAAATAAGCCAACGTTAAATGTCAAGGCCTCCATAATATTTTAGTATCACGAATCATCGCTGACTCATGGTCAGTTTATAAGCGAAAGTAGGCCAACGTTAAATGTCAAGGGCGCCATAATATTTTAATACCACGAGTCATCGCTGATTCATAGCAAATGTAGGCTAAGTCGACCAATAGAAAACTATGTCAAGAACAACTAGAAGGTCTTAAATGCGTGAATCATAGCTGATTCATAATGAAAGTAGACTAACAATAGGCTTTATTCAGACCTGTAGAATCATAACACTGGAATTTAGGTCACCCCTACTTCCATGTTTTGGCAACATATAAAAACCTCAAGCGACGATACCTTTGCGCATGCATTCATTCATTCGTACCCACTCGCGCATTTTCCCATTTCGCACTTACGATTCACATCCACGGACACTTACATTTTATTCGCCTTCGCACTTATACGCGCACGTACATTTTTGCACTTGTACTTCCACTCGAATTCGCTAAATATATATATATATATATATATCATTTATAACAGTGAATAAATTCCAATTCAAATACCACAAGTGTGATATTATATTATTCCTTATTCCCAAAATCGAAAACTCTTTCCTGAAAATAAAAGTCATTTCGACATTCCTGTTACCTACTTCCTTCGCAGTATCTAATCCTGAGGTTTTACCCTCTTAACCGCATGGAAAAGAATCTCACAAATAACGTATGAGTGTAGCTGTCGAGGATCTGTTGATTTCAGCTTCGTCCGATCTACCAGGACCTCCCAGGACATCACAGGTGTAATCACATCGTTTGCCAAAAGTTTATCGACTTGTCGCGTAATTTTTCCCTTGCGGATAGGGGGATAGCGATACTGCTTAGTGTTTATCGGTTGTTCATCGCGGGTAACTATGCGGTGCGAACATATGTCTGTGTGATCTAAAGAGTCTCCTGACACTTGGAAAAGATCTACGTTGTTTTTTATTAGGCCTTTGACATGGCTTGCTTCAAATTCATTTAATAAATGTTCTAGGCGGAGTAGTTTCTCGATATTGGTAATTCTATCATTGAAATTCGTGGCTTCTACTGAATTGATTTGGGAGCGCCGCGCGGTGGGTCTAGCTTCCTCCGCGCGTTTGTTAGACAATACTTCGATAGCTTGTAACTCGATTGTAGGGACTGGCACTTCGCGGTCTGTGTTCCCCGTATTAATCGCATGGAGGTAGGCTCTGCCACAACGATTCGTAACAATTGCCTCGCCTATATATATTTCCGGTTCTGTCGCGATGCGAGGGACATAACCTATTTGCATATCATGATTTAATATGTTTACATAGAAAGCAGCGCGGGATCGCGCTGGGATTACTATCGATTCGTGTTGCGAAAAGGGCAAGGGGATCCCTTGCCATATTACGACTTTCTTTGCAAAGTCTATCGTGGTGTTATCGCATAGGAATTCGGATCCTAGGATCCCTTCTTGTTCTATTGGAAAGTCGTTCGGCACAAGATGTAATTTAATTTTGTTTCCGAGAAATGTCGTATTGATTGACCCCAAATTGGGGATGGTACCTTTTGTTATGCCACTAAGGAACAGCAGGTCATGTTTGATTACTTTTGTCTCATCCCATACATTACGTTTCTTTATTAAATTGGGGGCGGCCCGGGTGTCTACCATAAATCTAATACCATTCTCCATCGTTTATTTCCTTGAGAATCCTCTTTCTTGGGTACAATCCATATGGGCGACTGTGAAGGTTTTACTATGCGCCCTTCTAGCAGCTCTTCTATTTGTTTGTTTATTTCCTTTTTATGAATTTGCCGAAATCTATACTGGCGGGTGTTTATCGGCTGGTCATTTGTTGTTGATATTTTATGTCGTAAAACATTAGTTGCCGTTAGTTTTTCCTCAGGTATATGAAACTTGTCTTGACTATTAATTATAAGATTTATCACATTCTCTTCTTCATAATTATTCAAGTGCTCTAGTCATAAGTAATAATTCTATAATTTTTGTCTATCCCTTTGGTTTTCTTCCGATAGTATTAAGCATTCGGTAGCTCCGTTCCCTTTGCTATTAACTCTATTCCTTGTACTTGTAACTTTCTTCTTATGTTTTAATTTGCGCTTTCGTATACATTCGTCTAATATCTCTTGAGATTGATTTTGTCTTAATTTAAAAATTCTTGAAGACGGTTTTTTATTTTTCATTTCTATTAGGTGTACAAAAAAGTTCTGAGCTTTAGATTTCATACAACCGAAATAACAATTTAAATTTTATATATCTTCCCGCTCTTTTGCGGTTTCAAAGCGTTGACATTTGGCCTTCTAAAGTGCCATACAGTTTGGCGTTTGATGCACATAACCTCAAAAATCAGTAGTGTTCACAGTGGCAATAACAAAAGAGCATATTCGATTTTCCATCCACTTCGCGTTTCATCTGAAGAAAAATACTGCTGAAGCCACTGCAATGATTTGTGCTGCATGTGGAGAGAACGCTCTAAGTCATACTATATGTAAAGGATGGTATCAAAAATTTCGCCAAGGAGATTTCAGTCTTGAAGATGAACCGCTTGCTGGACGCCCTCAAAAGATTGAAACGGACGAATTGCAAGCACTGCTGGATATAAACTCTGCGCAAACTGAAAAGGAGCTTGCAGAACAGCTTGGCGTTACGCAGCAAACCATTTCCGTACGTTTACGTACGATGGGAAAGGTTCAGAAGGAAGGCAGATGGATTCCGCATGAGTTGTCCGAAGACAACAAAAATCGTCGACGTGACACTGCATTTACTTTGCTTTCAAAGTTCCGGAAAAAAGATTTTCTGCACAAAATCATTACAGGCGATGAAAAGTGGATTCTTTATGATAACCCTAAACGTAGAAAATCATGGGTTGACTCTGGTCAGTTTTCGACATCGATGCCAAAGCCCAATATCCACGCCAAGAAGGTTTTGCTCTGTATCTGGTGGGATTGGAAAGGTGTGTTATATTACGAGTTGTTACAACCGGGTGAAATAATCACGGCAGACCGCTACCAACAACAATTGACCAATTTGAGCGATGCATTAAAAGAAAAGAGGCCATTTACTGGCCAAGGACGTCGTAAAGTGATCTTGCTTCATGACAATGCTCGACTACATGTTGCGAAAGCGACTCAGGACCATATCTTTGCGTTAAGCTGGGAACTTCTCTCGCACGCGGCGTATAGCCTAGACATGGCGCCTTTCGATTACCTATTCCGGTCGCTGCAGCATCATTTGGCTGATACACATTTCGTGAGATTTGAAGAGATACGAAAATGCATTGATGACTTTATCGCTTCGAAGCCGGTGAGCTTCTATCATCAAGGAATTCACAAACTATCCGAAAGATGGCAAAAGATCGTTGATGTAAACGGGGAATATTTCGCTGATTAATATTTTTTTGTTTGTTTTTGAATAAAGATTGAATTTTACCAAAAAAAGCTTAGACCTTTTTTGTGCACCTAATAATTTGCCAATATTTATTTCATTCGATTTATTTATTTGTATCCTTTCCATAAGCTCTTTGGCGGTAATATGAGAGGGTTAATTTTTTCCATTCGTTTTTTCCGAGATCATCCCAACTCTCGGGAATTTAACCTTTTAACGAGACTGAAGAATTAGTATTGTCGTTTTCCTTTAGACAGAATCGTGTCGGATTACGTAGTGAAATTTGGTAATTTCCCTCTTCATAACCGATGGAGTTGAAAAATGCTCGAGAAGTGCGGCAATTCCAGAATTATCTCTTGAAGTGATTCAACAATTTTCATCTCCAAGAAACTCAGAATTTTTTAAATTTTCGGACGAGATTTAGTAACTTCCCTCTCCGAGGATTTTGGGATGGGAGGATATCTCAGAGGAGATTGGGTAATTTCCCTCGCTGAGTATCGAAATTAAGATTTTTCTTTTTACTTCCTCTTATTTTAATTTCATTTTTATTTTCGACCTTTAAATTTTTATTAATTTTATCTCCATTTATGCAGGTTTTAATTTCTTTATTATTTATAATTCCGTCTTTTTTCGTCTTTGCATTCTCACTTTCATTCTTATTTTTATTTCCATTTTTATTTTCATTAACAATCTCAATGTCATTTATATTCATAATCTCGTCTTCCTCTCTACTTATTACATTTTTATTTTGATTTTCGTTTAACAATTCTTCTGTAGGATCAATATGTTTGGTTTCCCTTGAAAAGGAATTCGGGTGTGAATTTGTTAATTCTTCCTGATAATCTATCGTCTTTATTCTGGTTTCGCAAAAGTCGACTATCTCATTCAGAGGTCTAAGATTTATGGTCGGCACCCTGACTTCTACTTCTTCGTCCCGTGTGTTTATGATATTTAAATATGCTTTCCCCGAGACGTTTTCCACGATCGTGTCCCCTAGATAGATTCCGTAAGTTATTTTCAATTTCGGTACATATCCAATTTTGACATTAGGGTTGCCAACTCTTACATAAAATAACGATTCCGATCTGGGTGATACCACTATAGTTTTTGGCGAGAGAAAAGGTACTTGGATATCGGATACATCTATACATCCTTATGCGTAATCAATTTTCGATGTTTGTTTAAAGAAATCGTTGCCTAATATACCAGCTTGTGGTATTGGAAAATCGTTGGGTACTATGTAGAAATTTACTGAGGTGTCGAAAAGAGTTAGTGTAGTTTCGCCAAGAGTAAAGACTAATCATTTATTCCGTTTAATTTTAGAATGTTAGAATAATTAATGCGTACCCCCTCAGGTATAAAATTTTTCTTAATTATATTAGGTCCAGAACCGGTGTCTAACATAAGAGTTATGTGAGGAACTGTTTTTCGTATTTCTACCTGAACGGTCGCGACTATGTTTATCGAGGTTTACCACTACTGACCGAGCCTTCGGAGCGTTTTTTATTAAGGCGCCGAAGATGTCGATGGGCGTTCGGTCCCCTGTTGCACGCCCGGCTTCGAGGGGCCGTTGGAGTTTACCGAATCTTTTGCCATCCTTTGATTATTACTTGCGATGCGCAGTTTTCGAGAAGATGCCTTTGCGTTTTGCAATATCGGCAAAATGGTGTGTTATTATTGCTCGTAGTTCGATCCATTCTGGATCTGCAATCCCTAGCAGTATGTCCTGCATTATTACAATTTTGGCAAATAATTCTTGCTTTATTTTCTGTCGCGCGTAATTCGTTTTGCTTTTTCCAGCAGTTATTAGCTGAGTGTCCCTGTCTATCGCACCACTGGCAAATCAAGAGAGGCTTGTTTTGATTAGTACTACGGCATGACTTCGTGTTATGACCGGTTTTAAAGCACAATTGACAATCGTATTTTCTCGTATCACGTTAACAGTTCGACGTGATTGCGGGTCGCGCATTCGACATTTACTAGCATCGTGACCACGTTTTTTACAAATCTGACAAATTAGTTAATTTCGTAATTCTGCTGTGAATTTTGAATGAATTTTCTATAGTTACTGGCTAAATGTCCGTTTTTATAACAAATTTGGCAAGTTTCGCGTTGTAAGCTAATATTTTGCATTTTTGCGATATAAATCTGACTAATAATAATATACTATAAATAATGTAATTTTCTTTCTATGCGTATCGCGTCAGCTACAGTTGCTTTAACATTCATCTGTGGATTTCTTAATATTCTTTGTTCGATCTCCGGTTTTAACTCCTTGAGCATTTACATATGTCTCTTTCTAATGAATCTTTAATATTCTGTTCGAGAAGAGAAGGTTTTGAGCTTCCGAACTTCGAGGATTTGCTTCCCCAAAATTTTCACTCTATTCGCGTATGTTATTACGTTTTTGTCGTTCCCTTGATAGACACATCCCAATTCCCCTTGTAGTTGATAGACATTTTTCGAAGGATCGTAAATTTGTTTTAAATATTTAGTGATTTGGGCAACGTTGTTAAAGTCTTGATCCTGAATGGTTCGACGTGCTTCTCCGATTATACGTGTTCTAATAATTTTAGCAAATTGAGGTTCAGCCTCATCAGGAAGCATAGACCTCTTCGCAATCCTCGATAAAATAATTCAATGGAATATTTTGTCCGTCAAAGTATGGAATGGCGTACTTCAGCGTAGTGAAAGGATTATTTTGCGCCATTTTTAAAGATTCTAGGTTTTTTGCTTTTTCGTCAAAATTATCAAAATTATTACTAGCTGATGACGTTTCGCATGTGGGAATGTTAGATTCAAATGTTTTGCAAACAGTTTCGAATCGCTCCTCCGCTATCGAAGTATACCCAGAGAAAAGGTGACGTGTTTGGAAGCGTGGAATTTAGATGGAGTGGATGTGTGTACTGTTTTCGATGCGCCTGGTTTGGGTTTACCGCCACTCTCTAAACCGAATTTATAAAGTTCATCTACTTCGGACTTATTCGAACTTGACCTCGTACTCATTCCCGCTAAAGATCGCACTTTTTATATCCCGGACGAGCCCCCAATTTTTATTCTAGCTCTGTTACGTCCGGTTCTGGAGGAAAAGTAATACCTTCCGTCAGGAGGAAGAGAACTCGGGTGGACGCACGGAACCTTTTCTGCTCTCACAGATCGACGTTGTGAGGTCGATCCGCGATTCGAACGCGCGTTAAAGGGACAGGAATCGGGTCAGCGTCGGTGACGTTATAACCCTTAACTGTGCCAGCGCTATCGGTGGTCCGTTTTTTGGTCAGAGAATCGAATCTCTTTTACCAGGGATGGACCTTGTGCGATCCTCAGGGAGCCGTGAACGGTTTGGGGTCAAGTTTTTGGATAAATAAATCGAGACGGAATCCGAGTTAACTGATTTAATAATAATAAAAAAAAAGGAAATACAATATGTTAATTCGCAAATTTTGCTGTGTACATTTGAGTGTAGAAGTACTCGTTACAAAAAATTTTATACATAAAATTTCTAATGATAATAAATAACAAAACAAAAAATCTGGTATTTATATACCCAATTGTTCCAATCGGGGCAAAAAATTGGTGATCGCGAGCATATCGATGAGATCGGGTTGCAGGTGTGGCGGAGGATTAGGGTGAGCGCTGCGGAAAGCCTTTACAAGGTAGGGAAGAGGTCACGGGAAATGTACATAGGGATGATATCGTTAACTTGGTGTCTTGAGATTTGACCCAAAACTGTCTGTCGGGTTTAAATTTTCTTTTAATGAAAAAGGTTCCAGGAAGTGGATGGATGGGAGAGCGGGGAAATTGACGGACGAAGAACTTCTCCACGGCGAAGTTCTCTGGAGTACATTGCTTCTCGAAATCTGTCGCGGGCGGTGGCGTATTGTTGTAACGAGATGTTAGCGAGTCTCGGTTCTATGTCTATTAACTCCGCGAATTCCTCGGCGTGTTCGGTTTCGCGACGAATCCGTTTATTTAGCTTTTCTCGACGGTGTCGCAATGCCCATTTCGTTGGGTTGTTCGGGATGGCTTTCGTTTGGTTCACTACGTAAATATAAGAGTTAGATGAGAGGGAGTGTGAGGTGAGAGTAGAAAGAAAAAAAAATATTTGAGGAATCGTGATAAGGCAGCTTCACCGAATTAATCGGTGGCTTGCCAGGTTAGAATGTTGGAGTGTTTTGTAACAGCAGGGCCGTTACGTGTATAAAATATATACATATATATATATATATATATATATATATATATATATATAGATAGACGCTTGGCTTATTATCCTGCACTACCTATTCCGCTTGCACGTACACCGCTCGCGCTATCGCACTCGCTTGCCTGCAGGCCGTACGCGCCGTCTCACTCACGCTATCTCTCACGGTGCCCCACGCGATACCGACTCCCCACTACCGGACTGACAGTGCGCAGTGGGGAACGCTGGCCGGGTATATAAGCCCTGCCGGCCGAGACATCGGGACCAGATCCCATCCTGCGATCCAACTCCTGACACCGACCTGATCAGTACCTACTACCCCTCTCCAAGGGGCCAAAGTTTCGCTTGGCTCTGCCGGGTTTCACCGGCTTTCTCTACCTTCGGGCTGAGGTTTCACTCAGCTCTGTCGGATTTCGCTGACTCCTGTCACCGCTCCTCTGGCTGAGGTTTCACTCGGTTCTGTCGGGTTTCGCCGACTTCTGTCACCGCTCCTCGGGCTGAGGTTTCGCTCAGCTCCACCAGATTTCGCCGGTTTCCGTTGCGAAGGCAGGGCTCGACGTGACACTCAGCCCTGCTCGCAATACCTAGACGTCCCGCCTGACGTTAGCTCGTAAGTGCATGCCAGTAAAGTCGCTAGTTATAAGTCGGTAATTCGACGATCTTTAGTTGTAACTGCGCCGTAATGATTAAGCCGTCATCGATCGCACGCCGCACCTGTCTAGCGCTTTGCGTCAACTGCTTTGCGTCAACCGTTTTGCGTCTCCGCTTTGCATCTCACTTCCTGCTGCTGCCAACTACATTGCGACATCTGGCCCTGCACGCTGTATCTATCTTTTGCTAAATAAACTATCTTTTTCACGTCAATCTGTGTTCTCGTAAGCTTGAGTCTCCCCTCCTCTCGAACCCGGACACCGACGAGCCGATCCGAGCGTCGAGCGAGGTGACCGCGTCACAGTTTTAAGGAAATAAATATGTTGAGGTCGCGAACCAAACAGCCAATCTACCGCGGGAAAGAGTGATAAAAATGGACTTACTTTTGTTTTGGCGGGCGCTGGTGATGGATGAGAGGTGTGGTGCCTAGGCTGGATCATGGATCGAATCACACGAAATTGAAAGAATCACGCACAGATTCTAACTGAGAAAAGAAATTTTTGCGACAAGCTCGGATGGTCCCGTCCGTGAAGGCGTGAAGCGATGAGAAGCGAGAAGAGGGCGATCCGCTCCAAGTCGTTTTTCCGAAAAGGTTCCGAAGGGATGGGAATATCTGAGGACGTGATAAATTTCCGCGTTGGCTTGTCGAATGATAGTTTGGAAAAATTGTGTGAGTATAGAGGAAGGAGGGGAGCGGTGTTCTGTGAATTGTGGTTGTTTTTATATTTCCAGATTTCCTAGCGAATGATGGAATTAGTGAAAATTTTCCCGCTATTCCACACCTTCAATCATTCATTGGTGTGGCCGCCAACGGCCGTTAATCGTTTCTTCTTGATTGGCGTTTCCCTTAGTTTCCCTACCAATTTGGGGAGTGTCACTCTCGAACGATCCAATGCGTTTCTTATCCGTTAAGAATTTGCTTTTGTTAATATATTTTTTTATTGGTATGTTATAAACTTGTCGGTGCCGACAAAGCTGTCTATCCCAAGAATTATATATTTTTTTTTGATAGTGAGACGTATCTCGAGAGGAATTTTTGTGTATTTATTTAGAGTTTCTTTAGATTCGAAGCGCTTCATTTTCTGATTAGCAGCTGTTGTCTTTTTCCGAAAGAGAAGAATTCGTGAAATCCCCCGGACGTAACATAGCCATCTTTAATATTTTGTCCCAATTCTTGTATTTATCGACGAATTGTTTTAGATATTCCCACAAGACGTGGTGGGACCTTTCTACCGAGCCATTAGATTGCGGTTTGTATGCGGTGGTTCTGAATTGTGCTATCTTGAATTTCCGCGCCACGTTTTTCATTAGTGTGAATTTACGAAGTGTGTTCCCTGATCCGTTAGGATCGCTTTGGGCGCGCCGTGTACACAAACATACTTGTTTACAAAGGCATCGGTGACATCGATGGCGGAGATGCCTTTAAGGGAAATTGCGGATGAGTGTTTGGTGAGCAAGTCTTGTACATTGAGGATATACGAGTTGCCCGGACGCGTGGTGAGCAACGGACCCATGATATCCATGGATACTTTATCGAATGCCTTGTCAGGTGTATCGGTTAGCACCATGGGTTGCCTAATCTTTATGCGCGTTAATTTATTCAACTGACAACTCTGACAATTGGTTATGTATTGACTGATCTGCTCCTTCATATCGGGCCACGTGTATCTTTCTCTTATTCGCGCGAAGGTTTTTGTTACACCCTGGTGTCCTCCGAAGACGGACGCGTGATATTCTTCGATTATCTTAGGTCTATCGTCCACGGATGGGATGGCAATTTCGTTGGTGCAAACGTTTATTTCTAAATCTTGATCCCATAGCACGGTGCGAAGCATCTTATCTATTTTTGAAAATGGGACGCCGTTCACATCGCTTTTGCAGATTGAAATAGTTCGCAGGCCCAGTTCACGACTTATGTCGGTCAGTAAACTGATGGCTTCCCGAATACTGTCGAGGATCGTGAGGGAAGAAACGTTTCTTTCGACGGGGAGCGCGATGATGTGTTTATTGCCTACACTTCTTATCTTGCCGCGCCCGATGCCGTCGCAGGGTTCAGGCAAGAGTTTTTGTTTACTTAGATTTGGGACCCCAGATCGCATGGTTCTCCCTGTACGTCAACGAACACAACTAAGTTATCTTTCCGTTTACGAGGCTATCTCTGATCTCTCTTATTCTAAGAAAATGTGACCGGTACAGTACGTTATCGGCGTCGAATAAGTTTTCATTTTCCGTTGTGTCGCTCTTGCATTCGCTAACACTGTCATCGGTGTCCGTTTCAGAGGTATGCTCATCGGGGTAATCAAGGTTATCGTTTATCTCACTGCCTTCGCTGGCGGCCATATTCGATTTTCTGTTCTCCGCGGCGGTAGGTATTCGCGGATTTCGCGGTGCGGGGCCGTCGAATAACGGTTCATCGGAATCGCTCTCATTCGTTTCAAGCGGCGGTTCGCGTGTCCCCGCGAGGGGAAGCGTCTGCACCACAGGATTTTGCGACAGCGCGTCTGCATTGACATTCATCTTTCCCGCCTTATACATCACTTCATATTCATACTCGGCAAGCTTTAGCCGCCAACGCATTAGTCGCGATGTCGGGTCTTTAACCGAGTGGAGCCACGTCAACGGTTTGTGATCGGCTGGAATTTATGGCCATAGAGGTACGGTCGGAAATAATTCACACAATAGACTAGGCCTAAAAGTTCCTTTTTAATAGTTGAATAATTCTGTTCAGGCGGGATCAGCAGTCGAGAAGCGTATGCTATAGGGAGGTCCCTGCCTATCGGTCCTTGGTTGAGTATCCCACCGATAGCGAATTTGGACGCGTCAGTCGTCACGATGAAAGGTTTGGTGAAGTCGGTACTGTAATAACGGTTCCGAACAGAGGACATCCTTCAGCATTCCGAACGCGTGCTCCTGCGAATTCCCCCACTCAAATCGCGCTTCTTTCTTTAATAGATCGGTCAGAGGTTTCGCTGTCTTTGAGAAGTTTGGTATAAACCGGCGATAGTAACCGGCGAGCCCCAGAAATTATTTTATATTTTTTGCTGTGCGTGGGCACGGAAAGTTCTCTACCGCGTGTATCTTCTTAGGGTCGGATTTTACTCCGTCCTCGCCTATTGCGTGGTCTAAGTACGTGACTTCCCTTCGCAGGAACTCACATTTGTCTGGCTGAAGATGGAGCCTCGCGTTCCTCAGCCGATCGGCTAAGCTATTAAATTTAATTTCATGTTCACGCAAGGAACTGATGTATATCACTATATCGTCTAAATATACAAACATTTCCGTCTCTTGCAACGGTTAGTACCTGGTCCATAAGTCGTTGAAACGTCACCGGGGCGTTCTTCAGCCCAAACGGCATCGTTTAAAATGGTAGTGCCGAAAGGGTGTGGAGAAAGCCGTTTTCGACGCGTCCGACTTATGCATCGGTATTTGATGGAAGCCTGAAGCAGGTCAAAGATGCTGAAATACTTAGCGCTTCCTAGCTGATCCAATATCTCGGTGATATTGGGGAGGGGGTACGCGTCCCCTATCGTTTTTGCATTTAACGCACGGTAATCGATCACCATACGCCAGCGTCGATTACCCTGAGAATCGGGTTTTTTGGGCACGATCCATAGGGGAGAGTTGTAAGGCGAGTTAGAATGCTCGATAACATCAATTTCTAGCAATTTATTAACTTGTTTAGTGATTTCCTCCCTGTGCATCGGCGGAAATCGGTATTGCTTCACATTCACGGGCACGTTATCCGTAGTAGTTATAGTGTGAGAGGTCGCGTCCGTATATCCCAGCTGGTCCGCGGGGAGAGGGTCGGCATTTTCTCTAATAAGGGTGTTAACATGCTCTGCCTCTATGAGGTGGCCTAGCCTAAGCAGACCCTGTACCTCTGAAATTCTATCGAGTTCGCGCGGTGCCTCTTTCGACTGCGGCACGATGGTGCAATTGGCAGCGCGGGTTTCTTGGGAGGGTTTTTGAGCGATCAAATCAATTTCTTCTAATTGGATCGTTGGGATGGCGATTTCGTGGTCCGATTCCGTCGTATTTACGATGTATGTGTAAGCTTTTCCCCCTCTATTTGTTACGATTGCCTCCCCTAGGAAGACTCCCTCCGCGACGCTAAGTCGCGGGAGATATCCGACGTCGGTTTCAGTTAGAGACATTGACGCAAAAGGCTGCTCGCGAACGGGTGGGAGTGAGAATATTTCTTTGATGCGAGAAGGGCAGCCTGATTCCTCGCCACTCGACCATGCCGCGGCCGAAGTCGATGGTGGCGTCGTCACAGAGAAAGTCGGATCCTAAGATCCCTTCCTGCGCGATAGGAAAATTATCGGCAGTGTGCAATGTTATTTTATGACCCTCGAATTGAATCTTCGCTGACCCTAAGGTCTCTATCCTTTCGTCCGTGATTCCAGTGAGATAAATCGTGTCGTTTCTTAAAACAGGAGTGTTCGGATGCAAGCTTTTTCTTTATGAAATTTAGGTATGGTCCCTGTGTCAACCATGAAATCGGTTGCTCCTACTAAACCGCTAGCGGATAGTGTTACGGAGGGGGCATGAGATTGCTTAGGCGGGTTTAGGATTGCGATCCTGATGCTTCTTCGCGAACCGTCTCCACCGCGTTTACCGGACGCGTGTTCCTCGGAGGATCCGCGCGCGCTGCGTCCGTTCCGCGGGGCGGATCCCGACCGTTTCCCTGCTCATTGAGGCGGCTATTGTTATATTGCCGTTTCCGGCACTCTTCGATTTTATGACCGCGATTTTTGCAGTACCTGCATCATTTGTCATTTCGCGATGATCCGAAATCGCGCGAGCCTCGATCGCCATCTCTCGGCGCCGGTGGGTCGCGTCTCTCATGGCGCGGCGCGGCTTGCTCTACTTCGTTACGGCGTTCGGGTCACTCGGAGGGGCGACGCGGCGGGTAGTTTTGTTCGCGATTTCTATATCCATTGTAACATGGAGGCGAACGTCGCCTTTCCGGTGGTGGCGTTTGTCTGTAACGTGAGTTATGTCCCGTGCTCGGTTCGAGCGATCGCCGGTGCGTGTCGAATGTTTGCCTAGGCGGTTGTCCCAGCGCGGGATGCCCATAGCGTTGCCGTTCGATTTCATCGCATTTTGCGATCACCTTCGCTGCTGCGAACGGCTCATGGTAATGTTCCGACCGTAATTGTAAGCGGTACGGTGTAGGCAATCCTTCGCAAAAGCATTGGGCTGTTAGCTCATCTATTTCGCGGGCCGTTGCGGAGTCTAGCATTCCGCGGGCGCGTCGTTCCCCGTCCCTTATCGCGGACCTGAGTTCCTTGACACGATCTATATAGTCTAGCTATGCTCATTAGGCCGAAGGTGCACGGCGGTCAACTCGCCGCTGCATTGAACCACACCGAGCCGAAGGCGCTGTTGAGTAAATCGGAGATTGCGTCACGGTATCGCACGGTCCGCAATCGCGGAGTGGGCGTGGTCCCGCAATTTAGTCATTAGTAGGCGCGTAAGTGGCCTTTCGTAGTGGGGGGCAGTATCTCGCGGACCTGCCTATAAGCTCCGAGGAATTTAACGGGATGTTATACCCATCGAAAAGTGGCACGTATTCGGTGGCCTCCCGATAAGTAACCTTTGGGACGGCGGGGGTTCGGTATTCGATTCGTTATGGTCGCTGAATAGCACGGGCGTCTCGGTGAATCGTTGTCCCGCCGGCAGGCTAGGGCTTCGCAGGGGTGAGTCGCGGCGCGTGTCCATCTCGTGCCGCATACTGTTTAGCTCGGCGCGTAGCGATGCGAGCATCGCTCATTTCACGTATGGCGGCTCGACTCTCTTCCGCGTCAGCGTGGTCTCTTTATATGGCGGCGTTTTCTGCCCGAACTCTCTCTTTGTCCCTGTGCAATGCGTCGGCGTCGGCTTGCAATTGCGCGGCTCATTCCTCTTGCACGGCGCGAACGCGTTCGAGTTCCTCTTCAGTTCGAGGTTTTTTCGCGTTCTGTCGGGTATTCATGTTAACTTCCCTATCTCCCTTTATTGGCGTATGGAGCATATGAACGCGATTATTACCGCGCGAGTGTGGTGCGGGTCGGTGAGATGTATCGAAACGCTCGACTCTCCCGATTAACGTATCCCACCGCTGTCACCAGTTTTGTTACGTCACAGGCAGCGACGGTCCGCGGAAGCAGAACGCCGCGTAGCAATGGACAAGGGGATCACGTCTGCCGGTTGGTAACGCTGCCAGCGATCGAGCGGCAGATCGCTAGCGACGAATCGGTCGAATTGGGAGAGGGTATTGCGTACACCTTTCTGCTACAGGGAAGATCCTGACCCCTTGTTATTCTTCGCGTTGAAATAGCGAGAGAGAGAAATTCAGCAAACGTCGCGAAATGATGATGTCAGATGCGGGGTTGGTTTTGTCAATGAAATAACGCCCTTTGACGTTTTCGACTATTTCCCCTTCTTCCCTAAGTACTTGCAGGGCGACCATGTATACCTCAAGACACGTGTCGCAATGCTCTATCTCGCGAATAATCGAAAGAGGGGCGTGGCAGCACTCGCAGAAATCCAAAGGTTCGGTGTATCCGAATTTAAGTGAATGCGACAGGGCAAGGCGATATATAAGAGAGCTCTCGGGTATCAGCTCCTTGTAGCGGTAGCAAAGAACTTCCGCGCTATTAGGAAAACTGCTGGGGGCCAAATTATTTACCCGGCGATAGCCGAAAGAAGTGATACAGCGTACTAGGCTAGCGCGATGACGAAAAACCGCAGCTGGATGAGTGCGCGAGTCGAGGGAAGCATATCACGATGGTTAATTAATAATTTCCGCGAATGCAAGACGCGTTTATGCATATTGCTGAATAATGTTTCAGAATATTTTCTGAACTAGGAGTTTGAAACGAATATTAAAATGTGCACTTCCCGAGTGAAATCGTCGAGCGAGACGAAAACGGTACCCCCAAAAAACAAAGGGTCGGTCGTAAAACCCTTTTGTTGGTTCAGCCGTTGAACCTATATGAACGCGTTCGGATGATGCTTCTAGAAAATTCTCGATAGTTCGAATGACGCTTCTAGAAAATTTTTGATAGTTCGAACGACACTTCTAGAAAATTCTCGATAGTTCGAATGACCACGTGCCGAGTACGCGGAGAACATGCATGTGTATATCTTCAGTTTAGTAATTTATTTAACAAAGTTTATTTAACAAAGTTAGCCACTTACCTTTCGGTGCGCGCTCTCTACAAATATTCTGCGAGAGAGATTCGCGGCTGGAATAGGAGTTTCTGGGCGATGTTGCGAGGAGAGCACGGCGCCGACAGAGCACTCCAGAGGCGGTCGTGAACTAGGAGTTCGTATTCTGCGTCGTAGTTTACCTTCTCGCCGATAACTTCGTTGTGATTAAAAATTGCTGCCACGTGGAGATCGTATTCGTGGTGACGAAGCGTGGTCTTGAGACCGGCGCAATTCTTCCTGCCTTTCGGCATTCGCGTGAGGCTTCAATTATTCAATTGTTAAGCGGATATGAAATAAAAAATGACGTCCTGCTGCGAACCGATTCGCGTTGCGTATCGACTTCGCGTGGGAACGCTTGGATCTATTGCGGACAAGAATTTCGAGCCTCCGTCGTGATAAGTGCGGATGAACGCACAACACCTGCTCCGGGAGAACCTTGGCGTTCTTGCTATAATGGACGATGAATTAATTTCGAGAATTGTTTAGTAGCGCGTGAAACCTCACTACCTCGCGAACACTTTCACTAACCGATGCGGTAACGATATATACGAAAGAATGAACACATGGAAATTCAATTATAGTAGCAATATATTTAAACATCTAACTCAAGGTTACACTCACGAAATATTATTCAATAATACAAAATAAACGATTGAGATTATTTATTTAAAACTAGGAATCGAAATGAAATACAAATTGGAGATTGAACTAACTACGAACTAGAGATAAAACTAGGAACTAGAAATAGGACTACGCACTAGAAATTGAACTGCGTACTAGAAATAGAAGTGAGACGCTCGCAATGCTAACTCCTTGACGACGCACACGAGAGTGTTCGAGTATGGCCACGCGCTGTAGCGCGTGCTTGCGGCGGCGCTGTCGCGCAACATGGCGTGGGTACGCCAGCGCACGTGACGCGGTGTCGCAACGGAGGGACAGTAATGATAATACAGCAATAGTAATACAGTGACGGTAATACGGTAATAGAGTGACGGTAAAACAGTGATGGTAATATTAGTGCAGTGGTTTATTGGTGATTGTAGGTGGCGTCGTAGGATATTGGTGATTCGGAATGTTTGTAATGTAGGTGGTATTACAGAGCGTTGGTAAGGTAGAGTAAAGGTGTCGCCAATATATATTGTAATTATAAAGTAATTGCAATTGACGCATTAACTATTAATTAAAATTAGCTTTTAGTCTAATGGTAGCGATAGTTAGAATCGAAGGTCGGTATTATAATTAGGTGTTATAGTGTAAGTACAATGGGGTTATAATATAATAGTCGCGATAGTTATTTAACAGAAGGTAGTACTTATTATTATTGGTACACTTAGCATTTATGGTTATTTGGTTATGGTATTAACAATTATTTTAATAATCTTACGAGTATAGCTAAACTAAGAGTTCGTTTATTTAATGGCTTATGTCTAATACATAGGGGATATATATGTATATAACGGCGCGTCGTATCGCGCGTTGACTGGAGAGCCGACCATTACCACTCGAGGATCGACACGGTAATTTACTGTGGAGGCGCTACTGCGCAAGTGAAATAAAAGAAGGAAAAAGAAAATATACCCGGCGGCTCTCCTGACGTCACACAAGCCTTCCCAGCTCCAAAGAATCAGAAAAATATCAAGCAATTTCTCGGCTTAGCCGGATATTACCGAAAATTTATACTCGACTTTTCTAAAATCACGAGGCCGCTGACGGCACTTTTAAAAAAAGAGAGCAATTTTATTTGGGAGGAAGATCAACAGCAAGCTTTTATCTCATTAAAAAACCCATTATGTACGAAACCATTACTCCAATATCCAGACTTTACGCGACCGTTTATAATCACTACAGACGTATCTAATTATGCCATAGCAGGCATATTAAGTCAGGGAACAATAGGAAAAAACTTGCCAATAGCATACACGTCTCGAACACTTAACACAGCCAAAAACACGAACAAAATTACTCGACAATCGAGAAGGAACTACTAGCCATAGTATATAGCGTGAATTACTTTCGCCCATACGTATATGGGAGGAAATTCATCTTAGTGACCGATCATAAGCCTCTAACATGGTTAAATTCAGTAAAAGATCCAACCTCTAAATTGGCACGATGGCGATTTAAATTAGCAGAATACGAATACGAGGTAATATACAAAGCCGGGAAGAGCAATGTAAATGCAGATGCCCTTTCCAGAAATTCAGTAATCCAGACATTACCATTGAAACAACGAGAAAAATCAAATTCCACATCCGACGATGATTCCGACGAGTCACTATATCACGCTCGAGCGGCAGATAAACCGAACAAAGGAAGCGCGAAAGACAAAACAGCGATAAGTAATGACGACGTCGACAGCGATGACTCACGATCCGAGATGCGTAATTTCTCTGACGATGATAGCAATAGTTCAGATAACGAATCATTATTCGAAAGCGCAAATATAATGGTACAACCCCACAAAGAATTTTTAACAGAAATTAACAGTCATCTAACTCAACGAAGAGACAATGTAGCAATTTTCATAATGAACCAGGGAGAACCGATAGATCAGAGAGTGCAAGATTTAGCCAGACACAATTTAATACCCGAAATAAAAAACGTTGAGATAGGAAAGGTTAATACAATAATGTACCGTTTTTTATTTTCTATTACTTTAAGGGGGCTTTCACCTTTGCCGGCCATAAAATTAGCCTATTTTTACGAATTTTTTAAAGAAAATCTGTTATACATAGAGATATGCGGTTTTTTTTAAGAAATTGTTTAACATTTACACGACAAAAAAAATATTTTTTATTTATAAAAAAATGCGTTTTAATTCCTCCAAATGGTGATTGAAATAGGGGTCATCGGAAAAACACGCCTCCATGGCGTCCGTGATTCAGCCTCTCCAAATAATCTGAAATAAAAAATCCAACGATTTTTATTAATTATATGAGTCTCGTTATGGCATGAACCAGAATGAAGCCAATTGCATGAAATTTATAAAAAATACGGCAGTTTAAAAAAAAATTTAAATTTTTGTCCGAAAAATCTGTTACATTTTTGTCTATAACAAATCGAATTTTTGTTGTAAAAACTTAATCCTGGTTCACGCCATGCGCAAAAGTGTTAGGATTAAGAAAAAAAAACTACATTTGATTATCTTTATTAGTTTCTTAGTTATCACGGACGCCAGCTCGAAAAACATGGTTTCGAGAAAAACGAGTTTAAAGTTTTAGTTTGACTTTTTTCATATATAACACAAATTTCAGCGCACTTACGGTTAATCTGCAATACCAGGTCCATATAATAGTCCCTCTGCTTCTTCAAAGAAATCGTTTTCTGCCAGTTTCTCCAATCGCCGAGCTGTTCTGGCTTCTTGTGAAGAATTTGACGTGCGACGATTTGCCTGCCTCACGCGTTGTCTGTCCTTTTCGTCGGCACATAGCTTTGCTATTAGTCCAATACGGATTCCCAATATGTTCATTATTAGCAATAAACTTTTAAATCCGTCATTGAACGTACAGGTTGCCAAAAATGCTGCGACAGATATAATTTTTGCACCAGAAAAGACGGTGGATCATGATGATAATTTTGAAACGTACTGTTAGCTTCTGCGACGCGCCAGCTGTACCAAGAATTTGATCCTGGAGGACAATGAGAATGCATGGGCTCTTCATCGGTTGATATTTTATGATAATATGTCGCCCATATTGCATTTTTCATGTCGAGCAAAGACTCTGTATTTCGTCGTATTGCTAATCCATAGTAAATAGTGAGGTCTTTAATTAATTTTTCCGTTAATTTTCCTGCTCCCTTTCCACCAATACCTTTGTGCGATTTTTTGGCATTTCTCAATCTACTCCCCATACGTTTTTGAACGTGTGCAATGCATTCTTTTTTCTTAACCAATAATTTGTCTTCATATGGGTTTTCATTGATTAAACTTTTGAAAGTTTTGCTGTCCCCATCACCTATATAATTTTCGTACATAACGCCGTGTAAATTTTGAGAACGTTGGAACATTTCAATAACGCCGTCGACTTCCATTTTTCCAGCGCTTCCTGAATGATTGATCGTACACTGTTCTGCGTGTTCCTCTTGCCACAATAAATCTTCTATAGAATTGTCATGTTTTCGAAGTGAACATGCTTTACAAAAGCTAGATTTAACCACAACGTCTACTATCTTGTTTGTGTACTTTCCGATCAGTGTAACAACACCAAATAAGGACGAAAAACCTCTTTTGCTCCATGTACCGTCACCAGATACAGATAAATGTAACGGTTCGTACCTGCTTTTGTATTTTCATCGATTTCTTCTTTTGCGGCGTTTTTCAAACTAAGATCGTGCACAGCTTGCGCGGCGGTGTAAATGTTATCCATAGCAGTATAGTACATGCGCGTAGTAAAGCCATTGCATAAATCCATTAAACCACAAAATATATTTAAGCCACTCAGGCCAATGCCCAAAATGCGCATCACAAACACTATTCGTCGATTAATTTCAAACGATCGATTGTTAATAAGAGAACAAGACTCAATGCTTTCTGTTTTGCAGCTACACTCAACGACTAATTAAAATCCTAATCCCATTTCTCCAGCCTTACTGAAACGAACTTCTTTTTTGCATATTTTGCACTCCAGTATTTCAGTTAATTTGGGAAAAATCGATAAAAAACTAATAATACAATAACTTTGCAGCACATCCACTCGCACGTCATGATCACTAGATGTTTGCAGTTTTTTTGCCGATGTACTGGCACACTCCGTTTCGTTTTCACTTGAATGTTGATTCCCGTAGAATCGCCGTTTCTTTCCTTTTTTTCCAGGTCGAGTACTACTAGTTTTAGAAGTTTTCTTATCGTGGAACATTTTGAGAACACGTTTATTCAACTGACGACAATGCACGACAAAGAACAAGGTTCAAGCAGTTCTAACGGCTTTCTATCTGCTCCTAAACTATTTAGTATATAGAAGGTAACACTAAGGTTCCTTCTGGACTGATAGAAATCAACATCTACCGATTTTCTCTGAATAGTAACCTGAATAGCGTTTACAAGTGCTGCTGCGCTGGCGAGCGCTTGGATAGCCCGTGCGCCCTTATGTATTTCAGCTCGTAGCTCCGTTAATATTGCGAATTTTAAAAAATCCTTTTACAGAAATATTCTACACATATGTAGGAATAAAAATAAGCAAAAAAAATTGATTTTTTGAAGCCGACAAAGGTGAAAGCCCCCTTAATAATAGAGAAGGGAGTATCCGAGATTACTGAACGCAATAACTTAAAACTTGCAATAGGATCTTTACTCAACGCCGCGCGCGAACTAAACCTAGAATCGATATCAATAAGCAAGGAAGCAATAGGAAACATACAGTGGAACACTACGCATAAAATACTAAGAGATACGTTTTGGAACAAATTAACAAAAATTATAATATGCACACATAAAGTTAGCACACCACCAATCGAACAAAGACGCGAGATAATTGTCGAAAACTATGCATCCACGATAGGAAGCATAAAGGCATCACAAAAACATACGAGAGAATCAAAGAAAAATATTACTGGCCACAGATGAAAAGAGACGTGCAGGACGAAATTAATAATTGTCGCGAATGCCAGATAAAGAAACTAGTACGAATAAAACCGCGTCAACCTATGGTCCTCACGGACATGCCTGAAAAGGCATTCGATAAAATTTCGATAGATATCATGAGTCTGTTACCTGTGACAAATTCTGGAAATCAATATATACTTACAATACAAGATCTATTCACAAAACATTCTACGGTTATCCCTCTAAAAAATCCAGGCGCTATCGATGTGGCAGACGCTTTGACACACGATTTCATTTGCATTTACGGAGCGTCCAAGGCTATCCTGACTGATCAGGATACGCATTTTCTAAATAGTCTGATGAAAAATATAAGTCGAAAATTCAAAATCAAGCAGTTCAAAACTACTAGCGTACCATCCACAGTCAAATGGATCTGTAGAACGCTCTCATCATGTACTATGGGAGTATCTAAAACAATTCGTTAATACAAACAATGAATGGGATACAAACAATGAATGGGAAGTGTCTTAAAATAGCAAATTTCTCTTATAATACCAGTGTACATGAGGGAACGCGTTTTACACCCCACGAACTAGTCTATGGAAAGCTAGCTCGTACACTTATCGATAAAGATAATTTAGACAACGTACAAAACGAGAGTTATGCAAATTATTTAGAAAACCTGTACGACAAAATTTCGCAAGCACAGAGCATAGCTCGCGACAACTTGATTAAAGCGAAACATAAATCTAAGTATTATTACAATCGGAAATCGAAAGAACGTAATTTAAAAGTAGGAGATAACGTATATTTGTTAAAAGAACCTATAAAAAATAAACTCGCCGACCAGTATACGAGTCCGTTCAAAATCATACAATTATTAGAAAATAATAATGTAAAAATATTGATCAAACATGGCAAAAGAAATAGTACATATAGATAAGTTAAAGAGGAAAGGGAGTCGGAGCCTCCACTTGATTGAACCCTCACCAGGTATCGAAGAAGATATCACTGAAGACGAACCTGAAGGGATCAGAACGCATTCAACCACCACAGCCAAAACATGGCCCTAATAGCAATCCTCATCCTACCAACCCTCACGGCCACACTGACCGGCTACAAATGTGGAGGGAATGGACTGAACATAACCACACTATCGCTTCTCGATATAAGGAAATGTGACTTGGAACATATAAAACCTATCAAGACGGATATATTTATTCAACTACTCCAGACTTCGGAGTTCGAAACAATCAATGCCTACCAATGTAAACTCGAGATAGACCGAAACATCTATCACTGCAGGATGCATCCCACGTATCGGTCGTAACAGAAGGAAAGAAACAATATGTAAAAGAGATGGGAGCGTATAACTGTAAGAAGCCCATGAAACAGGAACAGTGGCATTAGGCAATGCCGTTGTCGATCGCCTCATCATTAATTCAACCAACCACCATAGTGTTACGTTGGCTGGAATCGCTTAGCGACGGATGCGCCGGAGCACAATACACAGACGGATACGGCACCTGGGAGGACGTAGTAGTCCAAGCCGCCGTCAAAATTACCCTGAGAACCTTTACTTACAACTCCACTGAAAAGAACAGCGGATAAAATTATGCTGAACTCAGGAACACAATGCACAGCATCCCAAGGAGGATGTAACGATTACGACGGTACCGAAATCTATTGGACCATTCCATTATACGATAGTTGTCAACAGATATGACATCCTGTATGAAGGGACAGCAATAAAGTTGTCTCCACGAGATAATCAAACAGCACTTGAAATATATATACCGTAACAACGGATGACACGACGTTTGCATTAGCTCGAACTACAGAAATAAACGTATGCGGATATAAGCTCTACAATACAGAGCACTCCAAATTATTAATATTTGAAACTCAAAGAGGGAGAACCTTCCAATCTAAAACCCGAATATCGGTGGATAATCTCGACATTTTTACATATGTGAATTCGAAATTTGTATACGTGGAAAAACACGTCAAAACTCAACTAACAAGGCTCTACAGAGATATCATGGAGCAGAAATGCGCTATGGAACAACAAATATTACAAAACGCTTTATCATTATCAAGCATAGTGCCAGATGAAATGGCATTTCGGATGAAATCCGCGGGATAGACGGCAGTTACAGCCAGTGAAATAATCTACATTATTAAATGTGTCCCAGTACCGTGTCGAATACGACACATGGAAGAATGTTATAATGAGCTACCAGTAACATATAAAAACAGCTCATATTTCCTCGATCCCGAATACTCACGAAAACCGACGATTAAAGATTGCAACGAACCAAACCTATTCAAAATAGACGAAATATGGTCAGAGCAACCACTAATATGGTGGAATCATTGCCGCCACCGGTAATACAATCGTTGACCAAACCCGCTTGGAAGTGTGAGCCCAGATACATTGACCACTAACGGGATATACACAACGGAAGACCTCGATAGATTGCGGAACCATATTATGTTCCCCATGGAAAAACCTTCCATGTTAAACATAATAGCTAGAAGACCGATGGGACAAGACATTCCCCCGAGGAAGCATATCCATGATCAATCTTCTCGATGAAGAAGCTCTTGATCATATTGCAGAGAGCGCAGGCAAACGCCTCTGGGATGGATTTATCACTTTTGAATCCACCAGTGCCAAAGTATTGGCATTATTTATTATCAGAAGATTAATAAAACTGATAATAGATACTTTGATTCACGGATACGCGATCCATTCGATCTACGGATGGAGCCTGCTAGATGCATTATGGTCATCAGTAACCAACCTGATACTATTTCTGGGCAAATCCCGAAAGGATGAGGATAGTGGTGGTAAAGAAAAGACATTTGTTGCGGAATACCATCCAGCAGCACACAGTAGAAGATTCTATTAATATTCAACTAGGAACGAGTGAACCAATGAGTGAACAAGTGAACCGATAGCGATGAACTATCTTAGAATTAAGGAAAATACTGTTACAAAAATAAGAAGAACGCGATGTCAGTATAAGTAGTTATAATGCGGAAAATGTGAGTCCATCGACTCACATTTTAAAATTAGGAGGGAGGTGTCACGTCAAGCACGTAAAAACCCACTACAAAATTTCCAAAAAACCAATAAATTTATATATCAAATTTTAATCATTACATTCAATTCCATTTATTTCAGCGTATACATAAGAATATATTTAAAATTAAAAGATGTGATGCGTCCCTGGATGAAGAACATCCCTACCACGAGAGTCGCTGGTATCCCCCGTGCGACCACCGGGGCCCTACCATCAGCGCCTTCCACGCAAGCGCCGCCGCACTTCGAGCCGCCGAAAACGAAGGAACTCAGTGCGAGACTCCAGTCGGGAAGGTTCCTAGCTCGTGAACATATCCCCGCTTAGGCTCGGATACGAGTACTTCAATTCAATTTCAATTAAATTCTCGGCACGTTAGCGTGTTAAACCGAGATCTTTCTTATTTCCAATTCTAATTGTAAGAACCTTTGTTCAATTTTAGTTATAAGACTAGTGCAGTTAAGTCATTATTTTAAATCAATTTAAGCATTAATGTAAGATCCTTGTATTTCAATTTAATTTCAATTATACGAGTGAAAATTAAATAGTGTCGTGAATATTAGCGAAACCCACCCATCCTATCCCAACGAAACGCACGAATAGACAGTGTTCACGAGGGAAAGAGATTTTCTGAGTTTAATTAAATAAAATCGAATGAATAAATATCAGATCACTACATCGATCCACGGAATTGATGCTGTTACGTGTCAGCATCTCGAAGAGGAACTGTGCGATCTGCTTCTTCTAAAATATAAATTCAAGATTCAAAATTTTTCTTAAACAATTGAAATTTTGCACACTCGTGTACGCACCAAGACGTGCGGCATTCACGCCCGCGAAGTACAACACTTCAACGAATACGGGAATAGTTGCGTAAAATAAATGCAAGATTAATTCAAGATTTTGTGATCTCGTGTACGCACCAAGACGTGCGGCGCCCACCAAAGCGTCCGCGAGACAACATTTAATAGATACCGTTATCGCATTGCCACTCGACGCATTCCACAGCGCACTTGCATATTATATGTGCTGAATAGAATCACGAATTAAAATCATACAATGGACTCTTGCAGGAGAATCTCTTTACAATGCCGATGAAACGACATCGATCAGAACAAAAGCAGTCACTGAAAAAACTTTTTGAGAAACTAAACAATAGGCTTCCATGCCATTTGCAAAATCTTCTTGGTGTAGAATCAGTGTATGACGAAAGTTACGAACAATTATTTTCCGGAAACTTTTGGTCGCCAAGGCCACCTCCAACGTGGAAGCTGATCCCTATCACCTTCCGTACTCCGAGGTTGCCGCCGCTGCGGATGCTCGCCACTGATCCACGGAACAAGAAATATATGGAAATCAGAAGTGAGATTTTCTACAACTACTATTAAAGATAGGACAGATATTATTGATGCATGCATTCGAATTTAGAAAACGAATAAATGTGTAAAGAACAGATAGAGCCACTGTAAATTCGAAATTTCTCCCGGAGCAATTTATATGCATTGCGTCAGCCTTTGCTGTTGTATCACCGAATTCGGCTACGGGATATTCGGACTAAAGCCAACGACTTTAACGACGCTGGACTTTTGTGCAGCCAATGCAAAATAAATATAACCGTTCTCATCCGGAACAACACTTTCGACTAGTTCTCAGACATTATATTAATATCGGCAGAAATATTGCAATACGAACGTATGAATACTGCACGACTGAACTGTCTACATTCGCCGAGAATTAAATATTTGCGACACGTGTCTAGACGCTTTTACGGCCTTCTTGAATCACTTGTGCGAAGAAGGTCAGGTTTTCGAATCACTACCAGATCCCACAATTATAGATATTGAAACAAGCGTTGGGACGCACGACTTATCTTTTCAAGAAGACTGAGTTTCTTTCTAAATAACTTGCACCAATTGAATACAAAGTCAAGTAACAATTAAAGTTCTTCGCTTAGGTTTTGATCACTTAAGTCCTATGTTGCTTATTAAATAAACTATTCATTGCAACGAACGACTGAGATCCTTGCCGCTCGGGGTTTCCGTTGTTCTCAGATTTGAAAAATTTTGGCGTAAGGATATCCTCCATTCAGCCCGGCGCGAACACGGTTCGATTACCTAACCAGTTTCGCCCGGAAGTAAATACGTTGCGACGTCACATCATGACGGACGTAACAGTAGGATCAGGTAAGGCTTCAAAAGATTGACCTTCTTCATGTAAATGATTCGTAAAAGCTATGAAGGCATCGGCACATGCGTCACAAGTATTTAGTTCTCGACAAATTGCTAGCTCGGTTGGGCAATGCTCGCACTTTCGCAAACCCGGATTGTTACCGACGTGAATGAAATGCCGTAATATTAATTAGAATTGTTGTTCGGGTTGAGCTCGTTCGTAATTTACTTTGCATTGATGGCACAGGAGGCCCGCATCATTATTGTCAGTAGCAATTCTAAATATTCCGTACCCGAATTCGGTCTCTGACGCAGTGACAGAGGCTTACGCGATGTGTGTAGATCACGGCGAGTGATGTTTTTGATTTTCGCGACTGCTCAGCTTGTTTTTTACACATGAGTAATTTCCTAAATTCAAGCGTGCAATAATGATAGTTTTCATACCTTTTTAATAGTAGTTGAAGAGAATCTCGCTTCTGATTGCCATATATCGGTCCTTCCTGGAATCGTTGTCCAGCATCCGTAGAGGTGGCAAGTTCGGTGTTCTGAAGATGATGGGAATCAACTTCCACTTTGGAGGCGGCTTAGGCGACCAGAAACTGCCACCAAAATACTGCTCGTACTGTTTGTCGTAAACTGATTCTACACCAATTAGATTTGTCAAATGTTGAGGCAAGTGTTCGTTTAGTTTGTCGAAAAGTCTTTTCAAAGCTTGTTTGCGATGGCGGCGTTTTAAAGGCATCGCAAAGAAATCTCTCTGGAATTATTCATGGTGAATATTTTATTTGCGTGCTTCTATTCAACGCTAATAGTATGATGCTGCGCTGTGGAATGCATCGGGTGACGCTATGCGATAACGTATCTATCGGATGTTATGGCTCGCGGGCGTTTTGGTGGGCGCCGCACGTCTTGGTGCGTACACGAAGCCACAAAATTCTTAATTGAATTTGCGTTTAATTATGCTACTATCTCACGCCCGTTGAAATGTTACACCTCGCGGGCGTCTTAGTGAACGCCGCACTTCAATGCGTACACGAGTATGCAAAACTTCAATAGCTATTAAATTATTCCAAATTTTGATTTAATAATTTTGAACAAATAACTCGTCGAAGTTCCTCGTCGAGGCGTCGGCGTGTCGAGCACGTAGCAACGTCAATCCGGAAGATCGATTCAACCAGCTAATATATTTTATTCAATCTCCCTTTTTATTTATTGTGAATAGAAAGATTTCTTGTCCTCGCGACCTCAGTCGTTTTATTCGTTTCGCTAGGATAGAGTAGGTGGGATTCGCTAATAACCACTCACGGTTTGATTTTCACTTCACGTATAATTGAGATTAAAAATGAATTGATAATAGTATAATGAACAGATTAATATTAATAACTTACCGCACTAGTCTTAGAGTTAAAATGAATTATTAAGTTTAAAGGAATGTCGAAGCACACTAATATGTCGAGAGTTAACTTGAATATCTCGCATTCGATCCTAAGAGAGGATGTGTTCACGAGCCAGGAACCTTCCCGGCTGGAGACTCGATGTGAACTGTTTGAATTCGCGCACTGAGCTCCTTCGATTCGGCAGCTCAATGTACGGTGGCGCTTGCGTGGGAGGCGCTGGCGGTGGGGCCCCGGCGATTTAGGTAGGGATCGCCAGCGGGTCCCATGGTGGGGCTACTCCGCATCCAGGGGTGCATTTCGCACAGGGATGCGTCTTTTCCTTAATATAATTTCGTATATATTGAAATGAATTTTAACATAATGATTATCATTATATATATAAAGTTATTGGTTTTTGGAAATTTTGTAGTGGGTTTTTACGCGCTTGACGTGACAGTTGTCACGTCCCAGCGCCGAGAGTATCTCTAGTCATGTCTAATGTAAATTTTTTCAAAATTTTTAATTATTTATGACTGACTGTGTTAGAAGACAGCACCGTCAGGCCTTTAATATACACATAATAAAAGAATATACCGCTTAAAGTTATTTAAAAGCTTATACAAAATGGCCGCTCCTTACCACAACCTTATGGCGCTACTACAGCCTTAATGTTCCTAGTAAATTTTCCCTAGAACCTCACTAACAAAAAACAGAACATACTGAAATCACTTCTCCAGACTGTTCAGTAAAGAAAATAGAGCTTAATATCGCATCCTTATATAAGCATTTCCACATTAACAACAAAATCTCAACAAATAGTAAATAATGAATAAAAACAAATGTAGGAAATAAACCCTCGCCCACGTAATGCACGAAAACTATAACGAAACATTTACACAATTACACAATTATCGGTACATTGTAATATCTTTATTATCAATTAATAAACAAAATCATATAATTATATAAATAACAAAATACCAACCAATTTCTTTATATCGTCAAATATAATTTCAGAAATTAAGAAACTCTTGTATATCAAACACTTTCACTTTTGTTCCATTTTAATAATAAATATAAAAGTTAATAACAAAACTAATAATAATAGAAAGGATATGAATAAGGAATAAAAGTCATAATGACAATATAACAAAATCCATGACAAAACATTTATTCAACAGTTCACCTGATACATATCCTTATTTCAAGGATAAATTTTGTTGATGTCCTTATATGGATATCTTTTCCTTACATGAATACATTCTCCATCAAAAATCATATCGAAAATATAATTATAGTTTGTGGTTACGATTCTTAATTCTCAAGATATAAACAAAATTAAGGGTATATGAAAGCACACACACATGTATACATATATACATACATTATACATTTCCTTATAAGATATAGTTTTCTTTATGAAATTATATAAACAACCCGGATAGAAACATATTTTATCTCAGAAAAGAAATTTTACGATTTAAATTTCGTTTAATAAAATTTATAAATAAATAAATTATTATATTAACAAATAATTATTATGAAAGATTTGGACAACACATAGGAAATCCTGCAACTTACCTCATTACACATACCTACCTAACTCGCACCGTTTAGAAGATATTTAAACAATTATAAACTTCCTTACATACACTTACTTCAAAAACTCAAATCAGTTCAGCAGGCAAATCTCCGTATATAAACCAGTTCAACTTGTAGAAACCTTCATCCTAGACTTATATTTATAATTGTTACTTCCCTTTTTTCATTAACACTAATCCTATGGCTATGACAAAAATCTTGAATATTAATATGCATGGAAAACTATCCTAACAATTCAACCAATCACAATCAGAGCCATTTTGTATCTAAAAACATTTAATAAATAATGTATTACAAATGTAAAAAGAGTTATACTGATATATTTTAGATATACTAATTATATGATGTAATCATTATTATTATAAAAATTGTAAAGTATATCTAAAACGATATTGCGATAAAAGTTTAAATTCAAGCAAACTATATGAAAGGAATTATTATAACGAAGTATAACTCTTTGAAAACAAAATAGGTCGACCGAATAGTCATAAGTATGACTCATGATCAGTTTGAAAGCAAAAATAAGCCAACGTTAAATGTCAAGGGCGCCATAATATTTTAATACCACGAGTCATCGCTGACTCATAGCAAATGTAGACTAAGTCGACCAATAGAAAACTATGTCAAGGACAACTAGAAGGTCTTAAATGCGTGAATCATAGCTGACTCATAATGAAAGGCTTTATTCAGACCTGTAGAATCATAACATTGGAATTTAGGTCACCCCTACTTCCATGTTTTGGCAAAATATAAAAACCTCAAGCGACGATACCTTGGGGCCTCTTTTTCGCGCAGGCATTCACGCATTCATTCATTCGTACCCACTCGCGATTCACATCCACGGACACTTACATTTTGTTCGCATTCTTGTACGCGCACGTACATTTTTGCACTTGTACTTCCACTCGCATTCGCTAAATATATATATATATATCATTTATAACAGTGAATAAATTCCAATTCAAATACCACAAGTGTGATATATTATTCCTTATTCCCAAAATCGAAAACTCTTTCCTGAAAATAAAAGTCATTTCGACATTCCTGTTACCTATTTCCTTCGCAGTATCTAATCCTGAGGTTTTACCCTCTTAACCGCATGGAAAAGAATCTCACAAATAACGTGTGAGTGTAGCTGTCGAGGATCTGTTGACTTCGGCCCCGTCCGATCTACCAGGACCTCCCAGGACGTCACACGAAGACAAAGTACTTTTTGGTGGCAGCGGTGGGATTCCCTCATTTGCTGGGATATCCAAAACTCGGCGAGATCCTTCACTATCTGGGATAGCCGAATCTTGTGGAATATTCCTCATCTCACGAAGAATTGAAGAGGAGATTTTCAAGCAAGTGATAGCGGGGATTGAACTGCGATAAGAACTTTCGATTATGGAATTGTGTACGCTTGTCTTGCTTTACTTTACTGCGACTCACATGTAAGTCAAAATTATCATTTATAATTGTAACAAGACTCGAAATCGTTCGGTATTTGTAAAAATCCGTTATAAAATTTTAATTACATAACAATAAAAATGGTTGATCGTGAGGTAGACTCTTTGACTCGTCAGATAGGCGGTATAAACGTTAACGATGACGTTAACACAAACCGTCGTACGAATGCGAATATGCCATATACCAGTTTACGTGATGCTTCCGAGACAATTCTCCCATTCGATGGTAAAAATATGCCTGTATCGCAATTCGCTAATAGTTGTCTGCATGCTCGAAATATGGTCTCTCCTAGTGCGGAATATGGATTAGTTCAAATGATAAAAAATAAATTAGTCGGATCAGCGTTGAGAGTGGCTTTAAGCGGAGAGTATAACGACATCGAATCCTTATTGGCTGTCTTGAAAACGCGATTCGCACCTGTTTATTCTACGTCACAATTGCACGGAGAGCTTTCTAAGATAACGCAATATCCGGATGAGACTGTGGTAGATTACGGTAGCAGAGTATCTATGATTTTACAACAACTAAAATCTTGCTACCAAACCGAAAATCCGAACCAAGCTATCCAATTCGTAAATTCGGCAGAAACCAATGCTGTGAGAAATTTCTTAACTGGATTAAAAACCGATATATATACGCGAATCCACCCACGAGAACCGGGAACATTAAACAACGCAATAGAATCTGCCATAAAAGCTGAAAGCGAATATAACGAGCATATGCAACGTATGAGAATAACAGAGGGATTAATGCAGTCTATAAGGTGTAATAATTGTCTTGGATATGGCCACAATTCTCAGTCGTGTAGTACTTTTAATCCCCTCGCTCAGATTTCGCATGTACAATGGCAGCCTAAGGTCTGTTCTTTTTGTAAAAATCTTGGTCATACGCGAGCTGAATGCAGAACGTTACAACCACGAATTCTAAACCCACGAAATCCGGGAATCAATGTAAACCCGCGTAATCAAAATTATAATATTAATCAAAACAACCGACAAAATTTCCCTACTTCAAGAAATATGGGATTAATTTGTCGATATTGCAAAATACCAGGGCATAGCTTGGAACAATGTCGAAAAAGGCAGTATAACAATAATGTGAGAAATCAAGAAAATCGGATCGGAAACCGAATGTTTGAAAATCGAATTCTTGAAAATTTTCAACGTAACAGACCGCAAGAAGCTCCGGGAAACCGAGAGCGGGCACAGCGAGTCGGCGCAGCGCTGAACGAACGCCCGCGAGTGCGCCTGGTAACTCCGAACGAGAACCGCGAGGAAACGCCAGTGTAATAAACGTCGCATGTAATAAAATTGGGAAACCACCTTCCGTTATACTACCAAGCAAAAATTTGGTTGACGAACGAGCAAACTTTATGATAGATACAGGTTCTGATATTAATATAATAAAAGAAACCTGCCTTCATGAAAACATGCCCATCGATACCAAAATGGTGTTTGAACTAAGTGGAATAACTAAAGGTCGAACTCGTACGATAGGCGTAACAAAAGTACGCATTTTCGACGTCGACATATTATTCCATGTAGTCACGGATAAATTCCCTATTCGACAGGATGGAATTTTGGGCACTGAATTCTTTAAGAGCCAACGAGCAACCATAGACTACCCGAGGGCAAGTCTGATCGTAAATGGCAAGCCATATTATTTTCATAATGATGAGACCGTTATTCTTCCCGCTAGGACGCGAAAACAAATATTTGTACGAATCGCCAATCCAGAAATAAAAAATGGATATATTCCAAAGTTAAACGCAGGACCGCAGGTGTACTTAGGTAACGCTGTCGTATCAAATCATCACGGAGTAGCGCATTTATATGCTGTTAACTCGTCCGATGAGGATATAGAATTAGCGATCCCTACTGTAAAGATATATCCATTCGAAGAGATAAGAGAAGAGATTAAAGAAAATTTTAATAATAAACGAGATAACGACGATGAACGTGTTAATAAAATATTGCAATTACTACGTCTCGATCATTTGAACAAGGAGGAAGTCACTAGTGCCACTAGCCTAGTAACATCCCATGCGGAAAGATTTCATTTGCCAGGAGAACCTTTAGGCGCGACAAATGTTTTTAAACACCGAATATTTACCACCGATGATCGTCCGATTAATGTCAAGCAATATCGTTATCCTCAAATACACAAGGAGGAAATACGAAGACAGGTCGACGAGATGCTGGATAAAGGTGTTATAGAACCATCAAGTTCGCCTTACAATTCTCCATTATGGATTGTTCCCAAAAAGGATGATTCCCTAGGAAATAAAAAATGGCGTCTAGTAATAGATTTCCGTGCCTTAAATGAAAAGACTATCGGAGACGCTTATCCTCTTCCAAATATCGTTGACATATTAGATCAACTCGGAAGTGCAAAATACTTTTCTGTATTTGATCTAGCATCTGGTTTTCATCAAATTCCTATGGATGAAACAGATAAACATAAAACCGCATTTTCAACGCCGTATGGACATTTTGAATATAATCGTATGCCGTTCGGACTAAAGAATGCTCCTGCTACATTTCAGAGACTAATGGATCAAGTTTTGACAGGATTACAAGGAATAGAGTTGTTCGTATATCTTGATGATATAGTAATTTACGCCCGCTCACTTCAAGAACATGAAACAAAATTTCATAGACTTATGAAACGACTTACTAAAGCTAATTTATATTTGCAACCTGATAAATGCGAATTTTTGAAGAAAGAAGTAGCATATCTGGGACACATAATATCTGAAGATGGCGTACGGCCAGATCCAAAAAAGATTAGCGCTGTGAAAAATTTCCCTAGGCCCAAAACACGAAAGAATATTAAACAGTTCCTTGGACTTGCAGGATATTATAGAAGATTTATTGAAAACTTTTCCAAGATTGCTAAGCCTTTATCTGATTTAACAAAACAATCAGTTGCTTTTGATTGGCAACGGAAACAACAAGAAGCATTTGATGAGTTGCGGAACGCTTTATGTTCAGAACCGATATTACAGTATCCAAATTTTAATGAACCGTTTATTATAACAACAGATGCATCTGGATATGCAATTGGAGCTATATTAAGTCAAGGAAAAATAGGAAATGATCTTCCAATAGCATATACTTCTCGAGTTCTAAGCGACGCAGAAACAAGATACTCAGCAACAGAAAAAGAATTATTAGCACTGATTTATGCAATAAAACATTTTCGTCCCTATATTTATGGCCGAAAATTCACATTAGTAATGGACCATAAACCACTAGAATGGTTAAATTCAATAGCTGATCCTACCTCGAGATTAATGCGATGGAGGCTTAAATTAGCGGAATATGATTATCAAATAAAATACAAACCGGGAAAGAAAAATAAAAACGCCGACGCTTTATCACGAAACCCTACGGAAAATATTAAAAATATATTTCCTCTACAAGCAAAACGTGCACGATCTTCAAGCAAAGGTTCCATGGAAGCCGATTATAAAAAACAAAAAATTTCACATCCAAAATTTAAAAGAATGTGGGAGAGTGAGGGATCTGGAAATCCCGCACCACACAAAAAATTAAGACCTGAAGAATTATCCCCTTATGAAGATTCGGATGATGAATTAAAAGAACCGCCCAGAAGTAAATTTATAGCTGACTTAGAAAGCAGCGACAGTGATAGTACAGCATCATATTATTATGACACTGATTATGAAACCGATGGCTCAGGAATTATTAGAAAGGGAGAAAAGAGAAAGCGAGAGAGTAGCTCATCGAATCTGGAACATCGCAAACTGCAACGAAGAAGAAAAAAACGGAAGCCTTCTAAAACTTCGAGTTCTGAAAGTATAGTAAAACACGACAACGTTAAGGAAATGGCGAGGCCTGTGAATACTGCTGAAGGGCGTGATTCGGTCAAGCGTCATACCGATGACGACGCCGCCACGCGACAGCGTCAGGAAATGGAAACGCCGATGGACTACAGCGCCGTTGCAGCAACGCGCAAGCGCGCGAGCGGAGACAATACAACGGGTGATCCATATAAAAAGAAACCTAATAAAAATACGCATAAAAATAAATATTTAGAAGAAGAACCTATGGATATTGCAACACATTCAAGCGATAGTTTTAAAGTTGAAAGAAATATAGAAGTGAAAGTTGATGTCCATTCACCCCCTAAAATTTCTATAGGAACGCAACACGAAAAAATAAAAAGGTCACAATCAAAATTAAAAAATACTGATTCTATCCAAATATTAGAGGAAAATATCCCTTTAAATAAAGATGAAATCCAAGCGATGGAAATTTCATCCAGTAGCGAACGAATGGAATTTGAAATTGAGAATAGTCCCATGAATTATCGAAATCCAAAAACGCCAAGCGATAATACCGATAAAACCGAATCGGAAGAAATATTTTCACCACCTTCTCGTAAAGCTAAACCACGCTCATTAGAGAAGAGTAAGAATAAAAATAGAGAAATACAAAAATTATCTAAGCCAATGTCTTTTAATAAAAAGATAAATAAAAAGTCTGCGAAAAAGAATAAAATAATCAAGGAAAAACCAAAACCAAAAATCAAAGAAATCTCTGAAGTTCCAATCAATATTTTAGAATCACGAGACCACATTTGGATGAAAAATAATAATATAATATGTTTTGTAAACACAAAAGGAGAACCGGCAGACGAAATAGGTCAGGAATTAATAGAGAGAAAATTATATCAAAGACCTTCAAATTTTAAAGGAATAATGGGACATGTATTAACTATGGACAAGAACAATAGAAAAATATTCGGATTAATAATTAAAGAAGAATTAAATAATAGAATAAGAGAAAATGATATTGTAAACGCCTTTAAAGAATTAAAAAGTGAAATGATACGATCGAATATTTTACACGCAGATATATCGCAGAGTAAAAGTAATATCAATGTGCCATGGTTTAGAATACGCAACATTATGCGATTAACATTCCTAAATACCAATATACAGATAACAATATGTAAGGGACAAATATGCATACCGAAACTAGAAGAGAGATTGCATATTATACATGAATGTCATGAATCCAGTGTCGGAGGACACAAGGGAATCGCGAAGACAGTGGCGCGGATACGTCACAAATATTATTGGCATAACATGAAGAAACAAGTTGAAAATTATATTCAAGCTTGCAATAGTTGTCAAAAGAAAAAATTAGTACGCGTAAAAACAAAACAGCCAATGATAATAACCGATACACCTGTCGACGCATTCGACAAAGTTTCAATGGATATTCTAGGACCGCTACCTGTAACAGAAAATGACAATGAATATATTTTAACTATTCAGGATTTGCTAACAAAATATTCCATTGCCGTGCCTCTCGTACAGACAAATTCAGAGGAAATTGCAAAAGCATTTACTCGACGCTTTATCTGTCAATTTGGTAGCCCCAAAGCAATATTGACGGATCAAGGATCAAATTTCACGAGTTCTATGATGAAGAAATTTGCAAAATATTTTAAAATTAAACAATATCGTACATCCGCCTTTCATCCGCAATCAAATGGTTCGATAGAACGAAGTCACCATGTATTAACCGAATATCTAAAGCATTATATTACCAACGAGCGAGATTGGGATAATTGGCTCGAGCATGCTATGTTTTCGTATAATACTAGCGTACACGAGGGAACGAAATTTACTTCTTATGAATTAGTATTTGGAAAAATAGCACGTTTACCTTCTCAAATAAAAAATGATGACGATTTTGAAACTTATAATGATTACGTGAATGAATTAATTGACAAATTAGCAGATTTAAGGAAATTGGCAGCATCAAATTTAGGCAACTCTAAAGAACGTTATAAATACTATTATGATCGAAAATTAAGAACACAAAGATATAAGGAGGGAGATTTTATTTATTTGTTAAAGCCAAAAAAGAGTCATAAATTTGATGATGAATATACCGGCCCGTACAAAGTAATAGAAGTCTTAGAAAATAATAATATAAAAATTTTAATCTCTCGAAATAAAACCAAAATTATACATGTAAATAGAACGAAGCCTGCTCGCATTCCAGATCAGGGATGACGGAGAATGAATATTCAATAACGGAATTAAAAAATAATCCGGGAATATTCTACGAGGCGTTAGGCGAGCTGCGCACGTCAGATATATCTTGGAAAATGATAATGTACATCAATTTAGATGACGTCATAGGCGTATCCGAAGGGCTTCGACGTGAAATAAACCGAACGAAACTGCAATGCGACCAAATTCCATATACATGTAGTACTGGTCGGAAACAACTCGCAGAATTAACAAGGAAAATTAATAAAATAAAGCAATATAAATTTCATATTCATGAATTGCTCATAGGATCACGAATGAAAAGAGCTCCCCTAGAATTCATCGGGCAATTGAGTAAAATTTTATTTGGAACACTAACTGCAGAAGATTTTTATTATATTAATAATGCGATAGAACATGTCGAAAATAAAACCAACGATCTTGCGACGCTACTTATCAATCAAACTATCGCAACGCGCTCACGTTTCGGGGAACTGTACAACGTGACCCTGAAGATAAAAACGCAGCTAGCCGATCTTCGACAGTATATAGATGAAAAATATAAAAATGTAACCGACGTAATTATTCGAAATAAAATTAATGACGATATCGAACGAGTAATAGAGGATATAAATATAGCAATATTAGAACATGAAATCGATTTGAATATTCTAATAGACGGAATATTATTCGGAAAACAAGGATTAATACATCCGCGAATAATATCGCCACAATATTTAATAAAAAATTCTAAACACATTCAAGAACAAATTCCGTATGCTGAATTTCCTGTAGCTATTAATAAAGAGGGAATCGATCAATTAATAAAAATTTCTACCCTGCACGTTGCATATCTACAAAATCGTCTTGTTTATATTTTGCAAATTCCATTGCTAACACCTGGAAAATATAAACTTTATAAATCAATACCATTACCCGTTAGACAATCATTTGACACAACAAAATTTGCAACAATTGAAACCGAGATAACGCATATAGCATTAAATGAAGACGCCGATAATTTCTACGAATTCCGTCAAGGAGAGCTAGAGGAATGCATAGCATCCAACAGTGTCTTTATTTGCCCAGCTACATTCCCCTTGAAAAAGATAAGGCAGACTCCAAGCTGTGACGTCGAGATTTTATTGAATAAAAATATAAAGCTTAATAAATGTAAAATAAAAATTATGGAACTTCAAGATACATATTGGAAAGCTCTGACTACTCCAGGAAATTGGATTTACTCTACAACAGAAAAAGAAATTGTGCGACTGAATTGTTGTCATACAACAAAGCAATTTGAAATAAATAATTCTGGAATAATTTCTGTGCAACCAGGATGTAAAATTAGAGCGAGAACGGCCACTATGAGTCATCCAGCTTATCAGACTGCAACATTCGCTCAACATTTCATCCCTACGAATAATTTAAGCATTCTAGAATTATATGAGCCTATCCAAAGGGAATATAAAATTAATTTCACGGAAGCCGCGCATGAAATTTGGATAACCAATCATAGCAATATAGAGGCATCGTTTAACGATATTATAGAAAAGGCACGCCAGATCAAAGAAAGAAAGTTGCAAAATTCACGCTTCACTATGTATAGTGCAGCTGCATGCAGTATTGGATTACTCGGGATCCTCCTGTTCGCCTTGTCCTTGGCCTGCAGAAATTCTTGGATCTGTAACGCAATATCACAAGCATACAGACGATCCTGTCTTAAAAGACAAAGGAATAAAGCGTCCCCCTCTTACCCTTCGATTGCGAATAAAAACGCTGATGCCGAGCATCTTCCAAGTCAGTCGGAAAAACTACCACCGGATGGAAACACTGAAGACCATCGCAACGAGGAAAAAAAAATAAAGCCGAGTCGTAAGTGCGAAATCATTGGGTAAGAAATATTATTATTAACTCTTTGGTTTTCCGCTTACAAGGAGCAGATGCAGAAACGCATTAGCGCTGAAAGACAACGTTGGCATCGTGTGCTAGGACGACTATATCGCAGCACAGATATCCTCATGGACCAACATTATCGAGTCAGCCGCTCTTATACTAGAAATCCACCATCTGGCCATAACGAAGAAATTTCATCCCCTATGCCGGAAGGACGAGATATCGGACCAAGCATGGACATCGGGCCGACTGACCCAGAAGTCTACGCTAGAGAGCCCGCGCAACTTCTCAGGCGGGAATATGAGGCTATTCCCCCACGAGAACCTCATACCATTACTCCGACATTCGAGATTTATTGAATGAGATCGATGAAAGGATAGATGCCGCTGGCAATCTGCCGCGGTCGCCACCCGATCTACCGCCGAGGCCACGTGAGGATGATTCAGCTGCCGAGGACGAGTATCACCGGTCTGTTTCCGCCGCCGCGACGGGAAGTCCGAGTGGCCTTGCATCACCAGAATACATGGAAATGGATCCACAGCCGAGCAACTACAGACGCAACGTCATGACACGGCCGGAGGAGCAATCCAGGAGGACGTATGACAACTTGGAATCACCACGACATCGAGAACACGCCGTAGGTGAGCGAGCTATCCCGATTCCGCAAAGTTCTCCCCCACTCGAGCGATCACGAGAGATTCATGTGCCCCCTTATTATCGCGATTATTTAAATCTAAATTCTATGCCGGCGTATAAATTATATTGTCTATCTGCGTGGTACGTGCAAGTATCGAACGACGTTATATTTTGTGCGGAGTGCGTAACAGCGGAACATACATTTTGTATCTTAAATCGCCCGCGCGCATTTTGGCGACAGTTGCACGCGATTTCTCGTACTTTACAAAATACCACATTGCATTGCGGACGGTGTTATAAATTGTTATTACAAGCGAAACGTGCAATTGATTGTTATCAATGTCGACAATATGTGATTGACCGACAAGGTCGAGTTGACCACCTGGTATATACGACGTTATGTGAGATAGTTATTCCATATGAGATATTGTAACATGCGCCGCGATAACACACAAGGCTATCTAACAGCGGACAATGACCGCGCGTACACACATATAATAACACTAAGCTATAAGTAACTTCTTTTGCATTATAAATCATTATTATTACACATTCGACTATTATACCATAAGCGAATACACGTACACATACATTATATATACAACCTTTTCTTTCAATAAATACTAATAAATAAAAACACTAACGTGAAAAGGTGATGGGAAAGGATTGTTTGCACATTAACCCTACCAAAATCACTCCGAAGTCCATCCTCTAAGATATCCCTCATAACAATAATAATAATAATAGAAATAATGATAGCAAATAAGAAATATATATAGAGAAATCAAGGACTTAGAAAAAAAAAGGGAGAAATAAAAAAAAAAAATGATGAATCAAACATACTCGAAATAAATATACAAATATACTCTGAAAATAAATAATGCAGATCATTATATATATATATATATATATATATAGATAATCCTTCTTACTCTTAAAAGACAAATAATTAAATAAATAAAATCTATGCAAGTAACTTATACTCTACTTTTAATCTTTTCACAAGTATTTTTAACAATCTAAATAACGATAGTATTATAATAAAGGTGGAGGAAGAAAAAGACAATACGATATTTTATTACATACATATACATATACATACGAGTTGCGTAAATGACAAATTAATAATATTAATTAATAATAAAGAAATAATAGTAAGCCTACACACGAATAAAATAATTTTTTTTATATATCCCATCCACATGTAGCCTAAACACTCGAAATATTAAATATGTTGAATAAGTTATAAAGTTCGGGGACCGAACTTCTCCACGGATGGAGATGTCACGTCCCAGCGCCGAGAGTATCTCTAGTCATGTCTAATGTAAATTTTTTCAAAATTTTTAATTATTTATGACTGACTGTGTTAGAAGACAGCACCGTCAGGCCTTTAATATACACATAATAAAAGAATATACCGCTTAAAGTTATTTAAAAGCTTATACAAAATGGCCGCTCCTTACCACAACCTTATGGCGCTACTACAGCCTTAATGTTCCTAGTAAATTTTCCCTAGAACCTCACTAACAAAAAACAGAACATACTGAAATCACTTCTCCAGACTGTTCAGTAAAGAAAATAGAGCTTAATATCGCATCCTTATATAAGCATTTCCACATTAACAACAAAATCTCAACAAATAGTAAATAATGAATAAAAACAAATGTAGGAAATAAACCCTCGCCCACGTAATGCACGAAAACTATAACGAAACATTTACACAATTACACAATTATCGGTACATTGTAATATCTTTATTATCAATTAATAAACAAAATCATATAATTATATAAATAACAAAATACCAACCAATTTCTTTATATCGTCAAATATAATTTCAGAAATTAAGAAACTCTTGTATATCAAACACTTTCACTTTTGTTCCATTTTAATAATAAATATAAAAGTTAATAACAAAACTAATAATAATAGAAAGGATATGAATAAGGAATAAAAGTCATAATGACAATATAACAAAATCCATGACAAAACATTTATTCAACAGTTCACCTGATACATATCCTTATTTCAAGGATAAATTTTGTTGATGTCCTTATATGGATATCTTTTCCTTACATGAATACATTCTCCATCAAAAATCATATCGAAAATATAATTATAGTTTGTGGTTACGATTCTTAATTCTCAAGATATAAACAAAATTAAGGGTATATGAAAGCACACACACATGTATACATATATACATACATTATACATTTCCTTATAAGATATAGTTTTCTTTATGAAATTATATAAACAACCCGGATAGAAACATATTTTATCTCAGAAAAGAAATTTTACGATTTAAATTTCGTTTAATAAAATTTATAAATAAATAAATTATTATATTAACAAATAATTATTATGAAAGATTTGGACAACACATAGGAAATCCTGCAACTTACCTCATTACACATACCTACCTAACTCGCACCGTTTAGAAGATATTTAAACAATTATAAACTTCCTTACATACACTTACTTCAAAAACTCAAATCAGTTCAGCAGGCAAATCTCCGTATATAAACCAGTTCAACTTGTAGAAACCTTCATCCTAGACTTATATTTATAATTGTTACTTCCCTTTTTTCATTAACACTAATCCTATGGCTATGACAAAAATCTTGAATATTAATATGCATGGAAAACTACCCTAACAATTCAACCAATCACAATCAGAGCCATTTTGTATCTAAAAACATTTAATAAATAATGTATTACAAATGTAAAAAGAGTTATACTGATATATTTTAGATATACTAATTATATGATGTAATCATTATTATTATAAAAATTGTAAAGTATATCTAAAACGATATTGCGATAAAAGTTTAAATTCAAGCAAACTATATGAAAGGAATTATTATAACGAAGTATAACTCTTTGAAAACAAAATAGGTCGACCGAATAGTCATAAGTATGACTCATGATCAGTTTGAAAGCAAAAATAAGCCAATGTTAAATGTCAAGGGCGCCATAATATTTTAATACCACGAGTCATCGCTGACTCATAGCAAATGTAGACTAAGTCGACCAATAGAAAACTATGTCAAGGACAACTAGAAGGTCTTAAATGCGTGAATCATAGCTGACTCATAATGAAAGGCTTTATTCAGACCTGTAGAATCATAACATTGGAATTTAGGTCACCCCTACTTCCATGTTTTGGCAAAATATAAAAACCTCAAGCGACGATACCTTGGGGCCTCTTTTTCGCGCAGGCATTCACGCATTCATTCATTCGTACCCACTCGCGATTCACATCCACGGACACTTACATTTTGTTCGCATTCTTGTACGCGCACGTACATTTTTGCACTTGTACTTCCACTCGCATTCGCTAAATATATATATATATATCATTTATAACAGTGAATAAATTCCAATTCAAATACCACAAGTGTGATATATTATTCCTTATTCCCAAAATCGAAAACTCTTTCCTGAAAATAAAAGTCATTTCGACATTCCTGTTACCTATTTCCTTCGCAGTATCTAATCCTGAGGTTTTACCCTCTTAACCGCATGGAAAAGAATCTCACAAATAACGTGTGAGTGTAGCTGTCGAGGATCTGTTGACTTCGGCCCCGTCCGATCTACCAGGACCTCCCAGGACGTCACACAGTACGAATCGCCAATCCAGAAATAAAAAATGAATATATTCCAAAGTTAAACGCAGGGCCGCAGGTGTACTTAGGTAACGCCGTCGTATCAAATCATCATGGAGTAGCGCATTTATATGCTGTTAACTCATCGGAGGATATAGAATTAGCGATCCCTACTGTAAAGATATATCCATTCGAAAAGATAAGAGAAGAGATTAAGGAAAATTTTAATAATAAACGAGATAACGATAATGAACGTGTTAATAAAATATTGCAATTACTACGTCTCGATCATTTGAACGAGGAGGAAGTTACTAGTGCCACTAGCCTAGTAACATCCCATGCGGAAAGATTTCATTTGCCAGGAGAACCTTTAGGCGCGACAAATGTTTTTAAACAAATATTTACCACTGATGATCGTCCGATTAATGTCAAGCAATATCATTATCCTCAAATACACAAGAAGGAAATACGAAGACAGGTCGACGAGATGCTGGATAATGGTGTTATAGAACCATCAAGTTCGCCTTACAATTCTCCATTATGGATTGTTTCCAAAAAGAATGATTCCCTAGGAAATAAAAAATGGCGTCTAGTAATAGATTTCCGTGCTTTAAATGAAAAAACTATCGGAGACGCTTATCCTCTTCCAAATATCGTTGACATATTAAATCAACTCGGAAGTGCAAAATACTTCTCTGTATTTGATCTAGCATCTGGTTTTCATCAAATTCCTATGGATGAAATAGATAAACATAAAACCGCATTTTCAACGCCGTATGGACATTTTGAATATAATCGTATGCCGTTCGGACTACAGAATGCTCCTGCTACATTTCAGAGACTAATGGATCAAGTTTTGACAGGATTACAAGGAATAGAGTTGTTCTTATATCTTGATGATATAGTAATTTACGCCCGCTCACTCCAAGAACAGGAAACAAAATTTCATAGACTTATGAAACGACTTACTGAAACTAATTTATACTTGCAACCTGATAAATACGAATTTTTGAAGAAAGAAGTAGCATCTGGGACACATAATATCTGAAAATGGCGTACGGCCAGATCCAAAAAAGATAAGCGCTGTGAAAAATTTCCCTAGGCCCAAAACACGTGTTACGTCGCAGGCGAGACATGCTACGCGTTAGGCGAGTCTGCTCGCACTGGACTGCGTGTTGGTTTTTAATTGAATCCTGGCTTGATTATTGTGAATTATGGACATGCACACCGTGTAGAAAAGTCGATAATCTCCGGGAGAAAATGATATCATGCGATCCTACTTCCGAGTAGATGTCGATAATGGTCGGATTTGGCAACGAATAGAAAGAAACATTTTCTTCGCGTAAGTACTCTAAGAACGCGACGAATGCCTCGGAGCAGGGGTCGCAATCGCTTATTTCGCGCCAAATAGCTAAGTCCATGCCACAAAAATTGCAGCGTCTTTCGTTCTGTACAGTGCCAACGCTAATAAAATGTCTTAAAATAGTCATAAACTGCTGCGACGGGTCGTAGTCACGATTATATCGAGATTTGCAGTCCAAGCGAGGTTGGCGGCATTCGTATCGGTAGCCATCAACGAAATCGTACCCGAACTCGACTACACATCGGGAGGTACTTGTTTGATAATTAAAGACAGCGGCTGGATGTGTTTTCTTTTGGCATGGGCGTTTCAATTGCCCTCTACACATGACGTGATTCGCGGATAGGAGAGAGTAATGATTCACTTATTTTTCGTTGGTCACAATTCCTGGATTTGGGACTTTTATTTTCTGTCGCAGGTCACATGAATCTCGGAATGCACGCTAGGATGTGGAGCAGCTGAAGACGACGTTGTGGTATTCGGGAGTTTGGAGCCCACAGGTTATTCTCGAAGTGTTGCTCGTACTCAGGATTGTAGACTTCCTCGCAACCGAGTAGTTCACTGAGATCGCCGACAAGAGCGAATTTGATCTCGTATAAGGTTTGTCGGATCGCACGCTGACGTCTGGTGCGATTTTTGCGTTTATTCGACATCGAGAGTGACCATGAAGGGAAATACCCGTAGCTTCTCTTGAATTTACGATTAAAAGTCAAGTTTTCTATCGCGCTGAGAGCCTGTAACCCTCCGTAGGGAGTAGTGCGGGTGGACGCACAACTTGCTAGCCAAGAGAGTAAGCACAGCTTCCCAGGTCGCTTATGTATTTTGATTAATTCACGCGTGATCACTTTACCCTCGCGAACTCTATCGATTATTCGCTTCGCAAGGATGGATGAGGATTGGAGATTATTAATTGCTTAATGCACTGATCACTTTTCATTTGTATGTATTGGAAAATATTCAGATACAAAGTTGATTATTACTAAATTGTAACGACTATACTAAATATTAAACGTACTTGAATTTTGAATTAGATTTACAAAGATCTTGAACTTGAAATGAGATTGGCTTTACTTAGTACTAGAATTGGAATTGAATTGAATTATTCTAACACTAGAATTTGAATTATCTTAATATTAGAATTGGAAGGGAGTTCGCGGACTGGAGGTCCTCTCCAGTCGGAGTCACGAGATGAACTGCACGCAGTCGGCCGCGCACTGAAGTGCTCCGATTCGGCGGCTCGAAACAGCGGCGGCGCTATGATGGAGTGTGCGCGTTACGTGGGAGGCGCTGGCGGTAGGGATGTGGCGCTCGCGTGGAAGGCTAGAGAATCGCCATGGTGGGGCTCACGGTAGGCCTAGGGACGTACTACGTCGATTTTGCTCTATGCTACAAAGACTTTATTATCGTAAGATTGAAAAAAGTAATAATTTTAGAATAAGAAACAAAATTGTTAACTAATTTATTTATTCCGACGTGACACCCCCCCTTATAGTAGAAATGGAGGGCACTTGCCTGACATTTCTCTTCTTAAATTTAAATACAAAAGAAAATATTAATTAAAGGTTTAAGTGATACAATGTTATTCTTAGTAATAATAATGATATTTAATATCTCTTACACTTGTTCATTCGCGTGGAGGTATCTCCGCAGTTCTATATATGATTGTTCCGGCACTGTTCTCACTTCACTATTTTTTCCTCGGGTTGGCGCGGATGCGTCTTCTTCTTATTGTCTCTCTTCTTCGTGCGTTATCTCTTGTCGGATTTCCAAGAACAGCAGGAGGTGAGTTACCGATGACCAGATAGCTCCGATTAAGTGAATACTCCAGCCATAGATCGAGTGTAGAGCGTAGCTATAAATGATCGTGTCTACTAACAGCTTTATGGCTCTGCCAATGATGAATAATGCTAAGACACCGGCGCTTGCCGATCCGAAAGTAATAAACCCATCCCAGAGTTTTCTGCCCACATTCTCTGCGATGTGATCTAGCGAAGCTTTGTCCAAAAGATTAATCATTGCTATTGTTCCCTTGGGTATTTCTTTGCCCATTGCACCATGCGCAATTGTGTTGAGCATAGATGGTTTTTCTACGGGAAACATAATATGATCCCTGAGTCGATCCAGGTATTCAGGTGTGTAGATGCCACTGGTAGCTAAAGCATCGGGGCTCACATACTTTCACAAAGGTTTGGTGAATGTGTGACGTCCTGCGAGGTGCTGGTAGGTCGGACGAAGCCGAAATCAACAGATCTTCGACCGTTACGCTCACACGTTATTTGTGGGATTCTTTTCCATGCGGTTAAGAGGGTAAAACCTCAGGATTAGGTACTGCGAAGGCAGTGGGTTACAGGTAACATGTCGACGTGACTTTTATTTTCAGGAAAGAGTTTTCGATTTTGGGAATAGGGAATAATAAAATATCACATTTGTGGTATTTGAATCGGGATTTATTCACTGTTATAAATTATATATATATATATATATATATATATATATATATATAATTTATAACAGTGACTAAATCCCGATTCAAATACCATATATATATATATATATATATATATATATATATATATATATATTTATATATATATAATATATATACTAATTTAGCTATGGAATGCGACACGCGATTTAAGAATTACATTATTTGTAAATCGGCGAGTTGCTCAAGCGCTAAGCAGTACTAGTCAGATGCTTAGCTATCTCCGATCAAGTGGTTAATTTCTGAACAAATGGCAAGTGCGCGTGCGAGTGCGAGTGGATGTGGAAATGTAAGTGCGAGTACAAGTACAAATGCAAGTACAAGTGCAAGTGGAAGTAGAAATGCAAGTGCGCAAAGGTATCGTCGCTTGAGGTTTTTATATGTTGCCAAAACATGGAAATAGGGGTGACCTAAATTCCAATGTTATGATTCTACAGGTTTGAATGAAGTCTGTAGCCAAATGGCACGGTTTGCCTATTGTTAGTCTACTTTCACTATGAGTCAGCTATGATTCACGCGTTTAAGACCTTCTAGTTGTTCTTGACATAGTTTTCTATTAGTCAACTTGGCCTACATTTGCTATGAGTCAGCGATGACTCGTGGTACTAAAATATTATGGCAGCCTTGACATTTAACGTTGGCCTACTTTCGCTTACAAACTGATCATGAGTCACACTTCTGACTAAGTATTATGGCGGCCTTGACATTTAACGATGACCTACTTTCGCTTACAATCTGACTATGAGTCACACTTGTGACTAAGTATTATGGCGGCCTTGACATTTAATGATGGCCTATTTTCGCTTACAACCTGCCTATGAGTCACACTTGTGACTAAGTATTATGGCGGCCTTGACATTTAACGGTGGCCTATTTTCGCTTACAAACTGATCATGAGTCACACTTGTGACTAAGTATTATGGCGGCTTTGACATTTAACGATGGCCTATTTTTATTTCCAAAGAGTTATACTTCGTTATAATAATTCCTTTCTTATAATTAACAAACATACAGTTTGCTTGAATTTAAGCTTTTTAAATATTAATCATCGCAATATCGTTTTAGATATACTTTACAATTTTTATAATAATAATGATTACATCGTATAATTAGTATATCTAAAATAGTATAACTCAATATAACCCTTTTTACATTTGTAATACATTATTTATTAAATGTTTTCAGGTACAAAATGGCTCTGATTGTGATTGGTTGAATCGTTAGGATAGTTTTCCATGCATATTAATATTCAAGATCTTTGTCATAGCCATAGGATTAGTGTTAATGAAAAAAGGGAAGTAACAATTATAAATATAAGTCTAGGATGAAGGTTTCTAGAAGTTGAACTGGTTTATATACGGAGATTTGCTGAACTCTGAAGAATCTGTTGAACTGATTTGGGTTTTTGAGGTAAGTGTATGTAAGCAAGTGTGACGTCCTGGGAGGTCCTGGTAGATCGGACGGAGCCGAAATCAACAGATCCTCGACATCTACACTCACACGTTATTTGTGAGGTTCTTTTCCATGCGATTAAGAGGGTAAAACCTCAGGATTAGATACTGCGAAGGAAGTAGGTAACAGGAATGTCGAAATGACTTTTATTTTCAGAAAAGAATTTTCGTCTTTGGGAATAAGGAATAATATAATATCACACTTGTGGTATTTGAATCGGAATTTATTCACTGTTATAAATGATAGATATATATATATATATATATATATATATATATATATATATATATATATATATATATTTATTTATTTATTTAGCGAGTGGAAGTACAAGTACAAAAATGTAAGTGTCCGTGGATGTGAAAACGTGAGTGCGAATCGTAAGTGTGAATCGTAAGTGCGAAATGGGAAATGCGAAATGCGTACGAATGAATGCGCAAAGGTATCGTCGCTTGAGATTTTTATATGTTGCCAAAACATGAAGTAGGGGTGACCTAAATTCCAATGTTATGATTCAACAGGTCTGAATAAAGCCTATTATTAGTCTACTTTCATTATGAGTCAGCTATGATTCACGCATTTAAGACCTTCTAGTTGTTCTTGACATAGTTTTCTATTGGTCGACTTAGCCTACATTTGCTATGAGTCAGCGATGACTCGTGGTACTAAAATATTATGGAGGCCTTGATATTTAATATTGACTTATTTTCGCTTACAAACTGATCATGAATCACACTTGTGACTAAGTATTATGGCGGTCTTGACATTTAACGTTGGCTTATTTTTGCTTACAACCTGACCATGAGTCATACTTATGACTATTCGGTCGACCTATTTTGTTTTCAAAGAGTTATACTTCGTTATAATAATTCCTTTCTTATAATTAACAAACATATAGTTTGCTTGAATTTAAGCTTTTATAATAAATATTAATCATCGCAATATCGTTTTAGATATACTTTACAATTTTTATAATAATAACATGTAATAATGATTACATCCTATAATTAGTATATCTAAAATATATCAGTATAACTCTTTTTACATTTGTAATACATTATTTATTAAATGTTTTCAGGTACAAAATGGCTCTGATTGTGATTGGTTGAATCGTTAGGATAGTTTTCCATGCATATTAATATTCAAGATTTTTGTCATAGCCATAGGATTAGTGTTAATGAAAAAAGGGAAGTAACAATTATAAATATAAGTCTAGGATGAAGGTTTCTAGAAGTTGAACTGGTTTATATACGGAGATTTGCTTGCTGAACTAATTTGAATTTTTGAGGTAAGTGTATGTAAGGAAGTTTATAATTGTTTAAATATCTTCTAAATGGTGCGAGTTAGGTAGGTATGTGTAATGAGGTAAGTTGCAGGATTTCCTGTGTGTTATTCAAATCTTTCATTTAATAATTATTTGTTAATATAATAATTTATTTATTTATAAATTTTATTAAACGAAATTTAAATCGTAGAATTTCTTTTCTGAGATAAAATATGTTTCTATCGGGGTTGTTTATATAATTTCATAAAGAAAACTATATCTTATAAGGAAAATGTACGTATAATGTACGTATATATGTATATATGTGTGTGTGCTTTCATATACCCTTAATTTTGTTTATACTTGAGAATTAAGAATCGTAGCCACAAACTGTATTAATGTTTTCGAAAGGATTTTCGATGGAGAATGTATTTATACAGAGAAAATATATCCATATAAGGACATCAACAAAATTTATCCTTAAAATAAGGATATGTATCAAGTGAACTGTTGAATAAATGTTTTGTCATGGATTTTGTTATATTGTCATTATGACTTTTATTCCTTATTCATATCCTTTCTATTGTTATTAATTTTGTTATTAACTTTTATATTTATTATTAAAATGGAACAAAAGTGAAAGTGTTTGATATACAAGGGTTTCTTAGTTTCTGAAGTTATATTTGATATAAAGAAATTGGTTAGTATTTTGTTATTTATATAATTATATGATTTTGTTTATTAATTATTAATAAAGATATTACAATGTACCGATAATTGTGTAATTGTGTAAATGTTTTGTTATAGTTTTCGTGCATTACGTGGGCAAAGTTATATTTCCTACATTTGTTTTTTATTCATTATTTACTATTTGTTGAGATTTTGTTGTTAATGTTGAAATGCTTAGATGAGGATGCGATATTAAGCTCTATTTTCTTTGTTACTTTACTGAACAGTCTGGAGAAGTGATTTCAGTATGTTCTGTTTTTTGTTAGTGAGGTTCTAGGGAAAATTTACTAGGAGCATTAAGGCTGTTGTAGCGCCATAAGGTTGTGGTAAGGAGCGGCCATTTTGTATAAATCTTTAAATAATTTTAAGCGATATATTCTTTTATTAAATGTATAGGAAAGGTTTGACGGTGCTGTCTCCTAACAGTTAGTCATAAATAATTAAAAATTTTGAAAAATTTACACTGAACATGATTAGAGGTACTTTCGGCGCTGGGACGTGACACAAGTTTACAATTGTTTAAATATCTTGTAAACGATGCGAGTTAGGTAGGTATGTATAATGAGGTAAATTCCCTGTGTGCTGTCCAGATTCTTCATAATAATTATTTATTAACATAATAATTTATTTATTTATAAATTTTATTAAACGAAATTTAAATCGTAGAATTTCTTTTCTGAGATAAAATGTATTTCTATCTGGGTTGTTTATATAATTTCATAAAGAAAACTATATCTTATAAGGAAATGTATGATGTACGTATATATGTATACATGTGTTTGTGCTTTCATATACCCTTAATTTTGTTTATATCTTGAGAATTAAGAATCGTAGCCACAAACTGTATTTATGTTTTCGAAAGGATTTTCAATGGAGAGGGGATACAGGGTATTTATACAGGGAAAATATATCCATATAAGGACATCAATAAAATTTATCTTTGAAATAAGGATAGGTATCAGGTGAACTGTTAAATAAATGTTTTGTCATGGATTTTGTTATATTGTCATTGTGACTTTTATTCCTTATTCACATCCTTTCTATTGTTATTAATTTTGTTATTATCTTTTATATTTATTATTAAAATGGAACAAAAGTGAAAGGTTTGATATACAAAGGTTTCGTAGTTTCTGAAGTTATATTTGACGATATAAAGAAATTGGTTGGTTAATAATATGGTTTGGTTTATTTGTATCATTGTTAATAAAAATATTACAATGTACCGATAATTGTTTTGTTATAGTTTTCATGCATTATGTGGGCGAGGTTATATTTCCTACATTTGTTTTTTATTCATTATTTACTATTTTATATTAATTTGTTAAGATTTTGTTATTAATATTGAAATGCTTAGATAAGGATGTGATATTAAGCTTTATTTTCTTTGTTATTTTACTGAACAGTCTGGAAAAGTGATTTCGGTATATACTTATACGGTACGTATACTTATTCGTATATATTGAAATAAATGGATTTTAACATAATGATTATCATTATATATAAAAAGTTATTGGTTTTTGGAAATTTTGTAGTGGGTTTTTACGCGCTTGACGTGACACAGGAATGAATCGTCTGTAGTAACCAGCGAGGCCCAAGAATTGTTTAATATTTTTAACGTTAACGGGCCGCGGGAATTTTTCTACAGCTTTTGTCTTCTCAGGGTCAGGACGTACTTCATCTTTTGTAATTACGTGCCCGAAATATGTTACTTCTTTTCCCAGGAATTCACACTTATCCGGCTGTAACCTTAGTCTCACGGTTCGCAATCTATTCGCCAACTTATTAAATTTAGCTTCGTGTTCCTTCAGGGAACTAGCATATATTACGTTGTCATCGAGGTAAACGAATAATTCTACTCCTTGGAGTCCGGTCAACATTTGATTCCAAGCCTTTGGAAAGTCGCGGGGGCGTTCTTTAGCCCGAACAGCATTCGTTTGAAATGGTAATGCCCATAGGGCGTTGAAAAGGCTGTTTTTGGTGCATCGGCTTCGTGCATTGGAATTTGGTGGAAACCGGACGCCAAGTCAAATATACTAAAATATTTAGCGCTCCCTAACTGATCTAATATTTCTTCGATATTAGGCAAGGGATACGCGTTTCCTACTTTTTTTTCGTTTAATGCCCTAAAGTCGATAACCATCCTCCATTGTTTATTACCTTTGGAGTCTGGTTTTTTGGGAACTATCCACAAAGGGGAATTGTAAGGAGATTTTGAAGGTGTAATCACATCATTTGCCAAAAGCTTATCGACTTGTCGCGTAATCTCCTCTTTGTGGATAGGCGGATAACGATATTGTTTAGTGTTTAATGGCTGTTGATCGCGAGTAACTATACGTGCGAGCATACATTTGTGAAATCTAAAGAGTCTCCCGGCACTTGAAGTAAATCTGAATGATTTTTTATTAAACCTTTGACATGGCTTGCTTCGAATTCATTCAAATGCTCTAAACAAAGTAATTCTTTGATACTGGCAACTCTGTCATTGAGATTCATTGTTTCCATTGAATTGATTTGAGAGCGCCGCGCGATGAGTCTAGCTTCCTCCGCGCGTTTGTCAGGTAGTAATTCAATATCCTGCAACTCGATTGTAGGAACTGGCACTTCGCGGTCTGTATTTCCTGTATTAATTGCATGGAAATAGGCTCTGCCATGACGATTCATAACAATTGCCTCGCCTATGTATTGTTACGTCACGGGCCGCGACAGTCCACGAGGAGGGATGCCGTGCGGTACCGGACAAGGGGGATCACGTCTGCCGGTTGACAACGCTGCCAACGATCGAGCGGCAAATCGCTAGCGATGAATCGGTCGAACTGGGAAGGCGTACTCCTCGCGTACTCCTGACTGCCTTTTATTCTTCGCGTTGGAACAGCGAGAGAGCAAAATTTAATAAACATCGCGAAATGATGACGTCAGATGCAGGATTTGACTCGTCGATGTCCTTCGACATTTTCGATAGGTTCTCCCTCTTCCTCGAGCACGTGCTGGGCGGCTATGTATATCTCAGAGCATTTTGTTTTCATATATTGTTTAATGAGATAATTGCAATACACGCGGCGGGGCCCTTACATTTAAATCAACGAGATGACGCGAGGATTCCCACGCGCGGGAGGCTTATATTTCATTTGTTGAATCAATTTACTTTAAGCTGCGCAGGCTTAAGATGCTCTGCGCAGGTACTCGTCGAGGGAGATCCGAGGCCGGAACTGGAGTTCGCTCGTCGAAGCGGCAGGCGCTGACGGGGCCGGTCGTCCACTCCAGAGCCTGTCGTGCACCAGGAGCTCGTACTCTCCGTCGAACCCGGTAGTCTCGCCGATGGCCTCGTTATGGTCGAAGATGGATGCCACGTGGAGGTCGTAGTCCAAGTGATGAATCGAGGTCTTCCAACCAGCGCGATTCTTCCTGCTTTTCGGCATTCGCGTGAAGCTTTGATTGTTCAATTGTTAAACGAAGGTTTTCAAAGGGTTGTCGTTCAGCGGCGAGCCAATTCGCGTTGCGTTTTGGCTTCGCGTGGGAACGATTGAATCTACCGCGGACAAGAATTTCGAGTTTCCGTCGTGATAAGTGCGGATGAACGCACAACACCTGCTCCGGGAGAACCTCGGCGTTCTTGCTATAATGGGCGATAAATCAGTTTTGAGAATTGTTTAATAACGCGTGAAACCTCACCTCGTGAACACTTTCACTAACCGATGCGGTGACGGTACGCGCGAAAGAATGGACACGTGAAAGTTCAATTATAATTAACTAATTTATTTAGATATTCGATTCAAGATTACACTCACGGGATATCATTCAATAACACAAAAATGAACAATTGAAACTTATTTAGAATTCGAAATGGAACTATACGCTAGAAGTCGAATTACGTAGAAGTTGAACTATATACTAGAGATGGAAATAAGACGCTTGACGATGCGCACGAGAGTGGCACGTATTGACGGTTCCGCGGCGCGCACTGAAGTGTCGGAGTTTCGGCGGATACTGCGGTGCTCTGCTGCGGCGTTGTGGCGCAAGATGGCGGATGGGTACGCCAATCCACGTGGCGCTGGCGTGGCGCGGGTTATGTAGCTAAGCTAGATGTATATATCTCTGACGTGCATTGGTCAGCCAATCAGAACGCGGCTGAACGCGAGAGTAATGCGCTGTAACAGTGTTGAGAGTTTTGTTATAGTAATATTATCTTATAATTAATTGATCGCCAGTGTCGCTATCGTTAATATGAGCTTATTATTAATATTGATATTATATTTAAATATATTTAAGGAGTGTTTATTATTATGATCTAGATATGTATATGTATATATTTAAACATTGTTATGAGATATTTCGTATATTTTTATTAAATATTATTGTTTATAATTAGTAAGGGAAGGTAGTAGAGATGCATATTTGCTAAATATCTATGATTATTGAGGAGGATGATTATAGTATACTACACCTAAGAGAAATAAATATGGCGGGGCGCGCCCTATTAGGCGGAACGGCAGGAGAGCCAATGGCTGTCCTCGGCCCGGCGGTGAGCCACATTAAGACGATATTACATGCGCGGTAGGAAAAAAAAGTATATGGCGTGCTCTCCGGACGTGACACTTCCCCCTCCCCAGAAGAAAATGTCGGTCATACTGCACGACATTTTCCTGCATGGCATTGATAAGATTAGACGTTCGTATATTTCTTATTCGCTAACATTGATTACATTTTATAATCTTTAAACAATGTCCTCATGCAGATATTTCTGCAATTCACTGTACGAGCGCACATGTTCACTATCTTCATTCTTCTTACATGCCGATGCTGACGGTGACTCATCCACAGCGGTCCATTGTATCAGCATAAGGCGTTCGACGCTAGGCGAGTCAGGCTGGTTCGGCTTTCCCATGTGCAGTAATAGATTCGTAACTGATGACCATACGGCTCCCAGTAAATGGACGCTCCATCCATAGATTCTGTGTAGTGCGTATCCATGAATCATGTCGATAACTAGCTTTATTATCCTAGCTATTACGAACAGTGCCAGTACTCCTGCGCTAGCGGACCCAAAGATTATGAAGCCGTCCCAGAGATGCTTCCCAGCGCTTTCCGCAATTTTGTCGAGGGTGTCCTCATCGAGGAGATTCACCAGCGAAATGCTTTCTCCTAGAATGTCTTGCCCCAGTGCTCCTCGTGCTATAGTATTAAGCATTGAGGGCTTCTCGACCGGGAACATAATGTGGTCCCTTAGACGATCGAGGTCATCGGCAGAATATATCTCGCTCGTAGCGAGCGCGTCCGGGCTCACGTATTTCCAGCTCGGAGTTGAGAGCGGTTGTATGACGGGAGGCGGGAGCGATTCCAGTGGTTTGGTGGTTAGCCTGTACCAGGCCCCATGCAACTTATACATATTCGGCAACAGCTCGTTGCAATCTTTGTGGATGCCTGTCTTGGTGAGTATCCTTGTGCGTGATAGCAGAAAGTATGACGTATTCTTATATGTCATTGGAAGTTCGTTATAACACCTCTCTGTATGTCTCAATTTGCAGCTCACTGGAACTGGATGATGTGAATGACTTCTCCAGCAATAACGGCGGTATAGCCTGGAGATTTCATGATTCGATAGACCATCTCGTTTGACGTTACCGCTGATAATGACAGGACGTTCTGCAGTATTTGTCGCTCCAGGGCGCACTTTTACCCATAATGTCGTGATAGAGCCTGGTGAGTTGATGCTTCACGTGCTTCTCCACGTATACAAACTTCGAGTTGACGTACGCGAAGATGTCCAGATTATTTACAGAGATCTGGGATTTTGCAACAAACGTTTTTCCTTTTTGTGTCTCAAGAATAATGAGCTTTGGATGCTCTGTGCGATACAGCTGATATCCGCAGAGATTGAATTCGGTCGTTTTCGCTAGCGCGAAAGTCGTATCTTTAGTCGTCACCGTGTAGACTACTGGAGCCGTCTGGTTTGCTCTCGGGGACAACTTCGTTGCAATTCCTTCATACAGGACATCGTATTGGTTAAACTATCGGCAGTATAGTCCAAACTATACTATAGTCCAACTATCTTGGCATAGTCCAAAACGTTTCTGTACCGTCATAATCGATGCAGCTACCGTGTTGCGCTTAGCAGCGCGTTCCGGTTGGTAGGTTGATGGTCTCCGTCGATCGCTTGTATGAAGTGTCGAAGGACCGCAGCACTACCTTCAACACGGCTTGCACCACCACATTCTCTCAAATGCCGAATCCATCCGAATACTGAGTTCCAGAGCAGCGGCCATCGGCATGTGTCTGCCCTGCCATGGTGATGCTCCTATGGTTGGTGGCGTTGATCTTTAGTCAATCTATGACCGCGATTCCAATTGTGAGTATTCCGGTGTCGTTGGCAATTCTCATGTCCAATTTCTTTTACATATTCTTTATGCCCGTTGGTGACGATGGAGACATGAGAATGCGTACCGCAATAGTATATAGTACGATCTATCTCCAGCCTGCATTGTATGGCGGTGACGCTAATCAGAAGATTGCATCAACTGTACGTAAGTCTCCGTACTCTCTGGTTCTAGGTTCTCGACGTTACACGTGCCGATATCCAGTAAAGACAAGGTAGTAATATTCAGCCCGCTGCCTCCGCAGTCGTAGCCCATGAGGCCGAAGCACATTGTTGGCAATAGCAGAAGGTAGATTATTCGGTGTAGATCCATGATGATCCTTTGGACGTTGTCAGTTGACTGATGAGCTGCCGACCCTCTCCTTCCTCCGGTTTATGTAGCGGTGGTGGGGACTGGTGCGTGGCGGGACTCCGATCCCCCACTTTCTTCAACTTATCCATATGCACGGTACGTAGCTTACCTATCCCTTCTATCCTTACATTATTGTTATTAAGTATTTCTACGATAGTATAAGGCCCTGTGTATTGTGGGCTTAGTTTATCTTTACGGGATTCTTTGAGTAGATATGCGCGATCGCCCTCGCTAAATGTGCATGCATTTACGCGTCGATCATAATACTTCTTGGATCGGAGTTTCGCATCACCCAAGTTTCGGTGTGCGATTGCTTATGTTTCATTAAATCTGTTAGAGAGATTAGCGTAATATTCGGCGTAACTCTCGTTACTTTCGTCGGGCGTTGCGGGCTCACTCGTGGGCACGCGCGCGAGGTTACCATAGGATACCATAGACCAATTCATGCGGGGTAAAACGGGTACCTTCGTGTACACTGGTGTTATATGAAAAGCTAGCCATTTTCAACATTTCGTCCCAATTCCTATGTTTATCAATAAATTGTTTTAAGTATTCCCACAGAACATGATGGGACCTTTCTATTGAGCCGTTAGATTGCGATCGGTACGCAGTGGTTCTAAATTGTTTTATTTTGAATTTTCGCGCTACGTTTTTCATTAGCGAATTTACGAACTGAGTCCCTTGATCCATTAGGATCACTTTGGGCGCGCCATGTACACAAACATACTTATTTAAGGCATTGGCGACATCGATAGCGGATATACCTTTAAGAGCGATAGCGATTGAGTGTTTAGTGAGTAGGTCTTGTGTGGTAAGGATGTATGAGTTGCCTGAACGCGTGGTGGGCAGTCCCATATCCATGGATACTTTATCAAACGCCTTGTCGGGTGTGTCGGTCAACACCATGGGTTGTTTAACTTTTATACGCGTTAATTTGTTCAACTGGCAATTCTGGCAATTTGCTACGTACCGATAGATCTGCTCTTTCATACGAGGCCAAGTGTATCTTTCTTTTATTCGCGCATAAGTTTTCGTTACGCCTTTGTGTCCTCCGACGGCGGAAGCGTGATATTCTTCTATTATCCTGAGTCTATCATCTACGGGTGGAGTCACGATTTCGTTAGTACAAACATTTAATTCTAATCCCATAGCGCGGCACGAAGTATCCTATTTATTTTCGAGAACGGGACGCTGTTTACGTCGCTTTTACATATCGAAACAGTTCGCAAGTTTAGTTCGCGGATTATATCGGTCAATAAACTGAGTGGCTCTCGAATACTGTCGAGGATCGTGAGGGAAGAGATGTTTCTTTCGATGGGGAGCGCAATGACGTGTTTATTGCCTACTCGTCTTATCTTGGCACGCCTCATGACGTCGCATGATGCAGGCAAGAGGTTTTGCTTACTTAGGATTCGAGACCCCAGATCACATGGTTCGCCCTGCGCGTTGACGAACACAATTAAATTATCTCTCCGATTTACGAGGCTGTCCCTGGTCTCTCTTATTCTAAAAAAATGTGACCGGTACGGTACGTTATCGGCGTCGAATAAGTTTTCGTCTTCCGTTGTGTCGCTCCCGCATTCGCTAACATCGCTATCGGTGTCCCTTTCAGAAGCGTGCTCGTCGGGGTGGTTGAGGCTATTGTTTATCTCGCTATCTTTGCCGGCAGCTGTGTTCGATTTTTTGTTCTTTGCGGCGGTAGGCGTTCGCGGATTTCGCGGTGTGGGGCCGTCGAATAACGATTCATCGCTCTCGTTCCTTTCAAGTGGCGGTTCGCGTGTACCTACGAGGGGAAACGTCTGCACCACAGGGTTTCGCGACAGCGCGTCCGCATTGCCATTCATCTTCCTTGCTTTATATATTACTTCATACTCGGCGAGTTTTAGCCGCCATCGGGCTAGACGCGAAGTGGGGTCTTTGACCGAGTGCAGCCACGTCAAGGGTTTGTGATCCGTTACTAACAGGAATTTACGGCCGTATAGATAGGGTCGGAAATGATTCACACAGTATACGATGGCTAGAAGTTCTGTCTCTATAGTTGAATAATTCTGTTCCGATGGGTTAAGTGCCCGAGACGCATATGCTATCGGAAGATCCTTCCCTACGGTCCCTTGACTAAGTATGCCTCCGACGGCATATTGCGACGCGGTTGTAAGTACAAACGGCCGTGTGAAGTCGGGGTATTGGAGCAAAGGCTCCGAGCACAACGCATTTTTCAACTCGACAAATGCTTGTTCCTGTTCGTCGTGCCATTTGAATGGTATATCCTTTTTTAATAGAGCGGTTAACGGGCGAGCAATCTTAGAAAATCCTGATATGAAGCGGCGGTAGTAGCCGGCTAACCCCAAGAATTGTTTAATATTTTTACCATTTGTGGGTCGCGGAAAATTTTCTACCGCATGTGTTTTCCCTGGGTCGGGCCGAACACCGTTCTCTCCGATTATATGTCCGAGGTAAGTTACTTCCTTGCGCAAGAATTCGCACTTGTCGGGCTGAAGTTTGAGTTTCGCGGCTTTTAATCTCTCGGCGAGTCGACTGAACTTTGTTTTGTGCTCCTTTAGGGAGCTCGCGTATATGACGATATCGTCTAAATAGACAAAGAGTTCATTGCCCTATAGACCGGTCAGTACCTGATCCATGAGCCTCTGGAAAATTGCGGGTGCGTTTTTCAAACCGAACGGCATTCTTTTGAATTGATAATGCCCGAAGGGCGTAGAGAATGTCCGTCTGGCTCATGCATCGGTATTTGATGAAAACCGGATGCGAGGTTGAAAACGCTAAAGTATTTAGCACTACCTAATTGATGAATAGACTATCGGTAATATTAGGTAGGGGGTACGCGTTCCCTACCGTTTTTTCATTGAGCGCGCGATAGTCGATGACCATCCGCCAACGTTTGTTCCCCTTTAAATCTGGTTTTTTAGGGACGATCCACAACGGGGAGTTATATGGAGACGTTGACGGGACTACTACATCGTTTTTTAACAATTCGTTGACTTGGTGCGTAATTTCTTCCTTGTGGATCGAAGGGAAGCGATACTGTTTAGTGTTAATAGGATGGTCATCCACCGTCGCGATTTTGTGTGCCGTCACGCTTATATAACTTAAATGGTCGCCTGGGATATGGAAGAGATCTCCGTTAGCGTCTATTAATTTACTGACGTGGCTGACTTTGTCTTGATTCAGGTGTTCTAGCCGTAATAAATTTTTTATTTGATTGCTTCTATCCGATCGGCCCTCGCTCTCCATGGCTAAGATGTGGAGAGTGTGACATCCTAGGAGGTCCTGGTAGGTCGGACGGAGCCGAAATTAACAGATCCTCGACCGCTACACTCACACGTTATTTGTAGGATTCTTTTCCATGCAGTTAAGAGGGTAAAACCTCAGGATTAGATACTGCGAAGGGAGTGGGTAACAGGAATGTCGAAGTGACTTCTATTTTCAGGAAAGAGTTTTCGATTTTGAGAATAAGGAATAATATAATATCACACTTGTGGTATTTGAATCGGAATTTATTCACTGTTATAAATGATATATATATATCTATATATATATATTTAGCGAGTGCGAGTGGAAGTACAAGTGCAAAAATAAGTGCGCGTACAAGTGCAAATGCGAATACGAGTGTGAATGCAAATATGTAAGTGCCCGTGGATGGGGAAACGTAAGTGCGAAGGTATCGTCGCTCGAGGTTTTTATATGTTGCCAAAACATGGAAGTAGGGGTGACCTAAATTCCAATATTATGATTCTACAGGTCTGAATAAAGCCTATTACCAAATGGCCTTAGCACGGTTTGCCTATTGTTAGTCTACTTTCATTATGAGTCAGCTATGATTCACGCGTTTAAGACCTTCTAGTTATTCTTGACATAGTTTTCTATTGGTCGACTTAGCCTACATTTACTATAAGTCAGCGATGACTCGTGGTACTAAAATATCATGGCGCCTTTGACATTTAACGTTGGCCTACTTTTGCTTATAAACTGATCATGAGTCACACTTGTGACTATTCGGTCGACCTATTTTTGTTTTCAAAGAGTTATACTTCGTTATAATAATTCCTTTCTTATAATTAACGAACATATAGTTTGCTTGAATTTAAGCTTTTATAATAAATATTAATCACAATATCGTTTTAGATATACCTTACAATTTTTATAATAATAATGATTACATCGTATAATTAGTATATCTAAACTATATCAGTATAATCCTTTTTTACATTTGTAATACATTATTTATTAAATGTTCTTAGATACAAAATAGCTCTGATTGTGATTGGTTGAATCGTTAGGGTATTTTTCCATGCATATTAATATTCAAGATTTTTCTCATAACCATAGGATTAATGTTAATGAAAAAAGGAAAGTAACAATTATAAATATAAGTCTAGGATAAAGGTTTCTAAAAGTTGAACTGGTTTATATACGGAGATTTGCCTGCTGATTTGAGTTTTTGAGGTAAGTGTATGTAAGCAAGTTTATAATTGTTTAAATATTTTCTAAACGGTGCGAGTTAGGTAGGTATGTGTCATGAGGTAAGTTGCAGGATTTCCTGTGTGTTGTCCAAATCTTTCATAATAATTATTTGTTAATATAATAATTTATTTATTTATAAATTTTATTAAATGAAATTTAAATCGTAGAATTTCTTTTCTCAGATAAAATATGTTTCTATTGGAGTTGTTTATATAATTTCATAAAGAAAACTATATCTTATAAGGAAAATGTACGTATAATGTACGTGTGTGTGTGTGTGTGTGCGTGCGTGCGTGCGTGCGTGCGTGCGTGCGTGCGTGCGTGCGTGCGTGCGTGCGTGCGTGCGTGCGTGCGTGCGTGCGTGCGTGCGTGCGTGCGTGCGTGCGTGCGTGCGTGCGTGCGTGCGTGCGTGCGTGCGTGCGTGCGTGCGTGCGTGCGTGCGTGCGTGCGTGCGTGCGTGCGTGCGTGCGTGCGTGCGTGCGTGCGTGCGTGCGTGCGTGCGGGCGCGCGCGCGCGCGCGCGCGCGTGTGCTTTCATATACCCTTAATTTTGTTTGTATCTCGAGAATTAAGAATCATAGCCACAAACTGTATTTATGTTTTCGAAAGGATTTTCGATGGAGAATGTATTTATACAGGGAAAATATATTCATATAAGGACATCAACAAAATTTATCCCTGAAATAAGGATATGTATTAGGTGAACTGTTGAATAAATGTTTTGTCATGGATTTTATTGTCATTATGACTTTTATTCCTTATTCATATCCTTTCTATTGTTATTAATTTTGTTATTAACTTTTATATTTATTATTAAAATGGAACAAAAGTGAAAGGTTTGATATACAAAGATTTCTTAGTTTCTGAAGTTATATTTGACGATATAAAGAAATTGGTTGGTATTTTGTTATTTATATAATTATATGATTTTGTTTATTAATTGTTAATAAAAATATTACAATGTACCGATAATTGTTTTGTTATAGTTTTCGTGCATTACGTGGGCGAGGTTATATTTCCTAGATTTGTTTTTTATTCATTATTTACTATTTGTTGAGATTTTGTTGTTAATGTTGAAATGCTTAGATAAGGATGCGATATTAAGCTCTATTTTCTTTGTTACTTTACTGAATAGTCTGGAGAAGTGATTTCGGTATGTTCTGTTTTTTGTTAGTGAGGTTCTAGGGAAAATTTACTAGGAACATTAAGGTTGTAGTAGCGCTATAAGGTTATGGTAAGGAGCGGCCATTTTGTATAAATCTTTAAATAATTTTAAGCGGTATATTCTTTTTATTATATGTATAGGAAAGGTTTTACCGTGCTATCTCCTGATACAGTCAGTCATAAATAATTAAAAATTTTTGAAAAATTTACATTAGACATGACTAGAGGTACTCTCGGCGCTGGGACATGACAATCGACGAAAACAATGAGAGTTATGCCGGGTATTATGCCGACTTGTCCGTGAAGCTCTGCGAAGCACAAACGATCGCGCGTCGAAATCTCAATGCTGCTAAAACCCGGTCGAAGAAATATTACGGCGCGCGAATGCATGCACTTTCCGCAAGGGCGAGCGAGTCTACGTACTCAAAGAGCCCCGGAAGGATAAATTAAGCCTACAGTATACAGGGCCGCATATTATTGTAGATGTACTTGATAATAATAATGTAAGGCTAGAATTAAGTTCAGGTAAGCTGCGCACGGTACACGCAGACAAACTGAAGAAAGTGGGGAGTCGGAGCCCCACCACGCGCCATTCCCCGCCATCATCGTCCGAACCGGAGGAGAGTGAGGAACATCGGCGCGACAGTAAGACGAAGTCAACCGACGACCCAACATGGAACTACGCCGACTAACTATCTTCTTAATCCTGCCGATCTGCCAAGCCCTGCTGGGCTACGATTGTGGAGGCAGCGGCCTAAATCACTACACTATCTCTTCTGGATATTGGAACGTGCAACGTAGAAAGACTAGAACCAGAAAGCACTGAAACATATATTTAACTAATGCAGTCCTCAGATTATAATAGCATCACCGCCATCCAGTTAGAGATCGACCGCACTATCTATTACTGTGGAATGCCACGTCTCGATCGTTTCTGACGGCCATAAGGAATACGTCTGTGACGTAAAGAGAGCCGCCGGGCATATTTTTTTCTTCTTTTCTTTTATTTTACCGGCGCAGTAGCGCCTCCGCTCTAAACTACCGTGTTGATCCCCGAATGATAATAATGGTCGGCTCTCCCGCCGTCAATATGTAATATACTCGTAAGACTATTTACTATTAAAATAATTAGTAATTATATCTGCACTAATTATAACTATTAGCTATAACAATTGCTTTCGCTAAATATGTTATCAATCTTAAATGTTAAGTGTATTCATAATAAACACTATCCTTATTAAGCAATTACTGCGATTATTATTATACCATTATTATAATCATATATATACATTATTATAATCATATATATATCAATTACAATCTACGCCATAACGATGGCCCTTGATTTTAATTACTATTAGATTAGTATTAGACTAAAAAAAGCCTTAATTAATAATTAATATGTCAAACATAACTATTTATAATTATAATATATGTATTAGCAACACCTCATCCTACTTTACCAACGCCTTGCAGCTCCACTCATATTTCTAACATTTCGAATTATTGATACCTTCGACGCCACCTACAATCACCGCCGTACTCGCATTACCATCACTGTATTACCGTCACTATGTTACCATCGCTGTATCTCCGATTGCGATGCCGTGCCACGTGCGTATCCACGCCACCGCCATGTTCCGTAGCAGCGCCGCCGCAAGCACGCGGTACAGCGCGTGGCCATATTCGTTCACTCTTGCGTTGTCGAACAGTTAACATCGCAAGCGTCTTGCTCCGATCTCTAGTACATAATTCAAGTTCTAGTTGCGTAGTTATTCAATTTCTAGTTCGTAGCCGTTCTATTTCTAGTTCATATTCCGCTACAATTTCTAGTTCTAAATAAACGATCTTGATTGTTTATCTCGTATTAGTGAGTAAAGCTTCGTGAGTGTAACTTTTAGTTAATTGTTTAAATATATTAATATTAAATTCAAATCGCCACGTGTTCGTTCTTTCATACGCTCCATCACCGCTTCAATCCGCATTAGCGAATAAAACTCCGCGTGTGTAACTTTTAATTAATCTTCTGAATATAATAATATAAAATTCGAATCACCACGTGTTTGCTCTTTCATACGATTCATCACCGCGTCTATTAACGAAAGTGTTCGCGAGGGCACGAGACGAATAGGTGTTAATAGCAAGTTCAATATTGATTAATCGATTAATTCATAATTAAAGCAAGAATTCCGATTGTTTCTGGGGGCAAGATGTTGTGCGTCATCCGCACTTATCACGAAGGAAACATCGGACTTCGAGCACGTGGTAGCTCCTGCATTCCGACGCGACGCCGAACCAACGCGTAATTGGCTCGCAGCCGAATGTGATATCCTAACCCTAACTTCTTTAATTAAATATAATATATACCTAATAATGTATACCTAAAATAATATATACCTAATGCTTCCATCGAATGTCTAAGGCATGGAAAAATCGCGCGGGGCGCAGTAACGCTATACGACACCTCGAATACGATCTTCATATGGCCGCAATTTTCGATCACAACGCAATTATCGGCGAGGAAGTAACCTTCGACGGGGAGTACGAGCTCCTGGTGCACGATCGTTTCTGGAGCGCCCTGCCCGCGCAGTCCGCACTAGCCAGTACCATCCAAGAACCCCGCTCCCAGCCGCGAATCTTTCTCCAAGACTATTTGCAGAGAGCTTCCAACGAAAGGTAAGTAACTAAATTGTTAAACAAATTATTATAAGATATATGTATACGCGTATACTTCTCGCGTTATCGTCACGTGGTCAAGAATTTTTCCTGTTGCGTCAGCCGAACGTGTCCGTGCAAGTTCAATGATCGCTTCTACAGAGGGAATGCCTGACCGGAAGGGTTTACGATCGACCCCTTTGTTTTTTTTTGGGTATAGTTTTTGCCCCGTCCGACGATTTCATTCGAGAAATGCACTCTTAAATGCTTGTTTCAAACTTTTTAGCTCCGATAATATTCCGTAATATTATTCAACGACACGCATGGACGCGTTTTACCTTCGCGGATACTATTAATTAATTAGTGTGATGTGTTTCCCTCGGTCTGATACCACCCGCGGTTCATGCACGCATCCAGCCGCCGTATTCCAACATCGCGTCGGTTCAGTGCGCTGCATTACTTCCTTCGGTTATCGCCGTGTAAATAATTCAGTTGCCGACGATTATCCTAATAGCGCCGAGTTTCTCTGCTATCGTTGTAAGGAATTGATACCCGAGGGCACTCTCTCTTACTGCTTGGAATTAACTCATTCTTTTCAATTCGGATTCACCGCGCCTCAAGATTACTGCGAGTGTTGTCGTACCTCGCTTTCGATAATCCGCGAAATCGAACACTGCGACACGTGCTCCGAAGTTTTCGTTGTTGCCTTAGAAGTACTTGAAGAAGAGGTAGAGGCTATCGAACACGTCCGCGCTCAATATTATCTTAACGATACTAACGCTGCTTCTGACGTCATTGTCTCGCGCCGACTCACGAACTTTTCCGTCTCGTTGCATAACCGTGAGGAATAATAGCTAGACGCGATCGCGCTAGTGCTAAGAATTGGATGCCCTGCTGCTCAATCGCACATTTATTCTAGTGATCAGAGATTCGTACGTTAATACTCCTTACCGCTGCTGGTTATTTGCCACTCGATTGCTGGCAGCGTCACCGAGAGACGAGCGTATTCCCGCCTTTATCCGGTGCCACATGGTGATTTGTTTGGCAACGCCGCCATCGCCCGTGACGTGACACCAACGAGCGAGAATAATTGGCTTGAGCATGCTATGTTTTCATATAATACTAGAGTACACGAAGGAACGAAATTTACTCCTTATGAATTAGTATTTGGGAAAATAGCAGGTTTACCTTCTCAAATAAAAAATGATGACGATTTTGAAACTTATAATGATTACGTGAATGAATTAATTGACAAATTAGCAGATTTAAGAAAATTGGCAGCATCAAATTTAGACAACTCTAAAGAACGTTATAAATACTATTACGATCGAAAATTAAAAACACAAAGATATAAGGAGAGAGATATTATTTATTTATTTATTAAAGCCGAAAAAGAGTCATAAATTTGATAATGAATATACCGGCCCGTACAAAATAATAGAAGTCTTAGAAAATAATAATATAAAAATTTCAATCTCTCGAAATAAAATCAAAATTACATATATAACTAGAACAAAGTGTAACGTCCGGAGAGCCGCCATATACTTTTTTTCCTACCGCGCATGTAATATTGTCTTAACGTGGCTCATCGCCAGGCCGACGACCGAGAACAGCCATTGGTTCTCCTGCCGTTCCGCCTAATATGGCGCGCCCCGCCATATTTATTTCTCTGAAGTGTAGTATACTATAATCATCCTCCTCAATAATCATAGATATTTAGCAAATATGTATCTCTACTACCTTCCCTTACTAATTATAAACAATAATATTTAATAAAAATATACGAAATATCTCATAACAATGTTTAAATATATACATATACATATCTAGATCATAATAATAAACACTCCTTAAATATATTTAAATATAATATCAATATTAATAATAAGCTCATATTAACGATAGCGACACTGGCGATCAATTAATTATAAGATAATATTACTATAACAAAACTCTCAACACTGTTACAGCGCATTACTCCCGGTCAGCCGCGTTCTGATTGGCTGATCAATGCATGCCATAGATATATACATCTAGCTTAGCTACATAACCCGCGCCACGCCAGCGCCACGTGCGTTGGCGTACCCACGCCATCCGCCATCTTGCGTCACAGCGCCGCCGCAGCAGAGCACCGCAGTACCCGCCGAAACTCCGACATTTCAGTGCGCGCCGCGTCAACACGTGCCACTCTCGTGTGCATCGTCAAGCGTCTTATTTCCATCTCTAGTATATAGTTCAACTTCTAGTACGTAATTCGACTTCTAGCGTATAGTTCCATTTCGAATTCTAAATAAGTAGTCTCAATTGTTCATTTTTGTGTTATTGAATGATATCCCATGAGTGTAATCTTGAATCGAATATCTAAATAAATTAGTTAATTATAATTAAACTTCCTCGTGTCCATTCTTTCGCGCGTACCGTCACCGGTTAGCGAAAGTGTTCGCGAGGTAGTGAGGTTTCACGCGTTATTAAACAATTCTCAAAATTGATTTATCGCCCATTATAGCAAGAACGCCGAGGTTCTCCCGGAGCAGGTGTTGTGCGTTCATATATGAAAATTACGCGCCACGTATATTTCGGAACGACGCTTATATCATAGAAAAATTTCGTTGCGTCAGCATACACGTGACCGTCTATCGCACAAAAAAATAAGGAAAGCGACTCGGCCGGAAGGGTTTTACGACCGACCCTTTGTTTTTTTTTTTGAAGTACAGTTTTTGCTCCGTGCGTCGATTTCACTCGAGGAATGCACGTTCCAGTGCTCGTTTCTAACTTCTTTGAGAATACACTGAAATATCTGAAATATTATTTAGCATCATGTGCGGACGCACTTCACTTTGCTAGAATTCTTAATTAATTGTCGTGATTTGCCTTCCTCGATTTAATACGTACGCCGGTAAGAGGCGAAAGAGAAACCGAGATGACCACGCACGCCCAAAAGGGGAAGCTTGCAAACGACGACGTAGAGATGGCCTCCGCAGACAAGCTGAGTGCCCCTAAATCCAAATACATCGATAGCGAATTCGATGTAATGCAAGCCAATATGGCTAAACGCGCCGCGCAATTACAAACCGACGCCGACGCGCTACAAAGAGAGAGAGAAATTCGAGCGGAAAGCGCCGCGCTGCGGAGAGATCGCGCCGAAGCGGAGCAAAGTCGAGCCGCCGAAATGAATAATATGCTCGCTGCCATGCGCGCCGAGCTAAACAATATACGACACATAATTGAAACACGGCGTGACCCCCCGCGAAGTCCGAGCTTTCCCGCCGGAAAACGGTTTACAGAAACCCCGGCGCTCTTCGGCGAATTGAACGAATCGGGCACGGAACTCTCCCCCGCACCGAAAATAACCTATCGAGAAGCAATCGAGTTCGTACCATTCTTTGACAGGTACAATATTCCGCTCTCTAAATTTATCAACGCGTGCAGACAGGCGCGGGACATTTTGCCTCCCCATTACAAGTCCCTCACGCGATTATTGGTTGCTAAACTCCACTGCGTGGACACGCACATTCCGCCGTGGCCGATGAACCGTGTGAATCCGTCACTCAGTTATCAGATTTATTAGCGAGCGCCTTCGATTCGATAAAGAGCGTTGCCCAATACCGCGGGGAACTAACCACGGTACATTTCAACCCTAAAGAACATATCCGGGACTATATTGACCGCGTTAAAGAACTGCGCTCTTCTATAAGAGACGGAGAACGTCGCGCCCGCGGAACTCTAGATTCAGTACTAAGCCGCGAGATCGATGAATTCACTGCGCAATGTTTTTGCGACGGACTGCCCACCTTACCGCCTGCAATTGAAACCCGAGCATTTTCGCTATCCTTTTGAAGCGTTTGCAATTACGAAACAAATTGCCAAGCGCGAAGAGCTCGAACGCCAGTGGTACGGAATGCCGCCTCGTCAGGGAAATCTGAGTAAACAAACCTTTAACGTAAACCGCCGCATCCCTGAAACAGATGTGAATTCTAGCTGCGTCATAGACAGCTCACGCCGCCCGAACGGCGCCGATCACCCCCTCGCTACGACCGCTATAGAGAAACAGAAAATGCGATTACACTCCGCGTCGCCCCAGCTGGGAAGAACGACGAAACGACATTCGCGAACCACCGCCGCGTTACGAATGGCGCGACGCATTGCGCCCGAGAAATAGCAACGAAAACCTGCGTGAACGATCTCCCCTGCAAAACGAAAAGTGATGCCGCTATTGTAAGAACCGTGGGCACGAAATTGAAGAGTGCAGGAAGCGGCAGTACAATAATAGCCGACAGATAGAATCGGGAAACGGCAGGGATCCGCCCCGCAGAACGGACGCAGCGCGCGCGGATCTTTCGGGAACGACGCGTCCGATGAACGCAATCGAAACAACAAGCGACACGGAACACGAATCGCAACCCTGAATCCTAAAGATTTTAACTACGCGCCCACGATCACAGTACCCGCCATAGGCTTAACAGAAAACGTGAAATTCATGATGGATACGGGCGCTGCACCCACTCTAATAAAAAAATGAAATGTCCTGCCTAACACCCGCATCAAGAAAGATGATCACTTCTACCTTAGCGGTATTACGGAGGGGAAAATCAAAACCTTAGGGTCCGTAACTGTCCCAATAATGGGCTACGATGCGACAATGCATGTCGTCCCGAATGATTTCCTTATACATCAAGAGGGAATTCTCGGGTCGGATTTCCTTTGTGACGCGGTCACCTCGCTCGACACTCGGATCGGCTCGTCGGTGTCCGGGTTCGAGAGGAGGGGAGACTCAAGCGTACGCGAGCACAAGTGGCGGTGAGAAGATCGTTATTGGTAGATACAGAGTAGGGCAGAGCTGGGTGCTGTCGCAGTATCGCTGGTAGCAAAGCGGAGACGCAACCGATTGGCGTAAGGCGATGAGATGCGCAGGACGGGTGTGGCGTGCGGTCGACAACGGTTTATTTACGCGGCGCGATTACCACTACGGATCTTAGAATTACTGACTTATAACTAGCGGCCTTAATCTCTATCGCATGCACTTACGAGCTAATGTCAGGCGGGACGGTTAGGTATTGCAGGCAGGGCTGAGTGCCACGTCGAGCCCTGCCTTCGCAACGGAAACCGGCGAAACCCGGTGGAGCTGAGCGAAACCTCAGCCCGAGGAGCGGTGACAGGAGTCGGCGAAACCCGACAGAGCTGAGTAAAACCTCAGCCCGTGGAGCGGTGACAAGAGTCGGCGAAACCCGACAGAGCTGAGTGAAACCTCAGCCCGAAGGTAAAGAAAGCCGGTGAAACCCGGCAAAGCCAAGCGAAACCTTGGCCCCCCTTGGAGAGGTAATAGATACTGGTTAGGTCGGTATCAGGAGTCGGATCGCAGGATGGGATCTGGTCCCGATGTCTCGGCCGGCCGGGCTTATATACTCAGCCGGCGTTCCCCACTGCGCGCCGTCGGTCCGGTGGCGGGGAGTCGATATCGCGTGGGGGCACCGCGAGCGAGATAGTGAGCGAGACGGCGCGTGCGACCTACAGGCAAGCGACTGCGATAGCGCAAGTGGTGTACGTGCAAGCGGGATGGGTAGTGCAGGATAGTAAGCCAAGCGTTTTATATATATATATTTATGTATATGTATGTATATGTATATATATATATATATATGTACGTATGTTCGTAACGACCCTGCCGTTACATCACCCCCCCCCTTTTTGGTCGTGTCGTTGGCGCGGCGTAGGCGGCTGCTCCGGAGGGTCCCGTCTGTGTTGAACCGGAGGGTCCACTGACCCTCCGGGGTCCACCGTCGGTACCGCCGTGAGGTATGTACCGCGTGGTGCGTCACGTGGAGCATGGTTCCTGTGGCGATCCTGACCTCCACTGGCCCGAGGTTGCGCGGTCCCACCGCATGGAGCGACCTGACTGTCGGTCGGCTCGTCGTTGGCGGCGATGCCTTTGGCGCTGGGATACGCGGCAGCGTCGGCCTTGGTTCGGTTTGCTGGGCCTCGGTGTTAACGCGCCTCGGTGCGCTCGGCGCCGGTGTTGCCCGGACTGCTGCGCAGGCGATCGGAACGGGTCGCGTGGCCCTGAGCCTCGGCGATGGCTTCCGCCCTTGTGCTCGCCGTCGATCCGGTGGTAGCGGCGGTGGGATCAGCAGAAGGAGGGCCTTCCTCCTGTGATCGGCATCGGAGCGTTGTATGACGGTCCCCACCCGCGGGGGTAGTCGCCGGGGTGGCTCGGTCGCTCGTTCCGGTGTGCCGCGTGGTGGTCTAGTGGCTGCTACTCCTGGCGGGTCCGGGAGGTCATCGTCGTCGTCGGACCAGTGCCCGAACAATTCCTCGAGCTGCGTCTTTTCCGCGTCGGTCGGCATCGTTGCTGCTGCGGACTGACTGATTGCTCGGCTATCCAGTGTGTGAGCTTTAATACGCGGGCGTGGAATGCTCGGCATGCAGCGCACGTTGTTTTCGTGTGCTTGCCTCGGAACGCGGCGCACTTTGTTTTCGTGTGCTTGCCTCGGAACGCGGCACACGTTGTTTTTGTGTGCTTGCCTCGGAATGCGACGCACATTATTTTCGTGTGCTTGTTTCGGAATGCGGCGCACGCTGTTTTCGTGTGCTTGCCGCGGCGCACGTTGTTTTCGTGTGCTTGCCTCGGAATGCGACGCACATTGTTTTCGTGTGCTTGCCTCGGAACGCGGCGCACGTTGTTTTCGTGTGCTTGCCTCGGAATGCGGCGCACATTGTTTTCGTGTGCTTGCCTCGGAACGCGGCGCACGTTGTTTTCGTGTGCTTGCCTCGGAATGCGACGCACATTGTTTTCGTGTGCTTGCCTCGGAATGCGGCGCACGCTGTTTTCGCGCGCTTGCCTCGGAATGCGGCGCACGTTGTTTTTGCATGCTTGCCTCAGAACGCGTGGATAAGTCGGTGCCCCGGCCGTTGTCCGTGCGTTTCGTCTGTGCGGACATTCCCGGTCGGTAACCGTGACTTCACCGACCAGTCGGTGTCGCATTAGCGCAGGGGCCGGGTGCGCCTTCAGGTCCTGTACATGGACCTGTCGGTGCCAGCGTCCGCGGGTGTCCTGTAGGTCAACGATGACAGGCGAAATGATCCTCCGGACATCCAAGGGCCCCATGAATTTTGTGGCCAACTTGGCGTTGAACGCCTCAGCCTTGTCGGACAGGACGTGGTTTCTCTTGCATACCAAATCCCCGACCTTTGGCTTCCATTCCCGACGACGCAGGTTATAAATGTCGTTCTTGACGTTGGAAGGTCCGTGCCAAGTTCACCCTCTGTCACGTCCCAGCGCCGAAAGTACCTCTAATCATGTTCAGTGTAAAATTTTCAAAATTTTTAATTATTTATGACTAACTGTATTAGGAGACAGCACCGTCAAACCTTTCCCATACATTTAATAAAAGAATATACCGCTTAAAATTATTTAAAGATTTATACAAAATGGCCGCTCCTTACCATAACCTTATGGCGCTACTACAGCCTTAATGTTCCTAGTAAATTTTCCCTAGAACCTCACTAACAAAAACAGAACATATTGAAATCACTTCTCCAGACTGTTCAGTAAAGTAACAAGAAAATAGAGCTTAATATCGCATCCTTATCTAAGCATTTCAACATTAACAACAAAATCTCAACAAATAGTAAATAATGAATAAAAAACAAATCTAGGAAATATAACCTCGCCCACGTAATGCACGAAAACTATAACAAAACAATTATCGGTACATTGTAATATTTTTATTAACAATTAAAACAAAATCATATAATTATATAAATAACAAAATACAACCAATTTCTTTATATCGTCAAATATAACTTCAGAAAATAAGAAACCCTTGTATATCAAACACTTTCACTTTTGTTCCATTTTAATAATAAATATAAAAGTTAATAACAAAATTAATAACAATAGAAAAGATATGAATAAGGAATAAAAGTCATAATGACAATATAACAAAATCCATGACAAAACATTTATTCAACAGTTCACCTGATACATATCCTTATTTCAAGGATAAATTTTGTTGATGTCCTAATATGGATATATTTTCCTTGTATAAATACATTTTCCATCAAAAATCATTTCGAAAACATAATTATAGTTTGTGGTTACGATTCTTAATTCTCAAGATATAAACGAAATTAAGAGTATATGAAAGCACACACATGTATACATATATACATACATTATACATTTCCTTATAAGATATAGTTTTCTTTATGAAATTATATAAACAACTCGGATAGAAACATATTTTATCTCAGAAAAGAAATTCTACGATTTAAATTTCGTTTAATAAAATTCATAAATAAATAAATTATTATATTAACAAATAATTATTATGAAAGATTTGGACAACACACAGGATATCCTGCAACTTACCTCATTACACATACCTACCTAACTCGCACCATTTAGAAGATATTTAAACAATTATAAACTTGTTTACATACACTTACCTCAAAAACTCAAATCAGTTCAGCAGGCAAATCTATATAAACCAGTTCAACTTCTAGAAACCTTCATCCTAGACTTATATTTATAATTGTTACTTCCCTTTTTTTATTAACACTAATCCTATGGCTATGACAAAGATCTTGAATATTAATATGCATGGAAAACTACCCTAACGATTTAACCAATCACAATCAGAGCCATTTTGTACCTGAAAACATTTAATAAATAATATATTACAAATGTAAAAAGAGTTATACTGATATATTTTAGATATACTAATTATACGATGTAATCATTATTATTATAAAAATTATAAAGTATATCTAAAACGATATTGCGATGATTAATATTTATTATAACAGCTTAAATTCAAGCAAACTATATGTTTGTTAATTATAAGAAAGGAATTATTATAACGAAGTATAACTCTTTGAAAACAAAAATAGATCGACCGAATAGTCATAAGTATGACTCATGGTCAGGTTATAAGCAAAAATAAGCCAACGTTAAATGTCAAGGCCGCCATAATATTGAAAGATATCTATTAGATTCGGAAAAAATTAACGGAGACCAACTGGATTTGAACTCGGGATCCCTCGTCTACCAATCCGACACTTAGTCTGCACGACCACGACGGCTCCTCTCTGTTAGTGTTTATATTCCGAATCTCTTTCATGACCGCTTACGGTCGTCTAATTCTTACAGTTCGGCCATTCTGGTATTACATTCGTCCCGAATGTACCGAGTCTTCCTCTATCGGATTTATCCGAAACTTGGAGCTTCTGCTCCCGACTTTCGATCACTTTCTTGAACGACCGACACGACTCCTTTGGAGTACTACTCCACGACTTTTTTCCCGTTCATTTCTCTTGAACGACCGACAACGACTTTGGAGTACTACCCCCGACTTTTTCCGTTCACTCCTGAACGATCGACTTGTCAGGTAACATAGGCTGAATCTTCTCTGAGGTAACATAGGCTGAATCCCACTTCTGAGATTGAAAGATATCTATTAGATTCGGAAAAAATTAACGGAGACCGACTGGATTTGAACTCGGGATCCCTCGTCTACCAATCCGACACTTAGTCTGCACGACCACGACGGCTCCTCTCTGTTAGTGTTTATATTCCGAATCTCTTTCATGACCGCTTACGGTCGTCTAATTCTTACAATATTTAATCACAAGTGTGACTCATGATCAGTTTGTAAGCGAAAATAAGCCAACGTTAAATGTCAAGGCCACCATAATATTTAGTCACAAGTGTGACTCATGATCAGTTTGTAAGCGAAAATAAGCCAACGTTAAATGTCAAGGCTGCCATAATATTTAGTCACAAATGTGACTCATGATCAGTTTGTAAGCGAAAGTAGGCCAACGTTAAATGTCAAGGGCGCCATAATATTTTAGTACCACGAGTCATCGCTGATTCATAGCAAATGTAGGCTAAGTCGACCAATAGAAAACTATGTCAAGAATAACTAGAAGGTCTTAAATGCGTGAATCATAGCTGACTCATAACGAAAGGCTTTATTCAGACCTGTAGAATCATTACATTGGAATTTAGATCACCCCTACTTCCATGTTTTGGCAACATATAAAAACCTCAAGCGACGATACCTTTGCGCATTCATTCGTACGCACTCGCGCATTTTTCCCATTTCGTACTTACGATTCACATTCACGGACACTTACATTTTAGTCGCATTCGCACTTGTACGCGCACGTACATTTTTGCACTTGTACTTCCACTCGCATTCGCTAAATATATATATATACCTATCATTTATAACAGTGAATAAATTCCAATTCAAATACCACAAGTGTGATATTATATTATTCCTTATTCCCAAAATCGAAAACTCTTTCCTGAAAATAAAAGTCATTTCGACATTCCTGTTACCTACTTCCTTCGCAGTATCTAATCCTGAGGTTTTACCCTCTTAACCGCATGGAAAAGAATCTCACAAATAACGTGTGAGTGTAGCTGTCGAGGATCTGCTGATTTCGGCTCCGTCCGATCTACCAGGACCTCCCAGGATGTCACACGAAGACAAAGTACTTTTTGGTGGCAGCGGTGGGATCCCTCATCTGCTGGGATATCCAAAACTTGGCGAGATCCTTCATCTAGAATAGCCGAATCTTGTGAAATATTCCTCATCTCACGAAGAATTGAAGAGGAGATTTTCAAGCAAGTGATAGCGGGGATTGAACTGCGATAAGAACTTTCGATTATGGAATTGCGTACGCTTGTCTTGCTTTACTTTACTGCGACTCACATGTAAGTCAAAATTATCATTTATAATTGTAACAAAACTCGAAATCGTTCGGTATTTGTAAAAATCCGTTATAAAAATTTTAATTACATAACAATAAAAATGGTTGATCGTGAGGTAGACTTTTTGACTCGTCAGATAGGCGGTATAAACGTTAACGATGACGTTAACACAAACCGACGTACGAATGCGAATATGCCATATACCAGTTTACGTGATGCTTCCGAGACAATTCTCCCGTTCGATGGTAAAAATATGCCTGTATCGCAATTCGCTAATAGTTGTCTGCATGCTCGAAATATGGTCTCTCCAAGTGCGGAATATGGATTAGTTCAAATGATTAAAAATAAATTAGTCGGACCAGCATTGAGAGTGGCTTTAAGCGGAGAGTATAACGACATCGAATCCTTACTGGCTGTCTTGAAAACGCGTTTCGCACCTGTTTATTCTACGTCACAATTGCACGGAGAGCTTTCTAAAATAACGCAATATCCGGATAAGACTGTAGATTACGGTAGCAGAGTATCTATGATTTTACAACAACTAAAATCTTGCTACCAAACCGAAAATCCGAACCAAGCTATCCAATTCGTAAATTCGGCAGAAATCAATGCTGTGAGAAATTTCTTAACTGGATTAAAAACGGATATATATACGCGAATCCACTCAGGAGAACCAGGAACATTAAACAACGCAATAGAATCTGCCATAAAAGCTGAAAGCGAATATAACGAGCATATGCAACGTATGAGAATAACAGAGGAATTAATGCAGTCTATAAAGTGTAATAATTGTCTTGGATATGGCCACATTTTTCAGTCGTGTACTATTTTTAATTCCCTCGCTCAGATTTCGCACGTACAATGGCAGCCTAAGATCTGTTCTTTTTGTAAAAATCTTGATCATACGTGAGCTGAATACAGAACGTTACAACTACGAATTCTAAACCCACGAAATCCGGGAATCAATGTAAACCTGCGAAATCAAAATTATAATATTAATCAAAACAACCGACAAAATTTCCCTACTTCAAGAAATATGGGATATTAATTTGTCGATATTGCAAAATACCAGGGCATAGCTTGGAACAATGTCGAAAAAGGCAGTACAACAATAATGTGAGAAAATCGAATCGGAAACCGAATGTTGGAAAATCGAATTCTTGAAAATTCTCAACGTAACAGACCGCAAGAAGCTCCGGGAAACCGAGAGCGGGCACAGCGAGTCGGCGCAGCGCTGAACGAACGCCCGCGAGTGCGCCTGGTAACTCCGAACGAGAACCGCGAGGAAACGCCAGTGTAATAAACGTCGCATGTAATAAAATTGGGAAACCACCTTCCGTTATACTACCAAGCAAAAATTTGGTTGACGAACGAGCAAACTTTATGATAGATACAGGTTCTGATATTAATATAATAAAAGAAACCTGCCTTCATGAAAACATGCCCATCGATACCAAAATGGTGTTTGAACTAAGTGGAATAACTAACGAACTCGTACGATAGGCGTAACAAAAGTACGCATTTTCGACGTCGACATACTATTCCATGTAGTCACGGATAAATTCCCTATTCGTTAGGATGGAATTTTGGGCACTGAATTCTTTAAGAGCCAACGAGCAACCATAGACTACCCGAGGGCAAGTCTGATCGTAAATGGCAAGCCATATTATTTTCATAATGATGAGACCGTTATTCTTCCCGCTAGGACGCGAAAACAAATATTTGTACGAATCGCCAATCCAGAAATAAAAAATGGATATATTCCAAAGTTAAACGCAGGACCGCAGGTGTACTTAGGTAACGCCGTCGTATCAAATCATCACGGAATAGCGCATTTATATGCTGTTAACTCGTCAGATGAGGATATAGAATTAGCGATCCCTATTGTAAAGATATATTCATTTGAAGAGATAAGAGAAGAGATTAAGGAAAATTTTAATAATAAACGAGATTAATAACGACGATGAACGTGTTAATAAGATATTGCAATTACTACGTCTCGATCATTTGAACGAGGAGGAAGTCACTAGTGCCACTAGCCTAGTAACATCCCGTGCGGAAAGATTTCATTTGCCAGGAGAACTTTTAGGCGCTACAAATGTTTTTAAACACCGAATATTTACCACCGATGATCGTCCGATTAATGTCAAGCAATATCGTTATCCTCAAATACACAAGGAGGAAATACGAAGACAGGTCGACGAGATGCTGGATAAAGGTGTTATAGAACTGTCAAGTTCGCCTTATAACTCTCCATTATGGATTGTTCCCAAAAAGGATGATTCCCTAGGAAATAAAAAATGGCGTCTAGTAATAGATTTCCGTGCTTCAAAATGAAAAGACTATCGGAGACGCTTATCCTCTTCCAAATATCGTTGACATATTAGATCAACTCGGAAGTGCAAAATACTTTTCTGTATTTGATCTAGCATCTGGTTTTCATCAAATTCCTATGGATGAAACAGATAAACATAAAACCGCATTTTCAACGCCGTATGGACATTTTGAATATAATCGTATGCCGTTCGGATTAAAGAATGCTCCTGCTACATTTCAGAGACTAATGGATCAAGTTTTGACAGGATTACAAGGAATAGAGTTGTTCGTATATCTTGATGATATAGTAATTTACGCCCGCTCACTTCAAGAACATGAAACAAAATTTCATAGACTTATGAAACGACTTACTAAAGCTAATTTATACTTGCAACCTGATAAATGCGAATTTTTTAAGAAAGAAGTAGCATATCTGGGACACATAATATCTGAAGATGGCGTACGGCCAGATCCAAAAAAGATAAGCGCTGTGAAAAATTTCCCTATGCCCAAAACACGAAAAAATATTAAACAGTTTCTTGGACTTGCAGGATATTATAGAAGATTTATTGAAAACTTTTCCAAGATTGCTAAGCCTTTATCTGATTTAACAAAACAATCAGTTGCTTTTGATTGGCAACGAAAACAACAAGAAGCATTTGATGAGTTGCGGGACGCTTTATGTTCAGAACCGATATTACAGTATCCAAATTTTAATGAACCGTTTATTATAACAACAGATGCATCTGGATATGCAATTGGAGCTATATTAAGTCAAGGAAAAGTAGGAAATGATCTTCCAATAGCATATACTTCTCGAGTTTTAAGCGACGCAGAAACGAGATACTCAGCAACAGAAAAAGAATTATTAGCACTGATTTATGCAGTAAAACATTTTCGCCCCTATATTTATGGCCGAAAATTCACATTAGTAATGGGCCATAAACCACTAGAATGGTTAAATTCAATAGCTGATCCTACTTCGAGATTAATGTGATGGAGGCTTAAATTAGCGGAATATGATTATCAAATAAAATACCGGGAAAGAAAAATAAAAACGCTGACGCTTTATCACGAAACCCTACGGAAAATATTAAAAATATATTTCCTCTACAAGCAAAACGTGCACGATCTTCAAGCGAAGGTTCCATGGAAGCCGATTATAAAAAACAAAAAATTTCACATCCAAAATTTAAAAGAATGTGGGAGAGTGAGGGATCTGGAAATCCCGCACTACACAAAAAATTAAGAACTGAAGAATTATCCCCTTATGAAGATTCGGATGATGAATTAAAAGAACCGCCCAGAAGTAAATTTATAGCTGACTTAGAAAGCAGCGACAGTGATAGTACAGCATCATATTATTATGATACTGATTATGAAACCGATGGCTCAGGAATTATTAGAAAGGGAGAAAAGAGAAAGCGAGAGAGTAGCTCATCGAATCTGGAACATCGCAAACTGCAACGAAGAAGAAAAAAACGGAAGCCTTCTAAAACTTCGAGTTCTGAAAGTATAGTAAAACACCACGACAACGTTAAGGAAATGGCGAGGCCTGTGAATACGGCTGAAGGGCGTGATTCGGTCAAGCGTCATACCGATGACGACGCCGCCACGCGTCAGGAAGTGGAAACGCCGATGGACTACAGCGCCGTTGCAGCAACGCGCAAGCGCGCGAGCAGAGACAATACAATGGGTGATCCATATAAAAAGAAACCTAATAAAAATACGCAGAAAAATAAATATTTAAAAGAAGAACCTATGGATATTGCAACACATTCAAGCGATAGTTTTAAAGTTGAAAGAAATATAGAAGTGAAAGTTGATGTCCATTCACCTCCTAAAATTTCTATAGGAACGCAACACGAAAAAATAAAAAGGTCACAATCAAAATTAAAAAATACTGATTCTATCCAAATATTAGAGGAAAATATCCCTTTAAATAAAAACGAAATCCAAGCGATGGAAATTTCATCCAGTAGCGAACGAATGGAATTTGAAATTGAGAATAGTCCCATGAATTATCGAAATCCAAAAACGCCAAGCGATAATACCGATAAAACCGAATCGGAAGAAATATTTTCACCACCTTCTCGTAAAGCTAAACCACGCTCATTAGAGAAGAGTAAGAATAAAAATAGAGAGCCGCGGAGAATACAAAAATTAAGCCAATGTCTTTTAATAAAAAGATAAATAAAAAGTCTGCGAAAAAGAATAAAATAATCAAGGAAAAACCAAAACCAAAAATCAAAGAAATCTCTGAAGTTCCAATCAATACTTTAGAATCACGAGACCACATTTGGATGAAAAATAATAATATAATATGTTTTGTAAATACAATAGGAGAACCGGTAGACGAAATAGGTCAAGAATTAATAGAAAGGAAATTATATCAAAAACCTTCAAATTTTAAAGGAATAACGGGACATGTATTAACTATGGACAGGAACAATAGAAAAATATTCGGATTAATAATTAAAGAAGAATTAAATAATAGAATAAGAGAAAATGATATTGTAAACGCCTTTAAAGAATTAAAAAGTGAAATGATACGATCGAATATTTTACACGCAGATATATCGCAGAGTAAAAGTAATATCAATGTGCCATGGTTTAGAATACGCAACATTATGCGATTAACATTCCTAAATACTAATATACAGATAACAATATGTAAGGGACAAATATGCATACCGAAACTAGAAGAGAGATTGCATATTATACGTGAATGTCATGAATCCAGTGTCGGAGGACACAAGAGAATCGCGAAGACAGTGGCGCGGATACGTCACAAACATTATTGGCATAACATGAAGAAACAAGTTGAAAATTATATTCAAGCTTGCAATAGCTGTCAAAAGAAAAAATTAGTACGCGTAAAAATAAAACAGCCAATAATAACCGATACACCTGTCGACGCATTCGACAAAATTTCAATGGATATTCTAGGACCGCTACCTGTAACGGAAAATGACAATGAATATATTTTAACTATTCAGGATTTGCTAACAAAATATTCCATTGCCGTGTCTCTCGTACAGACAAATTCAGAAGAAATTGCAAAAGCATTTACTCGACGCTTTATCTGTCAATTTGGTAGCCCCAAAGCAATATTGACGGATCAAGGATCAAATTTCACGAGTTCTATGATGAAGAAATTTGCAAAATATTTTAAAATTAAACAATATCGTACATCCGCCTTTCATCCGCAATCAAATGGTTCGATAGAACGAAGTCACCATGTATTAACCGAATATCTAAAGCATTATATTGCCAACGAGCGAGATTGGGATAATTGGCTCGAGCATGCTATGTTTTCGTATAATACTAGCGTACACGAGGGAACGAAATTTACTCCTTATGAATTAGTATTTGGAAAAATAGCACGTGTACCTTCTCAAATAAAAAATGATGACGATTTTGAAACTTATAATGATTACGTGAATGAATTAATTGACAAATTAGCAGATTTAAGGAAATTGGCAGCATCAAATTTAGGCAACTCTAAAGAACGTTATAAATACTATTATGATCGAAAATTAAAAACACAAAGATATAAGGAGGGAGATTTTATTTATTTGTTAAAGCCGAAAAAGAGTCATAAATTTGATGATGAATATACCGGCCCTTACAAAATAATAGAAGTCTTAGAAAATAATAATATAAAAATTTTAATCTCTCGAAATAAAACCAAAATTATACATGTAAATAGAACAAAGCCTGCTTGCATTCCAGATCAGGGATGACGGAGAACGAATATTCAATAACGGAATTAAAAATAATCCGGGAATATTCTACGAGGCGTTAGGCGAGCTGCGCACGTCAGATATATCTTGGAAAATGATAATGTACATCAATTTAGATGACGTCATAGGCGTATCCGAAGGGCTTCAACGTGAAATAAACCGAACGAAACTGCAATGCGACCAAATTTCATATACATGTAGTACTGGTCGAAAACAACTTGCAGAATTAACAAGGAAAATTAATAAAATAAAGCAATATAAATTTCATATTCACGAATTGCTCATAGGATCACGAATGAAAAGAGCTCCCCTAGAATTCATCGGGCAATTGAGTAAAATTTTATTTGGAACACTGCAGAAGATTTTTATTATATTAATAATGCGATAGAACATGTCGAAAATAAAACCAACGATCTTGCGACGCTACTTATCAATCAAACTATCGCAACGCGCTCACGTTTCGGGGAACTGTACAACCCTGAAGATAAAAACGCAGCTAGCCGATCTTCGACAGAATATAGATGAAAAATATAAAAATGTAACCGACGTAATTATTCGAAATAAAATTAATGACGATATCGAACGAGTAATAGAGGATATAAATATAGCAATATTAGAACATGAAATCGATTTGAATATTCTAATAGACGGAATATTATTCGGAAAACAAGGATTAATACATCCACGAATAATATCGCCACAATATTTAATAAAAAATTCTAAACACATTCAAGAACAAATTCCGTATGCTGAATTTCCTGTAGCTATTAATAAAGAGGGAATCGATCGGTTAATAAAAATTTCTACCCTGCACGTTGCATATCTACAAGATCGTCTTGTTTATATTTTGCAAATTCCATTGCTAACACCTGGAAAATATAAACTTTATAAACCAATACCATTACCCGTTAGACAGTCATTTGACACAACAAAATTTGCAACAATTGAAACCGAGATAACGCATATAGCATTAAATGAAGACGCCGATAATTTCTACGAATTCCGTCAAGGAGAGCTAGAGGAATGCATAGCATCCGACAGTGTCTTTATTTGCCCAGCTACGTTCCCCTTGAACAAGATAAGGCAGACTCCAAGCTGTGATGTCGAGATTTTATTGAATAAAAATATAAAGCCTAATAAATGTAAAATAAAAATTATGGAACTTCAAGATACATATTGGAAAGCTCTGACTATTCCAGGAAATTGGATTTACTCTACAACAGAAAAAGAAATTGTGCGACTGAATTGTCGTCATACAACAAAGCAATTTGAAATAAATAATTCCGGAATAATTTCTGTGCAACAAGGATGTAAAATTAGAGCGAAAACGGCCACTATGAGTCATCCAGCTTATCAGACTACAACATTCGCTCAACATTTCATCCCCACGAATAATTTAAGCATTCTAGAATTATATGAGCCCATCCAAAGGGAATATAAAATTAATTTCACAGAAGCCGCGCATGAAATTTGGATAACCAATCATAGCAATATAGAGGCATCGTTTAACGATATTGTAGAAAAGGCACGCCAAATCAAAGAAAGATAGTTGCAAAATTCACGCTTCACCATGTATAGTGCAGCTGCATGCAGTATCGGATTACTCGGGATACTCTTGCTCGCCTTGTCCTTGGCTTGCAAGAATTCCTGGATCTGTGACGTGGCAAGACAAGTCCACGAGCGTTGCTGTAAGAAACAAAGGAGCAATGATACCTCCTCCCACCCCTCAATAGAAAATAAAAACGCATGCTCTGAGAGTGCTTGCACTCAGTTTAATGAAGAGCAGCCTCAGAGTCTTACTACAAACGCTAAAGAAGAGCATTGCACCGTCTCATAAGTGATACCTTGTAAGACCTGAAATTATTTATTAAAATTTTTGGGTGGTCACTAGCAGAAAATCAAAGGGAAAGGTCTGAATGCGGAGACGAGCCAGCATTGTGGAGCAACATTCACAGTGGTCCCGAATTTTAGGACGACTTCGTCGAATGAGCAATATGGGCAGTCGATATCGCCCCACCCGCTCATATATGCGAAACCCTCCGAAAAACGGAACTGCATCCACTAGCCTCTCGCCGATACCGGAAGGACGAGACGTCTGGCCAGGGATGGACATCGGACCGACGGACCCCGATGTTTATCAAAGAGAGCCCATCCACATTCCATAACTCCCCAGACGGGAATATGAGACAATTCCGCCGGTAGAGCCCGCCACAATTACGCTAACATCTGATCTCATCCGAGATCTATTGCAGGAAATTGACATAGGAATCGACACCGTGGAAAATCTACAGCGACCACCAGCTGAGTTACCGCCAGAGGCAAGCAATTCAGAGGCCGATGAGCATAGGTCTGTCTCAGCCGCAGCAACCGGAAGCCCAAGCAACTCCGAGCCTGAGTACATGGAAATGGGACCGCAAGCAACCTACGTCAATGCGCCAGCTGAGAGGCGTGACGTAACGACGCAGATTGAAGAGGCATCGGAGAGGACTTACGACGATCTGGAACCTCCACAGCGAAACGAACATCCCGTAAGTGAAAGAGGAATACCAATACCCCAGAGCTCTCCCCCTCTTGGACGATCGCACAGTGTTCTCGTACCGCCTTATTATCGCGACTATTTAAATTTAAATTCAATGCTCGCATATAAACTCTATTGTTTATCAGCATGGTACGTGCAAATTTCCGACAATGTGATATTGTGTGCGAATTGTGCTACATCCGAGCATACTTTTTGCGTGCCAAACCGCCAGCGTGCGCTATGGCGACATTTGCATGCCATTTCGCGAACGTTGCAGAATACCACACTACATTGCGGGCGCTGTTACAAGCTGTTATTGCGAGCGAGACGCGCGATAGATTGTTTTAATTGCAGGCGACATGTGATAGACCGTGAAGGCCGTGTCGACCACTTAGTGTATACTTTGTTATGCGAGATAGCTATGCCGCGAGATTTATTTTAGCTTCTGCCGCGGAGATATAATCATATCTTCTTACATAACAGCTACCAGCGATAATACATATATACATACACAACAAAAAAAAATTTTTTTTTATGCTTCTCTTTATATTAATAAAAATACATACACGTAAAATAACAAGAAAAGTTTTTTTATCATTATGCGATTTTATCATTATTTTATATACACGCATGCGCACATGCACCACGCATGTCAATATAGTATGTAATGCAATTACTAAGAAATAAAATAAAATGGTGATGGAAAAAAAAAGGGGAAGAGAATATTATCCTTCAATCATATCCAACTACCATATCCACTCTAACAATAAGTCATAACAATAGAAATAAGAGTAACAAAAAAAAAGAGAGGAAAATTATAAAAATAAAAATGTTTATAATATCGGATGCATATGGAGAGACTGAAGACTTATACCGAAAATAATAATAACAAGGTATGCCTGAAATAAACATATAATCTACTGAATATATATAACTTAATAAAAACAAATATATTAAGCTTATTAATTTTCCTTACGTAACATATACAGCCATTAATTAATTTGCGCAAATAACCTACACCTCTCCCTTAATAACCATTCCATAAAACACCTTTAATGGTCTTAACAATAATAATAATAACAACAAAGGTGGAAGAAAAAAAATATATATATAATACACATACAAGGAGACAGACGACTAGAAAGAGGAAAACATCAGCAATAATATACACAAGTACATGCATAAAGAAAAAAAAAAATATATATATATATTAAATAAAACATTAGTTATTATAAAGTTCGCAGACCGAACTTCTCCACGGACGGAGATGTCACGTCCCAGCGCCGAGAGTACTCTCTGGTCATGTCTAATGTAAATTTTTCAAAAATCTTAATTATTTATGACTGACTGTATCAGGAGACAGCACAAACAAACCCTTTGTCACGTCTGTCGCGTCAGAATAAATGAATTAATTAATAATTTTATTCCCTATTGTAAAGGTATTACTCTTTTCAATTTTATAATGATAAATTTTTATAACATGAAGCAAGGAACAAACGTACGTCCCTAGCCTCCCACGCGAGCGCCGCACTCCCACCACCAGCGCCTCCCACATCGAGCGCGCACCCCACCATAGCATCGCCGCAGTTTCGAGCCGCCGAATCGAAGCACTTCAGTGCACGGCCGACTGTGTTTAGTTCATCTCGCGAATCTGACTGGAGAGGACCTCCAATCCGCGAACTCCCTCTTCTAATTCAATTCTAGTTCTAGTGTTAAGAGAATTCAGTTCCAATTCTAGTGTTAAGAAGTAACTCGAATACAATTTCAAATCAATTCCAATTCTAGTGTTAAGAAGTAACTCGAATACAATTTCAAATCAATTCCAATTCTATTATAGTACTAGTGAATTTAACATCATTCAATTTAAATTCAAGCTCTAATAAATCTAATTTTAAACGTGTTTTACAATTTAATCAATCTTTGTATTAGTTAATCTTGTAATTGAATATCTTACAATATATATATATATAAGTGAAAAGTGATTAGTGTCAAACAATTAATAAATCCAAATCCTTCCACCCATCCTAGCGAAACGTACAATCGACAGAGTTCGCGAGGTAGAGTGACCACGCGTAATTTAATCAAATAACAAGCGATCCGGGAAGCCATGCTTGCTCTCTTGGCTAGCAAGTTGTGCGTCCACCCGCACTACTCCCCAAGAGAGGTATCGCTTCTCACGCATTTTAAGTCGTCAAATTATAAGATATCTGACAACCTGTCCCGCCTCTTGGCTAGCAAGTTGTGCGTCCACCCGCACTACTCCCCACAGAGGGTTACAGGTTCTCATCGCGATAGAAAGTTCAATCTTATATTCGTAACTTGTAAGGGAAGCAACATTTCCCTTCATGATCACTTTCGATGCCGAATAAACGCAAAAATCGCGCCGGACGTCAGCGTGCGATTCGTCGAACTCTATACGAAATTAAATCTGCGCTCACCGGTGATTTGAGTTAATTGCTCGGGTGTGAAGAAATCTACCAGCCAGAATACGAAGCGCATTTCAAGAATAGTCTGTGGGCTCCAAGTCCCCCGAATCCAGCAACGTTGTCTCTAGACGCCCCGCATCCTAGTGTGCATCCCGAGACCCGCCAGGCCGACAGCGAGAATTAAAAGCCCGAATCCAGGAACCGAGCCAACGAAAGGTAAGTGAATTTCCATTTCCTATTTGTGAATCGCGTTATGTGCAGAGGACGATCGGAAGGCTCGCGTCAAAAGAGAACACATCCAGCCGCCGTCTTTAATCACCAAATAAGTATCTCTCGGTGTGTAGTCTTGGTGTGTAGAATTCGGGTATGGTCTTGTTGGCATAGCTACCGATACAAATTCTGCCAATCTCATATGCCTAGAGTGTAAATCCCGGTATAATCTCAATTGTGATCAACTACAATTCACCGCTATCTTAAGGCATTACATTAATGTTGGGACTACTCGGAAAAACAGGCTTTGCAATTTCTGCGGTACTAAATTAGCTCTCTGGCTCGAGGTAACCGACTGCGATCCCTGCTCCGAAGCATTTGCGGCATTCTTAGAATATTTACACGAAGAAAATACTTCTTTTTACGCACTGCTAAATCCTATCGTCATTGACGTAGATGCAGAGATAGGACTGCATGATATCGTTTTCTCTAGGAGATTATCGACCTTTTTATACGGTCTATACAGTCGCAATTTGTATCAATAATCCAGTCAAGTCATTCTGTAAAAACCAACACGCAGCCCAGTGCGAGCAGACTCGCCCCACGCGTAACACGTCTCGCCTGCGACGTAACAACAAATTGGTGACAGCGGATAGATACATTTTTGGGTATTCCACCACGCCGCTTATCGAACCTGGTAGACCGCTCCCGTCGGTTCGATTAAATTTCGTATCCGAATGAGTCGTAACATTATTATAAATCGGACGATAATCGTCATCGCTAATATTTCGCGCGCGTAGAAGAAGCAGTTATTTCTCACTTTAATTATTAATGCAACTGACACCTGTCAAGCCCGCGAAAAATATCGATATGAATACGCGACAAGGCCCAAGGAAACCTCTTTCGGAAGAGGAGTTGGAGCGTGTTCGCGTTGCGCAGAAAGAAACCAGCGCTAAATTACAAGCCGATTAGGAGGTTCTGGCTCGCGAACGAGCAGAATGCCAAGCGGAACTGCGCGCATTGCGTAAAGAGAGGTGCGAGGCCGAAAACAGTAACACGCTCCGCGAAATGATGGAAGCTCTTACCATTTTACGAGGCGATTTCAATTCATTACGACGAGAAGTAGATACACGCCGTGAACCTGCAGAATGCCCGTCGGGGCAACGTTTTTCAGAACCGCCCGTATTAATAAGCGAGCTGAATGATTCGATATCTGAGTTTCCGCCTGCTCCTAAAATTACGTACCGAGAGGCGACCGAATTCGTACCATATTTCGATGGATATAATATTCCCCTCTCGAAATTCTTAAGCGCATGCCGTCAAGCCCGCGATATACTCCCTGCTAATTACGAAAAATCGCTGACGCGTCTTTTGATAGCAAAACTTCGCGGCCGAGCGCATTCGGCAGTAGCAGACGAGCCGTGCGATTCAGTAATTCAATTATCCGATCTTTTGGTAGGAGCGTTTGGGTCATTTAAAACAGTCGCGCAGTACAGGGGAGAATTAACCGCGATCCACCTGGGAGCTCGTGAACATATTCTCGATTACATAGATCGCGTCAAAGAATTACGTGCGGCCATCCGAGACGGAGAACGTCGTGCTCGAGGCTTTCTCGATAATCAGACAACAAGGGAGATTGATGACCTCACCGCTCAGAGTTTTTGTGAGGGACTCCCAACAGTATACAGATTACAGCTCAAACCCGAGCATTACCATTGTCCGTCCGATGCTTTTGCCGCCGGTAAGGCAATCGCCAAGAGGGAAGAATTAGAAAAACAACGATATGGTAATCGGCCGGACGGAAGGCTTGATAGCCCTCGCTTATCGCCGATAACGCGACAAACATCCGGACACTACACTTCCCGTTTAGAAAAACAACGATATGATAACCGACCGGACAACAGATTAGACAGCGCCCGCATATCTCCGATACCACGACAAACATCCGGGCACTACACTTCCCGTACACAGCAAGATAACGCGCGATACCCGGACCCGCCGCGTCGCGGAGAAAACAATTCCAGAAGGGCATATGCGGATGCTCCGCCCGTGATATCACAATCTAATACAAATAATTCCTACACTAACCGCGCCGCCCGCCCGACGTATGCCGAAAGGACTGGCTCGTTTCAGCGAAGCAACGAGAACTCGCGCGTCGTTGAAAATCAACGACGAACTAAATGGTGCAGATACTGTAAAAACTCGGGACACGAAATCGACGAGTGTAGAAAAAGGCAATATTATAACGAGCGCCAGTCGGGAAACGCGAACGATTCGCCCCGCAGACAGGACGCGGCGAGGGCGGATCAGCCCCGACCAACGCGTCCAATAAACTTAATAAATCCGACGGAAAATATAACAAGCGCAAACAATCAAAAGTCAGAATAGCTACTTTAAACCCTAACGAATTCAGTCACGCGCCAACAGTAAGCGTATCTATCAACGGATTGTTACCCCGCGTAAGATTTATAGTAGACACCGGGGCCGCCCCCAATTTAATAAAGAAACGTAATGTACGAGATGAGACAGAAGTAATCAAACATGACCTGCTGTTCCTTAGTGGCATAACAGAAGGTACCATCCCCACTTTGGGGTCAATCAATACGACATTTCTCGGAAACAAAATTAAATTACATCTTGTGTCGAACGACTTTCCAATAGAACAGGAAAGGATTCTAGGATCCGAATTCCTACGCGATAACGCCACGATAGACTTCGCAAAGAAAGTCGTAATAAATGGCAAGGTATCCCCTTGCCCTTTTCGCAACACGAATCGAAAGTAATCCCAGCGCGATCCCGCGCTGCTTTCTATGTAAACGTTTTAAATCATGATATGCAAATAGGCTATGTCCCTCGCATCGCGACAGAACCGGAAATATATATAGGCGAGGCAATTGTTACGAATCGTTGCGGCAGAGCCTACCTCCATGCGATTAATACGAGAAATACAGACCGCGAAGTGCTGATCCCTACAATCGAGTTACAGCTATCGAAGTGTCTAACAAACGTGCAGAGGAAGCTAGACCCACCGCACGGCGCTCCCAAATCAATTCAGTAGAAGTCACGAATTTCAATGTTAGAATTGCCAATATCGAGAAACTACTCCGCTTCGAACATTTAAACGAATTTGAAGCAAGCCATGTCAAAGGCCTAATAAAAAACAACGTAGATCTTTTCCAAGTGCCAGGAGACTCTTTAGATCACACAGACGTATGTTCGCACCGCATAGTTACCCGCGATGAACAACCGATAAACACTAAGCAGTATCGCTATCCCCCTATCCACAAGGAAGAAATTACGCGACAAGTCGATAAACTTTTGACAAACGATTGTGATTACACCTTCAAAATCTCCTTACAATTCTCCCTTGTGGATAGTGCCCAAAAAACCAGACTCCAAAGGCAACAAACAATGGAGGATGGTTATCGATTTTAGAGCGTTAAATGAAAAAACTATAGGGGACGCGTACCCCCTGCCTAACATCGAAAAAATATTAGACCAATTAGGCAGCGCTAAATATTTTAGTATATTTGACCTGGCGTCCGGTTTCCACCAGATTCCCATGCACGAAGCCGACGCACCGAACAGCCTTTTCTACGCCCTATGGGCACTATCACTTCAAACGAATGCCGTTTGGATTAAAAAACGCTCCCGCGACTTTCCAAAAGCTTATGGATCAAGTGCTGACCGGACTCCAAGGAGTAGAATTATTTGTTTACCTCGACGACATCGTAATATATGCTAGTTCCCTGAAGGAACACGAAGCTAAATTTAATAAGTTGGCGAACCGCGAAACTGCGATTGCAGCCAGACAAGTGTGAATTTTTGCGGAAGGAGGTAACATCTTGGACATGTAATCACAAAAGACGGGGTACGCCCTGACCCCGAGAAAACAAAGGCGGTAGAAAGATTTCCGCGGCCAGCCAACGTTAAAAACATTAAACAATTCCTAGGCCTTGCTGGCTATTACAGGCGATTTATCCTCGACTTTTCTAAGGTAGCGAAATCGCTCACTCAATTGTTGAAGAAAGACACACCTTTCCAATGGCTGGAATCGCAGGAACGCGCTTTTGATTATTTAAAAACAGCCCTGTGTACCGAACCGTTGTTATAATATCCCGATTTCACGCGCCCGTTCATTGTCACGACCGATGCTTCGTCACGTCCCGTGGTGGGTGACGGAGCGCACATTTATGTACGTCCGAGAGAAACTAGAATTTTCCATGTTCACATCGGGCTGAATGTTGTAGCTTCCCAAAATTTTGAAAATTTTGGGAGGGGTGAGATCCCTGAGCGGCTAGAGATCTCTTCTATAAATTTTCCTAAGAAAGGTTCCTAAGAACGTTCGAGATTTAAGTGCAGATAGTATAGAAAGAAGCTCAATCTTCTTGAAAAAATTATGTCGTGTAAACCGACACTGGGTTCTATATCTCGACTCGCGGGTAACGAGAGGTCTTCAAATTCTCTCCCCTTTTCGCGGAGAAATGCGTTAAAAGCGACAAAGCCGTCGGAACATCCACTGCACTCGTGAATTTCGCGGCGAATACTTAATGTAACGTGACAATTCTCACATTCTCGCGGCGCGGAATTATTGTCGATACTCATATAATGACGTAGGATTAATTTAAATTTTTCTTCAGGAAACGAGCGATTGCATTCTACATGTCAAACAAAGAAGACTCGCTTCGTTAATATCGGTGGCGCATCCTATTATACCATAACCGAATTCTGTCACGCATTTACATAATCCAACACGATTTAAATAGATCGTACCCGGAGAGGTCTCGGGACGACGCGACCTTACTTGTTTCTTACACATAGGCAATTTATCTGTTTGAGCGCGCTGATAAATAAGATCTTTCCTACCTTTAGTAGTACTTGTACAGGATCTCAGCTCTGGTCCGATGATAAATAGGCTTCCTGGGATCGGTGTCCGAAATATCTAATGGCGGCAATCTCGGTATGCGGAACTCAATTGGTTGTAACCTCCATGGAATAGGCGGACTGGGTGACCACACACTTCTTTTAAAATAGTTTTCATACGTTTCATCGTAGGCACTTTCGACACCGAGTAAGTCTCGCAAATGTTTTGGTAATTGTCCGTTCAGTTTCTCAAAGAGTGTTTTTAAGTTTTGGAATTGTCCGGCTCTATGCCTTCGTTTCGGCATCGCAGAAAGATTCTTTCCTAAGAGACATTATAATAATTTTATTTTCACTCGGGGCTCTATACGTTATACGTGATAGAACACGTTGCAATGGAATGCAATGACGCATTCAGTATAAGATAAGATACGTTGCTACAGATATTGCGTCTCGCGGGCGCTTTGTGGGCGCCGGACGATCAGAGGCCCGTACACCAAGGCACAAAATCTCTATATTTGAAGTTAAATGTAAGGAGATATTGAAATATCGAAAACGAGCAACAGTTCGGTTTAGTTCCGACGTCGAGGGGCCGGCCCGTCAAGCGGGTAACGATGCCTACCAGTGGATCAATAAAACGAACTGATTAATTGGCAAAAATACTTTCATTTTAATTCGCTTTAAAGAATCTTTAACCTCGCGAATTCAGTCGATCACGTTTCGCAAGGATGGGTGGGGAAGGTTCGCTTACTAACACAAACACTTCCACTTTTCACTTTAATTTTAATAACATAATAGGATTATATGAATATAATTATACAAAGAAAATCTTTATTTGCTTAATACGATGGACTCTTTACAATAGAATAGATAATAATAAAAATAGTAGTATATGAATAGTGATTGTAGCTTTACTTCTCTAAGATTTATAATTGATTAACGATAATGTGGTAATTGACAAGGAATCTTAACTCAAGATGCAATAAAGAAAATAATCCTTACTCTCGGATTCAAAGAGAACAAAATAATCGTCGTAATATTACTCGAAGAACTGCACGTGCTGCGATTTTAACGTCTCGCGCACTTGACCTAAGTTAGGGTGCGAGGTTCCCGAGGCTGGATTGAGTCCACCCTGAGACGTGAAGTGAAGTCCTAAGATCTTCACCGAGAACTGGTCTGCGCTGGTTGTGCACTGAGCTCCTTTGATTCGGCGGCTCGGCGTGCGGCGACGGTTTGGTGGGGCTGTTGCACTTGCGCAGCAGCGCCTGGAAGTGGGGGCCATGCTGCCACAGAGGGGCCTCCTGTAATATCTTGGAAGGGGAACTTATAGTCCTTCTGGAGGGGAGTCTTGCGTTCTTCTAATACGGCGCATCTTATAATTAATATTTAAATAGCTTTAGTATAGAAATTAACAATACAGATAAATATATTATAATATACCTATTACATGTGTTTTATTATTAAAGTAAAATTTTAGGCGCGGTTTATACGCTCGACGTGACAGCTTCCAAAAGCGCTGTAGGAAGCGTACTCAGTCAAGGCGAAATAAGAAAAGATCTACCCATAGCTTATGCATCGCGAATACTGAATACCGTCGAACAGAATTATTCAACTATCGAGAAGGAGCTGTTGGCAATAGTATACTGCGTCAATCATTTCCGTCCTTACTTATATGGGCAACAATTTAAATTAGTCACTGATCATAAACCATTAACCTGGCTTCATTCGGTAAAAGATCCGACCTCACGTTTGATTCGATGGCGTCTTAAATTAGCTGAATATGAATACGAGGTAATCTATAAAGCAGGAAAGATAAATGCCAACGCTGACGCACTCTCCCGTAACCCGATTCTCCCAGTTCGACCGCAGAAACATGCGACCCCGCTCAACGACGATTCAGACGAATCCCTCTTCGGTAACATAAACAAAGATAACTCTCAAGAGTCGAACGGATCACATGTCGACATTCCACTGAGCGATAAAGAGAGCACAGAACTAGATTCAGACAATGACGACCATGACGAGACAGGCTCCGACGACGACTTTGAAAACGAACCGTTGGTAGACAGAGTCAATACCCCCTTCGAACTTAAGAGACGATTTCTAAATGAAACAAACGAACGATTGTCATGGAGAAAAGATAATTTGTTGTTGTCGATATTCGTTTCACAAACCGGTGACCCCCTAGACAAAGGAGCACTCGATCTAAAAGAAAGTAACAGATATCCTTCCATGAATAAATTATCGATAGGAAAAGTAAAAGTAATACGCGACAAAAAACGTTACATAATCGCTATGGTAATTGAACAAGGAAAGGGAATCTCCGCGCTAACAGAGATGCAAGCCCTCCGAATTGCAATAGGCTCGTTAGTTGATGCAACTCGAGAATTAGCCTTAGCGACATTATCGATTTGTAAAAGTAGTGTAGGCACGATAGAATGGCAAACAATATACAGAATGCTCAGGGATACTTTCTGGGACGAAGGAACGAAAATCACAATTTGTAATAACTTAACCAGTATACCTGACAACGAAAACCGCGACGAGATAATTAAACAGTGCCACGCCTCTGCAATGGGCGGACACAAAGGCATAACTAAAACGTATAATCGACTAAAAACGCGATATCACTGGCCCGGCATGAAACGAGATATACAGAATGTAATAAATTACTGTCGGGAATGCCATATAAAGAAACTAGTTCGAATAAAACCAAGACAACCAATGATTTTAACGGATACACCCGATAGGGCGTTCGATAAGGTTTCTATGGATATCATGGGACCGTTGCCGACAACCTCCGCCGGAAACTCTTATATTTTAACTATTCAAGATTTGTTGACAAAATATTCAATAGCCGTTCCTTTAAGAAATCCCGCGGCAATCGACGTAGCCGAAGCATTTACGAACGAGTTCATATGTATTCACGGCGCCCCGAAAGCTCTACTGACAGACCAGGGGACACATTTCCTTAATAATCTAATGCGAAATATTGCACGGAAATTCCGGATAAAACATTACAAAACCACAGCGTACCGACCGCAATCAAACGGCTCCATCGAGCGATCCCATCAAGTTCTATGGGAATACTTAAAGCAATTTGTGAATAAACACAGCGACTGGGATTGTCATCTTAGGCTAGCAAACTTCACATATAACACCAGCGTACACGAAGGGACATTATTCACTCCCCATGAGTTAGTTTATGGTAGGTTAGCGAGAACCCCTACTAGCGAACCAGCGCCAGACGACGATGAAAACAAAAGTTATACGCGTTACCTAACGGAACTATATAATAAAATTTCTGAGGCTCAGGCAATGGCCAGACATAATTTAATAAACGCTAAAATAAAATCTAAGAAATATTACGACAAGCGAGCAGTGCAGAGAAACTTTTGTATAGGCGATCAGGTATATTTACTTAACCTAGGAAGAATAAACTGTCCGACCAGTATTCTGGCCCGCATAAAATATTAGAGATTTTCAAAAATAATAATGTAAGAATTGGGTTAAAATCAGGAAAAACGCGCGTTGTACACATAGATAAGTTAAAGCGACCGGGGAATCGGAGCCCCACCACAACTGACTCCCCACCAGACGGCACTTCGAGGAGTAAGGAGTGTGCTGCTTCAGTCAGTTACCGACGGACCCCAGACAAATCAACATGTCGATAATCGTTACCATCGCCTGCATCTTCTTACCAGCAACAGTCTACGGCCTCACAGGATATGACTGTGGTGGAACGGGACTCAACATTACTACTCTCTCCCTCCTTGACGTAGGAGACTGCGACGTGGAAGATATCGAACCAGTCAAAACATCTGTTCATATACAATTACTTCAGACAGCCGAATATGAGACAATCTCTGCATACCAGTGCAAGGTTAAGATCGACCGAACAATATATTACTGCGGAATGCACTCACATGTCTCAATAGTAACCGAGGGTCGAAAACAATATGTAAAAGAAATCGGAGCATACAACTACCAAAAGATACACGAAACCGGATCCTTGGCCATTGGCACCGCTTTCGTGGACCGGCTAATAAATAAAGCCACCAACCATCGCAGCGTAACGCTGGCAGGACAAGCCTTTACTGATGGTCGCTGCGCAGGCACGCAATATACGGACGGCTACGGAACTTGGGAGAACGTTGTGATGCAAGCAGTCATCGAAATAACTCTACGCACGTTCACGATGCCTTTTAAAAGATCGATAAGTAAAGTGAATCTGCCTTCAGGAACCCAGTGTCCATCAGCGCAAGGAGGCTGCAATGACTGGGACGACACGGAGACATTTTGGAATCTCCCCTACACAGACGGTTGCCATTTCAACAAGTATGATATTTTATACGAGGGTACAGTAACGAAATTATCACCAAAGAAATACAAGCAAGCACCCGAAATATATACAGTGACCACCAAGGATACCACCTTCGCATTAGCCAAAACTACAGAGACAAATCTTTGCGGATACAAATTATACCACACGGAACACCCCAAACTACTCATTTTCGAGACGCAGCCTGGAAGATCCTTTCAGTCTAAAACTAAAACCTCTGTAGACAATTTAGATATCTTCCCATATGTTAACTCTAAGCTTGTATACGTAGAGAAGCATATTAACACACAATTAACACGATTGTACAAGGATATAATGGAGCAAAAATGTGCCCTAGAGAAACAAATCCTGCAAAATGCCTTCTCACTATCCAGCATCGCTCCAGACGAAATGGCATTCAGAATCATGAAAACACCGGGTTATACTGCAGTCACTGCCGGTGAAGTTATTCATATAATAAAATGCATACCGGTGGATTGTAAACTACGACGCACCGACAATTGTTACAACGAACTCCCAGTGACATCGAAATCACTCACTATACCTACAACCAAGATCACGTATCCTCTCGAAGACGGGCACACCCAAAGACTGCAACGAGTTGCTACCCAATCTCTATAAGATTGATACCACCTGGTACAGATTGACAGGTAGTATAACGGAATCGCTACCCCCACCAACCATACAACCACTCACCAAACCTTCGTGGAAGTATGTGAGTCCTGATGCATTAGCCACCAGCGGGATGTCACGTCAAGCGCGTAGACATACCCTTTTCAAAACATATTTTTCTTCATTATATTCCTCAACAGTCTATTCAATTCTAATTATAACGTTCAATTCCATTATTTCAGTGTTATATATATGAATATATAAAAAAAATAAAAGACGTGATGCGTCCCTGGATAAAGAACATCCCCACCACGGGAGCCGCTGGTGCTCCCCCACATGACCACCGGGGCCACCCTACCATCAGCGCCTCCCACGCAAGCGCCGCCGCTCCCACCAGAGCGCCGCCGCACTTCGAGCCGCCGAAAACGAAGGAGTCCAGTGCAGAGGCTCCTTCGTACAGTTCACATCGAGTCTCCAGCCAGGAAGGTTCCTGGCTCGTGAACACATCCTCTCCTAGGATCGGATGCGAGTACTCTAAGTTTAATCCTCGGCACGTTAGCGTGTTAAACCGAGAGTTTTCTTTATTTCAATTCTAATTGTAAGAATTACTATTCAATTCTACTTATAAGACTAGTGCGGTTAAGTCACTAATATTATAAAGTTCATTATACTACTCACTCTTAATTTCAAATATATACGAGGTGAAAATTGAACCGCGAGTGATCATTAGCGAATCCCACCTATCCTATCCTAGCGGAACGAATGAAACGATCGAGTTCGCGAGGATAAAGAGATCTTTTAAGCATATCGAATAAATTAAAACTTCGAATGAAAACACACTAGTTCGTTGTATCGATCCTCTGGATTGACGCTGTTACGTGTTTGACACGCCGGCGCCTCGACGAGGAACTATAACGATCTATTTATTCTAAATTCCAAATTCAAGTATATTTTCGTTATCAAGGTTTCGTGTACTCGTGCATGCACCAAACGTGCGGCGCTCCTGAGAGTCGCCCGCGAGGCATGACACCTTGTCGGAATCGTGGACAGTGCGTAAAATAAACGCAAATTAATACGGAATATTGTGTTCTCATGAAGCATTGAGTTGCGGCGCTCATTGCAGAGTCGCCCGTGAGACATAACAAACCGTAGATAACGCTATCACTTGCGTCACCAAGCGCATCTCTCTGTGCAAGAAGCACAGTTTAGAGTCATGAAATAAAATTCATAATGAATTATTGCAGTAAGATCTCTTTGCGATGCCACCGAAACGTCGCCACCGTTCAGGCCGAAAACAATCACTGAAAAAACTTTTTAATGAATTGAACTACCGACTCCCGCGACATTTGCGAAATCTACTGGGTGTCGAGCCAGCCTACGACGAAGATTACGAACAATTATTCTTCGGAAGCTTTTGGTCACCGAAGCCGCCTCCAACATGGAAGCTGACCCCCATCATCTTCCGTACCCCGAGATTGCCGCCGCTACGGATGCTCGCCACGGATCCACGGAAGGAAAGATATATGGAAATTAGGAGTAAAATCCTCTACAACTATTATTAAAGGTAGGACAGATTTTTATTGCTGCACGTACTCGAATTTAGAGAACCGCCAATGTGCAGGGGACAACTCGAGAGACTGCGAAAAACGAAAACTTCCCCTGCTGCAATATACACGCGTCGCATAAGTCTTTGCCATTGCGTTACTGAATTCGGTTATGGGTTGTTCGGTATCGCCAATGATTACAATGACGCGGGACTTTTGTGCCATCAGTGCAAGCTAGACTGTGAACGAATTCACCCCGAACAACAATTTCGATTAGTATTAAGACATTTTATTCATATCGGAAATAGTCCGGTGTCGCGAAAGTGCGAACACTGCCCGACCGAGTTGTCCATCTGTCGTGAAATAAATAATTGTGACGCATGCATCGACGCCTTCGTTGCTTTTCTAAATCATTTACGAGAAGGAAATCAAACATTCGAGTCGTTGCCAGACCCGACTATCATAGACGTTGACAACAGTATCGGGACGCACGAAATTATTTTCTCAAGAAGACTTAGTTTCTTCCTACATAATTTACATAGGCGAAATACCCAACGAGACAATTAAGGTCTCTCAATCAAACAGAATCTTTGCCGGTCGAGATTCCGTCATCTAAATTTAAATCACTACAAACTTTTAATCTAGAACCTTTGCCGCTCGAGGTTCCTTACCATTACCAAAATAAAGTTTTGGAATTTCCCCCATACAGCCCGGTGCGAATACGATTCGATAAAATCAAGTCAAATTTCGCTCGGACAAAACGACGTTGCGTCATTCGTGACGTAACACGTTTAACCAGACGTTGGGCGATTATTAGACTGTAAGCGGATCAGTGCAACAGAGAAGTTGGTTAGCCGGCGCGATAGAATGCCGTCGGGAGCGGGATTGGTCTCGTCGAGATAGTATCGCCCGCAGATGTTCTCTATAGCGTTGCCTAATTCCCTGAGCACTTCTAGAGACACAGTAAAAACTTCGGTGCAGTCAGGGCAAAGCTCAATGTCGCGGACTATTACAAGACTGGCGCGGCAGCAATCGCAATGATCCCGGGCGGAAGTATACCCGAACTGGAACGCGTGGGCCAATTCAAGACGATACGTAAGAGTTCCCTCCGGTATTTCTTCCTTACATCGAAAGCAAAGATATTCGGCACTATTAGGGAGTAACTCGGCGATAGCGTCGTCCACGCGTCGATATTCGAACGTGGTGAGGCAACGCACCGTGCTCCTACGGTATCTGTATACGGCGGCCGGATGAGTGCGCGAATCTCGTGGCTCGAGAAAGCAAGGCGGGCACATTACGTCAAATAGCGGGAATTAATATTACGCGGCGAATATTCAATGTTAAAATGGTATTACGAAACTGGAATATTTCCGTGCGTAGCGATAAACCGGCTCAAAACCCTACATGCCTTAGGAGAAAGTGGCAAGGGCGGCAAAAAAGGGTCGGTCGTAAAACCCTTCCGGTCGGGCGATGCAACTATGCGACGGTCGGTCGACGCGAACAAAACGAGTGACGCAACCCGAAAGAATTTTGAACGCGAGTACTCTTATATTCATTCATGTCTAATTTCTTTATACTCTATATTTTACTAAAACGTATGCAAGATGGGAACGCGAAAGCAACCGGGAATAAAACTCGATGTATAATTTTCACCTACCTTTCGGTGTCCGCTCTGCGCAGATACTCCTCGAGGGAGATGCGTGGTCCAAAACTGCTTCCCTGGTAAGCTGCTACGGGCGTGGATGGGGCTGGTAAGGCGCTCCAGAGGCGATCGTGCACGAGGAGTTCGTACTCGCCGTCGTAACTCACTTCCTCGCCGATGATCGCGTTATGATCGTAAATCGCGGCCACGTGGAGGTCGTATTCAAGTCGCCGAAGTGCGTTGTTACGACCCGCGCGGTTTTTTCGTACCTTAGGCATTCGGTAGAGGCTCCAGGCGTATATTATATTTAGTTAAAAGATTAGAGTAAGGATATTGCATTCGGCTGCGAGCCAATTACGCATTATGGTTCGGCGTCGCGTTGGAATGCATGAGCTACCGCGTGCTCGAAGTCCAATGTTTCTTTCGTGGTAAGTGCGGATAACGCACAACACCTTGCCCCCGGAAACGATCGGAATTCTCGCTTTAACTGCTAATTATTCGGTAAAATAAGGTTTGAGTTGTTATAAATGCCCGTTGCCTCTTTAGCCTCGCGAACACTTCCGATTTCTCGCGGCGATAGGAAGGATGATGCAATGAATGACACGTGGCGAATACACTGTACTTACTATATTCAAATATTCATGAATCGAATTACACTCGCGTAACACTTGGTTAAATTTAGAGCAATACAAAATTTAGAATACAAATGATCACTTAATTAACTTAACTAGATTGAGACGAAATAGAATTGACTTAAAATTAGAATTGGAATTGGGATTAGATTTGGATTGACACTCGCACGATGTGTACTACTCGACGGCGCGTACAAGAGTGAACGAGCATGACCGCGCGTTGTAACGCGTGCCTGCGGCGGCGCTGTTGCGCAACGTGGCGGTAGCGTGGGTACGCCAACGCACGTGGCGCAAGATGGCGGATGGCGTGGGCACGCCAAAGCACGTGGCGCAAGATGGCGGATGGCGTGGGTACGCCAAAGCCCGTGGCGCTCGCGACGGTCATAGCCTATAAAGCTAGACCAGACGCACATATCTATAATGTTCGTTGGTCGGCCAATCAGCGCGCGGCTGACTGGAGATGATCCGCAACAGCAACGCGAGCCTTATTGTAGTATTAATAATTTTACAATTATTTAGGTTCATTGTTAGCATGATTTATTTATTATTATTATTTAATTTTATTACTTATATTTATTACAGTGTATATTCACTGGCGGTAAGGCGCAACGCGTGATATGTCAACGGCAGGAGAGCCGGTTGTTGCCAACTTTGGCTTGAATAGTGGCGCTTCTGCGCAGGTGGGAAAAGGGGAAGGAAAAGAAATTTTTACGTTGGCTCTCCTGACGTTACACCTCCCCCCCTAAGAAGAAATGCAGGGCCAGGTGCCGTGCATTTCCCCTGCTCTACTAGAGGTTGAGTTGCAGAAGGTTTGAGCTACAATTATTTTACTTATGTTTATTCGTCTTATATTCTAACGCTTGTAATTAGTTATCGCACTTATTTGTCTCTATACTACGTCCTCGCGTAAGTATTTTTGGAGTTCACTGTATGACCGCACATGCTCACTAAACTTTTCCTTTTCAGCACTAGGGGCGATTTCGGACGCCGTCGGTGTGTCTTCTGTCGAGCTCTGAGCTATTGGCATGAGGCGTTCCCTGCTAGGCGAGTCGGTTTTTGTTGCTGGGTTACCCATATGCAGCAAAAGGTTAGTGACCGACGACCATACTGCTCCCAATATATGAAGGCTCCATCCGTATATTCTGTGCAGCGCGTATCCGTGGATGATCGTATCGATCACTAACTTGATCAGTCTGGCTATCACGAATAACGCCAAGACTCCTGCGCTGGCCGAGCCAAACGTAATAAATCCTTGCCATAATCGCTTCCCTGTGCTTTCAGCGATCCGATCTAAAGACTTTTCGTCGAGAAGATTCATCAAGGAAATACTCCCGCTCGGGACGTCCTGTCCTAAGGCCCCTGGCGCTATTGTATTCAGCATAGACGGCTTTTCGACTGGGAACATTATGTGGTCTCGCAGTCGGTTCAGATCGTCCGCGGAGTAGATTCCACTGGTGGCGAGTGCGTCCGGACTGACGTATTTCCACGTGGGGGTAGAAAGCGGCTGGATCGTCGGCGGAGGAAGCGACTCGATCGGCTTCAGGCCTACTCGGTACCAACTGCCGTGTAGTTTGTACATGCCAGGAAGCAACTCGTTGCAGTCTTTGTGTGTTACTGTCCTGGTCAGAATTCTGGTGCGTGGCAATAAAAAGTGTGACGAATTGCGGTAGGTAACTGGCAACTCGTTGTAACACTCTTCGGTATGTCGCAGCTTGCATTCTACTGGGACGCATTGGACAATATGGATGACTTCTCCGGCTGTGACCGCCGTGTATCCAGGGGCTTTCATTATCCGGAAGGCCATTTCGTCTGGGGCTATAGTTGCCAATGAGAGCGCATTCTGGAGGATCTGACGCTCTAATGCACATTTCTGCTCCATAATGTCGTGGTAAAGCCTGGTAAGTTGCGTTTTCACGTGTTTCTCCACGTAAACGAATTTCGAATTCACATAGGAGAATATATCTAAGTTGTTAACTGAGATCTGTGACTTAGATTTGAACGTGCGTCCTCGCTGTGTTTCCAGTATAACAAGCTTTGGGTGCTCAGTCTGGAAAAGTCGATAGCCACATAGGTTGAATTCCGTCGTTTTTGTCAAGGCGAACGTTGTATCTCCGGTGGTCACTGTATATACCACTGGGGCAGTTTGTTTGGGCTTCGGCGACAGTTTTATGGCCATGCCCTCGTAAAGTATATCGTACTGGTTGAAGTGGCAGCTGTCGTCGGACGGTGTTTTCCAGGTTTCCGTACCGTCGAAATCGGCGCAGCTCCCCAGTTGCACGGGGCAGCGCGTTCCAGATGGCAGATTTAATGAGTTCGCTGACCGTTTGAATGGTGCTTCAAACGTCCTCAATACCACCTTTAAGGATGCTTGTACTACCACGCTCTCCCATGTTCCGAATCCGTCCGTGTACTGCGTTCCGGAACAACGGCCGTCAGCGTGCGTTTGTCCAGCCATAGTGACGCTCCTATGATTCGTGGCGTTTACAATCAATCTATCCACGAAGGCGGTTCCCAACGCGAGAGTTCCAGTTTCGTGGATTTTCTGGCAGGTTTGCCAGCCGACCTCTTTGATGTACACCTTTCGACCGTCGGATACAATTGATATGTGCGAGTGCATGCCGCAATAGTATATGGTCCGGTCGATTTCAATTCGGCATTGAATTATTGGCAAGCTCTCGAAATCGGAACTCTGCATGAGTTGCACGTACGTCTTCGTGCTCGCTGGCTCCATATCCTCGACATTACAGGCGCCGACGTCCAGCAGCGATAAGGTTGTGATATTGAGTCCGCTGCCTCCGCAGTCGTAGCCCGTCAAGCCAAAGCTGAGCTTCGGGAACAGTAAAAGCGTTAAGATTCGTTGTGGCTCCATGTTTCTTCAAGGGGTGACGTGTGTCGACTGCCGCTTGGTTGCTCGCTCGTCCCCGGCTCTGGTTGTGGTGGGGCACGGCGTGTGGTGGGGCTCCGATTCCCCGCCTTCTTCAGTTTGTCCATATGGATAGTACGCAATTTACCTGGCCTTATCTCTAACTTAACGTTATTATTACTTAGCATTTCCGCTATTTTGTAGGAACCGGTGTATTGTGGACTTAGTTTATTTCACAGGTTCTTTAAGCATGGACTTAGTTTATTTCACAGGTTCTTTAAGCATGTACACCCGGTCTCCCACTTCAAAGTTGCATGCCTTAACCCTTTTATCATAGTATCGCTTTGATCTAACCTTCGCAGCATTCAGGTTACGACGCGCGGCTTTCTGGGATTCGCTTATTTTCGCATTTAGTTCGAGTAGGTAGCCAGCATAGCTTTCATCGCGCTCGTCCTCGGGGAAGGGATCGCTTTCGGGAGTACGGGCGACGCTCCCGTAGACCAATTCGTGAGGGGTGAATTTCGTTCCCTCATGTACGCTCGTGTTGTAAGAAAAACTAGCTAATTTTAGATATTCGTCCCAATCGTGGTGGTCATTGACAAATTGTTTCAAGTACTCCCAAAGTACATGGTGCGAGCGCTCCACGGAGCCATTGGACTGAGGGTGGTACGCAGTGGTCTTACACTGTTTAATTCTGAATTTGCGAGCTGTGTTACGCATTAAAGAATTTAGAAAATGAGACCCCTGGTCCGTTAGTACCGCTCGCGGGGCACTATGCACGCAGATGAATTCATTTACAAAAGCGTCGGCCACGTCGATAGCCGAGATCCCTTTGAGGGGAATAGCTAGTGAGTACTTCGTCAAGAGATCTTGTATAGTAAATATGTACGAGTGGTCCTTGCGAGTGGTGGGGAGCGGCCCCATGATATCCATAGATATCTTATCAAACGCTTTGTCGGGTGTATCCGTTAGAATCATGGGCTGTCGGATCTTTACTCTAACCAATTTTTTTAACTGGCAGCCTTCGCAATTATTTATGAACCGCGTTACTTCTTCCTTCAGTCTAGGCCAATTGTACCGCGATTTGAGGCGCGCGCATGTTTTATTTATGCCTTTATGGCCTCCTATTGCGGATGCGTGATATTCCTCGATCAAGCGGATTCTATCTTCGGGGAGTGGAACAGTGATTTTATTACCGCATATCGATATTTCTATATCTTGGTTCCAAAATGCGTCGCGAATAACTTTTTCTATTTTCCTCCACGGTACTCCACTCGCATCCCCCTTGCAGACAGATATGGACCGTATGTCGAGTTCGTTCGTGACGTCGAGTAGTGACACCACGGCCTCTCTAATACTTTCTAGCGTGGTTATCGCGGAGACATTTACTTCAATCGGCAATGCAATAATTCGCCGTTTGCCGCTTTGCGTGACGTTTGCCCTGTTCAGCATGACGTCCCGCAATTTAGGCAGTAGTCCCTGTTGACTGAGCATCCGAGCCCCTAAATCGCAAGGTTCACCTTGGACGCTCACGAATACCACCAGGTTGTCGCTTCTACTCGTAAAGTTATCTACGATTTCCTTCACTTTCGCGTGATGGAATTGAAACGGAGCGTTATTCGCGTTAAATAGAGATTCTTCGCTGGTGTCACTGTCGAGGTCCTCGTCGGGAGTGACGACGTGGGGGCGGATTTCGGTATCGTCGTCGGTTGACGAATCTTCCTCGGGCTCGCTATCGTTCCGTCTCGCGATATTCGATGCGCTCTCGAGGGGAAGGACGGGAAGAGCGGGGTTTCGTGACAGCGCGTCTGCGTTTACATTGGTTTTGCCGGCTCGATACATAACTTCGTATTCGTATTCGGCTAATTTTAATCGCCATCTGACCAATCGTGACGTGGGGTCCTTAACCGAATGCAACCACGTCAAGGGTTTGTGGTCAGTGACGAGCTGGAATCTTCTTCCGTATAAATATGGTCTAAAGTAGTTTACGCAATAAACTATAGCGAGCAATTCCTTTTCGATAGTGGAGTAGTTCTGTTCCGGCGGGTTTAGTAATCGGGACGCGTATGCGATAGGGAGATCCTTGCCAAGCGGACCCTGACTGAGGATTCCGCCGATCGCGAACTTGGAGGCGTCTGTAGTTACGACGAATTGTTGAGAAAAGTCGGGGTATTGGAGAAGGGGTTCCGTGCATAGGGCGTGTTTAAGCTGCGCGAACGCGTTTTCCTGTGGATCGCCCCATCCGAACGGTACCTCCTTTTTTAATAAGTCCGTCAGAGGTTTAGCTGTTTTCGAGAAGTTCGATATGAATCTCCGATAGTAACCCGCGAGTCCGAGAAATTGTTTAATGTTTTTCGCGGTATGAGGGCGCGGAAAATTTTCAACGGCGTGAATTTTTTTCGGGTCAGGCTTCACCCCGTCTTCTCCGATTACGTGGCCCAGATATGTGACCTCTTTCCGCAGAAATTCGCATTTGTCAGGCTGGAGGCGGAGCTTCGCGCCTCTCAATCTTTCGGCCAGCTTATTAAATTTTATTTCATGCTCCCGCAGTGAGCTAGCATATACCACAATATCGTCGAGGTACACGAATACCTCGGTTCCTTGGAGGCCGCTCAACACCTGATCCATAAGTCGCTGGAAGATCGCCGGGGCGTTTTTTAACCCGAACGGCATGCGTTTAAATTCATAGTGCCCGAAAGGCGTGGAGAAAGCCGTTTTCGGCGCGTCCGACTTATGCATCGGTATTTGATGGAAACCCGACGCTAGATCGAAAACGCTAAAATATTTCGCGCTCCCCAGTTGATCTAGGATTTCGGTTATGTTGGGGAGGGGGTACGCGTCGCCTATTGTTTTCTCGTTGAGCGCTCTGTAGTCTATGACCATGCGCCATCGTTTATTACCTTTCGAATCCGGTTTCTTAGGAACAATCCACAGAGGGGAATTGTACGGGGAATTGGAGGGACAGATTACGTCGTTTTTTAGTAGCTCGTTTACTTGCTTAGTAATTTCCTCTTTGTGTATAGGCGGGAATCGATATTGCTTGTATTGACGGGTTGGTTATCCGTCGTCGTAATCGCGTGAGCAGTAGCGTCTGTGTACCTGAGGTGATCGGAAGGGAGCTGGAAAAGATCTGGGTTTTTTTCGATGAGCCTACCGACATGCTCTGTCTCCACCTGACTGAGGTGCTCTAAACGAAGGAGCGTTCGAATCGCTGAGATTCTTTCTGAATTCGATTCTACTTCCTGGATTCTACTTCCTATAACCCTGCAATTAAGAGAGGACTCTTCCCTAGGGAGGTCCCGTGAGATTGATTCGATCTCCTTGAGTTGGATAGTAGGAATGGCGATTTCTTTATCGGATTCGGTTGAATTGATTATTTGCGAATATGCCCTTCCGTTGCGATTAGTCACGACCGCTTCGCCGAGGTATACCCCATCGCAGACTCTAAGTCGCGGGATATAACCGACTGCTATTTCTGGGTTCGCGACGTTCATACAAAACGTGGCGCGACAGCGACCTGGTATGACGATAGTTTCCCGTTGGGCAAAAGGCAGGCGTATTCCTTGCCACTCTATCTGTTTCCGCCCGAAATCGATTTTGGCGTTATCGCGCAGGAATTCTGATCCTAGGATTCCTTCCTGGACGATGGGGAAATGGTCAGGTACCACGTGTAGGGTTATCTTGTGGCCCATAAATTCTATACGAGCCGATTCGAGAGTTTCCAGCCTGCCCTCGGTGATCCCAGTCAGGTATATTGTATCGCGTTTGAATACCGGAGTCTCGGGATGTAAGCAGCGCTCTTTTATTAGATTCGGTGCCGCTCCTGTGTCAACCATGAAATTAGTTTCCTTGATTAACCCACGCGCGGACAATGTTATAGTGGGGGCGTGTGAATACTCTTGCGGATTTAAGACTGCGATCCTGACGCTTCTTCGGTCGTCTCCACGACGTTCACCGGACGCGTACTCCTTGGAGGATCCGCGCGCGCTGCGTCCGACCCACGGGGCGGATCCCGACCGTTTCCCGGTTCGTTGAGGCGACTGTTATTATATTGTCGTTTCCGACATTCCTCGATTTCATGGCCGCGATTTTTGCAATATCTGCACCATTTATCGTTAAGCTGCGATCCGTAGTCGCGCGGCCCTCTGTCGCCTCCCCTCGACGTAGGCGATTCGCGTTTCTCGTAAAGTGGCGCGGCTCGTCTTACTTCGCCGCGGCGCTCGACCCACTCGGAGGGGTAGCGCGGTGCATAGTTCCGATCGCGGTCTCTGTATGCGTCGAATCGCGGTGGCGAGCGTCATCGTTCCGGCGGTGCGGGCTGCCTGTAGCGCAGGCTAGGACCCGCATCTGTTTCGGGGAAACGACGGTTTGCGCTGAGGGTTTGTTTGTTTGGGCTCGGCCCTTGACGGGGCGGCATTCCGTAACGCTGCCGTTCTATCTCATCACGCTTGGCTATGATCTTCGCGGCGGCAAATGCCTCGAACGGCTGGTGAAAATGTTCCGATTTGAGTTGTAAACGAAGTGGGGTGGGCAGGCCCTCACAAAAACATGAAGCGGTGAGCTCGTCTATCTCCCGGCTCGTCGCGGAATCTATCGTACCGTGGGCCCGGCGTTCTCCGTCCCTTATGGAGGCTCGGAGCTCCTTGACGCGGTCGATGTAATCTAGTATATGCTCTCCCGATTTGAAGTTGTCACGTCTGTCGCGTCAGAATAAACGAATAAATTAATAATTTTATGCCCTATGGTAAAAATGTTACTCCTTTCAAATTTATAGAGATAATTTTTGTATAGCACGAAACAAGGAATAGACGTGATACGTCCCTAGGCCACCGCGAGCCCCACCAGGGCAACTCTCTGGCCTCCCACGCGAGCGCCGCACTCCCACCGCCAGCGCTTCCCACATTGGGCGCGCACCCCACCATAGCGTCGCCGCAGTTTCGAGCCGCCGAATCGAAGCACATCAGTGCACGGCCGACTGCGTTCAGTTCATCCCGCGAATACGACTGGAGAGGACCTCCAGTCCGTGAACTCCCTCTTCCAAATTCAATTTCTAGTGTTAAGAGAAATCAATTCCAATTCTAGTAGTAGGAAATAACTTCAAACTAATTCCAATTCTAGTGCTAAGAGAATAATTTCGAATCAATTCCAACTCTAAGTGTTAACTCAAATCAATTCCAATTCTAGTGTTAAGAAATAAATTCGAATCAATTCCAATTTTATTAACATCATTCAATTTAAACTAAACTGTAAAAGCGTTTACAATTTAATCAATCTCTGTATTAATCTTGTATTTGAATATTCTACAATATATATATATATGTCACGTCTGTCGCGTCAGAATAAACGAATAAATTAATAATTTTATGCCCTATGGTAAAAATGTTACTCCTTTCAAATTTATAGAGATAATTTTTGTATAGCACGGAACAAGGAATAGACGTGATACGTCCCTAGGCCACCGCGAGCCCCACCAGGGCAACTCTCTGGCCTCCCACGCGAGCGCCGCACTCCCACCGCCAGCGCTTCCCACATTGGGCGCGCACCCCACCATAGCGTCGCCGCAGTTTCGAGCCGCCGAATCGAAGCACATCAGTGCACGGCCGACTGCGTTCAGTTCATCCCGCGAATACGACTGGAGAGGACCTGAACTCCCTCTTCCAAATTCAATTTCTAGTGTTAAGAGAAATCAATTCCAATTCTAGTAGTAGGAAATAACTTCAAACTAATTCCAATTCTAGTGCTAAGAGAATAATTTCGAATCAATTCCAACTCTAAGTGTTAACTCAAATCAATTCCAATTCTAGTGTTAAGAAATAAATTCGAATCAATTCCAATTTTATTAACATCATTCAATTTAAACTAAACTGTAAAAGCGTTTACAATTTAATCAATCTCTGTATTAATCTTGTATTTGAATATTCTACAATATATATATATATATGTCACGTCTGTCGCGTCAGAATAAACGAATAAATTAATAATTTTATGCCCTATGGTAAAAATGTTACTCTTTTCAAATTTATAGAGATAATTTTTGTATAGCACGGAACAAGGAATAGACGTGATACGTCCCTAGGCCACCGCGAGCCCCACCAGGGCAACTCTCTGGCCTCCCACGCGAGCGCCGCACTCCCACCGCCAGCGCTTCCCACATTGGGCGCGCACCCCACCATAGCGTCGCTGCAGTTTCGAGCCGCCGAATCGAAGCACATCAGTGCACGGCCGACTGCGTTCAGTTCATCCCGCGAATACGACTGGAGAGGACCTCCAGTCCGTGAACTCCCTCTTCCAATTCAATTTCTAGTGTTAAGAGAAATCAATTCCAATTCTAGTAGTAGGAAATAACTTCAAACTAATTCCAATTCTAGTGCTAAGAGAATAATTTCGAATCAATTCCAACTCTAAGTGTTAACTCAAATCAATTCCAATTCTAGTGTTAAGAAATAAATTCGAATCAATTCCAATTTTATTAACATCATTCAATTTAAACTTAACTGTAAAAGCGTTTACAATTTAATCAATCTCTGTATTAATCTTGTATTTGAATATTCTACAATATATATATATATATATATATGTGAAAAGTGATCAGTGTTAAACAATTAATAAATCCAAATCCTTCCACCCCTCCTAGCGAAACGTACAATCGACAGAGTTCGCGAGGTAGAGTGACTACGCGAAATTCAATCAAACGCAAGCGTCCAGGGAGGCCGTGCTTGGTAGCAGGTTGTGCGTCCACCCGCACTACCCCCAAGAGAGGTATCGCTTCTCACGCACTTTTAAATCGTCAAATTACGAAATATCTGATAACCTGTCCCGCCTCTTGGCTAGCAAGTTGTGCGTCCACCCGCACTACTCTCCACAGAGGGTTACAGATTGTCATCGCGTTAGAAAGTTCAATTTAATACTCGTAACTTGTAAGGGAAGTAGTATTTTCCCTTCATGGTCACTCCCGATGCCTAAGAATCGTAAAAACCGCGCCGGACGTCAGCGTGCAATTCGCCGCGCCTTATACGAAATTAAATCCGCGCTCACCGGTGATTTGAGTGAATTGCTCGGGTGCGAAGAAATCTACCAGCCAGAATACGAAGCATATTTCGAGAACAGCTTGTGGGCTCCAAGTCCTCCGAATCCGGCAACGCCGCATCCTAGTGTGCACCCCGAGACCCGCCAGGCCGACAACGAGAATCGGAAGCCCGAATCCAGGAACCGGGCTAACGAAAGGTAAGTGAATTTTCATTACTTGTTCGTGAAACGCGTTATGTGCAGAGGACGATCGGAAAGCTCGCGTCAGGAAAGAACACATCCAGCCGCCGTCTTTAACGACCAAATAAGTATCTCTCGGTGTGTAGTCGAATTCGGTTATGGTCTTGTCGGTATAACTACCGATACAAATTCCGCCAGTCTTATTGCCTAGAGTGTAAATCCCAGTATAATTTCGATCAACAATTCACCGCTATCTTAAGACATTATATTAACGTTGGGACTACTCGTGAAGAAAGGCTTTGCAATTCTTGCGGCACTGGATTGGCTATTTGGCGCGAGATAACCGACTGCGATCCCTGCTCCGAGGCATTCGTGGCATTTCTGGAATATTTACGCGAAGAAAGTACTTCTTTTTACGATTTACCGAATCCTACCGTCATTGACGTAGACGCAGAGATAGGACCGCATGATATCGTCTTTTCCAGGAGACTATCGACTTTTCTACACGGATTATACAACCGCAATTTATATCAATAATCCGGTCAAGTTATTTTGCAAAAACCAACACGCAGCCCAGTGCGAGCAGACTCGCTCCACGCGTAGCACGTCTCGCCTGCGACGTAACATTTGATAAATGTATACACAAGCATAAATCGAAACATAAAGACAAATTCACACAAGGATTATCACTCGTTACCTTAACCGATAATCCTCACAAATGCTTAGTAATATCAAAGGAGGACGCAAGGAATCGGCTTACTAAAATTATAGAATCCTTGCGGTTGGACCACTTAAACGAACAAGAAAAGGAAAAGGTAATAGAACTTATAAAAATCAGTCAGGACAGATTTCCACATACCTGGCGAAGAATTAACTGCTACTCATGTATTGCAACATCAGATACCAACCATAGATGATCTGCCAATAAATACACGACAGTACCGATTTCCACAAGTTCATAAAGAGGAGATAAACAGGCAGGTAGGAGAATTGTTAGAAGTTGGAATAGTAAAACCATCTCAATCTCCGTATAACACTCCTATATGGATAGTGCCCAAAAAGGAAGATTCAAAGGGAAACAAACGCTGGAGAATGGTTTTGGATTTTCGAGCATTGAACGATAAGATCATTGGAGACGCTTACCCTTTACCGAATATTGTAGATATCATTGATCAATTAGGAGGAGCGCAATATTTCTCAGTTTGCGATTTAGCCTCTGGATTCCACCAGATCAAGATGGATCCTTCAGATAGCCATAAAACAGCTTTTACTACTCCTTTCGGGCATTACGAATTCGACAGAATGCCCTTCGGTCTAAAAAACGCAACTGCCACTTTCCAGCGTCTAATGGATCTAGTGCTAATTGGATTACAAGGGAAAGAATTATTCGTCTATATGGATGATATCGTTATATATGCCTCCTCACTAGAGGAACATGAAAGGAAGTATAATAATTTAATAGACAGATTACGCGAAGCAAACTTAAAATTACAGCCAGATAAATGTGAATTTCTAAAAACTGAAGTAACATATTTAGGACATGTGATCAGCAAAAACGGGATTAAACCAGACCCCAAAAAATTGGAAGCAGTGCAACAGTTTCCTAGACCAAAAACGCCTAAAAATATCAAACAATTTCTCGGATTAGCAGGATATTATAGACGATTCATTCCAAACTTCTCGAAACTCGCTAAACCATTAACAAATCTGTTAAAAAATGAGACACGATTTGACTGGACATCTGTACAGGAAGAATCATTTGAAACTTTGAAGCAGAAACTATGCGAAGAACCCATCTTGCAATATCCCGATTTCTCAAAACCGTTTATTTTAACAACCGACGCTTCAGGAATAGCCGTAGGAGGAATCCTATCGCAAGGGGAAATAAATAAAGATCGTCCAATCGCGTATGTCACGGACCTTAACAGATAATGAATTAAAATACGATACTTATGAAAAGGAAGCATTAGCAATAGTTTATTGTGTTAAACATTTTCGACCGTATCTTTATGGATGAAAATTTACCTTAATTACTGATCATAAGCCTTTACTATGGTTTAAGAATGCACAAGACGCAAATATGAGAATACTTCGTTGGAGATTGAAACTGGCGGAATATGATTATGACGTCGTATACAAAGCCGGAAAAACTAACGTAAATGCCGACGCATTATCAAGGAACCCAGTAGAAATAGATTGCAAAACCATTATCAATAGGAAAATTTTAAATCCTAATAAACCAGAAGATGCAGACGTAATTTCCAAATTATTGGAAGAATCCGAAGAGAAAGAAGAAATGGAAGAGGACGAAGATTTCGAATTATATTTATCGGACAACGAACAATCCGAAATGGCAGATATCGACAATTCTTTCAAAGAAAACATGGATTCCATACCATTCACCCAAGAAGAATTAAACGAACCGACAAAAAATAAAATTATAGAGAAAGCATTAATTCATAATCCGCCCGCATTTCGTAAAATGCAAACGAGAAGCCAAACAATAAAAGAAAAGGATGACCACCTGAAAAGATCGCAAACATATTCTCTAATCAATTCCGAAACTATAGAGGTAACAGACTTAGCGAATGAAAACACAAAGAGTAGAGAAAATAACGAAGAAGAAGAAAAGGAAGAAGAAGGAAAAGAAGAAGACGAAGAAGAGGATAATGAAGAAAATGACTTAAGGAAAACTAAATCTGTCATTATTGAAAATCGGGCACTGAAAAGCAATGTCATCGATTCTCGAGAATTGTTATTCTTACGTAAGGATAATATAGTCTATTTTGTCGACATCAACGGAAAACCTTTAGACTCAGGTTCGCAAAAATTGTTCGAACGAAACGAATTACCTAAATTAAGGGATCTTATTTTAGGAAAAACTCGAGCCATAAAGTATAGGAACTATTATCACCTGGTTTTAACGATTAGCGAAGGACAACGAGAAGGACCAACAATGACCTTAATACAAATAACATCAGCTTTGAAAGACCTGCGTAAAATAGCAGACGAATTAAAACTGGAAACCGTTAGTATAGCCAAAACCGAATTTATCCAGAATATACCATGGAGCAATATCAAAACACAGATACAATTAATCTTCGTTGACGCGTACACTAAAATAATTATTTGCAACGGATTAACAAAATATCCCCCAAAAGATCTCCGCCCAAGCATAATCAGTGAGATACATTGCGCGCCCACAGGAGGACACCGAGGTGTTACTAAAACATACAATAGAATTAAACACAATTATTATTTAAGACTTAAAATCAGATGTGCAAAAATACATACAACAATGCCTGCAATGCCAATTAAAAAAATTAGTACGAGTCAAAACTAAATAGCCTATGATCATTACTGATACACCAGGATCCGCCTTTGATAAGGTAGCCATGGATATTGTAGGTCCGTTACCTAAAACCGAACAAGGAAACGAATATATTCTAACCTTGCAGGATCAACTAACTAAGTTTTGCATGGCAATACCGTTGCCAAATCAAATCTCTGAGACAATTGCGGAAGCATTTGTCGATAAATTTATTTGTATACTAGGAGCACCAAAAGCAATATTGACTGATCAAGGAAGAAACTTCCTTAGCGATCTAATGAAAAAACTCGCTAAAATATTCAAGATTCGCAAACTGCGCACTACTGCCTTTCATCCGCAATCCAATGGTTCGTTAGAAAGATCCCATCATGCACTTGGTGAATATTTAAAACAATATGCAACTGAAGGAAAACAGTGGGACAGGTGGATCGGTCTCGCTACATTCAACTATAACACCAGTGTACACGAAGCAACTAAACATACCCCATACGAATTAGTTTTCGGGAAAATAGCAAGAATACCGTCTAGCGAACCTTTAGCTCCAGAAGATAAACTGGCAAATTATGATGAATATTTAATAAATCTAGTTACTCAGCTTCACACCATACAAGCAAACGCTCGCGAAAATATTGTCGAAGCAAAAATCAAATCAAAGAAATATTACGACAAGAAGATTAAACCACAAACTTTCAAACCAGGGGATTATGTATTCTTGCAGAAGGGGCCCAAACCAGGAAAATTTGGAGACCAATACACAGGCCCGCATGAAGTCTTAGAAATATTAAATCGAAATAACGTTAGAATTAAAATTAAGAAAAACAGTCGCGTAGTTCATCCCAATCGTTTAAGGATTTCTCATATCAAGCCAACCTCGAATAATTAAATTTTCAGATGATCGGAAGGATCGCCATAATGATAACACTTATTTGGATTCGGAAAGCTCACGGAATAATAGGCTATGACTGTGGATCACCGCAGGCCAATTTAACTACATTGTCGCTCTTGAACATCGAGGAATGCGACATTCCGCCGCAGACTCTAACGAAGGCCAGAGTCTATCTGCAATTACTTCAAGTTAATGAATTTAAAAGCATAAAAGTACATCAGTGTAAAATCGAAATTGATAGACTAATCAGAAAATGTGGAATGTTTTCTCACTCTATGGATGTTCCCAATGGCAAATATTCATACATACAAGAAATATCCCAAGGAGCATGCATAAATATGCATGTGTTTGGTCACTACCACCTAGGAGCAACGCTTATGACAGGCATTCTTCCCAACCAAACGATCACCAGGCCTGTAACGTTGGCGGGACAATTGCCGATGGAACATGTCATGGGGGAACGTATTCAGACCCTTATGGAACATGGACAGACGTCACCGTTCTCGCGACTATAAAGATCACCTTACAAGATTATACAGCCAAAGTAAAAATAGATACTAATAGGATTATACTCCGTTCAGGAGTAACCTGTGAACTCACGGCTACTCGGTGTATTGATCTAGAAGGAGGAGATACATTCTGGAATGCATTACCCGAAGACGATTGTCAACTTAGTAATTATGGCTTATTATATGAAGGAGTCGCAGGAAAAATAATCGACCAACTGGACGATCAACCCACGGAAATCTATGCCCTGGTTGCGGATGACATGGTTTTCGCCTTAACCAGCAAGGGAACTATCTCAAAATGCGGATATACGCTTACCCGAACTGAACATCCCAAATTATTCATTTTTATAACAACCCCTGATAATAAAGTTTTTAAAAAGACGGAAAACCGCGCTTATAATTTCGATATATTCACCTATGTAAATTCCAAATTCGTATACGTAGAAAGGCATGTCCGTACACAAATAAGCCAGTTATACCGAAATGTTCTCCTGCAACAATGTAACCTCGAGCAAAAAATGCTAAAGAATGCTTTAGCTATAGCTACTCAGTCACCAGATGTTTTCGCCTATCATCTAATGAAGGGACCAGGATATATGGCCCTACGAGCCGGAGAGGTAATACACATAATAAAGTGCGTACCAGTTGAAGTAAAAATTGCTCAAACTGACAAATGCTACGATCAATTACAAGTAATACGAGACAATCAAACACAATTTTTAACCCCTCAAACACACATTCTATTACAACAAGGAACTGAGGTAAATTGTAATAAACTCGCATCCGCCATGTATCTACTCGGAGATTCGTGGTACAAATTCACACCCAAACCAATCGAATCACTACCCCCAATCGTCATAAAACCAACCACCAAATTAACTTGGAAGTATATTAATCCTAGAGCACTCGCCACAAGCGGGATATACACGGAAAAGGATTTACAGGACCTTCGGGATCATATAATGTTTCCTGCAGAACGGCCTGCAGTACTTAATACCATAGCCCGAGGAATGCTAGGGCAACCTGGCTCTGTAAACGGAGGATCATTTTCTAATTTATTAGACGAAGCATCCATAGAAAAAATAGCTACAACTGCCTGGGAAAAATTTTGGAATCGGTTTCTCATTTTTGGTAACATCAGCGCCGGAATGATTGGGATATATATGACTATTAGAATCTTAAAATTGATACTAGACACAGCAGTACACGCATATACCCTGCATACCGTGTATGGATGGTCAATACATCTACTCGGATCTATTTGGGATTCTATCACCCATCTTTTGTTACACCTTAGCACATACGGACAGAAAAAATCTTCGGAGGCGAGCGCCCCTCCTCCTGAATGCAATTCCGAGCATACAATCCCAAGCGACGCACTACGAGAAGCTCCAACGAAAGGCGCAGATCCAAACTCAATGTATCCTCTCCTTCCCACGGAAGTTGTATCAACCTCTCAACCAACCTTTTCCCTACAATTAAAAAATTAAAATCTTCTTTAATATCATCATCCATATCTTTGCAATCAGATAATACCGAAAAATGGAATCTAACGTCATCGATACCAGCTGTTTGACCCGTGGGCGCCTTGACTGCAAGATACTCCGGATGGAATCACCGCACTTTTGGATACGACTCAAAACTGGAGAGTCGAGCCTAAAGGAATTAATGGAGGAACTTGGGTTCCGAATGAATCGGAAGTCAAATACCCTCATCTGCTGGCCACACTTGGTGAAAATAAATCTGGCCGTCGCAATCAAGGAAGGCGACATATGGCACCGAGGAATAATAACGGCAGTCGGGCGGATCCAAGGAATTGCCCGGGTAGCCCTCAGGGACGAAGGACGAGAAGTGTGGCGGCGATTCAACGAATTATACATCCTAGAAGATCGCTTTCAAGAATTGCCGTGGCAAGCTCTCAAGTGTGGGTTAGCCTACACTGGCCCGACAGTGCCAACTCTAGTATGAGAGTTCTAAGAAAATCAGGACATTGTGCCAAATCCTCGCAGAAGAACAGGAGGGATACTTAAAAATAATACATCCTCTGCCGGACGGAACCGCACTCATCAAGCTGGTTATTTCACACGAAAACGGCTACATGCAGTTGAATCTTCGAGACGCCCTCGTAAATTTAGGATATGCACGGATTGACAAAAGAATCGCGGTAAATATTTATCCATCTGTCGAAATTAACAAATGTAATCATAAGATAATACGAAATACATTAGCAACAGATAGTAATAGTCTCAGGAAAAACCATTGCAATTCCATTAAGTAAGTAACTTTAACATTAGATATGTACACTTTTTCTCCTTTCTACTACCTAAAATTAAATCTTATAAACAACCTTGGAGGATCACGATACCGAATGCCAGTGATGAAAAAAAAAAATATATATATATATATATACATATATATCTCTTCTGTCGATGCCTATCAACCTTCTATATAATCCAGATGCATTTTACTCTTATCAGGCATTACTATCAGCAATCGGTTATCATTCAATCCGAAACTATCTAAGAATATAGTAGTGCCGCACGGTCCAGTTCATAAGAACAATGCACATAAAATAGCGTGCATCTTCGCGACCAAATAGAAATCAGCAAAACAAAGATTAGGAGAGCATCGAAAGGGATTATGTATGTGTGCATCCATATGCATATATATTCTCGGGCAACGACAGAGAGTATCCACACGTGCGAAAGGATAACACCTGGTTACTTGACGACTAACCTCTGGCATTTTGTATCGGACCACCTGTAGTAAACCTTTTTCTTTTGTGTTTCAAATGAACTCATTTATGGAAAGGAAAGAACGTGTGCATTAGTACAACTGTTAAATAATCTATACACCAAAAATAGTAATAATAATAAATAATATAATAATAAATAATAATGATAGTAACGATAATAGAAAAGGGAAAAACATATATAATAATAGCACTAAATTAATTACCCCATATTAAATTTATTCTTCTTCCTTCAATATCTTTGATATATGTAAAAGGGAAGAATAACTAAACTTTTTGTTCAAATGCCTAGATATACATATACATATAAAAAAAAGGGGGAGAGAAAATATATAATATATATATATCATAAATATAATGATGTAATTGTTAAAAATCATTTCACAGAAATATATGTATATGAGCACACAACAAATGAACAGAAAGAATAGAAAAGATAAATAATTATAATTAACACCTTAAGAGACCGCTTTTATCGCTGCAGTAAGAATTTTTTTTTCTCTACAAAAGAGGGAAGAGAGAAAAAATAACATATATATATATATAATCTACATACACATTTATAAATAGGAAAACTCAAGAAGAACGAAAGAAATTACAAGGTCCTTTCTTTCCTTCTTCTTCGCGTTGAGAAAGCGCAATAGTGCCTATCGAAAGAGAAGAATTATTACTTTTCAATGCAAATATCGTGTACCCCCGATATTTGTCTAAGATGGGGGGTGTTACGTCGTGACGACTGCACGATTCTTCTCTTTCGGGTATCTGTTATTAGAATTTAATTAAGTAGATAAATGAATGACACATGTTGTGTTACGGTCGCGACGGCTACGCCGCTAATCCCTTCCGAGAGTCGATTACTAAGAATTTGGCTAGACGGATAATCCCTATTATCCTAATCGCTGAAGTATACCGACGTTACATCTTGATGACTGCGCGACTCTCCTCTTTCGGATATCAGTTATTAGAATTTAGTTAAGCAGATAAATGAATGACACATGTTGTGTTACGGTCGCGACGGCTACGCCGCTAATCCCTTCCGAGAGTCGATTACTAAGAATTTGGCTAGACGGATAATCCCTATTATCCTAATCACGGAAAAACAATACGTGTTTTCCTCAACGAAATCATATATATATAGTGCCCTTAAAGGCACGGGACGCACTCACTCTGCAACGTCCCATTTCGTTACACGGTCGGAACATTTCGTTTTACTAGTTTGTCGATAATTCAAATTATCAATAATTTAGTCAGTGTCAGTTGAACAACCAACAAGAATAAGCGATCAAGTTTTCTGACGACACTATTACCGCTTCATCTCGCAGATCTCAACTCTACAGAATAAAAGTAAGTTTAATTATACATAAAAAATTCTCTTAGTAATAATTTTCGGGTCTCTTCTCCTTATACTTCCTCATTCCCATCCTTTCTATCCTCTGCCGTTCTCCTTACACGTCTACTCCCTTTTTCTTTTTCTTTTCTCTTTCTTTCCTTGCTTCAGCTGTCGAACCTCTCGGGCTCCCTATGCGTTGCGGAGCACTCAGCAGGTTCATGGCTGACGAATAGTTTGCTTCTTCCCTGTTGGCTTCAGCCGTCGAACCTCTCGGGCTCCCTATGCGTTGCGGAGCACTCAGCAGGTTCATGGCTGCCGAATAGTTTGGCAAAAACCTGCTTCTTCCCTGTTGGCTTCAGCCGTCGAACCTCTCGGGCTCCCTATGCGTTGCGGAGCACTCAGCAGGTTCATGGCTGTCGATTAGCTCGGGAAATCTATTCTTTTGGCTTTTCTCTCCTCTCTTACGATTTTCTTTTTCCCTTTTTTCATTTCTCTCCTCTCGGATCTCTCGGTTTCCTGAAATATTTCAGAGATAGCCTTAAGGTTCGCGACTAACGACATCTCTTTCATATTCCAAATCCATTCCTTTTTAGTGAAAGCTGGATTATCCACACTCTCCGACGCTCAAAGACGGAGGCGAGCCCTGAAGAGACTCCGTTACCGTCGGAACAAGCGAGCTCGCCAGACAGGAAGCTATCCTTTGCCTGGGACATCCGAGGTTTTACATCAAGAAACCACGAGTTGTTCCAGCAGGAGACCCAATTATTATTCACCCATTTCTCCTCCATCCTATTCCCCGATCAGACCTGAAGACCAAACTGAATCTGAACCACCCCCAGATTTCAGTGTACTCTTCCCAGAGCGCCACCTCCAGGCATACTCAGATTCCCTGAAATCCTTGGGCGATTTCTGTGAACTACGGACTCCTTCCCCTCCTCTCATAGATCCCACTAGCGAAAACCCGACCTCCTCTCAAAACACACAGTCAACAACATACATTTTAAAATAAACTAATAGATTAATAGAATTATACACAGATAAACCAAACAATACACCCGTCGATTTCTAGACCACACGAATTTCTGTATGTAACATCCTTCCTGTTTTATATTTTTATATATCGTCAATAAATATATTCCAACGAAAAAAAACATATGATACGATGGTAACTAATGTGCGATCTTGTATACGATCTCGATACGTAATTAACTTTGTATCGTCTTAAAATTGTTAATTATATGTAAAATTTAAACTATTTATCGATTGGTTATTCACTCCCTCTTTCATTCCTCGTCATCCCAAGATTCGCGCATGGTCCTATCCCTGGCAAAAGAGATTAAATTCTCTTGCCTAAATTACGGACCGACGGACGCACGTCACGCAGTCGAAGTCATAGCGTCTTTTTCAAGACGTTGACTCGCACTCGTGGCTCTGCACGGTGTGTCCGACTCGTAGGGACGCCTCAGCGCGGCCATCTGCGAGAGGGTATTTGGAGCGTCCTTCCAAGCCCCATCCATTAAGAAAAAATATACATAAAAATATATTTACCTCGGGTTGGACGTAACATCAACAAAATTTATCCTTGAAATAAGGTATACGTCGGTTAACCAGCGCGATAAAATGCCGTTGGGAGTGGGATTCGTCTCGTAATATCGTCCCAAGGTAATATCGTCCGCAGATGTTTTCTATGGTGTTACCTAATTCCCTGAGTACTTCCAGAGATACGATAAAAACCTCGGTGCAATCGGGGCAAAGCTCGATGTCGCGGACTATCACGAGACTGGTACGGCAGCTATCGCAATGATCCCGGGCGGAAGTGTACCCAAACTGGAACGCGTGGGCCAGTTCCAGACGATACGTAAGCGTCCCTTCTGGTATTTCTTCCTTGTGTTACGTCGCAGGCGAGACGTGCTACGCGTGGGGCGAGTCTGCTCGCATTGGGCTGCGTGTTGGTTTTTACAAAATGAATTGACTGGATTATTGATATAAATTGCGAGTGTATAGACCGTGTAAAAAGGTAGTCTCGATAGTCTCCTAGAGAAAATAATATCATGCAGTCCTATCTCTGCATCTACATCAATGACGACGATAGGATTTGGCAGTGCGTAAAAAGAAGTATTTTCTTCGCGTAAATATTCTAATGTTACGTCAAAACCGCGGGGACCCCTCCGATAATCTCAGCGGCAAATTATTGAAAACCCTCTCGAGGAATTTCAGCAAATTACACGGCTGACCTTGCATTTAACCAGATGTCGAGTGATTATTTGACTGTGAGCGGATCAGTGAAACGGAGAAATTGGTTAGCCGGCGCGATAGAATGCCGTTGGGAGCGGGATTCGTTTCGTCAAGATAATATCCGCAGATGTTCTCTATGGCGTTACCTAATTCCCTGAGCACTTCTAGAGATACGATAAAAACCTCGGTGCAGTCAGGGCAAAGCTCAATGTCGCGGACTATTACAAGACTGGTACAGCAGCAATCGCAATGATCCCGGGCGGAAGTATACCCAAACTGGAACGCGTGGGCCAATTCAAGACGATACGTAAAAGTCCCTTCTGGTATTTCTTCCTTGCATCGAAAGCAAAGATATTCGGCACTGTTAGGGAACGATTCGGCGATAGCGTCGATATCCAAACGTGGTAAGGCAACGCACCATACTCATACGATATCTGTATACGGGGCCTGGGTGAGTGCGCGAGTCTCGTGGCTCGAGAAAACAAGGCGGGCACATCACGTCAAATAACGGGTGTTAACATTACGCGGCGAATATTCAACGTTAAAATGGTATTTCGAAACTGGAATATTTCCATGCGCAACGATAAAGCGGCTCAAAACCCTACGTGCCTTAGGGGAAAGTAGCAAGAGAGGCAAAAAAAAAGGGGGTCGATCGTAAAACCCTTCCGGTCGAGTGATGCAACTATGCGGCGGTCGCTCGACGCGAACAAAGCGAATGATGCAACCCGAAAGAATCCTGAGCGCGACGAGTATACTTATATTCGTTTACATCTAATTTCTTTATACTCTATATTTTACTGGTGTAAACGTATGCCCGGTGGGAAAACGCGAAAGCAACCGGGAATAAAACTCGATGTATGATTCTCACTTACCTTTCGGTGTTTGCTCTGCGCAGATACTCTTCGAGGGAGATACGTGGCCGAATACTGCTTCCCTGGTAAGCTGCTACGGGCACGGATGGGGCTGGTAAGGCTCCAGAGACGATCATGCACGAGGAGTTCGTACTCGCCGTCGTAAGTCACTTCTTCGCCGATGATCGCATTGTGGTTGTAAATCGCGGCCACGTGGAAGTCGTATTCGAGTCGCCGAAGTGCGTTGTTACGACCCGCGCGATTCTTCCGTGCCTTAGGCATTCGGCAGAGGCTCCAGGCGTATATTATATTTAATTAAAAGGTTAGGGTTAGGATATTACACTCGGCTGCGAGCCAATTACGCATTACGGTTCGGCGTCGCGTTGGAATGCATGAGCTATCGCGTGCTCGAAGTCCGATGTTTCCTTTGTGTTAAGTGCGGATAACACCTTGCCCCCAGAAACGATCGGAATTCTTGCTTTAGCTGCTAATTATTCGGTAAAAGAAGACTTGAGTTATGATGACCGCCCGTTGCCTCTTTAGCCTCGCGAACACATCCGTTATTATCGGAATCTCGGAGACAAGGGATGAGATAGTGAAGAACACGTGGCGTTAAATAGAAATCTATATATTTAGGTATTCACTGAATTTACACTCACAGAATATTAACACTATATATATCAAACTAGAATTTGGAATATTAATAGGATTTAAACTAAACTAGAGATTGAAACAATTTGAACTAAATCTAGGGATTGAAACACGCTTATACTTGAACGAGACGACGCTCGCGCGGTGTTCACTAGTCGACGACGCGCACAAGAGTGAACAAGCATGGCCGCGCGTTGCAACGCGTGCCTGCGGCGGCGCTGTTGCGCAACATGGCGGTAGCGTGGGTACGCCAACGCATGTGACGCAAGATGGCGGATGGCGTGGGCACGCCAACGCACGTGGCGCTCGCGGCGGTCATAGACTATAGAGTTAGATAAGACGTACATATCTATAATGGTCGGTGGTGGGCCAATCAGCGCGCGGCTGACTGGAGATGATACGTGCAACAGCAACGCGAGCCTTATTATAGTAATAATTTTACAATTAATTAGATTTATTGTTAGCATGATTTGTTATTGTTATTTATCATTTTATTTATTATTATTATTTAATTTTATTACTTATTCTAGGAAAAATGCTTACTATCGGTTATCTAATAATTTGCAACCTATGGGATTGCCTATATTATTATAATACTTATATTCATTATAGTGTATATTTACTGGCGGTAAGGCGCATCACGTGGTATGTCGACGGCAGGAGAGCCGGTTGTTGCCAACTTTGGCGGCTAGAATAGTGGCGCTTCTGCGCAGGTGAGATAAAAGGAGAAGGAAAAATTTTACCCGTTGGCTCTCTTGACGTCACAGCACATTCCGCCGTGGCGGATGAGCCGTGTGAATCGGTCACTCAATTAACCGATTTATTAATTAGCGCATTCGGATCTATTAAAAGCGTTGCGCAGTATAGGGGCGAATTAACTACCATCCACATTAAGGCAAAAGAGCATATCCTGGATTACATTGATCGGGTAAAGGAACTAAGATCCGCTGTGGACGGGGAAAGAAGAGCGCGAGGCCGATTAAACAGAGAAATAATGAACGAAGTAGATAATTTAACAGCCGAATGTTTTTGTAACGGGTTGCCGATCGTATACCGCCTTCAACTAAAACCAGAACATTATAATAATCCATTTGAAGCCTTCACAGCCGCAAAATTAATTGCAAAACGCGAAGAAATAGAGAGACAGTGGATGGAGATAAAATCAGAAAGGAATCCAGAGAGATATCCTATATCGCGCCATGCCGCTAGATATTGCGTAGCATAGTCAACACCGCCGACGCAACAAGCGATGTCATCAGAAAAGTATCGGCCGCCTCTTAGAGATAACCGATATCAAAATAATTATCGCGAACCGTCTAAGGTTTCATTTCGGCCATCGTCAAACCGATATCGCGAACCGACAAATAAATACGATGAGAGATATCGCGAGGAAAAATACCGCGGTAATGACCAAAGGGTATCGCATGACCCTCGCTACGAACCTCGTGAGAGAATCTCTGACGCAACTACTGCATCAAAGAAAGAGATAAAGACTGACGTAATAACTAAATGGTGTCGATACTGCAAGACACGAGGGCATGAAATAGATGAATGTCGCAAAAGGGAGTATTATAACAGACCCATAATTAATCAGGGAAACGGATCCGCTCCGAAAAACGGATGCGACGAAGACGGATCCTCAACGAATAACGCATCCGATAAATACGATAAGCGAAGGAAAGAAAGTACAGCCAAGCACAAGCAACATAGAATTGCCACGTTAAATCGAATCGTATTCAACCGAGTGCCGACAGCCGCCTTAACAATAGATGGTCTAATATCCAACGTTAAGTTTATGATAGATACGGGTGCTACCCCGAATCTAATAAAGAACCGAAATATTTTACCAGGAACGCCCATAGCAAGAAACGATATTATGTATCTTAGTGGAATTACGCAAGGAAGAATCGCAACCTTAGGGTCGATACAATTAAATTTCCTTGGTCATAAAATTAGAATGCACTCGGTACCAGATAGTTTCCCGATAGTTCAGGAGGGAATTTTGGGAGCAGAATTTCTTAGCGATAACGCTACTATTGACTTCCCTAGGAAAGTCCTATGTTGGCAAGGGGCCAAGATTCCATTCGCACAACATGATTCAATGGTCGTTCCTGCTAGGTCGCGAACCATCTTCTATATTAATATTGAAAATACAGAAGTCGAGATAGGATATGTACCGAGATTAAACGTTCATAAGGATATATTCGTGGGCGAAGCCCTTGTTAAAAATCGCAACGGAAAAGCATATTTACATACAACAAATACCAGGGAAATGAATCGGGAGATAGTAATACCCACGATTCGCATACAGGAAATCGAACTCATTAGAAGCAAACCAAACCACAACCAAAGCCCACCTTCTTCCTGTCACGTCTGTCGCGTCAGAATAAACGAATAAATTAATAATTTTATGCCCTATGGTAAAAATGTTACTCCTTTCAAATTTATAGAGATAATTTTTGTATAGCACGGAACAAGGAATAGACGTGATACGTCCCTAGGCCACCGCGAGCCCCACCAGGGCAACTCTCTGGCCTCCCACGCGAGCGCCGCACTCCCACCGCCAGCGCTTCCCACATTGGGCGCGCACCCCACCATAGCGTCGCCGCAGTTTCGAGCCGCCGAATCGAAGCACATCAGTGCACGGCCGACTGCGTTCAGTTCATCCCGCGAATACGACTGGAGAGGACCTCCAGTCCGTGAACTCCCTCTTCCAATTCAATTTCTAGTGTTAAGAGAAATCAATTCCAATTCTAGTAGTAGGAAATAACTTCAAACTAATTCCAATTCTAGTGCTAAGAGAATAATTTCGAATCAATTCCAATTCTAAGTGTTAACTCAAATCAATTCCAATTCTAAGTGTTAACTCCAATCAATTCCAATTCTAGTGTTAAGAAATAAATTCGAATCAATTCCAATTTTATTAACATCATTCAATTTAAACTTAACTGTAAAAGCGTTTACAATTTAATCAATCTCTGTATTAATCTTGTATCTGAATATTCTACAATATACATATATATAAGTGAAAAGTGATCAGTGTTAAATAATTAATAAATCCAAACCCTTCCACCCCTCCTAGCGAAACGTACAATCGACAGAGTTCGCGAGGTAGAGTGACCACGCGAAATTCAATCAAACGCAAGCGTCCAGGGAGGCCGTGCTTGGTCTCTTGGTTAGCAGGTTGTGCGTCCACCCGCACTACCCCCAAGAGAGGTATCGCTTCTCACGCACTTTTAAATCGTCAAATTACGAAATATCTGATAACCTGTCCCGCCTCTTGGCTAGCAAGTTGTGCGTCCACCCGCACTACTCTCCACAGAGGGTTACAGATTGTCATCGCGTTAGAAAGTTCAATTTAATACTCGTAACTTGTAAGGGAAGTAGTATTTTCCCTTCATGGTCACTCCCGATGCCTAAGAATCGTAAAAACCGTGCCGGACGTCAGCGTGCAATTCGCCGCGCCTTATACGAAATTAAATCCGCGCTCACCGGTGATTTGAGTGAACTGCTCGGGTGTGAAGAAACCTATCAGCCGGAATACGAAGCGTATTTCGAGAACAGCCTGTGGGCTCCAAGTCCTCTGAATCCAGCAACGCCGCATCCTAGTGTGCATCCCGAGACCCGCCAGGCCGACAACGAGAATCGGAAGCCCGAATCCAGGAACCGGGCCAATTAAAAGTAAGTGAATTTTCATTTCTTGTTCGTGAAACGCGTTATGTGCAGAGGACGATCGGAAAGCTCGCGTCAGGAAAGAACACATCCAGCCGCCGTCTTTAACGACCAAATAAGTATCTCTCGGTGTGTAGTCGAATTCGGTTATGGTCTTGTCGGTATAGCTACCGATACAAATTCCGCCAGTCTTATATGCCTAGAGTGTAAATCCCGGTATAATCTCAATTGTGATCAACTACAATTCACCGCTATCTTAAGACATTATATTAACGTTGGGACTACTCGAGAAGAAAGGCTTTGCAATTCTTGCGGCACTGGATTGGCTATTTGGCGCGAGGTAACCGACTGCGATCCCTGCTCCGAGGCATTCGTGGCATTTCTGGAATATTTACGCGAAGAAAGTACTTCTTTTTACGATTTACCGAATCCTACCGTCATTGACGTAGACGCAGAGATAGGACCGCATGATATCGTCTTTTCCAGGAGACTATCGACTTTTCTATACGGATTATACAACCGCAATTTATATCAGTAATCCGGTCAAGTTATTTTGCAAAAAACCAACACGCAGCCCAGTGCGAGCAGACTCGCTCCACGCGTAGCACGTCTCGCCTGTGACGTAACATTCCTATCAAAAGCCTTGTCAGTTAACTTAGTGTCGCGTGCAAATGTTTCAGAAAAATTGACTCAGATTCGTGACCTGCTACGGTTGGATCACCTCAATAGGGAAGAAAAAGACCATGTCGATGGCTTAATTAAAAAGAATAGCGATCTATTTCACATCCCTAGCGAAACATTAGAATATACAAATGCAGGAGCACATATCTTCGATTTAGCATCAGGATTCCATCAGATACCAATGCACGAGCCTGATGCACATAAAACTGCATTTTCAACACCTTTCGCACACTACCAATTTAAACGTATGCCGTTCGGATTAAAAAATGCGCCGGCAACCTTTCAAAGGCTCATGGATCAGGTATTGATTGGATTACAGGGCAACGAATTATTTGTGTACTTAGACGACATTGTGATATACGCTAGGTCACTAAAAGAGCACAATGATAAATTCTCTAAATTAGCAGCGCGTCTTAGGAACGCTAATCTAAAATTACAAACCGATAAATGCGAATTCCTACGAAAAGAAGTAATGTACTTAGGTCATGTAATAGGAGAAAAGGGAGTCCAGCCGGATCCCGAGAAAGTAAAGGCTGTGCAGGCCTCTCCGACTCCAAAAAACAAAAAAAATATCAAGCAATTTCTTGGCCTAGCAGGCTATTACTGTAAGTTCATTCCGAATTTTTCCAGAATCGCGAGGCCATTAACGGCACTCTTAAGGAAAGAAAGCAACTTCGTATGGAAGGAAGAGCAACATCAAGCCTTTGCTTCCTTAAAAAATATACTATGTACAGAACCATTGCTTCAATACTCCGACTTTACGCGACCCTTTGTTATAAGGACAGACGCATCTAACTACGCCATTGCAGGCATATTAAGCCAAGGGACTATAGGCAAAGATTTGCCCATCGCGTACACGTCTCGAACATTAAATACGGCCGAACAAAATTATTCTACGATAGAAAAGGAGTTGCTAGCTATAGTGTATAGCATTAATTATTTCCGCCCATATGGAAGATGAAAGAGAAAATTCACTTTAGTAACCGACCATAAGCCACTGACATGGTTAAATTCCGTCAAAGATCCAACATCTAGATTAGCTAGATGGCGATTGAAATTGGCAGAGTACGAGTATGAGGTAAATATAAAGCAGGACAAAGCAACGTAAATGCAGACGCCCTTTCCCGAAATCCTATTGTCACTTCTGTCGCGTCAGAATAAATGAATTAATTAATAATTTTATTCCCTATCGTAAAGATATTACTCTTTTCAATTTTATAATGATAAATCTTTATAACATGAAGCAAAGAATAGACGTGATACGTCCCTAGGCTACCGCGAGCCCCACCATGGCAATTCTCTGGCCTCCGACGCGAGCGCCGCACTCCCACCACCAGCGCCTCCCACATCGAGCGCGCACCCCACCATAGCGTCGCCGCAGTTTCGAGCCGCCGAATCGAAGCACTTCAGTGCACGGCCGACTGTAAGCAGTTCATCTCGCGAATCTGACTGGAGAGGACCTCCAGTCCGCGAACTCCCTCTTCTAATTCAATTCTAGTTCTAGTGTTAAGAGAATTCAGTTCCAATTCTAGTGTTAAGAAGTAACTCGAATACAATTTCAAATCAATTCCAATTCTAGTGTTAAGAAGTAACTCGAATACAATTTCAAATCAATTCCAATTCTATTATAGTACTAGTGAATTTAACATCATTCAATTTAAATTCAAGCTCTAATCTAATTTTAAACGTGTTTTACAATTTAATCAATCTTTGTATTAGTTAATCTTGTAATTGAATATCTTACAATATATATATATATAAGTGAAAAGTGATTAGTGTCAAACAATTAATAAATCCAAATCCTTCCACCCATCCTAGCGAAACGTACAATCGACAGAGTTCGCGAGGTAGAGTGACCACGCGTAATTTAATCAAATAACAAGCGATCCGGGAAGCCATGCTTGCTCTCTTGGCTAGCAAGTTGTGCGTCCACCCGCACTACTCCCCAAGAGAGGTATCGCTTCTCACGCATTTTAAGTCGTCAAATTATAAGATATCTGACAACCTGTCCCGCCTCTTGGCTAGCAAGTTGTGCGTCCACCCGCACTACTCCCCACAGAGGGTTACAGGTTCTCATCGCGATAGAAAGTTCAATCTTATATTCGTAACTTGTAAGGGAAGCAACATTTCCCTTCATGGTCACTTTCGATGCCGAATAAACGCAAAAATCGCGCCGGACGTCAGCGTGCGATTCGTCGAACTCTATACGAAATTAAATCTGCGCTCACCGGTGATTTGAGTTAATTGCTCGGGTGTGAAGAAATCTACCAGCCAGAATACGAAGCGCATTTCAAGAATAGTCTGTGGGCTCCAAGTCCCCCGAATCCAGCAACGTTGTCTCTAGACGCCCCGCATCCTAGTGTGCATCCCGAGACCCGCCAGGCCGACAGCGAGAATTAAAAGCCCGAATCCAGGAACCGAGCCAACGAAAGGTAAGTGAATTTCCATTTCCTATTTGTGAATCGCGTTATGTGCAGAGGACGATCGGAAGGCTCGCGTCAAAAGAGAACACATCCAGCCGCCGTCTTTAATCACCAAATAAGTATCTCTCGGTGTGTAGTCTTGGTGTGTAGAATTCGGGTATGGTCTTGTTGGCATAGCTACCGATACAAATTCTGCCAATCTCATATGCCTAGAGTGTAAATCCCGGTATAATCTCAATTGTGATCAACTACAATTCACCGCTATCTTAAGGCATTACATTAATGTTGGGACTACTCGGAAAAACAGGCTTTGCAATTTCTGCGGTACTAAATTAGCTCTCTGGCTCGAGGTAACCGACTGCGATCCCTGCTCCGAAGCATTTGCGGCATTCTTAGAATATTTACACGAAGAAAATACTTCTTTTTACGCACTGCTAAATCCTATCGTCATTGACGTAGATGCAGAGATAGGACTGCATGATATCGTTTTCTCTAGGAGATTATCGACCTTTTTATACGGTCTATACAGTCGCAATTTGTATCAATAATCCAGTCAAGTCATTCTGTAAAAACCAACACGCAGCCCAGTGCGAGCAGACTCGCCCCACGCGTAACACGTCTCGCCTGCGACGTAACAACAAATTGGTGACAGCGGATAGATACATTTTTGGGTATTCCACCACGCCGCTTATCGAACCTGGTAGACCGCTCCCGTCGGTTCGATTAAATTTCGTATCCGAATGAGTCGTAACATTATTATAAATCGGACGATAATCGTCATCGCTAATATTTCGCGCGCGTAGAAGAAGCAGTTATTTCTCACTTTAATTATTAATGCAACTGACACCTGTCAAGCCCGCGAAAAATATCGATATGAATACGCGACAAGGCCCAAGGAAACCTCTTTCGGAAGAGAAGTTGGAGCGTGTTCGCGTTGCGCAGAAAGAAACCAGCGCTAAATTACAAGCCGATTAGGAGGTTCTGGCTCGCGAACGAGCAGAATGCCAAGCGGAACTGCGCGCATTGCGTAAAGAGAGGTGCGAGGCCGAAAACAGTAACACGCTCCGCGAAATGATGGAAGCTCTTACCATTTTACGAGGCGATTTCAATTCATTACGACGAGAAGTAGATACACGCCGTGAACCTGCAGAATGCCCGTCGGGGCAACGTTTTTCAGAACCGCCCGTATTAATAAGCGAGCTGAATGATTCGATATCTGAGTTTCCGCCTGCTCCTAAAATTACGTACCGAGAGGCGACCGAATTCGTACCATATTTCGATGGATATAATATTCCCCTCTCGAAATTCTTAAGCGCATGCCGTCAAGCCCGCGATATACTCCCTGCTAATTACGAAAAATCGCTGACGCGTCTTTTGATAGCAAAACTTCGCGGCCGAGCGCATTCGGCAGTAGCAGACGAGCCGTGCGATTCAGTAATTCAATTATCCGATCTTTTGGTAGGAGCGTTTGGGTCATTTAAAACAGTCGCGCAGTACAGGGGAGAATTAACCGCGATCCACCTGGGAGCTCGTGAACATATTCTCGATTACATAGATCGCGTCAAAGAATTACGTGCGGCCATCCGAGACGGAGAACGTCGTGCTCGAGGCTTTCTCGATAATCAGACAACAAGGGAGATTGATGACCTCACCGCTCAGAGTTTTTGTGAGGGACTCCCAACAGTATACAGATTACAGCTCAAACCCGAGCATTACCATTGTCCGTCCGATGCTTTTGCCGCCGGTAAGGCAATCGCCAAGAGGGAAGAATTAGAAAAACAACGATATGGTAATCGGCCGGACGGAAGGCTTGATAGCCCTCGCTTATCGCCGATAACGCGACAAACATCCGGACACTACACTTCCCGTTTAGAAAAACAACGATATGATAACCGACCGGACAACAGATTAGACAGCGCCCGCATATCTCCGATACCACGACAAACATCCGGGCACTACACTTCCCGTACACAGCAAGATAACGCGCGATACCCGGACCCGCCGCGTCGCGGAGAAAACAATTCCAGAAGGGCATATGCGGATGCTCCGCCCGTGATATCACAATCTAATACAAATAATTCCTACACTAACCGCGCCGCCCGCCCGACGTATGCCGAAAGGACTGGCTCGTTTCAGCGAAGCAACGAGAACTCGCGCGTCGTTGAAAATCAACGACGAACTAAATGGTGCAGATACTGTAAAAACTCGGGACACGAAATCGACGAGTGTAGAAAAAGGCAATATTATAACGAGCGCCAGTCGGGAAACGCGAACGATTCGCCCCGCAGACAGGACGCGGCGAGGGCGGATCAGCCCCGACCAACGCGTCCAATAAACTTAATAAATCCGACGGAAAATATAACAAGCGCAAACAATCAAAAGTCAGAATAGCTACTTTAAACCCTAACGAATTCAGTCACGCGCCAACAGTAAGCGTATCTATCAACGGATTGTTACCCCGCGTAAGATTTATAGTAGACACCGGGGCCGCCCCCAATTTAATAAAGAAACGTAATGTACGAGATGAGACAGAAGTAATCAAACATGACCTGCTGTTCCTTAGTGGCATAACAGAAGGTACCATCCCCACTTTGGGGTCAATCAATACGACATTTCTCGGAAACAAAATTAAATTACATCTTGTGTCGAACGACTTTCCAATAGAACAGGAAAGGATTCTAGGATCCGAATTCCTACGCGATAACGCCACGATAGACTTCGCAAAGAAAGTCGTAATAAATGGCAAGGTATCCCCTTGCCCTTTTCGCAACACGAATCGAAAGTAATCCCAGCGCGATCCCGCGCTGCTTTCTATGTAAACGTTTTAAATCATGATATGCAAATAGGCTATGTCCCTCGCATCGCGACAGAACCGGAAATATATATAGGCGAGGCAATTGTTACGAATCGTTGCGGCAGAGCCTACCTCCATGCGATTAATACGAGAAATACAGACCGCGAAGTGCTGATCCCTACAATCGAGTTACAGCTATCGAAGTGTCTAACAAACGTGCAGAGGAAGCTAGACCCACCGCACGGCGCTCCCAAATCAATTCAGTAGAAGTCACGAATTTCAATGTTAGAATTGCCAATATCGAGAAACTACTCCGCTTCGAACATTTAAACGAATTTGAAGCAAGCCATGTCAAAGGCCTAATAAAAAACAACGTAGATCTTTTCCAAGTGCCAGGAGACTCTTTAGATCACACAGACGTATGTTCGCACCGCATAGTTACCCGCGATGAACAACCGATAAACACTAAGCAGTATCGCTATCCCCCTATCCACAAGGAAGAAATTACGCGACAAGTCGATAAACTTTTGACAAACGATTGTGATTACACCTTCAAAATCTCCTTACAATTCTCCCTTGTGGATAGTGCCCAAAAAACCAGACTCCAAAGGCAACAAACAATGGAGGATGGTTATCGATTTTAGAGCGTTAAATGAAAAAACTATAGGGGACGCGTACCCCCTGCCTAACATCGAAAAAATATTAGACCAATTAGGCAGCGCTAAATATTTTAGTATATTTGACCTGGCGTCCGGTTTCCACCAGATTCCCATGCACGAAGCCGACGCACCGAACAGCCTTTTCTACGCCCTATGGGCACTATCACTTCAAACGAATGCCGTTTGGATTAAAAAACGCTCCCGCGACTTTCCAAAAGCTTATGGATCAAGTGCTGACCGGACTCCAAGGAGTAGAATTATTTGTTTACCTCGACGACATCGTAATATATGCTAGTTCCCTGAAGGAACACGAAGCTAAATTTAATAAGTTGGCGAACCGCGAAACTGCGATTGCAGCCAGACAAGTGTGAATTTTTGCGGAAGGAGGTAACATCTTGGACATGTAATCACAAAAGACGGGGTACGCCCTGACCCCGAGAAAACAAAGGCGGTAGAAAGATTTCCGCGGCCAGCCAACGTTAAAAACATTAAACAATTCCTAGGCCTTGCTGGCTATTACAGGCGATTTATCCTCGACTTTTCTAAGGTAGCGAAATCGCTCACTCAATTGTTGAAGAAAGACACACCTTTCCAATGGCTGGAATCGCAGGAACGCGCTTTTGATTATTTAAAAACAGCCCTGTGTACCGAACCGTTGTTATAATATCCCGATTTCACGCGCCCGTTCATTGTCACGACCGATGCTTCGTCACGTCCCGTGGTGGGTGACGGAGCGCACATTTATGTACGTCCGAGAGAAACTAGAATTTTCCATGTTCACATCGGGCTGAATGTTGTAGCTTCCTAAAATTTTGAAAATTTTGGGAGGGGTGAGATCCCTGAGCGGCTAGAGATCTCTTCTATAAATTTTCCTAAGAAAGGTTCCTAAGAACGTTCGAGATTTAAGTGCAGATAGTATAGAAAGAAGCTCAATCTTCTTGAAAAAATTATGTCGTGTAAACCGACACTGGGTTCTATATCTCGACTCGCGGGTAACGAGAGGTCTTCAAATTCTCTCCCCTTTTCGCGGAGAAATGCGTTAAAAGCGACAAAGCCGTCGGAACATCCACTGCACTCGTGAATTTCGCGGCGAATACTTAATGTAACGTGACAATTCTCACATTCTCGCGGCGCGGAATTATTGTCGATACTCATATAATGACGTAGGATTAATTTAAATTTTTCTTCAGGAAACGAGCGATTGCATTCTACATGTCAAACAAAGAAGACTCGCTTCGTTAATATCGGTGGCGCATCCTATTATACCATAACCGAATTCTGTCACGCATTTACATAATCCAACACGATTTAAATAGATCGTACCCGGAGAGGTCTCGGGACGACGCGACCTTACTTGTTTCTTACACATAGGCAATTTATCTGTTTGAGCGCGCTGATAAATAAGATCTTTCCTACCTTTAGTAGTACTTGTACAGGATCTCAGCTCTGGTCCGATGATAAATAGGCTTCCTGGGATCGGTGTCCGAAATATCTAATGGCGGCAATCTCGGTATGCGGAACTCAATTGGTTGTAACCTCCATGGAATAGGCGGACTGGGTGACCACACACTTCTTTTAAAATAGTTTTCATACGTTTCATCGTAGGCACTTTCGACACCGAGTAAGTCTCGCAAATGTTTTGGTAATTGTCCGTTCAGTTTCTCAAAGAGTGTTTTTAAGTTTTGGAATTGTCCGGCTCTATGCCTTCGTTTCGGCATCGCAGAAAGATTCTTTCCTAAGAGACATTATAATAATTTTATTTTCACTCGGGGCTCTATACGTTATACGTGATAGAACACGTTGCAATGGAATGCAATGACGCATTCAGTATAAGATAAGATACGTTGCTACAGATATTGCGTCTCGCGGGCGCTTTGTGGGCGCCGGACGATCAGAGGCCCGTACACCAAGGCACAAAATCTCTATATTTGAAGTTAAATGTAAGGAGATATTGAAATATCGAAAACGAGCAACAGTTCGGTTTAGTTCCGACGTCGAGGGGCCGGCCCGTCAAGCGGGTAACGATGCCTACCAGTGGATCAATAAAACGAACTGATTAATTGGCAAAAATACTTTCATTTTAATTCGCTTTAAAGAATCTTTAACCTCGCGAATTCAGTCGATCACGTTTCGCAAGGATGGGTGGGGAAGGTTCGCTTACTAACACAAACACTTCCACTTTTCACTTTAATTTTAATAACATAATAGGATTATATGAATATAATTATACAAAGAAAATCTTTATTTGCTTAATACGATGGACTCTTTACAATAGAATAGATAATAATAAAAATAGTAGTATATGAATAGTGATTGTAGCTTTACTTCTCTAAGATTTATAATTGATTAACGATAATGTGGTAATTGACAAGGAATCTTAACTCAAGATGCAATAAAGAAAATAATCCTTACTCTCGGATTCAAAGAGAACAAAATAATCGTCGTAATATTACTCGAAGAACTGCACGTGCTGCGATTTTAACGTCTCGCGCACTTGACCTAAGTTAGGGTGCGGGGTTCCCGAGGCTGGATTGAGTCCACCCTGAGACGCGAAGTGAAGTCCTAAGATCTTCACCGAGAACTGGTCTGCGCTGGTCGTGTACTGAGCTCCTTTGATTCGGCGGCTCGGCGTGCGGCGACGGTTTGGTGGGGCTGTTGCACTTGCGCAACAGCGCTTGGAAGTGGGGGCCATGCTGCCACAGAGGGGCCTCCTGTAGTATCTTGGAAGGGGAACTTATAGTCCTTCAGGAGGGGAGTCTTGCGTTCTTCTAATACGGCGCATCTTATAATTAATATTTAAATAGCTTTAGTATAGAAATTAACAATACAGATAAATATATTATAATATACCTACTACATGTGTTTTATTATTAAAGTAAAATTTTAGGCGCGGTTTATACGCTCGACGTGACACCCTATAAAATTGTACAGATTCTAGACAACAATAATGTTAGACTATTGATAAGGAATGGTAAAACGAAAATCGTACACGTTAATAAATTAAAAAGGGAGGGGAGTCGGAGCCCCCACCCTGCTGAAACCCCATCGGGCCATGAAGAAGATATCGCTGTAAACGAACCCGGAGGGATCAGAAAACGCACAACCACCAAAGCTAGAACATGGACGCGTATACCATAATTATTCTTCTACTGCCAACTCTTGCTACCGCCCTGACTGGATATGATTGTGCAGGGAACGGATTAAATATAACAACAATGTCGCTTCTCGACATAGGAGAATGTGCTCTGGAGGATCTCGAACCAATTACGACAGACACGTTCGTCCAACTACTTCAGCCTTCCGAATTCGAAACCATAAACGCTTATCAGTGTAAATTAGAAATAGAAATATCAGCTATTAAGAGCGTGCTTGGAGATGATGTAAGCATCAAGAGCAAAGTACAAGGAGTAGACTTTGAGATCAAAAATCTTGATGAAATCACTAGTAAGGAGGAAATACTTGAGGTTGTTCAGAGGGAAGTGGGTACGGATCACGAAATTGCGCTGGATTCTGTTCTGAAGTTCCTTCGTAAGGCATATGGGGAACTTAGATAATGGTGATGAGGCTTCAAGCAGAAACCATTAGAAGGTTCGTAGATATGGGTAAGATCCGGATGAACTGGATAGTAGACCGGGTCTGGGAAGTGAGATGATTCACCAGGTGTTATAAGTGCTGGCACTTTGAATACTTTGTCCAGCAGCTGCAAAAATACAATTGATAGATTTAAGCGCTGCATGAAGTGTGGTGTTACGTCGCAGGCGGTGGCGAGATTGCCAAAGCAAATCGCCACGTGGCACTGGACAAAGGCGGGAATACGCTCGCCTCTCGGCGACGCTGCCAACGATCGAGCGGCAAATCGCCAGCAGCGGTTCGGAAGAGTTAAGGAATTAAGGAGTACGAAACCCTGATTACGTTACATCAAAACCGCGGGAACCTCTCCGATAATGTCAGCGGCAAATTATTGAGCTCTCGAGGAATTCCGGCGAATTACACGGCTAACCTTGCGTTTAACCAGACGTCGGGTGATTATTAGACTGTAAGCGGATCAATGCAACAGAGAAATTGGTTAGTCGGCGCGATAAAATGCCGTCGGGAGCGGGATTCGTCTCGTCGAGGTAGTATCGCCCGCAGATGTTCTCTATAGCGTTGCCTAATTCCCTAAGCACTTCCAGTGACACAGTAAAAACTTCGGTGCAGGGCAGTCAGGGCAAAGCTCAATGTCGCGGACTATTACAAGACTGGCACGGCAGCAATCGCAATGATCCCGGGCGGAAGTATACCCGAACTGGAACGCGTGGGCCAATTCAAGACGATACGTAAGAGTTCCCTCCGGTATTTCTTCCTTACATCGAAAGCAAAGATATTCGGCACTATTAGGGAGTAACTCGGCGATAGCGTCGTCCACGCGTCGATAGCCGAACGTGGTGAGGCAACGCACCGTGCTCCTACGGTATCTATACGGCGGCCGGGTGAGTGCGCGAATCTCGTGGCTCGAGAAAACAAGGCGGGCACATTACGTCAAATAACGGGAATTAATATTACGCGGCGAATATTCAATGTTAAATTGGTATTACGAAACTGGAATATTTCCGGGCGCAACGATAAAGCGACACAAAACCCTACATGCCTTAGGAGAAAGTGGCAAGGGCGGCAAAAAAAAGGGTCGGTCGTAAAACCCTTCCGGTCGGGTGATGCAACCATGCGACGGTCGGTCGACGCGAACAAAACGAATGACGCAACCCGAAAGAATCCTGAACGCGAGTACTCTTATATTCGTTCACGTCTAATTTCTTTATACTCTATCTTTTACTGATGTAAACGTATGCACGATGGGAAACGCGAAAGCAACCGGGAATAAAACTCGGTGTATGATTCTCACCTACCTTTCGGTGTCCGCTCTGCGCAGATATTCCTCGAGGGAGATGCGTGGTCCAAAACTGCTTTCCTGGTAAGCTGCTACGGGCGCAGATGGGGCTGGTAAGGCGCTCCAGAGGCGGTCGTGCACGAAGAGTTCGTACTCGCCGTCGTAACTCACTTCCTCGCCGATGATCGCGTTATGATCGTAAATCGCAGCCACGTGGAGGTCGTATTCAAGTCGCCGAAGTGCGTTGTTACGACCCGCGCGATTCCTCCGTGCTTTAGGCATTCGGCAGAGGCTCTAGGCCTATATTGCATTAGTTAGAAGATTACCGCGTGCTCGAAGTCCAATGTTTCCTTTGTGGTAAGTACGGATAACGCACAACACCTTGCCCCCAGAAATGATCGGAATTCTTGCTTTAACTGCTAATTATTCGGTAAAACAAGGTTTGAGTTGTTATAAATGCCCGTTGCCTCTTTAGCCTCGCGAACACTTCCGATTTCTCGCGGCGATAGGAAGGATGATGCAATGAATGACACGTGGCGAATACATTGTACTTACTATATTCAAATATTCACGAATCGAATTACACTCGCGTAACACTTGGTTAAATTTAGAGCAATACAAAATTTAGAATACAAATGATCACTTAATTAACTTAACTAGATTGAGACGGAGTAGAATTGACTTAAAAATTAGAATTGGAATTGAGATTAGGATTGGATTGACACTCGCACGATGTGTACTACTTGACGGCGCGTACAAGAATGGACGAGCTTGGCCGCGCGTTGTAACGCGTGCCTGCGGCGGCGCTGTTGCGCAACGTGGCGGTAGCGTGGGTACGCCAATGCACGTGGCGCTCGCGGCGGTCATAGCCTATAAAGCTAGACTAGACGCACACATCTATAATAGTCGTTGGTCGGCCAATCAGCGCGCGGCTGACTGGAGATGATGCGCAACAGCAACGCGAGCCTTATTGTAGTATTAATAATTTTACAATTAATTAGATTCATTGTTAGCATGATTTTATTTATTATTATTTAATTTTATTACTTATATTCATTATAGTGTATATTCACTGGCGGTAAGGCGCAACGCGTGATATGTCAACGGCAGGAGAGCCGGTTGTTGCCAACTTTGGCTTGAATAGTGGCGCAGGTGGGATAAAAGGGGAAGGAAAAAATTTTTACGTTGGCTCTCCTGACGTTACAGTGGTGCGGAAGAGTACAAGATCAGCAGTGTAAAGACGATGCGCACTGTGTGCTTTGCGAGGAAAATGGCAAAGAGGAAGCATGTGCACATTGCCAGGAGCAACAGATGCCCAGCCTACACGCAAGTACTTCAAGTAATCACAAAAAGTCGAAAATGAGAATACTGCAGCTCAACCTAAATCACTGCGAAACTGCATATGACCTGCTCATCCAGACAATGCGAGAGTTAAAACTAGAATTAGGGATACTCTCACAGCCGTACAGATACTTCGACTCTGGGAAACCAACGCGAGCGGCAAGACCGTTATTTGGTCATGCGGCAAGTGTCCTTTCTAGGGAGCCGTGAACGGTGCAGAGGGTTTTGTGGTTTCGTGAGAGCCAAGGTGAATATCCATTTCTATAGTTGCATGCCCCACCTATATCCTGTAAATCGAAGAGTTTAATAACTTCCTCGACAGACTGATTATTTGTCCGTGGCAATAGCCGGGAATTTTAATGCATGGACAATCGACTGGGATAGTAAGGAGACGTTTCTTTTTGTTAGGACAAGCCCTGCTGGAAGGCATGACTTCCCTTAATGTGGTCTTACTCAATAACGGCGGTGAAACCACCACCTTCAGCAGAGAAGAACTCTAGATACGATTCTATAGTCGACTTACTTTTGTGAGTGATTCACTAGCGAGAGGGAACTACAGCTGGACGATGATGGACATCTACACCGGAAGTGACTACTGCGCAATCGGGTGAGAAATCACAAGAAATGTGAAGTGGAGCAGATCGGAAAAAGAAAACAAATTCATTTGGCTGGAAAGTGAGCACTTCATATTCTGTATATAATTACATATAGATATACAGAGACAAAATTTATACATAATCATTTCTCTCCTAATATATATATATGTTGGGAGGGAAATGATTATATATAAATTTTGTCGCTCTTTACTAAGCTATTTACTAAGCAAAGTTATTAAATTTATCATGATAAATTTTTTATAACAGAAAGGTAATAAATTTTACGTAGAATCTGTTATATCTGATGATGTTTTATCAAATTGTCAGAAATCTAATAGAGTTTGCCGACATATATATATATATATATATGAGTACGTAAAGCGAGTGATCCAGGTTTGATTCCTGGCTGAGGTAATATTTTTCGTAATAAAAAGTTTTCAATTAATTAATTGGGGATTAATCGATTTCAAATTTGATTATTGATTTAATAAGGAAGGAGTGAATTTAGATTTAACTTTGAGTAGGGAGTGAATTTAGATTTAACTTTAAGATTTAACTTTGATTTACTTTGATTAATTACGTTGCAAGATCATTGATTTAACGACATGTAGTTCGCGATAAGTATTGTATTGAAATTCAGAAAAGTAAAAATTATTCGACACGAAGACCCAGTCTGCTGATGGAAGTCATCTATTGTCTATTTCAAAAAGTTGTTTGAAAAATTTTTTATTTTTTTTCCTGCTGCTCATTTTTCTTTTGGAACCAGTTTGTATTATGGATTGAGTATTGCTGTATTCGGGTACTATACAATAACTCAACGTCATAAAATTTTAAAATTAACACAAGTTTTTGTTTGTGACCACAACATGCATTTACTTTAAAAGCAAATAGCTCAGAAGCCGAATCAACCCAATGTGCATGTAGTTCCTCTTTACTGCTAATCTCACTGTTTTTCTTGTCCTAATTGGCAGTATATGCACCGTCCATATATTCTTAGGTTCATGTTTCGCGGCAAGGGCGTGGTTTTTATCTCCGTACGGTGATCTTCGACTGGATTCATGGATCACGTACTGCTTTCGAGTTCGGCAGCGTTCGGTCGAGTTCGGCGGCACGGCGTAGGACGCGCGGCCATGTCGCGATTAATTGCGAGCCTAATTTTACAGATTAATTTTACAGACGGCCGCAAAACGATGTTCAAAAATATGCATCGTTATAACGCTATCCCGCGAACCGCGAAAGCGAGCGACCGTTTTAATATAATGTAATGTAATAAAATAACTAGGATTGGATAAGTTAGCATTATTTTTTAACTGAATTAAGTTAGAGTTAATGACTTATGTAAATTAATTTACATTATATTAAAAGTTACATAAAGAAAAAGCTAATTTTAAATAAAAAGTTATGTTGAAATTAAATAAACTTAAATTAAGTTAAAAGTTAATTTTAAAAAGCATTAAAAAATTAGAATGTCGTAATTTTTCAAAATTAAAATATTTTAAATAAAACGATTACAATATGGATTAAAATATTTAACAAATATTTAGTTTAGAAAAAAAGTTAATATGTAATTATAATATGTAATTATATAGAAGAAATTTATCTATAGAAAAAAAAAAAAATTGGAAAAGGAAAACGTATTCCTATATAAAAAGAAAAAACAATATTTGTTTATTTTATTTCATATAAATTTAATTTATAAATAAGGTATTAAATTTATTTGATAATTGATATTATAATTGTTTACAGATTAATTTTACAGACGGCCGCAAAACGATGTTCAAAAATATGCATCGTTATAATTATCCCGCGAACCGCGAGAGCGAGCGACCGTTTTAATATAATGTAATGTAATAAGATAACTAGGATTGGATAAGTTAGCATTATTTTTTAATTGAATTAAATTAGAGTTAATGACTTATGTAAATTAATTTACATCACGTTAAAAGTTACATAAAGAAAAAGCTAATTCTAAATAAAAAGTTATGTTGAAATTAAATTAACTTAAATTAAGTTAAAAGTTAAAATTAACTTTTAACTTAATTTAAGTTAATTTAATCTTAACGTAACTAAATTAATTTTATAAACCATTATCTTTAACTTAATTTAGTTAAAAAATAATGTTCCAATTCTGATTATTTCACATTACATTATATTGTTACAATCGCGGCAGAAACTTTCTAGATTTGCACACACTCTCGCGTTTCCGCACACTCGCGCAATCTAAGGAAACTGTATTCAAAATAATTTACACTCTCTTAAGAAACACAAGAATTTTATTTAAACCAGAACAAGATACTAAAATGTACCGTCCGTTCATTCCGAGACAACTCATCAATATTTCCATAGACAACGCCCCGGAGAGCGCTTCGTTTCTTCTCCAAAGGCGGCTCGATTCCGCTCGGCCGCGAAAGGTTCGCGCGAACATAACAATATTATATCATTTCTATACATTTATATTCCATTATAAATATAATTTTACAATTTTATTTACGATACAAAAAATTAATTTTATTTGCACAGTGCAAATTTATAAATGTGCGTAAAATTATTACAATGAGTCTTCAAATTTCCCACAATAATAGTTGTAATTTTACAAATAACTTTTTAAAAATGTATAATAGAAAAATTATTATGCGATCATAATTAAATAATCGATTAAATAAACAAGTAAATAATCGTTAAATAATCAATAATTAATCAGGATGAAAAGGAAAGAAAGGAAAGCGCACAGAGATCTCACGATATCTCACTCGCATTAGTATGTGAAACGCCAACGGACACCGCGAGCTGTATCATGTCCTGTTAGTGTCGGTCCACAATAAGTGATTTAAGCTTTAAGAAGTAAGAAATTGACCAATCATAGTCCATTATTCTTTTCATATTCAATTATAATTGGTCAATTTCTTACTTCTTAAAGATTAAATCATCTATTGTGGACCGACACTTAAGTGGCGTCTACAATGAGACTTTAAGACGTAAGACTTAAGAAATTGGCCAATCATAATTGATTTATAGAAGAATAATCGATTGTGATTGGCTAATTTCTTAAGTCTTACGTCTTAAAATTTCATTGTAAACACCGCTTTAGTCCCGTTCTACAATAGATGATTTAAGCCTTAAGCCGTAAGAAATGGACGAATCATAGTCGAAGAATAGGAGAATAATCGACTATCACTGGTAAATTCTTATGGCTTAAGGCTTAAATCACCTATTGTAGACCGGGACTTATGCTTTCGATCGTGCGTCTTGCGTTAAAGATGCAACATCGAATTGTTCCTATTATTTTTTCCTTCTCTCCACGATCTCCTCCGCGCTACCAGAGACACCGACGTACGTGATGTATAGCGGCTGCGTGCCGAGTGTAGAGTGTAGAGGGACACCATTAAGCTGGATGCACAATGAAATACACAAATCTCCTTCCTAATACACACGCACGCATGCATGCACACACACGATGCACAAATTCCGACTAGCAATCTCCCCGTAGTGCGTATCGGATAATATTAATGCTGGCGATAACTGCAAACAAAAATGCATAAGTAACTTCGATGTAACACTGTAATTCCGTGAAAAAAGAATCGTATAAACTTTCCTTCTTTAATTTGTAAAAAAAAGTTTAACTTTTACGATTATCATGATATTTGCAAAAAAATTCATTCTGTTTCGTACAATCTACGTCTAATCATGCAATTTTTTTGAGAGATGAAACATCCTTATCCTTACTTTTTAAAAGAGAGAGGACTAAAAGAAAGATAGAGTCAAATGACTAATGTTTTTTAAGATACAGACTTTACTCTTGAAAATCTTGCAAAAAAAGAATTTTCAAATATGTATAATCTTTTGTAGAGTTGAAGTTATATTAAATTTTAATATAATTTTATCTATTTAGTTTGTTAATTTTGTTTCTTGTTAACGAGTGTACATGATATACTATTAATATAGTATATAACAATATAGTATAATATACTAAATAAGTACACACACACACACACACACACACACCCACACACACACCCACACCCACACACCCACCCACCCACCCACCCACCACACACACACACACACACACACACACACACACACACACACACACACACACACACACACACACACACACACACACACACAATACATACTGTGATCAAATATAAACGAGATTTTTGTTATAGAGTGAAAAATCTTTATTTATTCTTCAAAATCAAATTCGTCGCCTTCAAAATAATCCCCTCCCGATGCAATATACTTATGCCAACGCTTTTTCCAATCCTCGAAACACTCTGAAAACTCTTCTTCCGGAATGGCCTTCAATACCTTCTTCGTTTCGGCTTGTATCTTCTCAATCGATTCAAAACAAGTCCCTGGAGCGGTCTTTTGAGTTTACTGAATAGCCAGAAGTCACACGGTGCTAAATCAGGCGAATACGGTGATTGTGGAACGATATGAGTCAAGTTTTTGGCGAAATGGTCACGAAAAACCAATGCAGTGTGAGATAGCGCATTATCGTGGTGCAAAAACCATGAGTTGTCTGCCCATAAATCTGGCCTCTTGGTCTGGACTGATCCAAATGAAATGTTTAAGTATCGGCAAGTTCTCTAATTGTCAATCGACGATTTTGGAGCATCAAATCTTTGATTTGCTTCACGTGTTGTTCATCAGTTGATGTTTTTGGTCGTCTTTGATGTGGTTCGTTTTCTACGCTTTCTCGACCATCTTTCAACATTTTATACCAGTCAAATACTCTTGGTCTTGATAGAGCCTGGTCACTAAAAACCTTCTGCAACATTCTGAACGTTTCAGTAGCAGAAATTTCATTCCGCAAACAAAATAAAATACAATTTCTTTGCCCAACAGAATTACACATCGTAAAAATCGAAAAAAATACTTTTAGATATTCATAAAAACGAGCGTTCACTATTAAACAAATGAAGAGAATGACATGAAATTTCACACAGATGTCAAAGACAGTACTACCAACTTAATCAAAAAAATATTTGTCAGAATCGATGAACCCGAGCAGTTTAAATTTAAAAATCTTGTTTATATTTAATCACAGTAGTATATATACATATATACATATTCACATACACACGCACACGCACACACACATATGGCATTGCATATATTTGCGATTGTTGAATAATTCGAAAATAAAGATTCAACTTCTGCTTTATAATATTTATTTTTAATTACCTTTAATTTTTATATTATAAATGTTGTATGTTCGTAATCCATCAAATATGACTCATACTAAGTTGATAAAGCACGACGTCACCAGAGATTCGTAAAGTATCTATGATAGATGATTTCATTCTATGTCCAAATTCACCAATCACCTTATTATCCAGCCATATTGTATATCCCTCGTATTCACAGTGAATTCTATTAAATACATATCCATTATTACGAAAATTGTAGACTATAATTTAACTACATAAATTCTTAAAAAAGTCATATCATTTCGCAAAATTCGCAAAAATCTTACATAAGCAAAAAGTCTCGACCGGGCATCCAAGATAAGTGGCCTTGATGTCGTTCTTCATGAGCCCACGTGCCACAGTTCCAGCAATTCATGACGACATATGGCGCGCTATTGCCATATAAAAAACGTGGATTTAAATGCAGCGGTATAATGGGATGCGGATAAATAGTTTTACCTTTTTGTAAATTGACATAAAACCTGCAAAGAATCATAATATCTTATTATGTAAATAAATTTTAACAAATACACACATACACATGCGCGCGCGCGCGCGCGCGGTGTGTGTGTGGTGTGTGTGTGTGTGTGTGTGTGTGTGTGTGTGTGTGTGTATGTGTGTGTACAGGGTAAGTAAAAAGTTCTGAACCAGTGAAATATCTCGAAAACTAAGCATTTTTAAAAGAGATGTTTCCTACAAAAGTTGTAGGGTTTTAAATGATCTATTCACTAATCTGGTCAGTCTGACCTTGAGTGTCGCCAAGATTAGGTCGAGATCACATCAATTTTTTTTAATGGCACACTCTATTTTTGATTCCAGAATCTAGCTGGTGTCAAGAGCTTTTCAAAGCACAAAACAAAACACAATAAAGTTATTTTTCATAAAGTATTTTTCAAGTTATGAGGTTTGAAAGTTACAACATTACTGGCATTTCCCTGTGCTTAGCATTATCCGGGATGAATGAGACATGGATGCGGGGCTCTCATCTCATTGAAAAGTTTCATGTGAATCCACGCCTCTCACGTGTGTGTGCATACACTGATCTAATTTCAAAATCAATAATTATAGGAACGATTCGACATTTCACTGAAACAAGTAACATGAAAGATTGCCCGCGTAGGGCTAAAAAATTACAGACTTCATCCCTATGAAATGCATTATGTGCAAGAGTTGATAATGATTATATTAGATGTTCGAATTGCCTTCGTTTCACTGCTTGACAGTACTAACCTTAACTGAAAAAAATTTCTGACATTTCTTATATCAACAGTTATTAGACTCATTTTGTCAGTTATTCTCTGCTTTAATTCTTCCACATTCGCAGACTTTTCTTTTATAATACGTTTTTTAAAGAATCCCTATAAAAAGAAATCAAGTGATGTGAGATCGGGAAATCTTGAAGGTCACTCAATCGTTCCATGCCTCCCAATCCATTTGTTCGGAAAAGTTTTATCCAATACCTTCCCTTAATCGTACCCTTAATCTGAAATGCGTTGGAGCTCCATCTTGTTGGAACTATACGCGATCGAAATCGTTAGGAAAGAAATTTCGAATAGAAGGAATAATCAATTAGTATTGTTTCAGAATCATTGTACACCTCAGAATTGAAATATTAAATTGTAGGCGGAACAGTATAACTAACAGTGTTTTGCCGATGCTTGACATCATACTAACAGCGTAAGGATTGGTTGAGATACGCAAGTACTCTTGTGGGGGATATGTTAGCAAGCATCGGTTTCAATGAAATGTTGAATTCGTTCCTATAACTGTTGATTTTGAAATTAGATTTCACGCACATCACACGCATGTGAGAGGCAAGAGGACTCATGTAAATCAGGCCAAAAGGATCCTGCCACGTTCATATCGTTCATCCTGGGTAATGCTAAACACGGGGAAATGCCAGTCGTGCTGCAACTTTCAAGCCTCACAACTCGAAAAGTACTTTATGAAAAATAACTTTATTATAGTGAAAAGTTCTTAACATCACGTATTAGATTCTGGAATAAAAAATGGGATGAATCATTTAAAAAAACTAATGTGACCTTGACGACGCCATCCAAGGTCAGACTGATTAGAATGAATAGATCATTTAAAACCCTACAACTTTTGTAGAAAACATTTCTTTCGGAAATGCTTAGTTTTCGAAATATTTCACCGGTCCGGGACTTCTTACTCACCCTGAATATACGCTTATATTTATTAAATGCTTACGAATGTGGCAATAACTTCAATCTGCCATTAATAAATAGACGAGTACCGACGCGAAATTCGTTGCCAATATCCACAGTGATAGGAACATCCTAGAAAGAAAACGGTCAAAATTAAAACAGTCTCGCGTTCCCGTGCGGAGAATAGTCAGTCGATTGGGGAAATGAGGACGTTGGAAGCAGAGAGAGAAAAGTGAGAGTTTTCCGCAATTATAATTTAACAGCGATTTATTAAAATTAAAGAAGTATTGGATGTAGATTACAATATATAAAACAAGATAGGATGTAAATATCAAATATAATAAGATTGCTATATGTAATAACTGGCCATATTTGGGCAGATGGCGGTTCGTAGTATATTTACATGTACAATAAGAATGTATGACCATTCGGGCGGTCGGAGCACCGACTGTGGGCTGCGCGATATTTCGGAGGCGCGCGGGGCAAACGGTGGTAAGACACGTGTTTCACGAATTGTCAAACGCCGATGAAGCATCGAATTATTTCCGCGGGCGGTAATTTTTATTGCGTAAACTTAATCACGGGTGGTTTTTGTGATCGCTCGGGTCATGGAGATCGGGCGTTCCGATCTCTTGAGAGTGAGTTTCAAGATTGCCGAACGTACTCGATTGGCTAGGGCGTGCCCCAGTTCTGGTGGAAGATATTTCGGACTGGCGAGTGTACTCGGTCAGCTGGGGCGGGTCCCAGTTTTCAGAATCGGTCAGATGGATGCCCTATCGTATCAGGGAAGACCCCGATATTCAGCAGCGAAATTCGGTGAGGGCGAAACCGGACCAAATGAACTTGATGCGCTGGGGAGGTCCCCAGTAGCTTACGGCTTCCCGCGGAAGGGTTTGGAGACGGTTCAGCCTGGCCAAGCGTATTTGGCGCGTTGGAGAGATCCCCGATAAGTCTCAGGCTTTCGCCGAAATTGGATTCGGATACTCGCTTCTGTTGAGACGTGCTCTTGAGAGTCGAGCGCGGAACAGGATGGCCTTTCTGTGAAGAGTGATGTCTTTATATCCGAGATCGACCTCGGTATTTTTCGATCGGATCGGTCAATCTCAGGCATCTCTCTCCACAGAAGTGGAAAAAGGAAATCGTATAATTGGTTTTTCGGGATCGAAGTAGGAATGGATAGGAGGAAAGAAGTTCGGTGAGGTATCGATGCGGAGTGGGAATGGTTTTGCCACTCGTAAGCGCGATGCTCGCTCGCTTTCGTGGCGCGGTGTCGGCGCGGCGCAGGGAACATTGATGCTCAGTGATGCAGCGCGTAGTGTGATGTGAAGAAAATACCACGAAAACATGCGAGAATTCGCGATATTCTCTCGCTGTTACTCTGAATTTCGGAGCTCGCAATTCTCAAAAAATTAAAAATAGGCGTAAAATGTCCTTTTGTGACTATTACCGCACTCCGTCTGATGTTCGGCGGTCCCCGACGGATGGTCGGTCGGGGGAAAAATTCGAAACGAGAACAGAGCGGAGGGATGTGCTCCGTTACAAAGTTTAATCACATATATTGAAGAAATGATTTAATACATTTAGATTATCTATACAATAAATCTTGATCTACATCTTGTAGATTTGTGTCAAAGAATTTCATATCTATAGATTGTAACTAAAGATTCTTAAGGGGATCCTAAAGTGATGAGAATTACCGATTACTATATTACAGTGCACCAAAGAACTTTTTGTTGGCTTTACAGATTGCACAATTCTTTTAGGCAATTAAAATACGCACAAAAAGAATGTACGGGACGATCGATTTAACGAAGAAATCAGGAAAAAAGTTAAAAAATTCACTTAATTTTAGGTCGTAATTTTAGATCGGCTGTCATTTCAGATCTTCATTTCCTTGATATAAAAATTCAACAATTCGTATACAAAATGAGTGCATTCCGCACTTTGGATTAGATGAAAAAAACAATACTATAAATAAACAATACTATATTTTTGGATTATGATTGAAAGCTTAGAAAAGATTTAATACATGAACAGATTGTGTATGATTGTGTATGATTTTATGCGTATATATATATATATACTTGGCGCAGATATAAAATGATAAGTAGAGCAGTAATTGTAGTTGACATATCTTGATAGATGGCACTGCAGAGGAAAGACAAGGACAAACGATCTATGGAATCGATAAAATTTTCAAAAACTCTTTGTTGGCTTTACAAATTGCAAAATCCTTTCAGACAATTAAAATACGCACAAAGAAAATGTGCGCGATGTTTAATTTAATAAGAAAATGTAAATATTTATTTAATTTCGGCTCAACTTGAGATTATATGTTTGTGTTCACGCTATACTGTTTCCTTGATAATATAAAGGTTTTAGAGTTTTGTATGTGCAAAATGATATAGTCCCGCAGTTCGAATTGCTTTAAAGAACAGTATTGAGCTTGTAAAATTACAATCCAAAGCCAAACAAAAAGATCTATGCATCAACAGTATTTGTATAATCATTTCTCACTTCGATAGAATAAAAATGAAGGACTCTGATTAGATCATTCTTTTATGCCTTATACAAGAGAGAAATATGATGCCTTATTCCAACAAATATAAAAGTTTTACATCTCCGTATGTATAAAATGATAGTTTCGCAATTCGAATTACTTTAAAGGACAATACTCAGCTTGTAAAATTACAATCCAAAGGCTACCAAAAAAGATCTATGCATCAACAATATGCGTATAATCATTTCTCATTTCAATGGAATAAAATGAAGGACTCTGATTGGTTCATTCTTTATGCCTTATACGTTAGTGCAAGAGAGAAATACGATGTCTTAGGGGCCCATTCTGTAATCTTACTGAAATTATATAAATGAATGTTGTACAGTTCAGAATAAACGTTTGTAAAACAATAAGTATACTGAAAATGTCAAATGTAATGTAAATATAGAAATAGAACATAATTAAAATTTATTTTTTATTAATAAAAAATGAAAAATAATTTTTTGATTGATAATAAAAATAATCAGAAACATCTGTTTAGACGGCACTAATAAAATTAATAAGAGAAGCGTCTATTCGAAAGGTATTAATTGTAATAAAATCGATTGTAATCAAAAACGTTGTTCTGATGGTACTGAAGATTGTAAATGTAAAAATTGTAAATTAGAAGAGAAATTTGGAGAGACGAAAGACAGATATATTGATTACATTCTCACGGGAATGGGCGATGGAGAGGCATTCTGTAATTTCAATTTAGGAGGTAACACCACCTTGACGATTTCAAAAAATCAATTTTTTTTGCGCTAAAAAGATCCCTTAAAGTCTCAAAAATAAGATATAATTGATCCTATGTGTAAAAGGAACTTTTTTATTCTCTTTTTTTGAACTTTCCTGCGGCGCTTTCGGCGCCTTGAATGAGGGCGCAGCGGCGAAGAAGCAGGTATACGTTTTGGAACTCTTTAGATAATGTTTTTAGTTATCTAGCAAGTTGTAAGAAATTTAAAGAAGAAATTGGCAAGTTGTAAGAAATTTAAAAAAAAGGACTTGGCGAAAAAGGAAAATTAACGGATAAGCTTATTAATGAATTGTTCCTCTATTATGGATTAGCCATTTGTCGAAATAGTGATTCTGTTGAGAAAATACGAAATGACATCTGGACAACGCTATATCATAAAATTTTGACGAAAAGCCACAGCACGATAAGTGAGCGGCCCAGATACATGGTGCTCTTGGCAAAAGACAAAAACTTGCAATATCTTAAATTTATTATATACACATAAATCGGCTATGTTTGACGAAGTTTTCAATAATTAAATCTGTGTATGAAGATTTAACTAGCGATGATCTTCTTGTTGTTTAGGAGGATATACACAGAACAACAATGAAAGCTTTAATGCCATTGTTTGATCCATTGCGCGAAAAGCTTATTCAAGTGAAAAATATTGGATATTACAGCGTTTTTATTCGTCTGTACTTACAATGATGGGATGAGCAGTTTAATGCAAATTATGCAAATATTAGGACTCAAAATAGGCATTAACTGCTATAACTTCTGCGAGGTGACGAACGAACAACGCATATAATAATCGGAGCGCTCGTTGACGGAGATGGCCAAAGAAGCTCGATCTACGCATAAATCGTCAAAAAAAGAAAAGAATAAACAAGATTCTCTTCTTGAATGGACAACTGTATGAGGCAGGAATAGCAGATTAGAGATAAATTTAAATTTACCGTTTTTATAAAAAAAAATTACTTATATAAAAAAAAAGTTACTTATAACTTTAAACGCGTTTTTTTCAAAACGACTTTTTTCCGAACTAGCAGACACATAACTCAAACAAATATTAACCGATTTATTTTAAATTTGGTGTACATCTTCAAAAATACATATCTCAGGGAAGTACGTAGGGATTTTTCAATTTATAACGGTCTCGCTTTTCCGCGCGGAGAGCGGTCAGTCGGTTACCAGGAGGAAAAGCGAGGACGTTGGAGACAGAAAGGCGTGATTAACTTGTGAGGCGAGATTGATAATAAATAACGATGTTTATTTAACTAAGAGTGGTGCGATGGAATGCACCGAATCGTCGCGTTAAATGTTCGTGGCCGTAGACGGGCGAGGCGGCGATCGGCGTGCGGATAATGCGTAAATACAAAATAAGAGATCGCTCGGGCGGTCGGCGCGATACTGATCGCGGTGCGCAGTTCGGTGGCGCGGGGCGCGCGCGGCGGCGGCGGTGTCGCACGTGTTAGTCGCGGGCCTTTAAATCGGCGATTTAAACGTGCACGCGTGTCGCGGGTATTGTCGCGAGGGTGGATATTTCGCGAGGTCGGCGGATCGTTGAGATCGGAGAACGGGTGTGCCCGTTCCCTGCCGAGAGTGCTCGGCTGACGGGGGGGTGGGCCCCTCGTCTGTTTGCGTGAACGCCGAGTGTACTCGGCCAGCCGGGGAGAGCCCCAGCTGTGTGCGGAGAAGAAGGTGGCGGCGCCGAGTGTACTCGGCCGACCAGGGTGTACCCTGGTGCTCGGAGAGGTAGTATCGGGGAGAACCCCGGTACTCGGCGGTGAAATCTCGGAACGGCAGAGTCGGGTCGAGCGAACTCGACGCGCTGGGGAGACCCCAGCAACTCTCGGCTTGCCGTGCGAGCTACGGAGACGGCTTTCGGCCAGGCCAAGCGAACTTGGCGCGTTGGGGAGAGCCCCAACAATCTCAGGCTTGCTGCCGGTTTCGGAAGATCGTTTCCTCGAGGCGAGCTCTCGGAGACGATCTAGGAACAGGAGTAAACGGAGAGTGAGTGATTTCCTGTGGAGAGTGATGCCTTTTTATATCCGAGATCGACCTCGGTATTTTCGGTCGGATCGGTCGGATTGGTCGATCTCGGGGTTAGCATCCCTCTCCCCAGGAGCGGAAAAAAAGGATCGGGGGGATGATTGGTTTTTTGGGTAGGGAAGGAATTCGTAGGGAAGGTAGCGGCGCGGTGCGGGGTGGTTGCGCGCTTGTGGACGCGGTCGTGGCGCGGTGCGGGACGCTCGCTCGGTTGCGTGGCGCGGCGTCGGTGCGGTGCGGGACGCTTTCGCGCTCGGTGGTACGGTGCGTGGCGCGGTGCGGGGTGCGTTCGCGCTTGTTGACGCGACGCTTGGCGCGGTGCGGGGAAATACCACGAAAACATACGTGTTTTCGCGGTATTCTCCGACGCTTTCGGAGTTCGCGTATTACAAGAATTTAAAAAAGGAGGCATTGCTGCCTCTTTGCGGCCACTGCCGCACTCCGCCTGATGTTCGGCGGTCCCCGACGGATGGTCGGTCGGGGGAAATCCGGAGGAGGAACGGAGCGGAAGGATGCGCTCCGTTACAAATTAATTAAAAACTTTTCTTTTTATAAAGAAAAAAGTCACAATTTTTCCATTAAAATCGAATGTTTTTCAAAAAATCTTCACTATTTTCACAAAAATCAAAATTTCGAAAATTTCCTACGTACTTCCCTAGCAAATTTAATATAGTTTAAAAAAATTTTTGTTTTTCTTCTAGCTCAAAATTTGCAGCTGCTAGTAGCGCGACTTTTCAACTTTAGTGTATTTATAGATTTCTGGAAATCACTAAAAAAAGGTTTTCATAGACTTTAAAATATATATAATAAAGGACAAAAAGCAAATTGTTGTTAAGTTTATTTATTTTTATACGAAAAATCCTCAAAATTTAGACCTATCAAAGTGTTAAAAACTAAATAAATGAGATATGTATATAAAGACGAGACATGTACATATCGACGTCTCAGCTACTATGGGAGAAGAGAATAAAAGTACTATCCTACCATCTCGCGCTTGCGATGCGTGTGAAAAGAGAAAGAAGTCTTATCGTATCTTTCGTGCAGTATGCACCGTGCGATAGTCCAGCGTCTTCTATGTGTCTTGATTATCGTTCACTATTGTTAACGTAGTATAACGAATGAATTGAAAAGAATAAATAGACATTAACAATACCTGAAGAGGAACGAAAATCATTATATAATCGTCCATATTTTACATATACAATGTTATAACTTGGTATATAATTTTATGTATAAAAATTAATAAAATTAAATTGTGTAATAAATAAGAATGTGTACGAAATTATTTTTTCAATATAAACCTATAATATATGTTCCGAAAATCTTTAAAAAAGTCACAGTGTGCTGTTCTGAGTAATTAATTACAAATTCGACAAGACATTTATTGAACGATAAATAAACTAATCAAATTACAGTTGAACTTCCATAACTCGAAGTTCTATAAGCCGAAAACCTAAGATTACATATTTTTTTTCCCTTGAGAGGCTAAAAATTCTATAAATCGAATAAAAACATTTTATAACTCGAACAAATCGTGAAGCTCATTAAATGTTTTGTTGTCTCTGTAACTAAAATTTAAAAGAATATAGCCTCTGTTGGGAAATACTTATTGGTTTTTTCGGCTCTACTTTGCAACGAGAGAAACCATGTAGCTTCGATGACGTTGGCGACTGAGAAGTGATGGGATCGAACAAGCGTAAGCAGTGGAGCACTGGCGCACCAGGAGGATTATTTGTATATTTGCCAATGACGTGTCGCCGCTGCGGTCCAACTTGCATCCATCGAGTGAGAGACAACATTGCTCTAGAGTACCGGTCATGGGGATTCGAGAAAGATATACATATACATGTATATAATTGTAATATATATATATATATATATATATATATGTGTGTGTGTGTGTATGTATCATTGTATTATTGACGTGTTATTCTAAACACGTTATTTGCGATAAATATCATCATATGCCTCTGTAGTCGAAAGGATAAGATGCCTGCCCGGTAAGCAGGAGATCCAGATTCGATTCCTGGCTGAGGTGGTATTTTTTCGCAAAATGATTACGAGTTTTTCACGATTGGTTCGTGGTCGGGCCCCGCCGTGACGCACACCCTCCCTTCTTATTTGATGTGGAGTACCGGTCGTGGGAATTCGAGAAAGATATTGTACCGGTCAGTTCTGAGGATTGGACTAGATTTGACAATGAAGGTACGTGGATGTTATTGAGAAATACGCGTCAGCGATTATCAACAAAGTTGATAATACACAGACATTATCATTATCCATACATGAGCGATCGCGACTAGGACAACGATTTTTATATTGATATCAGGCAGCGGAGATGCGTATAGAACGTGACGACCTATGTCCCATAATAGTGGACTTCACACTATACGTCGAATCAATTTACATAAATATATATATAAGCGATTGATTCCGACCTTCGCCGATGGAGAGAAAGACAGAGAGAGCAGCAACGAATCCGATCTTCCGCGCATCCGATCCAGGGCCAACTCCTTATCTCATACACCGGCAAAACGGGAGATGCGGCCTCCGGTCAAGCCTCCGGTCGTCACCAGCCAGGTCACCTCCCAGCTGACCTCTTCCCCTCAGCGTCCGCAAGAGCCTCCGATATTATGTCAGAACCGGCCTCTCGTCTCTCCTCACATAACGCTTCCCTTTTGATCCTCTCGCCACCAAATCTCAAGGTTCGGACTCGTCTGGTCTCTAACTCTCGCCACCAAATCTCAGGGTTCGGACTCGTCTGATCTCTAACTCCGAAATCTCTCCGTTCGCCGAAATCTCTCCCTCCTTCATTATTTTCCTCCTCTCCATCCAATTCTCTCTCTCTCTCTCTCTCTCTCCATCTCGTCAGTTGTTGTTACATATAAATGTACTTAATATCCTACACCTGAACTTATTCTATTTATTATTATACTTTTAATATCGCTACGATCGTTACACACCCCCCCCTTTTTATTTGACGGAGATCACAAGTCAAATAAAATATTTTATCTTTATTTCTACCTATATTACAACTACAACGCAACTCATATCCTTCAGAGAATTCGTTCTATGTAATTCTGCTTATTCTATTTGTTTACACTTGCGCGTTCTTCGTGAGGACTATGGTATTTTTTCAAGAGTTGTCAGCGTTTGACAAAACGCTCGTAGCATCCTGCCCAACTCCTTCATTTTCTTTCGGTTGGATTTGATTGAGGATGTCGGATTGACGAATAACATATTTTAATACCCTGTCGTTGTAGCTATTCCTTCCACAATCCAGCGGTAAACTGAGTACCGTTGTCACTTAAAATTGCTTTGGGTTTGTCATGTTCAGAGACAAATTCTTTTAATATTTTCCGAATGCAAGTAGTTGCCGTAGCTCTCTTGATTGGGTAAATCGATACATATTTCGAGAATGCGTCTAATATCACGAATAGATACTGCATTCCCGCGGTGGATTTCGGAAGCGGTCTAAATAAATCTACGGTGATTAATTGACGCGGCGCTGATGGAATAATTGCGTTAAATTCGCCTGTCATTGATACATTATTTGATTTAGTCCTTTGACAGATCACACTGCCTAATGACCTTTTTTATTTCCTGATGCATCCTTTTCCAGAAATACAATTTGTCCATGTACCTAATAATCTTATAAGTCCCTACGTGTCCTATACTAACATGTACCTCTTCAATCAGTCTTTGAGCAAACTTTTCTGGAATGACCAATCTCCATGTTTTCCCAAATCTATATCTCTGAAATAATATATCATCATTCAGACAATAGCCTGCAACCTCTCTATCACTTTTCATATTCTGTATTATTACTTTAATCTTGGCATCATCTAGCTCCAATTGTTTAATATTTTTAAATGATTTTGTGCAGAAAATCTTTTTTCCGGAACTTTGAAAGCAAAGTGAGTGCAGTGTCACGCCGACGATTTTTGTTGTCTTCAGACAATTCATGCGGAACCCATCTCCCTTCCTTCTGAACCTTTCCCATCGTATGTAAACGTATGGAAATGGTTTGCTGTGTAACGCCAAGCTGTTCTGCAGGCTCCTTTTCAGTTTGCGCAGAGTTTATATCCAGCAGTGCTTGCAATTCGTCTGTTTCAATCTTTTGAGGGTTTCCAGCACACGATTCATCTTCAAGACTGAAATCTCCTTGGTGAAATTTTTGATACCATCTTTTACATATAGAATTTATAGCGTTCTCTCCATATGCAGCACAAATCATTGCAGTGGCTTCAGCAGCATTTTTCTTCAGATGAAACGCGAAGTGGATGGAAAATCGAATATGCTCTTTTGTTATTGCCATCGTGAACACTACTGATTTTTGAGGTTATGTGCATCAAACGCCAAATCGTATGGCATTTTAGAAAGCCAAATGTCAACGCTTTAAAACCGTAAAAGGGTGGGAAGATATATAAAATTTAAATTGTTATTTCTGTTGTATGAAATCTAAAGCTCAGAACTTTTTTGTACATCTAATACATACGTACATACACATACGTACATACATATATACATACTATGACGTGGCGTTTTGTAGCTGCCGATCACAAGGGGCGTAGGTCCCGACTGCGGAGCAGTCGACTCGGATCCGCGTCTTCCGATGGGGGAAGGAGAGTGGATGATTGCTATTTGGGCCCGTTGTCGCGGTCACGTGCGGCAACCGTTATTATTTTCAAAACGCGGTGTGACAGCTGCTTTCCGCATGCATTTTGCATTCACCGACAGATGAAGACCAGCGTGGCGGATACGCGAATGCAGGAGGAATACCTGAGGAGGGAGCGACGTGGACGCGATGGAACACGCAGGTCGCCTTATCCCTCCCGCACTTGTATCAGCAGGAATGGAAATGTCGCTGTTAAATAGATCTCTTTTCCAGCTGAGAAAATTATTACTGCCAATCAAGAGGCGAGCGGGGCGAGAAGGCGTCACACGGAACAAAACGTGGAGGACCCCGATCACAGAATGTCGCGGGGCGAGGCTCCGGAAGAACGGGAAACCGGCGAGGATACTAAGTTGACGAGATGAGATGTGAGAATCTCAAAGTATGAGAAGCTAAGAAACTGAAGGACATGACCGCAGATGCCGCTTTTGAGTTTCCCGCGAGGACTTCGCGGCGCGTCGCCGATTAGGGCCACGCAATTAATCGATTTTCAGCCAATAGTAAAATTGCGAGAGAGAGATGGCGATCGCCCGTGTGTCCCACGAGGGTGCGAGAAATCACTTATCATAGTGCGCTCATATTGGACGGACGCAAATCCGAGGACGTTGCCGAGGAGACATAGCCCACATTGGTAAGCTGAGCGTTTAGCTTAATGTAAAGTCCTCCGTCTCGTGATCGGCGGGTGTATCGTGCAATCGTCGCGGAAATGCCGGTGTCGCAGGTTAAGTGAGTGCCAATTAGAGTGCGAGAAACTGAGTGCCGGTGCCTGCAGTGGTCATGGCGGTCGCCCGTCTCAAGAGAAAGATAACGTTTTCGCCTTCCTCCCTCCCTTCCCCCGGCCACATTAAGTCATTTCTGTTAATATTTCTTTTGCCGGCTCGTAATTGATGTATGCGTTGTCTTTTCGTGCCATTTCGACGGCTATTAATTGTTGTTTCGCGCTGTGAAATTGCGTCGTCTTTGCATGTCGAAGCGTTATGGATTGCTAATCGCTTTCTATAGTGTCGCATAGATTTGAATTATCGTTAACGTGCGATTTCGCTGTTGTTATGCTATTTGCTATTTCGTATACTGTGCTGCCTTGCTTCTGTCGTGAGCTTAGCTAGCCGCACATTTTCGCTTGCGCGTGTCGTTATTCAGACTGCGGATTGCCGTGCGCTTATTTCCGTCCGAGTTGCGTTGATCTAATTATTAGCGCTAATTAATTGCATGCGGGGCATTAGATATGTTGCTGCAGTCCCGTTGCAAATTTCGAGAGCTTATGTGGCGAATTTCGCATGAGAAATTTCTTGTCGAATTGCCGCGAATATTGTTATCGGAGATCTCTTGGTACTGCCGATCATTTTTGTTTACATCGCGCGACCGGTGAGATCGAATTTGTGTTAACAGCCTCGGGGCCGCTCTGAAAGGTTCGCGAATAAACTTGTTATTAATTGTTAACCATTGACTTTAATTATTTACTCTCTCTCTCTCATCCCTCGAATAGCGCCGTGACTACTGGATCTCCTTCTCTTCCTAACCATTTCTGAGTAGCCGTGTAAGTGTCGGTCCACAATAAATATTTAATCTTTAAGTCGTAAGAAATTGACCAATCATAGTCAATTATTCTTTTCATATTTGATTATAATTGGTCAATTTCTTACTTCTTAAAGCTTAAATCACCTATTGTGGACCGACACTAATCTGTCGCCGCGTGTCGCATCTCGGCCCGCAAACGAATAGAATTTCGAACTTTCGTGGCACGTACCGCATGTCTGGCGCCCAATCGTGTCTTATGCGAGTAATTGATGAATCATATAGAGTCACTGTCGTGTGCCGGTTAATTATGGCGGGCCGAGAAGCGCGGAGAGACGCGTGGGGGACTTGGACTTACTCTCACGAGCGGCGACCGACGAATTCAGGGCAGCGGTCGCAATACATACAAACATACATACATACATGTATCGTATGTGCATATACGCCTATCCATGTTGTATGTATGTATATATGAAAATTGCATACATGCGTGTATTTTATATATATATATATATATATATATATATATATTATATTTATATATATATATATATAAAATACACGCATGTATGCAATTTTCATATATACATACATGCAACATGGATAGGCGTATATATATATATATATATAATATGCTTTAATAACTCCTCTATACAAAATATTTAAATAAAATAAAATGTAATATCTGAAAAATAATGCGTGAATAGAAATGCTACACGGCAGAAACTGCATGCTAATGGTATATTTATATATAGCATTTATAGATGTTTATATTGATACAACAAGCGTTTTGTCTTTTTAGAAGTAATAAAAATGTATATGTTATTACTTCTGAAGCTATTAATACGTTTCTTATCATTGCAATTACTTTGTGATATTTTATGTAATTTGAACGCATTTCTTGTGCGCGTTCTTAAGACACATACAGTGTTCTATACCATGTTATTCGTCGACTAATCTTTTGCTTTTGACAGTCCACCATCCATCTCGCGCACACTACACACACACACACACACACACACACACACACACACACACACACACACACACACACACACGCACGCACGCACGCACGCACGCACGCACGCACGCACGCACGCACGCACGCACTCACGCACGCACTCACGCACGCACGCATATAAACGAATTTTTGTGATACTCTTCTATTCGTAAAAAGTGTCCAAACCTAATTACGAACTCAATGTCGTCTCTTCTTATAAGCTAATAGTCCAGCAATAGTAATTGTGTAAGTACAGATTGCAGAACTTTTATATTAAACACATACTTTCATTAAGTGACAGCTCTCGATAGTAGGAGATGATAAAAAAGATCTAAATTATAAAAATTTCTCTCGTTCTTGATATGAAATTTATATGCTAAGCACGTATTAATGCATAAATTTTAATTGTGGAAAAGGATTTTCAGATCTATAAAGTAAATAAAAAAATGAGAGCAATACAAAAATTACTACGTTTTGTTGGTAACAAACAAGTCCAGCATCTTCTTAATAGATATTTTCAAGCTATTACATTATACTATTTTTAAGATATTTTAGAATATGATAATGTTTTTTAGAGCATAATTATTTCTTTTTTCTATACTTCATTAGCAACCAAAAATATGACACATAATTTCAAATAATTTAACTGGATAATTTTATTTAATATTTTTTATTTAAAAATTATTATAACTTCAATATTTTTGTCTCTAAATTAGAATTTTTGAAAATATCTTCAATGTTTGAATATCTTTAAATGTTTGTCATTAATGATTGTCGCGTGAGGTCTGGGAATATTATATTTGAATGTAAAGTATAACATAACTTATTTTTTTGTAACCTTCAGTTTTTGCAAATTTTAGTGCAACTGATTGTATCAATTTTTCGTTTGCTTATACCGTATATATAATTCTTTTGTCTTTTAAATAATAAATAAATAAATAATAAATAGAATAATAGATTTTACTAGAAAATCCATGAGTGGTTCTTCAGTTGTCAAGATCAATGTTTTGGATGGCTTGCAGATATTAGGATCTGGATATATAAGTAGATTAAGTTGACGAATCCTGATGTCTTCAATGGCCCCATTAATTTCTAGAGCTATTATATCTTCGAGAGATAATCTATAGCCAAATGCACAAAAATGCTCTCCATTCACCGCAATCTAAAATATAGAAGCAAGGCAATTAAAATTAGTTAAAAAAAATTTCAGTCATCATTAAAACTTCTTATTACTTCTCTGATAAGTTATTACAAAGATTAAAATGCATCTGTTCATTTTTTATTCATTTATTTATAAATAAGAATATTTTAATATACAGAAAGTCTCATTTTAATCTATCACTCCTACTATCTGCACAGGATGGAAACAAGAATATATTCAGATAAAAATTGTTCGATATTGAGAGTGCCATCTAATTTTTATTTAAGGATCAAAGTAAGAGATATATTTCAGGATTTATTTTTTATTTTATTTCTTCAAATAAAAAACCCTATTTTTATTGCGTTTCTAAATTCTTTAAGTAAAAACAAATGTTCTTTGTTCTTAGCAATTTTTCATTAAAATTCTTAGTTTTGAAACATTTTACTTCAAAACTTTAAAGTTCTACTAAAATCATATATTTACTTCAAACCTCTGAAGCAAATTTATTCAAAAGCTAACTCATGAGCTAAAGTGCTACCACTTCTCCATCATCCTGATAGAGTGAGACGGAGAGTAAATAAAAAAAGATAAGCGATAGAGCTCCGCCAGACCTGTCGTAGGACAAAGGCGCCGAAAGAATTCTTCTCCTTAGTTTTTTATTATGAGAAATATAAATGTGTTTAACATACATTTTCAATTTCAATAAAATTATTTAATTAAAACAGACAGATTTTTCCCGTCCGGAGATTGTGGATAATTGTACGGATTGAGCTCGCTCGGATTCGACGGGTTCGTAATCGAAATAATTACTGAGATTTGTATTTAATAATAAATTAAGTTTATTATAACAAAAGAAAATGTTAACAAAGATCGTTGTGGTTGTTAGCGATCGTGTACAATTAAAAAAAAATGTGAATTTTCAATGAAGAATCTTTCTACTCTGATTTAAATATTAGTCTTACCTCTTTACAAAAGAAAATTTTGTTTCTACATTGCTAATTTAAACAAACAAATTGGATTTTGATTGATGCTAATCTTTAAGAATGCACTTGAGCTTAAAAAGTGTCACGTTTGAAAGACGTCCTATACGAAAGATGAACAATATATTTCATGACATAATGATGATACAGTTCATGAAATTATTATTACTTTTTATATCAGAATCACGTATTTTAAGAATAATATTATTACTTATTTCTCATAGCAAAATCACGTCTTTTGGCGTGATATTTCTCAAAACATTAACAGTATTCTTTAGAATGACTAAGTAATATATAAAATAATTATTTTAACGTTTATAAAAAGTAATAAGAAATTGATAAATTTTTGCTCTAAAATAAATGTATTATAAATATTAAAAAATTATTATGTTATTAAATACATTTAGGAATTAGTGAATAAAGACAATGTAAAGAAATAAGAGCGTAAGTGAATAAAAATAATTTTAAACTTAAGGTACTATAATAATAAAATATATGAAGAATGAATAAAAGAAATGAATGTTTTTATATTGTTGTACCTCGGGTAAATTACGAATTTATTATTTGGGAAAATCAGGTTCGCTAAGCCTAAGGAACTCCGAGCAGGATCATGGATGATGATTGGTGGGAATAAGGTTCTTCTTTAAATCATTTTCACTCACTTTTTATAAACTGATAAATTTATTATGTTAATTATACAATGATTTAATAGTACACTTAATATTTCGTTTAACACCGATTTATAATATTCTCACACACGGGTTCAGATGTCGTCCGGTGACTCGGCGCGGCTTGCGATACTCGGGAGGCCAACGACCGTATATGATATTTGATATTATCAACATCTTGCGTAACTACATCTTGTGTAACTAACGATGGATTCTTGATACTGTGATCGCGAAAGATTCTCACTCCGATAATTATTTCGTGTGACTCCCCATTCCCATCTTCGGATAACCGATTATATAATGATAATCGATGCCCGATCAGCGTTCTGATCGAATTCATCGTTCAATTGCGCAATATTGGTTAATCGATATCGCGCACAGTTCAGCTGGCTGATTAAGGAATTCGCTGATCGAACCTTTCGCAATCATTTCGTGCGATGCGTTTTCGTGATCTTTCGAAAGATTGATCACTTTTGCTGTTCCGTATTGTTTTGCACTTCTGCAATCTTTCGAAAGGTTTCTCGAATTTACTGTTGCCATGCGATTATTAATATATCTAGTTGTAGATATGGCCACAACAATGTATAATTAAAGAAAAATTGAAAATTATTATTATTGTTATTATTATTTGTAATATATAAAGCAGAAAAACAATTTGCCACATAAGTGCTACATAAAAGCACAAACGATGTATGTAACGATATTTTTATAGATTATTTCTGAAAGATGCGATTTTGTAAAATAATTTTATCATATACGAGTTGAATTTGGCATAAAAATTTGGCTCTTTAATTTTTATTCTTAGAAAAAAATTTAAAATTTACGTAAAAATAATGAGGAGTGAGGGTAGTTTGAAGAATATTAAATTTTTGAAAAATTTAAATATACAGTTATAAAGTACATAAAAAATTATAAAAGTTTTGTCGAAAACATTTTTTTATATATCTCACCGTTTCGTTGATAATTGATGAGAATCAAATATATACATTAGACTTTGAGGAGTTGTTTTATCCCTTAAAATTCAGATTGGGCAGACATAAAAAAATACGTGTCTCTTAACTTTTTGTATTTATTAGGTAACAAATATTAGGTACAAAAAAGTTCTGAGCTTTTTTTTGTAAAATTCAATCTTTATTCAAAAACAAACAAAAAAATATTAATCAGCGAAATATTCCCCGTTTGCATCAACGACCTTTTGCCATCTTTCGGGTAGCTTGCGAATTCCTTGACGATAGAAGCTCACCGGCTTCGAAGTGATAAAGTCATCAATGCATTTTCGTATCTCTTCAAATCTCACGAAATGTGTGTCAGTCAAATGATGCTGCAGCGACCGGAATAGGTAATAATCGGAAGGCGCCATGTCTGAGCTATACGCTGCATGCGGGAGAAGTTCCCAGCCTAACGCAAAGATATAGTCCTGAGTCGCTTTCGCAACATGTGGTCGAGCATTGTCATGAAGATCACTTTACGACGTCCTTGGCTAGTAAATGGCCTCTTTTCTTCTAATGCATCGCTCAAATTGGTCAATTGTTGTTGGTAGCGGTCTGCCGTGATTGTTTCACCAGGTTGTAACAACTCGTAATACAACACACCTTTCCAATCCCACCAGATACAGAGCAAAATCTTCTTGGCGAGAATATTGGGCTTTGGCGTCGATGTCGAAGATTGACCAGAGTCAACCCATGATTTTCTACGTTTAGGATTATCATAAAGAATCCATTTTTCATCGCCTGTAATGATTTTGTGCAGAAAATCTTTTTTCCAAAAATTTGAAAGCAAAGTGAGTGCAGTGTCACGCCGACGATTTTTGTTGTCTTCGACAATTCATGCGGAACCTATCTGCCTTCCTTCTGAACCTTTCCCATCGTATGTAAACATACGGAAATGGTTTACTGCGTAACGCCAAGCTGTTCTGCAAGCTCCTTTTCAGTTTGCAGAGTTTATATCCAGCAGTGCTTGCAATTCGTCTGTTTCAATCTTTTGAGGGCGTCCAACACACGATTCATCTTCAAGACTGAAATCTCCTTGGCGAAATTTTTGATACCATCTTTTACATGTAATATGACTTACAGCGTTCTCTCCATATGCAGCACAAATCATTGTAGTGGCTTCAGCAGCATTTTTCTTCAGATGAAACGCGAAGTGGATGAAAAATCAAATATGCTCTTTTGTTATTGCCATCGTGAACACTACTGATTTTTGAGGTTATGTGCATCAAACGCCAAACCGTATGGCATTTTAGAAAGCCAAGTGTCAACGCTTTAAAACCGCAAAAGGGCGGGAAGATACATAAAATTTAAATTGTTATTTCGGTTGTATGAAATCTAAAGCTCAGAACTTTTTTGTACACCTAATAATAACATATTTCAAAGAGAATTCGGATTCCAGACAATTGTGGCAGGTTCCTTGTGAGAGCAAAGAAATTATGGAAAAGGTTATAAAATCCCCGGAAAAACCTGAAGAAGGTGTAGAAAAATTCAAGTTGTGGAACGACTGGGACGACGACAATTATGCCGCGTGGGCGATAATGATAAACATAATGTAGTGAGTAAAGCGCAATTACTCAAATATAGAATGAAAAGAGAGCGGATAAGCTATGGAGTTTAATAAAAAATAATATGGTTATAGAAACTGAGCAAGCGAAGGCAAGATCGCTGAATGAATTATTTAATCTACAAACGAATAAGAACGAAAATGTCGATGTGTATATAAATAGAACTGAAGCGTTAAGGAACCAGTGCGCGCAACTTACAAGAAATATAGAAGATTATGAAAAATGTATATAATCAGAAATTTAAGATTTGAGTTTGATCAAAATGTGTGAATAGTGGAAACATAGAGAGCTATCAATGAAATAAGATATATGCTTACAACAAGAATTATGCTGAAGAAAAGAAAAGAAGAAAGGACATCGAAAGACGAATATAAGAGCGAGGGAAAAACCGAGAAACGACATGATACGTTGCAATTGCGGAATTAAACACCATATATCAAGTGAGTGCCGTAATAGGCATAAATATTTTAATTGTCAAGGATTTAATCACATAGCAGCAGATTGCAAGGAAATGAAGAAAAATACAGATCATGATTATACTGTGAAATTTGATACACATCGAACCATTGTTTACAGGAATAACAATGAGATAAAGATGACAGCTGTGTGAAGAAAACGCATACTATGTGAAATGTTCGACAATGAATCTTGAAAAAGTAGCGATCATCAGAGACACAGACACAAAAGGCTTGGACACGTAAACAAAAGAAGAATCATCGATGAAATGAAAAAGAATCATCGATGAAATGAAAAAGAAAAATCTTGTTATAGGAATAAAGAGAACTGACGAAGAAAGGAAACAATGCGAATCATGCGTGGAAGGAAAGATGTGCAGAAAAGCATATCGAAGAATAATAAGAACAAATAAAATAATTGAACTGTGGCACATAGATCTGATTGATTCCATGAAATCGTCATCTCGTGGCGAAAAGAAATACATATTTACAATAATAGATGATTACTCGAGGGTGATTTTTACAGAATTATTAAAAAAGAAAGGTGGCAGAAAAATTGATAATGAAATTGATACTAAAAGAAAATTAAACAAAATTGAGACTGAAAGTGATAAGATCGGGCAACAGAGAAGAATTTATAGCGACGAAATCTAAAAAAGTGGCTCACAGATAAAGGAATAAAACATGAGTTTAGTGCAGCAAAAACACAAAGCAACGAAGTAGTTGAAAGAGCGAATAAATCTATTATAGAAATGACACGAACGATGATGGCAGATTCAAAATTACCATTGAATTTTTGGGTTGAAGCAGCATGGACTGCAACATATATAAAAAATGGAAGTAAATCAGCTGTACAGAGTGTTACATCAACATATTGGGCAGTATGTCGGGTATTGCGCGGCAGATTTTGGCAGGGGGAGGCGCGGTTCAATAGATAATGACAGCATTTACATGTATCGTTATAATTTATCGACCAGTGGATCGCGCGCCTTTATATCAAATAAAGTTTGCATTGTCCAATTATGAGCTTGAATAACCGAACGACAATTACAGATGAAAAATTGAATTTTAAGGGAATATGATATAATTTAACATTGAATTTAAAGTTAACATGAAAAAAACAAACATGACGACAAACTTTCTTCATCTCTTTATTTTTCATATTCGATAAGTTTCAATAGTATTTTCAGATTCAGAAGAAAGAGAAGAAACATATCTATTGCAATTCTATATTGTATTCCATTCTTGAATCAGTTCGTGAAAAAAATTGAGTTGATCTGAAACACACCATAGAATAATCGTAATTTAACCGACGATGGTCGACAAATGCTACGAATAATATAGCCAGTGTAAAAAATTGCTTCAGCAAAATTAATTCAATATTCAATTTATAATATTGAATATTATAAATTAATATTGAATTTATTAATATTGAATTTATTTGATTTGAGACTCAAGCACAAAATCTTTTTCGGCAAGACAAATTTTGGAGGAAAAACTTTTGCGTTTTTGAAAGATAAGAAAGGGAGGGTGTGCGCTACGGCGGGAACCAGTCATGGAAATTCGTAATTATTATTTTTGCGAAAAATATCACCTCAGCCAAGAATCAAATCTGGATCTCCTGCTACCGGGCAGGCATTTTATTCTTTCGACTACTGAGGCATGTGATATTTACCGCAATAATGTGTTTAGAACATTATGTTAACAATACAATATCATATACACATATATATATATATATATATATATATATACACACATATATATATATATATATATATATATATATATATATATATATAGTAGGATGACAAGTTATAAACGTGTTAACGATTATGAATAAGGTGGGAGAGGAATAGTGTGCGATCTGAGCGGGCCAAACATCGGTAATGGAAATGTCGAATATCGGGGAGAGCACATGTCGGTTGGGGAGATCCGGAGTGAGAGTAACCACAGAGAAGCTTAAAATTCGACGAAGAGTGATGAGAGAGGAACAGTTGGTCAGGAGATTAGCGAGCATTAATTAAGAGACGACCCTGACACATTCGCTCTAAGTCACCTCGAGGTGGAGAGAAGCCGAAGGAATTCCGAACTGCCGTGGGGCGCGACGATTGCAGACGTCTATGGTTGAGGAAGTGCAACTCAGACTCTATCTTCCTGATCCGATGGAATTGAGCCGCGCTGGTGATAGATGCGACTATTCGATGCGAGAGTGGCGTCGACGTGCTCGACGGAGGTGAACCTCGGTGCTGGCGCCGGATCATCGCTCAACAGCCCGGGGATTGGAGAATCGCGGAATCCCATGCTCCGGACTTCCGCAGCTGCTCGCGGCCAGATTCGTATGGTCCCAGATACGTATCAATTTATAGCTTGTTCAAGCGTTACCGGGCCCGCTCTGACTGATAGCGTCGCGCTCTTCCTGCTTCTTTGGACGCGTCACATTCATTGTTCGCAACTCAGAACCGAATCGAATATATTAATAAAGCCTCATCTACGTCTCGATTATTCATTCGACCAAAACCCTCATTATCGTTACAATATAAAGTAAAAGCACAAAGTTATATGTTGACTGTTTTTATTAAAAATACTGACAGGGGGAGAGGGGATTATTATTGACACATTACAGCCGGCATGAATCTTTGAATTGACTATTGCAAAATCTTTTCATGTAATTGAAATACGCACAAAAAATGAAGTGCGGGATGGTCGAGAAAATGGATAAAAAATTAAATCACTTTATTTTTTTATTTTAACAAGCAAGTTTATTAAATGTTTTATCGATTCCGTCGTTTGTCCTTGTCTTTCCTTTGCAGCGCCATCTATTGCAAAATCTGTCAACTGCAATTACTGCTCTATTTATCATTTTATACCTGCGCCAAGCATATATATACGCGTAAAATACACAGTCTGTTCAAGTGTTAAATTTTTTCTAGCTAAGCTTTCAATCATAAATCCAAAAATTTTGCATCAAGCCAATAAAAAGTTCTTTGGTGCACTGTAATATGTTGTAATTCCTGTTATTTTAGGATCCCTTTAATAGCGGTTCAATAGTTCAAAGTGATTTGATAGCGGTTCGATAATGATTTAATAGCGGTTCATGTTTTATAGAAAGTAATATGATATAACATACTATTTCTATCTTCTCGAGGGTCCGACAGTTAATCAAAGTGATTCAATAGTGGTTTGACAGTAGTTCGATAATGATAGTGGTTCGATAGCGGTTCGATAGTGGTTCGATAGCGGTTTGATAATGGTTCAAAGTGAATCGATAGCGGTTCAAAGTGGATGGACAGCGATTCAATAGTGGTTTGACAGTGATTCGATAATGATTTGACAGTGGATCGATAGCGGTTCAAAGTGGAGTGATTCAATAATTGATCGAAATAGTTTAATCATTGTATGATGATCTAAAAGCGGTTAGAACGAATTTTTAATTCAATACTTGAAAATGTGGTAAAAAATGAATACTGCTAAGTATAAGTATAAGTGCAAAAACTGCTAGCTTGTCACAAATGTAATAGTACATATGTGTGTGTGTGTGTGTGTGTGTGTGTGTGTGTGTGTGTGTGTGTGTGTGTGTGTGTGTGTGTGTGTGTGTGTACATATGAAACTGAAATATAAAAACGAAAGAGAACAAGACTTTTGTCAGTAAGTGAATCTGACTTTAAAAGTACTGTTAGAAATTAAAGACATTATAGCTGATAATAATGTTATATTAATTAACGATGAAGAAGTAATAGCAAATAATCAAAACGAAATTGAAATGATAGATTTAGTGAATGAAGAAGTGATAGTAGCAAATCAAGAAGAAATTGAAGTGATTAATTTAGTAGATGAAGATAATATTGAGGAAAAAGTTATGGACATTGAAGATGAAGATGATGATGATGTTATTGATATTGTTGACGATAATGATGAAGAAAGCAAACATTGATGAAGAAGTGCTCGAAAACTCTGATTACGATAGTGATGATACTGATTTTAATAAGAGTTTCAAACATAAACTCTTGAACCAACGTAAAATTAATATAGTAAATGAGCTAAGAAAAATATGCCGCGTTACATTTTACTATTCAGCGAATTCAGGGAAATTCTAATTCGAGATTTTGTACAGAGTGTTTTGTGAGAATTAGAGACTTGTATTCGTACATTAATGTTCTTCGTATACACGAAATTGACTTTTTTGGCATAATGGAAGAACTATTTTGTACCGAGTGTAGAACTTCGCTATAATGTCAAATAATGTTGTGTGATATGTGTCCTATTTGTGTAAATTAAAAAACTATGAAGCACATAAATGCTACATATAAATGCTACATATAAACTATAAAGATACGTATGAATATTTATTTTAAATTTACAATAATTTTTTACATTTTAAATAACTTCTTTGTTTTTATTTGTTATAGTTAGTAGAAAAAGAAGACATAAAAGTGGAAAAAGAAGACATTAACATAATAATTTATCAACATCTCGTGATATCAACATGTGTTTATAAAAGATATGCAAAGTGTATCATGTATCAGTTGTAGGACGAAGGAAGTGTCATCCTTAACTGTCAGTAGACATTCAGACTCGAAGCTCGATTCATTAAGTATTAAGTGCGAGTAAGTTCGACTGATTGAATATTAAGTGCATGCAAGTAACTTATAAGGTAAATATTGTAAAAGAAAAAATTTAAGTGAATTAAATAAGATATAATATTAATTGTAAAATAAAATCAAAAGATGAAACCGCCAACGGGTCAAAAAAGCGTAAACGTGAATCCGGATAGAGTCATCCCGGAGGAGTATCCGGAAACTTATGAACTACTTCTGCTGGGAACATGTGTGAAGGCTATAAATCCTGATAGTGTGATTTATAGAGAAAGCGAGAAAGCTCCTTTTCGAAGGATATGCGAGGATACTGCTTTCATGCAGAAGTGCAAGATTTTAATTTTTTCCGAGTAGTGGAATAAGAAGACACACATTATGTAAAGTAGTGCCAGAAAATTATGAACTAAAAAGACAATGTTGTATTTGCCATAAACTTTTAATGGAATATAATAGCTTCAGATTGTTGTGTATTAAAGACTTTATAGTTAATAATAAAAAATATTATTGATGAGATAGATATATTACAAGACGAAGACAATTAAATTTAAGTTACTAAGTAATATTTTATAATATCTTTTATATTTTATATTTTATATTTTACATTTTATATTTTATATTTTATATTTTATACTTTATATTTACATTTTATACTTATACTTTTTAATACTTTATTTTATATTTTATATTTTAGAATATCAGTGTTTTATAATTTATTTTCTAACATATGTTATATTCCATCATATTATATTCTTAAATTAACATTTTTTATATTTCGTTATGTTTAATAAAATATATTTCATATATATATATATATATATATATATTTCACCATTAACCTACATGAAATTGCAAGTTTGTAATTTTTAAACGAATAAATGTATATTACGATAAATATTACTCTGTTTATTTTCCATTCTTTCTTTCAATTCAGCGTCAGCGGTTTCAGGTTGCGCTGCGATAGCGAGTCGCGTGCTGACACATCTTGTTACGAATAATAATATCAACCATAATAATAAATTTAAATTACTAAGTAATATTTTATAATATTTTTCAAAAATCTCCTTTGAAAAAATAATATTAAAAATTAAAATTACAAAAAAATATTAAGACAAAACGAAATACCTTGGTGGGAAGAGACAGAACGCATAAGAAAAGAGGAAGGAAGAAAGAAGAAAAAATGGTAAGAGAAAGAATATGGCGGCGGCGGCGGGCGGCGGTGGCGGACCTCTGTGACGTCTTGGGAGGTCCTGGTAGATCGGACGGAGCCGAAATCAACAGATCCTCGACAGCTACACTTACACGTTATTTGTGAGATTCTTTTCCATGCGGTTAAGAGGGTAAAACCTCAGGATTAGATACTGCGAAGGAAGTAGGTAACAGGAATGTCGAAATGACTTTTATTTTCAGGAAAGAGTTTTCGATTTTGGGAATAAGGAATAATATAATATCACACTTGTGGTATTTGAATTGGAATTTATTCACTGTTATAAATGATATGTATATATATATATATATATATATATATATATATATATATATATATTTAGCAAGTGCGAGTGGAAGTACAAGTGCAAAAATGTAAGTGTGGGTACAAGTGCGAATGCGAATGCGAATAAAATGCAAATATGTAAGTGTCCGTGGATGTGAATCGTAAGTGCGAAATGGGAAATGCGTACGAATGAATGCGCACAGCTATCGTCGCTTGAGGTTTTTATATGTTGCCAAACATGGAAGTAGGGGTGACCTAAATTCTAATGTTATGATTCTACAGGTCTGAATAAAGCCTTTCATTATGAGTCAGCTATGATTCACGCATTTAAGACCTTCTAGTTGTTCTTGACATAGTTTTCTATTGGTCGACTTAGCCTACATTTACTATGAGTCAGCGATGACTCGTGGTATTAAAATATTATGGAGGCCTTGACATTTAACGTTGGCTTATTTTTGCTTACAAACTGATCATGAGTCACACTTATGATTATTCGGGCGACCTATTTTTGTTTTCAAAGAGTTATACTTCGTTATAATAATTCCTTTCTTATAATTAACAAACATATAGTTTGCTTGAATTTAAGCTTTTATAATAAATATTAATCATCGCAATATCGTTTTAGATATACTTTACAATTTTTATAATAATAATGATTACATCGTATAATTAGTATATCTAAGATACATCAGTATAACTCTTTTTACATTTGTAATACATTATTTATTAAATGTTTTCAGGTACAAAATGGCTCTGATTGTGATTGGTTGAATCGTTAGGGTAATTTTCCATATTAATATTCAATATTTTTGTCATAGCCATAGGATTAGTGTTAATGAAAAAAGGGAAGTAACAATTATAAATATAAGTCTAGGATGAAGGTTTCTAGAAGTTGAACTAGTTTATATACGGAGATTTGCTTGCTGAACTGATTTGAGTTTTTGAGGTAAGTGTATGTAAGGAAGTTTATAATTGTTTAAATATCTTTTAAACGGTGCGAGTTAGGTAGGTATGTGTAATGAAGTAAGTTGCAGGATTTCCTGTGTGTTATTCAAATCTTTTATAATAATTATTTGTTAATATAATAATTTATTTATTTATAAATTTTATTAAACGAAATTTAAATCGTAGAATTTCTTTTCTGAGATAAAATATGTTTCTATCGGGGTTGTTTATATAATTTCATAAAGAAAACTATATCTTATAAGGAAATGTATATATGTATATATGTGTGTATGTATGTGCTTTCATATACCCTTAATTTTGCTTATATCTTGAGAATTAAGAATCGTAACCACAAACTATATTTATGTTTTCGAAAGGATTTTCGATGGAGAATGTATTTATACAGGGAAAATATATCCATATAAGGACATCAACAAAATTTATCCTTGAAATAAGGATATGTATCAGATGAACTGTTGAATAAATATTTTGTCGTGGATTTTGTTATATTGTCATTATGACTTTTATTCCTTATTCATATCCTTTCTAATAATTGTTTTGTTATGTGTATAGTTTTCGTGCATTACGTGGGCGAGGTTATATTTCCTACATTTGTTTTTTATTCATTATTTACTATTTGTTGAGATTTTGTTGTTAATGTTGAAATGCTTAGATAAGGATGCGATATTAAGCTCTATTTTCTTTGTTACTTTACTGAACAGTCTGGAAAAATGATTTCAGTGTGTTCTGTTTTTTGTTAGTGAGGTTCTAGGGAAAATTTACTAGGAACATTAAGGCTGTAGTAGCGCCATAAGGTTATGGTAAGGAGCGGCCATTTTGTATAAATCTTTAAATAATTTTAAGCGGTATATTCTTTTATTAAATGTATAGGAAAGGTTTGACGGTGCTGTCTCCTAATACAGTCAGTCATAAATAATTAAAATTTTTGAAAAATTTACATTAGACATGACCAGAGGTACCAGAGGACCTCTCGGCGCTGGGACGTGACACTTCGCACCGTGTGACATCATGCCGAGGATTCCTCACTTTGCGGACCTCGCGCCAAGTGACGCACTTCTCCCCTCCCTTGCCCTGCGGTCTCTGCAGCCATCTTATGAAGCACGTTCCTGCGTCGCGGGATCCTTCTGCCCCCCTCGGAGCTCCCGAATTAAAACCGGTCCTATATTGCTATTAACATCTGCTGATTTAGATATAACATTAAATTAAATTATAACTTTGGCACAAGAAACAGCATATGTTCAGACATCAGGATACTGACACTACTTTGAGTGAGGAAGATATTATTCATAAATATAAAAACGCATTTAAAGTTTTAACTAAGCGTTCCATGGACACACCTTGATATGTTTGTGTGAGAGACTTTGTTACAAAAGAAATGTATCCGAAATTAACAAGTTTAAAACACAAATAAATATTCTAGTTTGGAGATATTTAAGGGGTCATTCTGGTCTACATTTGCAAAATTTTGTAATTGTTCAAATAAACAATAGAAAAATAAATAAACATAGATATGATCGAAAACTCATTTGCTTTTATTATTTCAATCTTTGAGAAGTTAAAACAATTATTATAATACAAAAATATGTACGATTTCAATCTTTTTTTAGCCAAATCCATGTGTATCAAAAATGCGAATTGCCTCGAGGGCGAGATGGATATCTTTTCGTAGATTCAACGGATTTGAAAAATTTAAATAGATTCTTAATTTGCACGTCAATGGTTATCTCCGGAACTAGAATCAATCACTTTTCTGCAAAATTAACAAAATGGCGGATGTTTTAATGAAAAATAGTGGTTTTTGCTAAATTTCTGGGATTTTCTAAATAAAAAAATAGGTTAAAATGAATCAATCAACTCGATTCTTGTTTCGGCGATAGCCAAAGATATATTGAGTAAGCAGTTTAAATTTGAAATCAATCAGATATATAGTTTTGAAGATTTTTATCCCGCCAGGTCGGAAAACACTATTTTCAGTAAAAAGCACTTAAAGTTTCAGTAAACATTTTTCATACAGTATTCGTCTATATTTATCTGTCTCTTAATTAACAATTCCAGCTCCATATAGGATACCTTCGACCTCTTCAAAAGCTTATAAAAGCTCATTATTATGAGAATAAGTAGGGATGAATCCGATTGCTGTTTTTCACAAAAATCAATTTCTGCACTCTTATGTATAAATAACTGTAAAATTCAAAATACTTGGAATTTTTTCATGAAAATTGAACTACGTTTTTTTGGGATAACTAGACAGTATTTTCAGAAAATATAATAAGAGAAAATTTGAAGTTTGGACCAGAATGACCCCTTAATGGCATAAAGGAACAAAATATTAACTCATTCATATATGTGATTATTGCGAACGCAAATTCCATAACGGGTTAATGTCTGCATATTGCGTTTTAAATAATCTCATTGTACATGATGTACCTGATGTAATAACATCTCTTAACACATTCGAAAAAATTCTCATACAAAGAGCTAAGATATTTCAAGCTATTGTTATATTATTAAATGGAAACTGTTATTAACAAAAAATTGCTTCAAAGGCAAATGATACAAAAAGTAAAAGGTAGAATTTTTTATTTACCACTTTCTTTACAAGAAACATAGAATAAATTATGTAAGGATACTGATCCAATAAATATAAATCATAAATTATACATTTTAGTTAAAAGTATTCCGAAAAAATCCAAGATTATTTGGGAAAAAATGGTAAATGTTAAAAAAGTATTTGATGCTTTTAATATGGTTAAAGCATAACAATCTTCTTTATAGTCATATTATACTGTCAGAAACTCACGATACATTATGTTTAAAGAAATTGAATAATCCAAAATTTCAAATACAAGAAACAAAAAACAATGGTGAATTTGTTTTGGATAATAATCACAAATTATTTAGTCCAAAAGATACAATGGAAGAAATGAATAATAACGTTGAAACTATTTTAAATAATCATACAAAGTAATGTTAACTCAGATTGGTAATGACAGTGATGGTCATTATGACCAATATACTATTTTTTATATGAAAAAAAACATGTGAACCATTACATGTTAAAATTTTAAGATTTGATTAATTAGATAATCGTGAAAAAGATTTAGATCTATGTTTTTCAGATTTATATTCTTTTCGTATTAATGGACGATGTTAAATTAGATGATTAAATTTCATGATCATGAATTTATCAAATTTATCAAATGAATTTATGTCGTTTAAAATTTAAACATCAACAATATAGATTAAACCAATATTTTATTTTTTAAATAAAATAATGCGAATATGCGTCAATTAAGTCGTGATATTTAACATAAATTGAATATAATTAATTTGTGAAACCATTACACGCTTCAGAATATTTAGAAGCATTGCAAAAAGATTTATTAGAATCTGATTTAAGTACTATTTTTTCTACTTTAAGAAATACGGAACAATATTGACATAAATCAAGAAGTGCCCCGGAAAAAAAATTTATATCTAAAAGGTTTATATCAAAATTATATCTATATACTTAGATATAATTTTATAGATCTAATTACGTATGGATTTTGACCTGATTTAATTATATATAAATATATATTAATTATATATAAATAGATAAAATTGTTTATGATTATATATGAACAGATCAAATTATGCATACTTATGCAAATTATACATACTTATGACGATAAAATTACGGTTGCGTTCCGATATTAACTGCTAGTACTAAAAATCTATAATATATATGATACCCCTTACAGAAAATAAGTGAAAAAAATGAAAAAAATGAGAGAAAGTGATGAAACATTTTTTATCTCGTATCATCGCATGTTTCTAAAATCAGTCATCCATTTGGAGATCCTGCTCGATGTCACTTAACTTCTGTATTGGGATGAAACCTGCTGAAATGATGAAATAAGTGATTACAGAATTTTGGCTTAAAATATGATAGATCTGGTTAATGAATGTTACTATATTGTCGTATAAATAGTCTCAATTTTAAATTCTCTTGCATATGTAATTCTTGTAGATAATTTAATTACATATATAGAGCCGTGAACCTATTATGTTTAATAAGAATCATTATTCTTATAAAAATGTTTATAAATTGTTGTATATATTAGTAGGTAAAGGGGAGTGAAGGGGAGGGAGAGTCATAGGATCCCCGGAGGGTTCGCATTCGGGGGGGGGGGAGAAGGTGGATCCCTCTGGCAGTCGCCGGGATAAGTTTTTCCTCCTCGGTCGGTAAGGATGGTTTTCCCCTTTGGCGGTCGCGAAGTGGTTTCCCCCAGGCGATCGCGAGATGGTTTCCCCCAGGCGATTGCGGGCCCGGCGGTCGGGGATGATTTCCCCCCGGCAATCGCGGGCCCGGTTTTTTCGGCGTTTTCTGCGAAGACGTTGCGCGTCCCGTTTTTTTTAGGATGCCGCGGTTAGGCAGGTTCGGTATCTAGGCGTCTTCCGCGGGGCCTAGCGCGTCCTGTTTTTTTTGCGGCGACGGGAAGGCGCGTGTCCTGTATCTAGGCGTCTTTTACGATGTCTAGCGCGTCCTGTTTTTTAGGATGCTGCGGTTAGGTGCGCGTTTTATCAGTGCGCGTCTACAGTTTAAAGAATAAGAGCGAAGTCGAGATCGGTGCCAGGAACCACAATCGCGACGCGCGACACAGATGACTTGACGAACGTGAATCTGTATGCGTTGTGATGCGTCGACGTGGTGTTGGTGTTAGAAGACAGAATGTACGTGGAGTATCGACGCCACTTATGATCGGTCGGCGTAAACGGAAAATCTTACGGCAGATCGTTGTTACTGACGGACTATCTGCGTTTCCTTCCCGATAATTTTACGCGTTTGGCGAACGCGTATCGACGACCCTCGGGCCAACTCGTATTGTTCGTAGATGGTACAGTTTACATGGCAGAATATCCGAGTTTCGAGCTGGTACCGAGTTGGCCGAAGAAACTGAAGGATATAAATCTTCCTCCTAACGCGAAAATCAACGCTGTAGTCAATACTAATGCGGGACGAATGTTCGCGACTTACAACGAGTTCGTGGCCGAGATCGACGACTGCTCGATGATAGCCATCAGACATAACTCGTTGCACGCGATATTTCCGGGAATTCCACCCGCCGTAACGTTCGCCGTTCGATATCGACGGTAATCTGTACTTTATCATTAAACGACAGTTCTTCAAGTACAACGAGTTTACTAGAAGTGTAACTATGGCCGGTAAATTCGACGCGGAGATTTTTGGTATCGTGTGTCCAAGAGACGGACTGTTAGAACAATTGCGCGCTCTTCTGAAAAGACTCGCTCAGATGAGGAATGTATTTTTGAGCGAGGAGGAGAGGGAGGAGGAGGCACGGAATTTTTCATACAGTGTATAGAGCGAAGGATACGAAAGGTTACGAACGATCAGTAGCGCGCGATCTCTCCAGTCGTAAAGATGTACGTTATCGAACACTCGCAGGGTTCCGAACGCAGCGACGAGAGCGACGACGCGAGGAAGAGGAAGAGAACGCTCGACGATGACAGGTCGATCGTGTCGAGTTATAATAACGTCGGTGGTACGAATAATTCAGTCAGAGTTCTGGAACAAAAATATCCCTTGACTAAGACGGGATACAAGTTCCTCGACGTATGCGTCACTCTTGAACGTTCCTCGCGCGTGAACATTATCCTGGGAGATAGTCATGGCAAGGAGATCTCAATGTCGTCCGATACGTGGAGGGAGCTTCTCAAGCAACGACATGTTCTCTCGAAATATCTGCAGAGTACCAACGGAAAATTGTCCTTTCCGGCCCTGTCGGAAATATGAGCGTGCGTTTCGGAAGAATCAACAACCTGACGATATTACGCCTGAAAACGCCCGCGGCTCGCTTGGCCATATCAAAGAAAATGGTGAATAACATATTCGAGCTCGAGCATTGTGTCAACTGATTCGTTATCTCGTTGACCAAGATATTAGGAAAGATCGACGCGAAATTGACATGTTTCAAGGATATCGCGTCCACCGCTAAGGATACGGAGAATATCTCGAGAATCATACGCGATAGTGATGCCTTCGATCATAACGACATTATCGATTGCGAACTCGTTGCTCTGTTCTTTGGGATGTAAGATTGAGGTGAAATAAAATGAGAGAGATATTGTAAAAAATGTTTTTTTTATTTATACTTCCCCAAGCATTTATGTAAGTGATACGAGCGATAGAATATTATATAGTATTTATTATATAGTATTAATATTTTTCAGTATTAATTCGACATTATTTAATATTTTGATACGAATAAATAATTAATAGTTTAAAACAATCTGATTAGAATATGATATAAGTAATAGTTTAAAAGAATCTGATATATAATATGATATAATTAATAGTTTAAAACAATCTGATATATGATATAATATGATAATGATATAATATGATATAATATGATATATGATATAAATCGTAAATCATTAACGCGGCATTATAGTTCGGTGATACATTCCTGTCGTTTCGACCACCAGTCGTATAGCTTGCACATGTTATTCATGACGCAATTCTTCGCGTAACGCTCGCAGTGGAAGGCGCGAACGTCATCCAGGGTGTTCAAGCGCCCTATATTCTCGAAATCAGCGTCGATAGTCTCGACGATCACGTCATGGTCCGCGATGACGTCGCCGAGATTCTCCTCCAACCTTCTTCTTCTCCAAGCCTTTGACATACATTCTAGGCGCGTCTCGCGATTGGTCGCACATGCCGCTTCGAATCACGGGTTTCGAGAATCTATAGACGACGTCACCGTCGCTCCACTGCAAGCCGTGATGATTGGCAGTTACCCAACACGCTTTAGATTTTTCCGCCTTTGTAAGAAGATTCCAGGGTATCGCTTCTCGAAACATTCGATAAGTCAGCTCCTTTCCATTTTTCAGTATCGCCACCTCTTTAATCATAAATTTCTCCCGAATGGTAAAACCTTGCAGATCGACCGATATGTTCGACATCATCGCGGGGAAACTCGATATCTTCGCGCTCTACTCTTCTTCTTTATACATTCGTTATCGATATCGCATAGGGAAAACCGCGGTTTCCCGTTTTTTACGTTTCCCGTTTTTTACGTGAGTTTACGTACGACGTTCGTCAGCGGATTATACTCTATCACTCTATCGTGAATGATGAGACAATAAGCCGTTGTGTTAGTTGAAACATTCTCTTTACATTCAAATTCTACGCGAACGTTGACGGTGGCACTCTTGATCGATTCGTTCTGACGGGAGCAATCGATGACCACGAGCGGATCGTATTATAGAAATCTGGTGATAGTCATGAACGGTCCGCAGGTCTCGCACCCATAATACGCCTTTCGAAATTTCAAATACATATCGTACAGTACGGTGAACTTGTTACATTCGAAATCTAGATTCATATCGTCGTAGAGATAGAACTCGGAATTCAAATAGAATTTTACATTAGTTAGCTTGCAATCATCAAATTTAGAAACGTCTTCCGACGATACGTTTTTCTTTCCGGTCTGTAGCGCGAAGATCACGTAACACGATTTCTTCAATTGCATCGCCGCTTTTACCGCCCACGAATGCTTAGTCATACTTTGCAACAATGGAAATTCATACAGATCTCACGAATGAAAGCCCATGCTTAAATATCGTCCGCAGTCCAACGTTCGCAGAAGCAACAGTTTGTTGACGTCGTTCAGTAGTATCACGTGCCACTGTATCCTCAACAGCATGATCTTTGGTCTCTGATCCGAATGCGCTATGACGCAATTGTTATCGTTGCGAGCGCGTATTAGAATGAGTTCGTGCCGCGCGTTTATCACTATGCGCTTGTAATCCTCGCAGAGGAGTACATTGAGAGGCACGCAAAAGTTGAAATCGTCCAACGCTATAGGCGGTATCTCCCATCCGGAGTTCTGCAAACCTCTCTCTCGCAGCTCAATGATACGTAGTTTTTCATTATCCCGATGTTTCTGCTCTTATCAATCTCCACGCCATTGAGCTTGTATCGAATCTCGTCAAACATAACCGCGACACAGTTGTTGACTAGCTTCGCTTTCGTAACTTCCTTCGCCGTATCTTCCTTCGCGCTCTCTCTCGTCGCGAACTTTCTCTCGATGTACAGAAAACTTTCGCACGGCAACGTGTACAGATCCTACTGCTGTATAGGTATTCGTATCTCGTCACTATATCCGAACGTGATGTTAACGTATGGATTGTAAGTGTGGGTCTCTATTCTCATGATACGATTAAAAATCGGGGTACCTCCGATACTTAAAATGTCACTCGCCATGTTTCGATTCTTCACAATAAAACCTTAAGAACACGACGTTCGCGGCGTTCAACTCGTTCGCCCTTCCCTCACGCACCTTCCTCGTCGCGTCGTTCCGCAATAGGATCGCGGATGTTTGCGTCTCCTCTCGCGTACCATTCATTCAGAACGAGCATCTTTCGCACTCATGCATCTCTCTCTACTGCCTTCGTCGTCGCACGTAAAGTCGCATCGTTATCTCCTGTCACAAAGGCGATCGGTCGCCCGTCTTGATCCATGACTCGAAGCGTGATATCGGTGACGTTTCGCGTGATGATGGGAAAGTAAATGATCGACATCGGAGTGTTCGAATTTATATCCCGGAGGAACGTTCGGGGAAAACTCGTGTCGAAACTTCGTATCGTGTGAACCGGTTCGTCGTTGCTGTATGCACCCGCGGTGATATTGCACTCCACCCGAATGATGTTCACGTTCATGATATTCACGGGTTCGTCGGACGTGTGCCATTTGTTCGGTCGTAACTCGCGACGACGAGAATCCTAGGAACGAACCGTCATCATCGCTCGTCCTCTTGTTCTCGCCGATCCTTCGCTTCTTAGAGATAACGGTGTTCAGATATCTGTCTATCGCGCTTAACTCGTACGAACCCTCGGGAATCACGATCGTTTTATCGTCGTCGTCATAGTAGAACTTATTATTCGTGGAATCGACGTTCGGTATAGTGTTGTACGTCTCGAAATTCGTGAGACCTAACTTGTAATCATCATCGCTCAGATCTAAGGCGGGAAAATAGCACACCGTGAGCACTACTCTTACCGGTGAACGAAAGGCTCAACGACATCGCGACCGATCTTCGAGAGAAATCGCAGGCACAACTGACCGCAGATGCTTTAATTGTGTCTGATACGATCAGCAATTGTACGTTTACGTCGCCGCCGAGATATCTCTCGAGTTCCCTCGGCGATCGAAGATTCGAGGGCCGAAATCGTCGAAGTAAACCGCGTCATTGCTCCTCTTCGCGTAGGTGATCCAGTACCCGAACCCGTCGAGTCGTCGAGATTCACGATGCCGCTCTCGTTGCGTCGCGCCTTTGACGGTAACGCGTTACGCAAAAACTCTGAAAAAGGGTATTCGCAGACGACGCGCAGAGTGGCTCAGCTGCTTCGTCGTGATGCCGGAGAGCGGTAACTCGGATGATCTTAATGTTTCCTTCCACGATTTTTTTTTTCATTCTTTCGTCACACCGCTGCCACATTTGTAAGACACTAGGTGCAATTCGTGACCCTCCATCGCCCGATTGTGATGTTGCAACTTCTCCAGTTGATGTCGAGCGGCCTTATCGGCATTCACCGCCTTCGCAACGCTCGCCACGCCACCGATCAAAGAATCGAGCGCGCCTAGTATCGGAAAAATGGGCAACAAGCCGCCGGAAGTATTCTCCTTGTATCTTCCTCTTCTTCTTTCTCAAGTTTTTGCTTTCATAGCCGCCCATACAGCGATCGCAGCGGCCCTCTCGCCGAAGATGGAATCTCTGGCCGTTATACGTTCGCGCGCCTTCTCGGCGAGAGCTCGATCGATAACGTGGCGATCGGTGAGTTCCTTGTTTCTTTGTAATGCTTCAGACACACAACGTTGCACCTCGGGGTCCGCTCTCAGATGATCGGGTAATCTGTTCCACAGTAGCTCCACGTATCTGTCGAAATCGCGCATGAGAATGATCTTTGGAATAAGTCGCAACTGTTCGGCGGATAGATTGAGAATATCACGTTTGTCCGTCAATAGGGAAAACATATCGATCATTGTGCGCGATCGAATCGCTATCGAGTATAAGTAGTGCGATTATCGGTCACGTCTCCTCGAAGCGAGCACACACGCGTAAATACGATTCGTTCGACGGTCGGCTATAGGAGTGTCCAATCTCGACCGTAAAGTTCGACGAATCTCGGGCGACGCGGTCGGGAGGGCGCGCACGGCCCTCTACTATCGAACACGATACGTTGCATCATTTGTGGCCCCAACTGCGGTAAAATGAACGTTGATAAGTATGCTCGAAAGCCTACACGGCGCGCGCTTCGAGAACGTGTACGTCTACTCAAAATCCCTGCAACAACCGAAGTATCGATACCTAGCGGAGTTGCTTGAGTCGATGGACAAGATCGGCTATTGCGGCTATTTCTCAAACAATAGCGACCACCGAGTGAGACACTTCCTGATTCGATATTCGTGTTCGACGATGTGGCCTGTGACAAGCAGAACGCGATCAGGGAATATTTCGCCATGGGTCGACACTCGAACATCGATTTTTTCTATCTCTGTCAGACATACGCTAAAATTTCGAAACACCTGATACGCGACAACGCGAATCTTTTGATTCTGTTTAAGCAGGATGGCACTAACCTAAAGCACATTTACAATAAGCACGTGAACACGGATATGTCATACGAGGATTTTTGCGCCTTGTGTCGCACGTGTTGGAAACGCAAGTACGGTTTCGTAGTCATCGATAAGGATAGCGCGTTAAGAAACGGTAGATACAGACGAGGATTTAACGATTTTGTTGTGGTGTAGAGCTATCAATTGTGTGACGAGGATGAACGTCGACGCTGCGGCGAATATGAACATCGACGCTGCGGCAAATACGGAATCGCGCGATCGAACGATCGCTCGACGGAAAAAAACGGCGCGAGAGATTGCGAAGACTCAGGACTCTATATGTAAAAAGCACAGAGCGTTAAAGACCGGTTAGATAGAGGAGAAGATCGCGCTGGAGAGGCCGGAGAGGCTCGAACCAATCATTCAGCCGTTGAAACGAAACGTTGAATCGCCGAGAACACCGCGCGAGATGAGTCGAAGGAGGAAATCGATCGCATTCGTCGGTGTTAAGAGGAAACGCGAGACCGACGACGAGCCGCCGTCGAGACCGACGAAGAGACGCCTCTCGACGAGATCGTCCACGATCGTGACAGCTAGTTCCGCGACTAGAAGCGAATTGGAAAAATCGATCTCGAACGCGCAATGGGGGAGTTAAGTCGCAAATATATGGGCGCGCTTCTAAGCGGGGACAGACAGAGCGAGATCGATCACGTTTACGGGATATACTTCGATGTGGGCGGCTCGATGCTCGGTGACAAGCGATTCGACTGTCAACGACAGCGTGATCGTGAGTGACGCGCGATATCCGGGTACTCCAGGCTTATACGAGTTGATCTTCAAGAGATTCCCCGACGACGTCGTGTATACGGAGAACGACAAGAGTATACTGTTGACTACGAACGCCCATCGACGTGATCACAATGCGCTTATGCCCGTTCTAGGGAACAAAGGTTTCAAATACAATCACATCATCGCGCCGCTTTTGTTCGATAGAGACAAAATTGGCACTGGTATTGGTAAGGTGAGAAAAAGAGGGATCGACTCTATTCCATCCGCTATGTGGGTGAGAGACAAAAGAATCGAGTACATTCACTGGGACGATCCCAACGAGCTAGTCGACTGTCTTCGATTGCTCGACGCCTTTCGACGAGCGGACAACGACAATGAGATTCTGTCGATAATCGAGGAGCTTCGCGAGATCGACGCGATCGAATAAAATGCGGCTCGCGGCGACCGGTATTCTCGTTATGTTGGTGAACAAGTTCGGAAGACCATTGGAGTCGTTCGGCGGAGGCGACAGGGTACGCTCGCGACCGTCGAGTCCCTACGTCGCTACGTGCGTACCAACGCGCTCTGTCTGAACGACGATTACTACGACGCGAGAGACAGAACCATACGGCGTTTAGCCGCACTGAGAACCGATACCGACGCCGCAAGGAATAGCTACGTGGACAGCGCGTTTCGAGACGCGGAGACGAGGATCTCCGAGACAAACGAACTCTCGGCGAGCATCAAAGCGTTGCTGTCGGAGACGAACGAGAACACGGCCAAATCGATCGACGAATTGGAGGAATCTATGGCGCGCGTAGCTAGATTGTTTCTAAAATACGATACGCAAATCGCCGAGATTACGAGCAGATTATCGCGCATGGTAGATTCGTCACCCGCGAAGACTTGATGTCCGTGAACAAATTCGGGAAGTCTCTGGAGAGGCAACGCGACGTCGACGATCGTTCGACGATCGCATTCCTACGAGCGTACGTGCGTTGCAGCGCGCTCTGCCTGAATTCGGATGACGTCAACAGACGCAAGATATGGCATCTGGACGCGCCGATCAACGACGCCGACCAAAGATTACGTCGACAATGTGCTTCGCGGAGCGAGGAGTCGAAAGTTCTAACGAACGAGCTACGAAAACAGCTAGAAGATATGAATAAGCGGATTCGGAATATTTTTCAGTATTACGACATAAGAATCGAAGTGGACGTTCTGCGATACTTCGAAAAGAAGAGGGAGGCCTCGCTCGTCGATCACGACAAATGAATAGGGGAAACGAGAGACGCGATGGAACGAGCGCTTGAGAAGCGGGACGAACAACGAGATAGAGACCTGACCATGATTCAAAGTGCAATAGAACGAGCGTTCGAGAAACGGGATGAATTGCGAGTTAGAAACTCGAGCGAGAGTTTCGAAGAGTCGTCGAGACGCTCGTCGACGCTCAGGAGAAACGAACGCGGAACTTAGAGGAATCACTGCGAAATCTAAAGGAATCCCTGCGAAATCTAAAGGAATCACTGCGAAACGAGCTCAACGCGTCGTCGACGAGCCGCAAGAGGATCTCAATGGACGTGAAGAATCTCGCGAGTGACGCATGATAGATCTGACGAGGATCGCGAGAGAACTGACGGACAAAGCGGTAACGAGAGAGACGCTGGACAAGACGCTGGCCTCGTTGAACGTGGAAAATGATGACTAAGGAAACAATAGACGAATTATTAGTCGCGCTAAAAACGAATACGAAACACGCAATTAATGTTTGGAATGAGGAACAACAAGAGCAAACGCGCGAAGCGACAAGCACGAATAAAACTAGCGCGAATCGCACCTCCTCATAAATCAGTGACGAGCATCGAGAAGAGGAGAACAATATTAACACAATGTTAACATGAACTCGTCGAGGAGCTTTACGCGTCCACGCAAAAAAACTTACCGCGTCGTCGCGTCGTGTTGCGCGTTTACGACCTGTGGCAGGCCGATGTCGTTGAGATGCGTCCGTACGCGCGATGAAACAAAGGTTACAACTACGTGATGACGATTATCGACGTGTTGAGCAAGAATAGTACGAGGATAGTCTGAAAAGTTTTGAGCTTAACATAGAAACAAGTATTTTTTCGGTCAAATATATTTTATTTTTCAACATAATCTTCTTTTAAATCGATACACTTTTCCCATCGATATTCTAACCTTTTTAACCCCTCCAAATAATAGTTGGCGTCTCGCTCCACAAAATAGACGTTTACGTATGCGATGACCTCCTCGTTCGATGAAAATCTCTGTCCTCCAAGCGAAACTTTAAGCTTAGGAAACAGTAAAAAGTCGCTGGGGGGATTTGGTGAATACGGTGGGTAGTCAACCAATTCGAAGTGCAGTTCGTGAATTTTGGCCATGGCGATCGAAGTGTGAGCAAGTGCGTTATCTTGATGGAACAGCACTTTCTTTTTCTTCAAATACAGCCGTTTTTTTGCAATTTCTGCCTTCTTAAGTAATGAGCTTATCAAGTAATGAACGCTCCCGTTATTGTTTTATCTTTTTCAAGATAGCCGATAAACACAATTCCATGACTATCTCAAAAAACAGTCGCCATTACCTTCCCAGCTGATGGAACCGTCTTCATCTTTCTTGGAGCAGGTTCACCCTTTGCAGTCCATTGGTTTGACTGTTCTTTTGTCTCTGGAATATAGTGGTGGATTCAAGTTTCATCTACAGTTATGAATCGACGCAAAAAATCTGACTCGTTTCGCTTGAACCGCTCCAACAGGGCCTTGGAAATGTTCATTCGAATTTGTTTTTGGTCCAAAGTGAGCAAGCGCGGCACCCAATGCGCGGATAGCTTGCGCATATCCAATTCTTCAGTCAATATATGACAAACGCGTTCTTTCGATATGCCTATAGCCTCTGCTATCTCTCTAACCTTGATTCGACAATCGTCCAGTACCATTTGGTAAACATTTTTGATGTTATCAGTGGTGGTTGCAGTTTTTGGCCGTCCCGAATGCTCATCATCAGCCAAGCTGGTACGACCACGTTTAAATTTAGCTGCCCATCTTTTTACGATGGCAAATGATGGGGCAGAGTCCCCGTAAACAGCGTCCAACTCGATTTTAATTTGCGCAGGTGTATTGCCTTTCAAATATAAGAATTTAATCACGGCACAATATTCAATTTTTTCCATTTTTACAAAAACACTGACATCGACTGACACAAACGATTGTCAAATAACAACTGAGCGTCCAAAATGGCTGAAATTTTCACAAAAGTCTTTCAAAGCATATACTATTGTAGTACTAGAATGGTTTTGACGAGTTATCTTCATGTTAAGGCTCAAAACTTTTCAGACTACCCTCGTAATAATAAATTCAACTCACTAAAAAACTAAAACTAACAACTACACAACTAACTAAGCAAATAATATTATAAACTACACTATAAACTACAAAGCACACGAAGCATCCACAAAATTAGGCCCCAGGAGAGCGGCCCCTCGTCTCCGCGGGATTGGCCGCCGGGTCATCCCCCACATTGTCCTCATCCAGACCGTCGGCTGGCAAATCCTCCAACGGATCATCCGGGTCATCTCCCGAATCTATCTCCACGTCAGCCAAAACGACCTCAGGAATGGACACAAGCAACTCATAGAGTTCCACGCATCAATTTGACAACTCTACCAGCATTATCGGTGGCGAACCAAATGCAGTCCTCGCAGACGTGGAAAACACCATTAGTATAAAACCGATTCACTAACCATTATCTAACCATTCTCGCGACGGAAATGCACCCGAGCGGTAGGGCCATAAACTCTTCAACGTCCGCATCGTTGACTTCGACGTCAAAGCCTTCATCAGACGACGCTTCCGCCGCTGCACCGGCGTCGAACATCAGCGGCGATGCGATCGGAGCAATTTTCGTGGGAACTCATTTCGAAGACGTCTCAACAACTGACGAGATGCAGGCAGTAGACTCATCGCAAAAAAGATATATAAATATTAGAAGAGTCACACAAAATACTTAACATCGATATAATAAAAAAGACACCAGGAGAAATGATAAACATTATAAAACATTATAAAAAGCAAGCTCAACAGGTCCAAAGGAGAATCCTTTTAACTAAGATAGCGAAATAAGAATAAAGTAATATTACGCCAGGAATATGATAAAAAAGAAACGCCGATTTCGAATATTGCAAACTCTTCATGAAGAATAAGAAATTTTATTTTAACATTGCAGAATAAAGGTATGGATAACCAATGGAGTTATGGAAGGAAAAGAAAAATTACCATTTGAAGTAGAGAACGAACACCATCCCGGAATATACTTCGAGGAAATAGGAAAACTGAACGTAATCGATTCATTCTGGAAAATAGTTATAAAAAGATATCTCACCAATCGAAAAACGAGCAGAGCAAATAGAAGAATACATTCTTAAAACACAAAATGTATGCACTATGTTACAACTTACAAACAAAGGGTCATGTCACAACTATAATAATATAATTGAAAATAATTACTAGCGATTAAAACATTTAACGAAAAAAATAAACTCTCTGTAAGACACAAAATACGAAAACAAACGAGGATTGATAGATGGAATAGGAACTGTTGCCAAGATATTATTTGGAACAATGGACAACGATGACAGAAAATTAATCAACGAACAATTAAACATTTTACATAACAAACAGCAAACAACAGAGCATAATAAAAAAATCAAATCAAAATTATAAACGCGACGATAGCGCATATAAACAACCACGAAAAGATAATTCAAGATAACGAAAACATTTTAGCTGACGCAATCAAAAAGTTAGAAACGACAATAAATAAGAAATAAGTAGCGAAAACATAAAGGAACATTTTATAATTACCAATGCAATACTTGACGAATTGACACAACACGCGGAAGACACACTAGAATATTTATTTTTAACTGCGATAAAAAGTGGAATATTACATCCGCGACTGATACCACTAGAGGACATAATGGAAAACCTTAAGGAAGCAACCACACAAATACCTCAAGGATTATATTTCTCATTTAAAATAAGGGAAGAGGATTGGACTACGATAGAAAAAGTAACGACGATAAGCGCGCATTGCGACAAAACAGACTATACTATATAAAACAGTTTATACAATCCTACATTTCCCGCTAATTTCACTTCCGACATACTAAACATAATACCGCTATCTGTATCACACAAGCAAAACATCCGTCCGCATTAATAGAAATAAACAACCCACTGATAGCCCTAGATATTGATAGACACGCGTATGCAAGACTGACTCACGAAAAATTAAGATAATGTAAGGAAATAAATGAAAAATATTTGTGTGAACAAATTTTCCCGATTAGCAATGTTAAGATCGACCCACTATGCGAAATAGATATATATAGAAACCGATAATCGTTATAAAAATTATAAAATTAAATACACATCAATAAAAAATAACATATGGATAGCCTTAAGTAATTCACACTCTTGGTTATACTATACACCAACGAAACAAACTATTACAATCTCATGTAAAAATAATAAAGAAATGTGAAAAACTATTACAAATACGGGAAAAATAACATTATCAAATAATTGTAAGATAGTTACAGCGGACGCGTTAATAAAATAAAAAATTATCAACCATGGAAAAGAAATAAAAACTTATCTACCAGATTATAACATTACCATACTGAGCGAAACCCTCAAAGCGAACAAAACAGAAAAAATTAAATTAAAAGTAATACAAGACCCGACAGATCTGACAGAATTAACAAAAAAACACAAACAAAAAAACTGAACAAAATGAATAACGAGATAAACATTAACGAGATATCCCCCTTTTTATAAAAACACTTTGTATTATATCCTATATCCATAAGCAGCACATTAATAATAACCATCGCTGCCATAACATATATTGTTAATAATAATTAACAATAATAATTGTAATAAAAAATAAAAAACAATAGAACACTACTAAACAAATATTAGTAGAATTAAGTAGGAATAGTAAACTACGTACTATAGATCGCGCCATTAGAAGAAAGCTTACGCTACGCGATTCTAAACAAATTGTAACAAAAAATGTATCGGGATAAAATTTTTGTAAAAGCGAAAACTTCATACCACAGTTTTCTTTTACTAACGGAGGGGGGGGATGTTGTAGCCAAATCTACAACTAATAATAAAAGTCCGCAACAAAAATAATCCGCATGAATCTCGGAAAAAATCTTTCGAAAGACGACACAAATGTGTGATCGCGATCAGTCTTTTGAAAGACCGCAGAAACGCATCGCGCGAGAATATTACGAAAAGCAATATCAGCAAATTCCTAAATTTGATGATCGAACCGAGCGTGATATTAATCAATCAACGCAACCGATCGAAATGCTGATTGGGTCAGTGTATATAATCGGTTAATAATAATTAATCGATCAGTGTATATAATCGGTTACACAAGGCGGAATAAAGGAGAGTCGAAATTATAAGTCGTGCGGAATCAATATTATAAAAGTCGCGCAAGATATTACGGCATCCCGTCGCGAAGTTCACGCGAGCCGTATTATCAGCAGCTCAGGTGTCACACTCGGTCGTCGGCCGCCAGAGTAACGCGAGACGCGCCGAGCCGCCCGACGACGCGTAATCGTGTGTAAAATATAATCGTTATAATATCAAGTATTTGTGCACTGTTAAAATAAATCAATTAAATTAAAGGATGTGTGTGTCAGTGATTTCATGAGAACCCCTACATTCCTTTGACCCTGCTCGGAGTTCCAACTCCTTAGGCTTGGCGAACCTGACTATCCCGAATATTAACGTCGTAACCTATCCGAGATATAACAACACTTATTATTCCTATTACAATTATAATTATTAATATTCCGCTGAAACCAATAGGATAGGTAAAATGTACGTTTTGGAACACGTTTGGTTCCTCATCTAGTTGCTTATTTAATTCATCTATTTTTGTGCCTAATCTTGTTAATTCTAACGGGTCTTTTACTATCGGTCGCAGTTTTATTTTTTCTGTGAGCTGTTTTGCACCTTTGATATCCTTTGATACTAACGTTAAATTAACGTAAATTGTATTCCGGTAAATGTGCTCGTACATAACGGGTCGCTATCTGTCGTCGCGTGACTATCGTTATTTTGCGGCGTCGTTAATTTACAATCGCCGTTTAATTTTACCTTATCTGTACCATTTATCTCTAGTTTTCTTGTTTCCGACTTAATCTATCCCATCGCGTCACATGGCACACCTTCCGCATCCTGCCGCAACTCGACAACGCCATGATTATCGGAATGGACGTATGGGCTGGATCGGGAATTATTTTACGACCACCGCCGCCGTACTCGCATACGTACGAAACAACGCCGACCAAGCAGAGCTGTCCGATCTCCGAGGACGAACAATTCCGAATGTTCCTCGAGGAGAAAGTAGGGAAATTTGATCACGTCCATGGACCGACCGAACTAACCGAATACCGCATTAAGCTCATCGATCCCGCGCCGATTAAACAAAGATACCGACCGCGGAATCCGGCAATGCAGGCGATCATTGACGCGGAGGTCGATCAAATGTTGCAGGACGGCATAATTGAACCATCAACGAGCGCGTGGAGCTCTCCAATCGTTGTGGTCCGAAAAAAAGACGGAAAAAACCGATTCTGCATCGATTTTCGCAAAGTAAACTCCGTTACCGAGCGTGACGCCTATCCGTTGCCACAAATTTCCGCCACGCTGGATAAACTGCGCGGAGCGAGGTACCTGTCTACCATCGACCTGAAGAACGGTTATTGGCAGGTATCCCTCGCCCCCAGCAGCAGACCGATCACCGCATTTACCGTACCAGGTCGAGGGCTAATGCACTTTCGAGTCATGCCTTTCGGCTTGCATTCAGCTCCGGCAACGTTCCAGCGATTGCTCGACCGCGTAATCGGGCCCGAATTAGAGCCCCACGCATTCTGGACGACATCATCGTTGCCAGCCGGACATTTGCCGAACACCTGCAGCATCTGCGCGAAGTCTTCCGCCGACTACGCGCAGCCCGACTCCGCATAAATCGCGATAAGTGCCGATTCTGCGTATCGGAGTTACGTTATCTCGGATATATCGTGAATCGCGACGGAATAAAAACCGACCCCGAGAAAACTACCGCGATCGCCGACTGGCCTATTCCACAAACCGTGAAACACATCCGACAATTTCTTGGGGTGGCCTCCTGGTACCGATGGTTTATCCAGAATTTTGCCACCGTCGCCGCACCACTAACTGCGCTGACGCGGAAAAACACGCGATGGAACTGGGGGGAGGAGGAACAAGGTGCCTTTGACGCGCTGAAAAATAATTTAACGACCACCCAGTGACTTGCCCCGATTTCGAACGGCCGTTTACTCTGCAAACCGATGCAAGTACCATCGGCCTCGGGGTTGTACTCACGCAGTATTTTCCGGAGGGGGAACGCGTCATCGCATACGCGAGTCGGACACTGAACGGCGCCGAAAAAAATTACAGCGCGACCGAACTAGAGTGCCTCGCCGTTGTCTGGGGAATTCGGAAAATGCGCGGGTATCTGGAAGGCTACCGCTTCACGGTAATCACCGACCACCAAGCGTTGAAATGGTTGCAGCAACAGCTCGAATCACCGTCCGGCCGGCTGGGACGGTGGATGTTCGAGCTGCAACGCGTTCGAAATACGATACCGGAAAGGCGCGTTGAACCGGGTGGCCGACGCGTTATCTCGGCAACCCGCCGTCTCCGCCACATCCCCGCTGCCAATGGTACCGCCGCACATGGGACCGAGTGACGCGCGATCCCGACCGTTTTCCGGATTTCACGATCCGCGACGGACGATTATACCGCCACGTACTCCACACATTAGACTTCCACGACGTGCCCCGCGAAACGCAGTGGAAGGAGTGCGTGCCGACCGAAAAACGGCGGGACATTTTACGCCAATTCCATGACGCCCCGACCGCCGGACATCAGGAGTGGCCAAGACTATCACTCGCATCGCGTACCACTACTATTGGCCGGGGATGTACCGCGATATCGCGCGGTACGTGCGATCCTGCGAGAACTGCCTCACGTATAAAGTACCGACCCAACACCCGCCCGGAACTATGCATGCAACCGCACTCAACCGTCCGTGGCAACAGATGACGCTCGACTTAATCGGGCCTCTACCCCGCTCCCTCCGCGGACACACGTGGGTCCTAAATATGCAGGACCGCTTCACAAAGTGGCTCGAGATTCGGCCTCTCCGCCGCGCCACCGCCGAATCCGTCGCGAGAACCATCGCGAAAGCCATTATATTCCGACACGACTGCCCGATCGAGATATTAAGCGACAACGGCACTCAATTTAAGGCGAAGGAAGTCGAGCGACTCCTCAGCGCCTTCGGGATAAAGCATCGTTTCATCCCCGTTTACGACCCCCATTGCAATCCGACCGAACGGGTAAACCGGACCGTAAAAACCATGATCGCGCAGTATGTGAGGCGCAATCAAAAAACGTGGGATGAAACGTTGCCCGAACTGCAGTTCGCATTCAACACTGCATCAAATGACGCCAACGGGTACTCGCCGGCTTACTTAAATCTCGGTCGGGAGCCATGCTCGGTTGTCCGAACCAACGAAGCCACCGTCGGCCCCAGCAGACCCGACGCCTTACGTCAAAAACTCGAAGACGCGTATGAGCTCGTCCGCGTCAACCTAGCGCGAGCTTTCCAACAACAGGCGCGAAATTACGACTTAAGGCGACGGGACTGGCAACCAAAACTCGGAGAGTGGGTGTGGAGGCGCGATCACCCCCTCTCCAGAAAGCGCGATGCCTTTAACGCGAAACTCGCGCCCCGATACATCGGGCCCCTGGAGGTGAAGGCAGCCATTTCCCCCGTAATCTACGATTTACGGAGTAAACGTGGGAAATGGCATCGACACGTTCACCTCCAGGATTTAAAACCGTCGCCCGGCAAGACCGAAGCCGACAGCGCCGCCGAAACAGCGAACGACGACGCCGACAACGAACCGACCGACGCCGATAACCAACCGACCGACGCCGACGCGACGCCGACCGTCACCACCACCGACGAGCCCCCAGCAATCACACCAAAAAGAAGGGGCAAACCGCGGGACGTCAACAGAAAAACACAACAACGAGGCCCCGGACGACCGCGGAAAAATTTAAGCCAGGGTATAAATAAATAACGGCTGAAAAATTTATACGAGAAGGGGAAAAACACGCGACCGCCAGCGACGCGACTACCGGCAACGAGGAACGATCCGATCCTCAGATCACTGCGAACCAGTAACATGGAACGTCGAGTGAACATTGTCGAGGAGATCGACGCGCTGTTAGAAGAACGCCCGCCGCCACCATACGATCCGACGCGGCCGGGAATCGAGGACCTCTACCTAGATTTATTCGGGTCAGACTCAGATACCGAGACCGAGCCACCGAACCGCCAGAGCGCTCCGACCAGGAAAACCGTGCCGAAAGTCGGCACAAAGATTCAGCGCTCCGATGCGGCCCAGCGACGGAAAGCGATCTGGCTCGCGGAGGCACCACCACCGCCGCCGAAACGGGGCCGACGATCAGCCGAGGGGTACACGATCCGCCCTACCCTCGGAAAAACCGCCTCAGTAGCCACCAATACGCCACCGATCATAAAGCCACAGATGATCGACGTGGCCACGCAGACCAGCGCCGAACCGACGTCACCGCCGCTTCAACCCGCCGGCCCGACACGACCGCCGCCGATTCCGGTCGAAATATGGCCAGGAATGGTCGTACCGGTACCGCATTACGCGGTACATAAAAATCGAAAATATCGGGCCAAAGTACAGGGGAAGAAGTACGTCCTAAGGTTTAATGCCAACGGGACATTACGATCTAGCCGGCCCACGTAAGCCACTAGTTCTGGCTTGCGACGGAGGGGGGAGATGTAACGGAGCGCGTCCTTCCGCTCCAGTCCTCCTCCGAATTTCCCCCGACCGACTATTCGTCGGGGACCGCCGAACATCAGGCGGAGTGCGGCAGTGGCCGCAAAGAGGCAGAAATGCCTCCTTTTTAATACTTTTATACGCGAACTCCGAAAGCGTCGGAGAATACCACGAAAACACGTATGTTTTCGTGGTATTTCCCCGCACCGCGCCAAGCGTCGCGTCAACAAGCGCGAACGCACCCCGCACCGCGCCACGCACCGTACCACCGAGCGTGAACGCGTCCCGCGCCGCACCGACGCCGCGCCATGCAACCAAGCGAGCGTCCCGCACCGCGTCACGACCGCGTCCACAAGCGCGCAACCACCCCGCACCGCGCCGTTACCTTCTCACCGAATTCCTTCCCTATTAAAAAACCAATCATCCCCCGATCCTTTTTTTCCCATTCCTGGGGAGAGGGATGCTAACCCCGAGATCGACCAATCCGACCGATCCGACCGAAAATACCGAGGTCGATCTCGGATATAAAAAGGCATCGCTCTCCATAGGAACTCACTCCTCGTTTACTCCTGTTCCTAGCTCGTTTTCCGAGAGCCCGTCTCAAGGAAGCGAGCATCCGTAACCGGTAGCAAGCCTGAGATTTGTTGGGGTTCTCCCCAACGCGCCAAGTTCGCTTGGCCTGGCCGAAAGCCGTCTCCGTAGCTCGCACGGCAAGCCGAGAGTTGCTGGGGTCTCCCCAGCGCGTCGAGTTCGCTCGACCCGACTCCGCCGTTCCCGAGATTTCACCGCCGAGTATCGGGGTTCTCCCCGATACGACCTCTCCGAGCACCAGGGTACACCCTGGTCGGCCGAGTACACTCGGCACCGCCACTTTCTTCTCCGCACACAGCTGGGGCCCTCCCCGGCTGGCCGAGTTCACTCGGCATTCAGACAGACAGACGAGGGGCGCACTCCCCCGTCAGCCGAGCACTTTCGGCAGGGAACGGGCACACCCGTTCTCCGATCTCAACGATCCGCCGACCTCGCGAAATATCCACCCTCGCGACAACACCCGCGACACGCGTGCACGTTTAAATTCACGCCGATTTAAAGGCCCGCGACGAACACGTGCGACACCGCCGCCGCCGCGCGCGCCCCGCGCCACCGAACTGCGCGCCGCGATCAGTATCGCGCCGACCGCCCGAGCGATATCTTATTTTATATTCACGCGCTATCCGTGCGCCGATCGCCGTCTCGCCCGTCCACGGCCACGAACATTAACGCGAAGATTCGGTGCATTCCATCGCACCACTATTAGTCAAATAAACATCGTTTTTTTGTTATAATTATCGCCTAACAATTTAATCACACCTTTCTGTCTCCAACGTCCTCGCTTCTCCTCCTGGTAACCGACTGACCGCTCTCCGCGCGGGAAAGCGAGACCGTTTTATAGTAAATAATGAATAAAAAACAAATGTAGGAAATATAATCTCGCCCACGTAATGCACGAAAACTATAACAAAACAATTATCGGTAATTGTAATATCTTTATTAACAATACATTGTAATATCTTTATTAACAATTAATAAACAAAATCATATAATTATATAAATAACAAAATACCAACCAATTTCTTTATATCGTCAAATATAACTTAGAAACTAAGAAACCTTTGTATATCAAACCTTTCACTTTTGTTCCATTTTAATAATAAATATAAAAGTTAATAACAAAATTGATAACAATAAAAAGGATATGAATAAGGAATAAAAGTCATAATGACAATATAACAAAATCCATGACAAAACATTTATTCAACATTTAGTTCACCTGATACATATCCTTATTTCAAAGATAAATTTTGTTGATGTCCTTATATGGATATATTTTCCTTGTATAAATACATTCTCCATCAAAAATCCTTTCGAAAACATAAATATAGTTTGTGGTTACGATTCTTAATTTCTTAAGATATAAACAAAATTAAGGGTATATGAAAGCACACACACACAAATATATATACATATATACGTAGATTTCCTTATAAGATAGTTTTCTTTATGAAATTATAAACAATCCCGATAGAAACATATTTTATCTCAGAAAAGAAATTCTACGATTTAAAATTCGTTTAATAAAATTTAAAAATAAATAAATTATTATATTAACAAATAATTATTATGAAAGATTTGGACAACACACAGGAAATCCTGCAACTTACCTCATAACACATACCTACCTAACTCGCACCGTTTAGAAGATATTTAAACAATTATAAACTTCCTTACATACGCTTACCTCAAAAACTCAAATCAGTTCAGTAGGCAAATCTCCGTATATAAACCAGTTCAACTTCTAGAAACCTTCATCCTAGACTTATATTTATAATTGTTACTTCTCTTTTTTCATTAACACTAATCCTATGGCTATGACAAAAATCTTGAATATTAATATGCATGGAACTACCCTAACGATTCAACCAATCACAATCAGAGCCATTTTGTACCTGAAAACATTTAATAAATAATGTATTACAAATGTAAAAAGAGTTATACTGATATATTTTAGATATACTAATTATACGATGTAATCATTATTATTATAAAAATTGTAAAGTATATCTAAAGTATATCTAAAACGATATTGCGATGATTAATATTTATTATAAAAGCTTAAATTCAAGCAAACTATATGTTTGTTAATTATAAGAAAGGAATTATTATAACGAAGTATAACTCTTTGAAAACAAAAATAGGTCGACCGAATAGTCATAAGTATGACTCATGGTCAGATTATAAGCAAAAATAAGCCAACGTTAAATATCAAGGCCGCCATAATACTTAGTCACAAGTGTGACTCATGATCAGTTTGTAAGCGAAAATAAGCCAACGTTAAATATCAAGGCCTCCATAATATTTTAGTATCACGAGTCATCGCTGACTTATGGTCAGTTTATAAGCGAAAGTAGGCTAATGTTAAATGTCAAGGGCGCCATAATATTTTAGTACCACGAGTCATCGCTGACTCATAGCAAATGTAGGCTAAGTCGACCGAATAGAAAACTATGTCAAGAACAATTAGAAGGTCTTAAATGCGTGAATCATAGCTGACTCATAATGAAAGGCTTTATTCAGACCTGTAGAATCATAACATTGGAATCTAGGTCACCCCTACTTCCATGTTTTGACAACATATAAAAACCTCAAGCGACGATACCTTTGCGCATTTATTCGTACGCACTCGCGCATTTTTCCCATTTCGTACTTACGATTCACATCCACTGACACTTACATTTTATTCGCATTCGCACTTGTACGCGCACGTACATTTTTGCACTTGTACTTCCACTCGCATTCGCTAAATATATATATATATCATTTATAACAGTGAATAAATTCCAATTCAAATACCACAAGTGTGATATTATATTATTCCTTATTCCCAAAATCGAAAATTCTTTCCTGAAAATAAAAGTCATTTCGACATTCCTGTTACCTACTTCCTTCGCAGTATCTAATCCTGAGGTTTTACCCTCTTAACCGCATGGAAAAGAATCTCAACAAATAACGTGTGAGTGTAGCTGTCGAGGATCTGTTGATTTCAGCTCCGTCCGATCTACCAGGACTTCCCAGGAGCGTTCCTTCTTCCATCGGATTCGTATTTTTCATAGCGTATGATGCGACACTCAAGAATTCCGGCAGATTATAAGAGGTTCCATCGAATTCCGGAATCATATCGTGAGCTTCTTTTAATCGTAAATATCCCGCTACCGTCTCGGACTGGTTTCGTATGTCTTCGAGTGTTCGTCCGTAGATTATGTCTAACGGTTCGTCACGGGGTTGTTCATTAGGCACTTGTGCGAATCGGTTTTCATTATGATCAAAAACCGTAATTTCTAGTTGACCCATTCGTTGTTCTTGTAGCGCGCAAATTCCTTCTAGCAATACATCTAATATTGATTCATTGTTCGGTTTTGATTGCTCTACTTTTCTGCATGAAGGGCCTGCCGAAGACTGAGACGTTCTATTTCCGCGTCTACTTCTGCGCGTTACCTCCGGTCCCCTAGTTTCCTCGCCACGAGGTGTACGTAATTGTCGTTCTGTCATGTTTCTATGCTCGAGGTTACGCGGAGCGTAATATTCTTCCGAATCGAAAATGTTATCGTCGTAAGATGTTAGCGAGAACTCTCTCCATTGTGAATTTTAGCTTTCATTTCCTTCAGAACATCTCGTTCTGGGATACAGTCTGTGTTCGTTCATTGGTTCCGGTATTAGGTTCTCGTCTACGACGTTGAACGGAAATATTCGCTCGATATGTGTGGATGGAGCACCGGCTCTCATTCGAGTGTCGCATTTCTAAATTTCGATGCACACTATCGCGGATATCGCGTACGGCTTCTTGGACTACACGCACGAAGGTAACAGGACTTCGCACTCTTTGTGTTCGCTCGCCGTGTAATCACTATATGGTCGGTTTCTATTTATTTCGCCGTTCGACATCAATGTCGCCATCGACATCTACCGCTTGCTTATAATTTTGCAATTTTTTCACTTACAGTATCGCTGCTAGCTTCATGCTTTCGTTGTCGCGTGTTATTGTCGTAGGTCGGTGCCTTCTCTGGTGTCGCTGATGCGATCGCTGGCTGCTCTACGTGTTCTTGTCGACTGGTGTCGATATATGTTGGGCGATACTGGCTCGCTGTTCTGCTGCCGCTGATAGCTGTAGGGTTGTCCTAGGTCGGCACTCAGCTATCTTTTTCATATTCTTTCGATTTGTAAGCTTGTTATTTTCTAAGAAGTCTTTTCCATCCGCCTGGTTTTCACAGGTCTTGTAATTTGAGAAAGTTTCTCTTCTGTCTGCAACCTTGGGGCTAATACTGCAGATCTTATGAAAGTTGCCAGAAAAGTTTTTTCTCTTTCTGCCCATTTTGTCTGCTATGGCTTATCCTCGATTTCTGCTGACTCGGTTAGCGATTATCCTCTCAGAGTGTATGAATTGTGAGGATAGTCGACAATCCCACCAAAATGTTGTAGCTCGGATTGGATTACAAGATTGCAATTAGGGAAAGTCTGGTTCGCCGAATCTTAGGAGTTAGAACTTCGAGCAGGATCGTAGGTGGAAAGTTTTTCTGGCCAAATATTATTACTCACTTTCGTTAAGTAGCTGATTTATTAGTACGGCTTCTTGACAATGTTTCGTATGAATTTCGCTATTACTGATAACGACTGGTCGTGACGAAGTACAACTGCCCTGTTATGTATTGTGACTGCCCGCTCTCGGTGATTTAGCGACTGTTTTTATAGTATTCTAGTAGTGTCGTCTTATAATTCTAAATCGGACCATATATGGTCAAAACAGCGCGCTCTCGCAAATTCCTCGTTCGCGCTCTGCTTTGGAATTTGCGGACTTGCTTTTGCATGCTTGCATTTCCGGCCGGCGTTTCCGTAGCACCAGCTATTCCGAGATTCGAGAATGATCATGAGGATAAAATATAATATGGCAAAAATAAGGAATAATTCGGGCTATAGCTCGTCCGGAATGAAAAGTGCAATTTTTGGAAGTGGGAAGGATCACGAGATCTAATTCGAATAAAGGTGAGATAGAAATACTACAAATTTGCCTTAGAAAACCAAGCAAAATCAAAGTCCAAAACGAATATACAAAATACACTATACACTTATATTCCAACAAGAACCTCTGAATCCGATCCTAAAAACATCACCTTTTCCTTGGCTGAAACGATAATTTCAGAAGATAAATTCATGATTGTTCTTAGATTGCCCAGAGATTCCGTCATTTCCGACGATATTACGAGTAAATATATTTGATAATAGTAATTTCAAGAGCAAACAGTAACCAAGAAAATAAAATTGAAGATTTAAAAATGGCACATCCTAATTCTTTTGCTACACTTAAATTCACGGTTGAAACTGTACCTTATTTTGGTGGTACAAATATTCCAGTAAATTATTTTATCGAAGGTTGTGAAAAAGCCAAATCTATGCTACCGGATAAAGCCGAACCACAATTTACTAAAATAATTAGAATAGTCGGTGAAGCGCGTTGTACTATTCAAGATCAAAATTTTAATAGCGTATCTCAATTAATTAAATATTTGAAACAAATCTACGGATCAATTAAAAATGTTTATCAACTCCAGGTATAATTGGGTGGCATATATCAAAAAATTGATGAAGATGTAACGTACGCTAACAAAGTAAAACTGCTAGGAAAACAAATATTAGAAGGTTATAAAAATTCAGGGAATACTCTTCCGGATCAAAATATAAAAACATCCTTAGAAAGAGACATGTGTAAATGTTTCATTAGAGAAACTTGAAATCAAGCAAAGAATAACTAGAAAACTTAAGCGTGCAAGAGACTGTACGCATTAGGATAAAAAGAAAGCTACCAGCGATGACAGATTTACGATAACGAGCCGGACTCAGGTCTGGTCAGGCTAAACAATAAGAGCATGACGCACGCGAAACGTGTCAAATATGCCGGAAGAAAAACCACTCACTTTGGGAACTGAAATTGTAATATGTCGAATTTGCAAGAAACGTGGACATTGCGCCGATAAATGCCGGCTTCGCAATCCTCAATCACGTCAATCGGTAAATATAATACGCGAAAATATTATCGTTTGTCAATTATGTTCTAAATCCGGTCACAATGCTAAAACTTGTCATGCAAATAATAACATGAAATCTCAATCTAATAACCGTTATTTGTCAATGATGCGATAGATCGGGTCACACAGCAAATAATTGGAAAAAAACAAAACGAACAACGAGCTATGGATAATAAAAGTAAAATCGCATGTCAAATTTGCAATAATTTTGGCCATGTTGCTAAAGATTGTCGCTCAAAATTAAATCAATTGATGTCCGAGTCTAAAAATACTTTAAATTGTCATTATTATAAAGAATAAGGGCATCTTCTCGAAGATTGTCAATTAAGAATCAAGTAACAACCATAGAAAATTAAATAACCCGGAAAACTCCAACAGCCTCTCGAAAACGGGTGCAAAAGGGGGCCGAAAGGGCCTCACACCCAACCAAGCCTCAAGAAACGAAGTAGTCAGAGAGATACGTCCGGTAACCTCGATAAGCATAGTCGTGTAACCCACCGTTTAAGTAAATATTCACAAATAATAAATTCTGTTATAACTTTATTAGTATAAATTCTGATATAACTTTAATGTTGGATACCGGTTCCGGACCGAATATAATTAAAGAAAATTTTATATCCGAAAACGAAATGATTAATTATAAAAATTTTTTAAATTAAATGGCATAAATAATTACCCCGTTTATACTCTCGGAGAAATCACTTTAACTCTTTTCGATAAACCGGTAAATTTCCATATAGTATCGGAAGATTTTCCAATTTCACAGTCCGGTATATTAACGATTTGTTCAAACAAACAAATCGAAAATTGACTACGCGCAAGGATACATAGACGAAAACTAGGATATATTGTCGAAAATTGACTACGCGACTATTATTTTGGTTGTGTATATCCTCACATCTCTTAAAAACATATGTAGCGAACCGGGTCGCGAACATCCAAGAGTTTACCGAGTTACGTGAATGGCGACAAGTGAAAATAGAAGACAATCCTGCGGATGCGACATTCAGGGGTCAACTACCTCACGATTTTTTACGAAATCAGACGTGGTCAACAGGACCTCTTGGTTAGATAGAAGATAAGCTCAAATGGCTTAACGAAATTATACCGATAATCAAAATACTCGTTGAAGAAAAACATTTGTTTAACAACCGCGTATAAGGACCTCGATATTCTCGACAGATACTCGTTCTATTCCAAAATGCTTAGGATCGTTGCATATTGCCTCCGCATTCGCCGGAGTAATAAACACGCCGGACTATTGAGCACAGAGAAAATTAACGAAGCCGAAATACGAATTTTGAAATTACTTCAAGCCGCTCGTTTCCCTAATAAAATCAAGGAATTAAACAAAGATTCAATGCAAACAAGATCAAGAGCAAACTCGCTAATTAAGATTTAAATCCATTTATGGCGAACGAGCTTGATACGTGTCAGGCGTCTTCGTCGGATCTTACTTTTACGCAAAAATATCCCATTTTATTTTCGAATCGCTGTCGATTGTATAATTCATGAGATACACAAAAAACATCACCACATCGGTATTCAAACAATTCTATATATTTTACATCAAAAATTCTGGCTATCAGATGGCCGAAATCAGGTACGGAAAATCATTTGCGCTTGTGGGCATTGCTTTCGATACCGTGTCGGCACAGTCGAATACAAGATGGGGGATCTCCCAGCGGCACGTGTATGCGTCTCTCCTCCATTTATTCACAGGCATTGAGTTCTGCGGTCCGTTTTATTAAAGAGAGGAAATTTCGGAATTGGACTCGTATTAAAGTTTACATTTGCGTGTTCGTATGCATGGCAATAAAGGCGGTACATCTGGAAGTAGCAAGCGACTTAACATCCGAGGGCTTTCTTGGAGCGTTGCCGTTTCACTGCAAGACGAGGTTTACCGGAGCATATTTATTCGAATAATGATATCAATTTTGTAGACGCGAATAACCAACTCAAAGAACTGTACACCTTAATCAATTCCGAAGAGCATAAAGTGTAACCAAATTCTCAAACGAATACCATATCAAATGGCATTTCATTCTCCCGGCTGCGCCCCACTTCGGCAGATTGTGGGAATCTACGGTAAAATTGTTTAAGCATTATTTCAAGCATGTGATAGGAGATTCTTTATTTACGTTCGAAAAGTTGAACACTTTTGCCGAAGTCAACGATAACGATTTTAAACTCTAGACCGATTACTACCATCTCGTCAGACTCGAGTGACTTGCTAGTGTTATCTCCCGCTCATTATCTTATTGGCAAACCAATAACGACTCTGCCGGAGAGCAATTTGACTGCTATTCCATACAATCGGTTATCTACTTGGCAGCATATATTCAAGGCAAAACTTTTGGGCACGATGGAGCCTGGAATGAATTACAAGTTAGCAGTAAATGGAATAAAGACGGTCCACAGCTCGACATTGGCACTGTCGTGATTATTAAGGATAAGATGCCATGTACTCAATGGGCATTAGGCAGGATCACGAAGCTGCACTCAGGTGAAGATGGCGTCACCCGGACGATTACCATCAAGACTCCATCCGGAGAAGTAACGAAGGTCGTAAAGTCAATCTGTCCTCTTCCGACTGAGCCGGATAAAAGTGATGATCAACGCGTATAATACAATACTGTAAAGATTTGTATCTATGCGATCTAGATTTAAAAATATTTTGTATTGTTGATCAGTAACTATCTCAACGGGGGGGGAGTATATTGCGTATGATAAATACAAAGGCGTATATAATATCGAATTATTCGAACATTCTTACGCACATCGACATATACATACATATTGCGAGATGCGATGACTGAGCGCATACTTGAAATGAATCGCAATTCGGCGAATCGCTTATGATCTCACCGCGCGAGTTTCATTTATGCTAAAATAATGCTGCTAAAACGATATCGACAACGGCGACGCGGATGAATCACGGTTTTCGCCACCGCGAGTCTCGTCAGCGATTAGGTAAATGATAGCAATCGAAAAATCTATATAAATCGGGGTGCCCGATGAAATCTCTTTCAGTTATACGATAGTTGGCCAGCGATTAAGATCGAAATCAGTACAACTCAAGAGTAGTATCTCTAGGCGTTGTCGCATCCAAGCGTATCATGCGAACGTTCTTTGAGAAGCAGTACGATTCAGAGCTAAGGCTCCCAAGCGCTGTCACATTACGTGACCCAGGGCTACGGCCCTCAGGCATCGTCGCGTATGCGATATTTATTCATCACGCTTGTGTGAGTAATGGATTGTGTGCGGATCTTTATAAGTGTACCTAAAATGATAATAAACGATTTTCAGACTATAAATGGCTTTTTTAAATTTACGCGAAAACATGAGTGGAAAATAAACCTTCTTCTCGAAACACTATATAACGATCTTAAATTAGATAACTTTGACTCTGAAAAATCTGCGCAAATTAACTAATAAAATTAGAGACTGTTAGCATTGCAAAAACGGAATTTATTAATACCGTGAAGTAATATTAAAGCGCGAATACAATTAATTTTTATCAACGCACCCACCAAATTAATTATTTATCATGGTTTAATAAAATACCCTCCCAAAGAGGGTCTCTGTTCGGAAATAATAAGCATTGTTTACCGACGGGTGGACAGCGAGGTGTCATAGCGATTTTTTATCGCTGACTGAGTGCCGAGACATAAACAGTGCTTTCGATTTGAGATCACGTTTTCACGCCTGATTCTCGAGAGAGCAGCTGTTCGTCCTTCTGAACGCATTCAATTCTTATTCATTTAAATCCTTAATTCTTAATTTTACAATTTACTCTGGGCTGGACGTAACAATACTATTGTTCAAATTCGTCAAATTGTATGCAGAATAAATTTTCGGTTTTGAAAAATTCTAAGATAAAGAAAAAAGAGCAGTAATATCGATATTAAATTGATTAATTTAATAATAATGTTAACAAGCATCTAATGTAAAATGATGGCAGTAATAAAACTTTTCCTCTTAAAAAATTGTTAAAAAAATTTATTTGGCGCACAGTTCGATATATTTAAAAGTGATATTTAAAATCACATAAGACGTATTACCATGAATATCCAGCTCTAATAAAGCTTGTTTTTAATTGATTATGTTTTCATATGTCGATCAACATTTTCTTATTATATGTAATCTTAACAGTCATCATTATTTTATCATCATTATTTTATCAATTTTAAATTGACGATTTAATATTTTTAATCAAAAAGTCGTATATAAAAACAATCCTTATTTATTTATTATTATATAGTTATTATTTGGTTATAATTGTACTAATATTTCTTTATATAGGATGTCCCAAAACTCCCGCATTTGGAATAGGCTACGTGATTTTTTATGCTAAAAGAAACAACTTTTTCCTTTAGCAAAATTGTGTGCGACGAGTAATTATTATAATAAATTAAATTAAGAGTGACGAATGAGCGCGCGTATGTGCATAACGGTCAGGGCCGGCGCACATTCTTCAGGCTTAATCTTTGACGACTTCACGTATTGTATTGTTTAAAACAACTTCACGTATTATATTGTTTAAAATATAATACAAGTTAACAAAATAAGTATTTGTATTCATCCTTTAATTAAAAGTAAAAAAATCAATTTTTTTACTTTTTGTGATTACGTACTCACATAATTAATAAGTATTCATTAAATTCAATATTTTTTTATTGTTATATGCAATTGCGCATACGACAATAAAAAAATAATTAAAATAATAGAATGCTCAGCTTATACACCATATAATTTACATTTATTTTTATTTCCAGATAATGCTACAAAATCAGACAATTTTTTAATTGAATTATTACGTAAAGAATGAATACAAATATTTATTTTGTTAACTTGTATTATATTTTAAACAATACAGTACGTGAAGTCATCAAAGATTAAGTACCAGATCGCGCCAGCCTGAGGAACGCGCACCAGCTCTGACCGCTACGCATATGCGCTACGCATATGCACGCTCATTCGTCACTTTTAATCTGATCCACTGTAAAAACTACTCGTCGCACGCAATTTTGCTAAAGGAAAAAGTTGTTTCTTTTAGCATAAAGAATCACATAGTGTACTCCAAATGCGGGAGTTTTGGGACACCCTGTATATATGATTTTATATACTATTATTTAGATTCGTCATATTACATGCAGAATAAATTTTCGGTTTTGAAAAATTCTTTCTTTCTTACTTGCCTTGATCCATCAAAATATCACGAAGACAATATCTCACGAAATAAACGCAGTAAGATCATGATGTAATTTTTTTTTTAAATTTATTAATTATTATTATTATTAATGTTGCACTATTATTATTATTAAATTATTAACCTCTCGATATGCAAAACTGTCATGTGTGATGACAGCTCACGAAGTAAGCGTGTGAGAGTACCAATCAGCATCGTGGAAAAGAGCCAACAATAAATTTCGAGATATGCGTATCGATGTAACATCTCTTTTTTTATAAAGGACTAGACATTATAAACGCGCGCGCGCTATTTTTATCTTTTTCAACAAAAGCAAAAATTAATATAATACTATTATACTATTATAATACTTTTAACTTCTTAATACACAATTGTTAAAACGATCCTCTGTGAGGTCAATATAATAACAGCTATTCATGAAGTTAGCGCAGCGAAAAAACCAATCCAAAACACCAAAAAAGCGTCGCGAAAAAGTAATAACAATAAACTTCGAAAGATGCGAGTAATCGATGTCATGTCTTTTTTTAGAAAGGACTAGAACAATACAGGCATGCACTACGCGTGCACCATTTATTTGGTTTTATAATGTTTAGAAGGGATGTATGGTACAACTCTGTTATAATAAATCCTTATTACAATTTCCTTCTTTCAGAAGTTATTCACTAAATAATAACCTCTCTCAATGAATCGATAAGTTTAACCAATGCATAATGACATTCGTTTTCGTTGCATACGAGATATTGAGATGTCAAGATCGAGAGAAATCAACCAATCGTGGAAAAGAGGTAACAATCAATTCGATTCGATTCAACACGGCCTTTTTTTAGATAGGATTACAATCATTTGAGTTCAGTTGGCGATGTGGAAATAAAGTTTTCTTTTTGAAAGAATTAGGGCTAGTATCACTTAGATCAGAATAGAAAGACTCTTCATTGAAAATTCAAATTTTTTTTTAATTAAAACTACTAACACATGGATTAGAGTAAAAAGACTCTTCAATGAAGATACAAAGATACATACTACTTAGGTTCTATTTTCTTAAAATAAAAGATATTACCAGTTATTTTATTTTTTATGCAAAAATATTTTTTATAATACATATTACTTAAGTTTAGTAAAATAAGATGTTTTCTACAGTACGCAATTTTTTGTAATAAAATTAGCACCACTTAGCACCAGTTATTGATATATTGCATCAAGTATTGATATCAAACTTTTATACAGATAATAATGACGACGTTTCTTAAAGTAAAAATTTACAAATCTTTATGTAGTAATATCTTCGGCATGTACGTCCCTTTATTTGACACCCTTTTTTATCTTTTTTTAAAAAGATAATTTTGTAATTATTATAAATACTTCTGTTCACCATATCCTCTCTATAAGGAATGTTAACAATACTATAGATAGTTATTCATAGTATTTCTCTCTAGTCTTTCTTTTTAAGGATGCCAACAATATTTACTAATACATATTTTTACACATTCTTTCTTTTTCTTTGAACTACCTGGAAATACCATAAAAAACTCTTCTTATTTTCAAAGAAATTCTATTGTTGTAGCCCGGATTGGGTTACAAGATTGTAATTAGGAAAAGTCGAGTTCGCCGAGTCTTAGGAGTTAGAATTCCGAGCAAGATCGTAGGTGGAAGATTCTTCTGATCAAATATTATTACTCACTTTTGTTAAGTAGCTGATTTATTGGTACGACTTCTTGACAATGTTTCGTGTGAATCTCGCTGTTATTGATAACGACTGGCCGTGACGAAGTACAACTGCCCTGTTACGTATTGTGTATGTGACTGTCCGCTCTCGGTGATTTAGCGGACGTTTTTATAGTATTCTAGTAGTGTCGCGTTATAATTCTAAATCGGATCATATATGGTCAAAACGGCGCGCTCTTGCAAATTCCTCGTTCGCGATCTACTTTGGAATTTGCGGACTTGCTTTTGCATGCTTGCATTTCCGGCCGGCGCTTCCGTAGCACCGGCTATTCCGATATTCAAGAATGAATCGTGAGGATAAGATATAATATGATAAGTGGCAAAAATAATATAAGAAGTAATTCGGACTACAACATCCTTCTCTCGCCAGGAAAGAAAAACAGAGTTTTTCGCATTACAATTCAATCCGATACATTTATAAAATTTTAAAATCGTGAACGTTTCTTCTGCGCATTTCGCTATTTTTATTTACATTTTTTGCTTTTTTTTCTTATAATTACACTTATTATTCCTGTTACAATTATAATTATTAATGTTCCGCTGAAACCAACAGGGTAGGTAAATGTACGTTTGGTTCCTCATCTAGTTGTTTATTTAATTCATCTATTTTTGTGCTTAATCTTGTTAATTCTAACGGGTCTTTTACTATCGGTCGCAGTTTCATTTTTTCTGTGAGCTGTTTTGCACCTTTGATATCCTTTGATACTAACGTTAAATTAACGTAAATTGTATTCCGGTAAATGTGCTCGTACATAACGGGTCGCTATCTGTCGTCGCGTGACTATCGTTATTTTGCGGCGTCGTTAATTTACAATCGCCGTTTAATTTTACCTTATCTGTATCATTTATCTCTAGTTTTCTTGTTTCCGACTTATCACATTGAATTTCTATTTTTTGGTTTACTTGTGCGGAATATAGCCATGCTTGTGATTCTATTAGCATTAACCATAATGAGATATCGGAAATTATACGTCCTTGTTCGCAATTCTGGAGCTATTCGGGCGCGTTTATATAAATTTGCACTTCGCATGACGCGTCCGTACCTATGTAATAGATGGGAAAATTTCGTTTGCACATGTAAATTTGATCGTTTTGCACGCATTTAGTTCACGCTCTTCCAATAATATATAATGATTTTCTTTATCTACTGCTATTAAGGCGTAATTTACCCGTATGAATGTAAGATATTCGCGTGTTCGCGTATGTTTGGGAACGGTATTGGTTTTATTAATTTGAATGTCAGGAAAGCGATTATTGGAAATCGGATATATAATACAAAGTGTTTTTATAAAAAGGGGAATATCTCGTTAGTGTTTATCTCATTATTCATTTTGTTCAGTTTTTTTGTTTGTGTTTTTTTGTTAATTCTGTCAGATCTGTCGGGTCTTGTATTACTTTTAATTTAATTTTTTCTGTTTTGTTCGCTTTGAGGGTTTCGCTCAGTATGGTAATGTTATAATCTGATAGATAAGTTTTTATTTCTTTTCCATGGTTGATAATTTTTTATTAACGCGTCCGCTGTAACTATCTTACAATTATTTGATAATGTTATTTTTCCCGTATTTGTAATAGTTTTTCGCATTTCTTTATTATTTTTACATGAGATTGTAATAGTTTGTTTCGTTGGTGTAGAGTATAACCAAGAGTGTGAATTACTTAAGGCTATCCATATGTTATTTTTTATTGATGTGTATTTAATTTTATAATTTTTATAACGGTTATCGGTTTCTATATATATCTATTTCGCATAGTGGGTCGATCTTAACATTGCTAATCGGGAAAATTTGTTCACACAAATATTTTTCATTTATTTCCTTACATTATCTTAATTTTTCAGTGAGTCAGTCTTGCATACGCGTGTCTATCAATATCTAGGGCTATCAGTGGGTTGTTTATTTCTATTAATGCGGACGGATGTTTTGCTTGTGTGATACAGATAGCGGTATTATGTTTAGTATGTCGGAAGTGAAATTAGCGGGAAATGTAGGATTGTATAAACTGTTTTATATAGTATAGTCTGTTTTGTCGCAATGCGCGCTTATCGTCGTTACTTTTTCTATCGTAGTCCAATCCTCTTCCCTTATTTTAAATGAGAAATATAATCCTTGAGGTATTTGTGTGGTTGCTTCCTTAAGGTTTTCCATTATGTCCTCTAGTGGTATCAGTCGCGGATGTAATATTCCACTTTTTATCGCAGTTAAAAATAAATATTCTAGTGTGTCTTCCGCGTGTTGTGTCAATTCGTCAAGTATTGCATTGGTAATTATAAAATGTTCCTTTATGTTTTCGCTACTTATTTCTTATTTATTGTTGTTTCTAACTTTTTGATTGCGTCAGCTAAAATGTTTTCGTTATCTTGAATTATCTTTTCGTGGTTGTTTATATGCGCTATCGTCGCGTTTATAATTTTGATTTGATTTTTTTATTATGCTCTGTTGTTTGCTGTTTGTTATGTAAAATGTTTAATTGTTCGTTGATTAATTTTCTGTCATCGTTGTCCATTGTTCCAAATAATATCTTGGCAACAGTTCCTATTCCATCTATCAATCCTCGTTTGTTTTCGTATTTTGTGTCTTACAGAGAGTTTATTTTTTTCGTTAAATGTTTTAATCGCTAGTAATTATTTTCAATTATATTATTATAGTTGTGACATGACCCTTTGTTTGTAAGTTGTAACATAGTGCATACATTTTGTGTTTTAAGAATGTATTCTTCTATTTGCTCTGCTCGTTTTTCGATTGGTGAGATATCTTTTTATAACTATTTTCCAGAATGAATCGATTACGTTCAGTTTTCCTATTTCCTCGAAGTATATTCCGGGATGGTGTTCGTTCTCTACTTCAAATGGTAATTTTTCTTTTCCTTCCATAACTCCATTGGTTATCCATACCTTTATTCTGCAATGTTAAAATAAAATTTCTTATTCTTCATGAAGAGTTTGCAATATTCGAAATCGGCGTTTCTTTTTTATCATATTCCTGGCGTAATATTACTTTATTCTTATTTCGCTATCTTAGTTAAAAGGATTCTCCTTTGGACCTGTTGAGCTTGCTTTTTATAATGTTTTATAATGTTTATCATTTCTCCTGGTGTCTTTTTTATTATATCGATGTTAAGTATTTTGTGTGACTCTTCTAATATTTATATATCTTTTTTGCGATGAGTCTACTGCCTGCATCTCGTCAGTTGTTGAGACGTCTTCGAAATGAGTTCCCACGAAAATTGCTCCGATCGCATCGCCGCTGATGTTCGACGCCGGTGCAGCGGCGGAAGCGTCGTCTGATGAAGGCTTTGACGTCGAAGTCAACGATGCGGACGTTGAAGAGTTTATGGCCCTACCGCTCGGGTGCATTTCCGTCGCGAGAATGGTTAGATAATGGTTAGTGAATCGGTTTTATACTAATGGTGTTTTCCACGTCTGCGAGGACTGCATTTGGTTCGCCACCGATAATGCTCCCGGTAGAGTTGTCAAATTGATGCGTGGAACTCTATGAGTTGCTTGTGTCCATTCCTGAGGTCGTTTTGGCTGACGTGGAGATAGATTCGGGAGATGACCCGGATGATCCGTTGGAGGATTTGCCAGCCGACGGTCTGGATGAGGACAATGTGGGGGATGACCCGGCGGCCAATCCCGCGGAGACGAGGGGCCGCTCTCCTGGGGCCTAATTTTGTGGATGCTTCGTGTGCTTTGTAGTTTATAGTGTAGTTTATAGTATTATTTGCTTAGTTAGTTGTGTAGTTGTTAGTTTTAGTTTTTTAGTGAGTTGAATTTATTATTACGAGGGTAGTGAAAAGTTTTGAGCCTTAACATGAAGATGATTCGTCAAAACCATTCTAGTACTACAATAGTATATGCTTTGAAAGACTTTTGTGAAAATTTCAGCCATTTTGGACGCTCAGTTGTTGTTTGACAATCGTTTGTGTCAGTCGATGTCAGTGTTTTTGTAAAAATGGAAAAAATTGAATATTGTGCCGTGATTAAATTCTTATATTTGAAAGGCAATACGCCTGCGCAAATTAAAATCGAGTTGGATACTGTTTACGGGGACTCTGCCCCATCATTTGCCACCGTAAAAAGATGGGCAGCTGAATTTAAACGTGGTCGTATCAGCTTGACTGATGATGAGTGTTCGGAACGGCCAAAAACTGCAACCACCACTGATAACATAAAAAATGTTTACCAAATGGTACTGGACGATTGTCGAATCAAGGTTAGAGAGATAGCAGAGGCTATAGGCATATCGAAAGAACGCGTTTGTCATATATTGACTGAAGAATTGGATATGCGCAAGCTATCCGCGCGTTGGGTGCCGCGCTTGCTCACTTTGGACCAAAAACAAATTCGAATGAACATTTCCAAGGCCCTGTTGGAGCGGTTCAAGCGAAACGAGTCAGATTTTCTGCATCGATTCATAACTGTAGATGAAACTTGGATTCACCACTACACTCCAGAGACAAAAGAACAGTCAAAACAGTGGACTGCAAAGGGTGAACCTGCTCCGAAAAAGATGAAGACGGTTCCATCAGCTGGGAAGGTAATGGCGACTGTTTTTTGAGATAGTCACGGAATTGTGTTTATCGACTATCTTGAAAAAGGTAAAACAATAACGGGAGCGTATTACGCATCATTACTTGATAAGCTGAAGGCAGAAATTGCAAAAAAACAGCTGTATTTGAAGAAGAAGAAAGTGCTGTTCCATGAAGACAACGCACCTGCTCACACTTCGACTTTCGCCATGGTCAAAATTCGAACTGCACTTCGAATTGGTTGACTACCCACCGTATTCAGATCTGACCTCCAGCAACTTTTTCCTGTTTCCTAAGCTTAAGGTTTCGCTTGGAGGACAGAGATTTTCATCGAACGAGAAGGTCATTGCATACGTAAACGCTTATTTGGCGGAGCAAGATGCTAACTACTATTAGGTGTACAAAAAAGTTCTGAGCTTTAGATTTCATACAACCGAAATAACAATTTAAATTTTATATATCTTCCCGCCCTTTTGCGGTTTTAAAGCGTTGACATTTGGCCTTCTAAAATGCTATACGGTTTGGCGTTTGATGCACATAACCTCAAAAATCAATAATGTTCACGATGGCAATAACAAAAGAGCATTCGATTTTCCATCCACTTCGCGTTTCATCTGAAGAAAAATGCTGCTGAAGCTACTGCAATGATTTGTGCTGCATATGGAGAGAACGCTGTAAGTCATACTACATGTAAAAGATATCAAAAATTTCGCCAAGGAGATTTCAGTCTTGAAGATGAACCGCGTGCTGGACGCCCTCAAAAGATTGAAATGGACGAATTGCAAGCTGCTGGATATAAACTCTGCGCAAACTGAAAAAAAGCTTGCAGAACAGCTTGGCGTTCTACGCAGCAAACTATTTCCGTATGTTTACATGGGAAATCTTCAGAAGGAAGGCAGATGGGTTCCGCATGAATTGTTCGAAGGCAACAAAAATCGTCGGCGTGACACTGCACTCATTTTGCTTTCAAAGTTCCGGAAAAAAGATTTTGTGCACAAAATTATTACAGGCGATGAAAAGTGGATTCTTTATGATAACCCTAAACGTAGAAAACCATGGGTTGACCCTGGTCAATCTTCGACATTGACGCCAAAGCCCAATATCCACGCCGGTTTTGCTCTGTATCTGGTGGGATTGGAAAGGTGTGTTGTATTACAAGTTGTTACAACCGGGTGAAACAATCACGGCAGACCGCTACCAACAACAATTGACCAATTTGAGCGATGCATTAGAAGAAAAGAGGCCATTTACTGGCCAAGGACGTCGTAAAATGATTTTGCTTCATGACAATGCTCGACTACATATTGTGAAAGCGACTCAGGACCATATCTTTGCGTTAGGCTGGGAACTTCTCCCGCACGCGGCGTATAGCCCAGACATGGCGCCTTCCGATTACTACCTATTCCGGCCGCAGCATCATTTGGCTAATACACATTTCGTGAGATTTGAAGAGATACGAAAATGCATTGATGACTTTATCGCTTCGAAGCTTCTATCCTCCGGTGAGCTATTATATATACTATTCCGATGAGCTTCTATCGTCAAGGAATTCGCAAGCAACCCGAAAGATGGCAAAAGGTCGTTGATGCAAATGGGGAATATTTCGCTGATTAATATTTTTTTGTTTATTTTTGAATAAAGATTGAATTTTACAAAAAAAAGCTCAGAACTTTTTTGTACACCTAATATTTGGAGGGGTTAAAGAGGTTAGAGTATCGATGGGAAAAGTGTATCGACTTAAAAGGAGATTATATTGAAAAATAAAAAATAAAACTATATTTGACCGAAAAAATACTTATTTCTATGTTAACTCAAAACTTTTCAGACTACCCTCGTAAATGGAAATGGATTATTGGCGCTATTCTTTGGATCTGCTGTTTTTCTTTTAAGTCCCACTGTTTTTTATTTTTATAATTTTATATTTTTTATTATGCGCTTTTACTTTTTCTTTTTAATTTTCAACAAACGTCTTGATTCGGTTCGCGTGCACGTTTATTGTTCGGCGGCCCATTATTTTATAATTTACGTCCGTTTTTTCTAAAATTACATAGGATCCGATCCATAACGCATCTAATTTTTTCGATCGCCCTCGTCGAACTATTTCGTCGTGTAGTAGTACTTTGTCTCCTACTTCGAATGTGCGTATTTTTGTTTTTCTATTGTAGTTTTCCTTTGTCGTAGTTTTGCTTTTTGTTTTTCCTCTTTGATGCTTTCTTTAGCTATTTGGTTCGCAGCTCATATTCTTTCGCGGAGTTCTTGTGCATAATCATCGTATGTGTACGATGGTTTAGGTGAGCTAGTTAGGGCCGTAAACCAGTTCGAACGGCGTGAAACCCGTAGCTGTGTGCGGTGTCGTATTATATGCAAACATTGCATACATATCCATTCATCTCAATCTGTCTGATCGTCGTTAATGTCGTAAATATAATGTCGTAAATATTCGGTTAATTTCCGGTGTGATCTTCAAATGCTCCGTTTGTTTTCGGATAATAGGCCGTTGTTTGCAATTTTTGTATTTTTAGTAATTTACATGTTTTTAAATATTAAATTCACTAGTGAAGTTTGTTCCTTGGTCGGTCAGGATTTTATCTTCGGGATTTCGATATGATTATTCTAATATGATTTTTGTTATAAACTCTTTTGCTATTGTTGTCACCTCTTGGTTTCGTACCGGTATTCCTTTGCTAAATTTTGTTAAGCTGTTCTGAAATGTCAATATATATTTGTTTCCCATCGTTGTTATAGGCAAAGGTCCTACGATATCTAACGCGCATTTTTCAAATGGTTTTGTTGGCGTATCTGTTAGCATTAAAGGTGTTTTAGCGCGTCGTTGCAATTTATTCTTCTGGCAATGTTCGCATTTTCAAATGTATTGTTCAACATCTCGTTTTAATCCTGGCCAGTTGTGATGTAATCGTATTCTATTTATTGTGCGTTCAACGTCCTGGTGTCCTCCTACAGGTGCGTCATAGTACTCATATAATTTGTTTTTTATCTTCTTCTTCGTATTGCTTTTCTGACGTAGCGTCATCAATTTGTTGTTCTTCTGTTATTGCCGCTATGTTACGGCTTAATGCAGCAGCGGTAGCGTTGGCTTTCCCAGCTTTGTGTATTATTTCGTAATCGTATTCTTCCAATTTTAATCTCCATCTGATTAAATGTGATCCGAGATCTGTTACGTTGAATAACTATTTTATAATTTAATAGTTTATGGTCAGTAATTATTTTAAATTTTGTCCCGTATAAGTAAGGTCTGAAATGTTTTACTACCCATACTACTGCGAGTAATTCTTTTTCACTCGTATTATAATTCTGTTCCGCTCGTGATAATACACGGCTGGCATACGCGTCGGTCTTGACCTACCTCGCCTTGCATAGTTTGATGCATCCGTGGTTAGGAGGAATTCTCGTGAAGTCGGGATATTTCAATATCGGTGCCGTCGTTAATTTATTTCTTTAGTGTGTCAACACAGCAAATGCATTTTGCTGTGTTTCGATCCATTCGAATTTCTCTCCCTTTTTTGTGAGTTTTGTTAATGGTTTTGCAATTCGTGAGGAATCTTCGATAAATTTTCTGTAGTATCCGACTAATCCAATGAATGATTGCACGTCTTTTATCTTTTTAAGGCGTAGGAAAGTTTTTTACGGCGTGCAATTTTGATTAATCTGGCGAAATTTCATTTTCAGTAATTATGTTCTAAATAGGCTACTTCTTTTCGTAAAAATTCGCACTTATCCGGTTGGAGCTTTAAATTGTTCTCTCTTAGTCTTTGAAGGACTAATTTTAATCTTTTGTTATGTTCTGTAAGGCTAGTACATTAAATACAATGTCATCGAGATATACTAGACATTTAATTCCTTGCAAACCTGTTAAAATTGAATTCATTAAGCGTTGGAAGGTTGTAGGTGCGTTTTTTAAACCAAATGGCATTCTATTAAATTTGTAATAACCGTAATGGCATTCTATTAAATTTGTAATGACCGATTTGTATGACGTAGAGAATGCAGTTTTATTTTTATTTTGTTCCATTGGTATCTGCTGATAACCTGATGCGAGATCCAATGTCATGTAGTATTTCGCGTTGCCCAACTGGTCAAGTATATCTGTTATGTTGAGCAACGGGAATGAATCTGTGAGATCATTTAATTTTCTGAAATCTACTACAATTCGTAATTTTGTTTTTCCTGAAGCGTCTGTCTTTTTCGGCATGACTAATAGTGGTGCGTTCCATTGGCTGACGCTCGGTCTTATAATTTCCTGCATTAGCATTTCTTGAATTTGTTTGTTTGCTCGTTTTTATGCTTTTCAGGTAAACGATAAGGTCGTACGTTTACTGGTGACGAATCTGTTCCATTACTTATCATTACTTCGTGCTTAATTTTTGTTGTGCACGTTAATGTGTCTCTTTCTAGGTGAAATACGTCATTATACTCGTGATATAATTCTAGTATCGATTTTCGTTCTTCTGTATTTAAATGTTCTGTGCGTAAGAAATTGTTTATTTATTCTTCTCGAGAGATTTGTATTTTTATTTCTTGTCTATATTGCGTTCACAGATTCTTGTGTTATCTTTTCTTGTATATTTAGCTCTTCTAATATTACTTGCGGTACCTGGTTTTTTCTTCTTCAGTAATATTTAGTATACTGATTGGGCATGTGTAATTTCGGTTCGACGAAGTAACATCCAATAAAAATTCCAGGTATCATTTCCTCTGGTTTTGTCAATCCAATTATGTTTTGATTAGTCGTGGCTTGCACGATTGTTTCACTGCGCGGCCGTAAAATTACCTACAGTTTACTGTAGGTAAAGTTTGAAATTCGTATTTCTAAATTGCACAGAATTTGTTTTTGGATTGAACGCAGTTATATATTGCCAAATAAAATCTGCTCCTAGGATCGCGTCGTATTCCATTGGCGCGTTATCTTGCACTATGTATACGGGATGTCGTATCTTTTTTCGCGACAGTTGAACCGTAATATGTGTTTTGCCCAATTATTATCTTATGTCCTGTTAGCTTAATTTTGTCCTTGTAGATTAGGACGTGATCTAGTAAATGTTTTAATTTTATTATTGTTGCTGATGCGCCCGTATCAAACAAGAAATTTATTTTTCTACTTTTGGCTTCTGCAATTGGTAATGATCGCGTTTAGTCCGGTATTGACAAGCGACCCCTTGACGTGTGCCACCCGATACTCTGACGCGGGACGCGGAACGGTCGGTTTACTTTCGCCAGTTTCGCTCTTTTTATTTTTAAAGTTTTTCGCGGAATTTTCTCTTCGCGAATTCAAAAAAATTTTTCTGAATTTTTACTGTTTTCTGATTTTCCGTTCGTGGCCTATCTTTTTGCAATAGCTACATTGTTTTTCGATTGTATTTATTCGTGGTTGTCCTTCCGGTTTAGGTAGGGTGTGTCTATTTATGAAACGGTTAATCCTGCAATCGCCGTGTCCGTAATGATCGATTTTTTCGCATTTCTCGCAACGCGGACTTGGTGGATGCGCTTTAAATATTGGCCGGTTTCGATAGGTTTGCGTTCGAGTGCTAGGCCCTCGCGTTTTTTCTTCCGCGGTTACTCCTGCGATCGCTTCATGTATTGTTTGGTATCGCTGCGATCGTACGATCAATTTAATCTCTTCATGTAACCCGTTTTGGTAATTGTAAAGTGCTTTTATATTTTCTAAGATCGCGCGTTGTGGCTCGACTGTATGGCTTTTGCCTTCTTCCATAGATTCGTACAATTCCATGGCTAAATTGTCTGTTCGTCTACCGAATTCTTGCGCGCTCTCATTTGGTTTTTGTTTGAGCGAGTTAAACTCGAGTTGCAAATGTGCGGTGCTTTGTTTGCTCAAATATTCCTTTTCCAATTCTCGTTTTAATTGCTCGAAGTTTACTATATCTTGCGTACGGAAATCCATCATGGCCTTGCCTTTGAATTTGATGCAAAGGATGGCTTCTAATAAAAAATGTTCATTTGCAGCGTATTTTTTATCGCGTACGTGCTTGCGTTTAGAAATTCGTACATGCATCCTCGTGACGTGCCGTCGATCTCTGGGATCATGTTACGCGCGTCTTTCAATGTTAGAAATACCAGTTTCCTGGTATTGATTTCGTATGTCCTAATACGAATGTCCGTAAGTTATTATAAATCTAACGGGTGCGGCAGAAAATCTTGCGATACTCTCGTTCATTCGCCCATAAGTAATTGTGCCGGCTGGCTTAATCCGTTCACTTGTACGGAGATCGCGTATTTCATCTATTAATTCATGAAGCATGATATTTTCGGGCTGTACGTCAATTGTGACGCGGCGGTTTATTCGATTTTTTTGCGGTCCATGTTTATCAACCGAATGCCGTAGTTGCAAAATTTCATTGTCGATTTCGTTCTGTTGTTCGACGGGTGAGTGGGCCATTTCGTTTATTAATGATTGGTATATGTTGTAAGAGTCAAATAGGTTTCCGTCTCGTAAGTTTGTTTGTGTGTGTTTGCGTGCCTGTACGTGTATGTCAATGTGGGAGTCGGTGTCGTTTAATGCGAGCAAGCTATAATCTTCTTCGTCGTATGGAAATTCGCGCTCGGTTATAACGTGAACGTCTTCGTCACTTTCGTATCTTAATACACGGCGCACGTTATCGCATATTTCTTTTAACGTGTTTCTCGCAGAGCTAGTGTGCGGAAATTCTAGGGGGTTGTTTGTTGGCCGCGATTTTAGCCAAGTCGCATATGCTAGGCTGTCCTTCGCTGCGGACATTCGCTTTATAAAATGTGATTTTTCTAACTTACATTAGAAGACAGATCGAATACGCTCGCATGGTCGCTGCTTGTGCTGGCGTGTCAGTTGGCTGCGCGTAGTAATGCGTGTCGGTGAAGCGTCCTCGCTACCTGGTGTCGGTGTACGGTCGGCGTTGGCTGATTCTCGATGCTCGTAGAATCTCCGCTGCTGTCGTCGTTGCTCCGCTGCCACTGGACACTCATTGTCGTAGGTCGGTACTCTGCTGACTTTACACTGACACAATTTCGTGGGCGGCTTATTTTTTGACGGAGCTTTTTCCGTCCGTCTGTTTTCTACAGGTCTTGTATTTTCGACTTATAGGAAATTTGATTCTTCTGCCTGCAGCTTATAATCTTAATCTACTGCAGGTCTTATTTTGTTTTGCTAAAAAATTTTTCTCACTTCTTCTGCCCGTAATGCAATGCGTCGGGGCTTACTCTTTCGATTCTGCTAGCTTGATCAACGATCCTCTCAAGTTGTTGTTCTTGGGGGATAGTTTTGACAATCCCACTGTTGCCACCAAAAATGTTGTACCCCGGATGGATTACGACGTTATATTCAGGATAATCGGGTTCGCCAACCTTAAGGAGTTGGAACTCCGAACAGGATTAAAGAAAGGTAGGGTCTTCGTGAAATCATTGACATATACTTCCTTTAATTTAATTGATTTATTTTAACAGTGCACAAATACTTGATATTATAACGATTATATTTTACACACGATTACGCGTCATCGGGCGGCTCGGCGCGTCTCGCGTTACTCTGGCGGCCGACGACTGAGTGTGACATCTGAGCTGCTGATAATATGGCTCGCGTGAACTTCGCGGGATGCCGTAATATCTTGCGCGACTTTTATAATTTATATTAATTCCGCATGACTTATAATTTCTCCTTTATTCTGCCTTGTGTAACCGATTATATAGACTGATCGATGCCTGATCAGCATTTCGGTCAGTTGATTGCGTAATATTGATTGATCATCTTTTATGTCCAGCCCAGAGTAAGTTCTAAAATTAAGAATTAAGGATTTAAATGAATGAGAATTGAATGAGCTCGGAGGGACGAACAGCTAATCTCTCGAGAGTCAGGCGTGGAAATGATTTCGAATCGAACGTACTGTTTATGCCTCGACACTGCGTCAGCGATAAAGAAAGAATCGCTATGACTCCTCACTGTAGACGTACGTTCATCGGTCGTTTTTTGGTAAAGAAACTTAATTTTTACTACCAGGGAAAGATTTCATGCGATAAATGGGATGGAGAAAAGAGATCAAGGGTTTTACAAAAAAAAAAATAAAAATAAAAATTAAAATTTAAACATTGATTTTAATTAGCAAAATAAAAAAACGGAAGAAACAAGAGAAAAAATATGTGTGTAGGTGTGTGTATGTATGTATGTGTGATATCGCGGGTGTTACATAAGTACGAAAGCCATTGGGTAGGATTCTTATGAGGGAAAGTGTGAATGTATGAGTAAATCTTTAGTATGATAACCCGGTAATTAATATTCTTTGATTAGCTTAAGTAGTGATTACATAATAAGTAAAATGGAGAAAAGATTATAAAAATATAATAAGAAAAATAATAAGAATTGTATATAATATATATAGGATGTAACTAAAGATTTATGTAACTAAAGATGAGGAGGGGAGCATTTTTGATGTTTCTCGGAAGGTGGAGTTATTAGATCGATAGAACGGGATTTTTCGTCTTCTAAATCTAAATCTTCAAAGAGAGGTTCACCATCTCGGAATAGAGGACCTAGGGGAATAGGGCGTAGAAGTCGAGAAGGTATTCTGCATCGAATGCACAGGAGAATAACTAGATGCGATTGATATTGATATTGGTTGATATTGACGTTGTATCGAGGCGGAAGAAGGAATCGAGTTAAATGAAGATGGTAAAACTGGTTCAGGGGACAGGTGAGGAAGCGATACTGAAAGTTAGTTGAGAGAGGATTCAGGAGCAATAATATTTAATGTCGACTCTTTCGATATCTGCTTAGACTTCTTGATTCGGCCCTGACATTTCCGTCGATTCCAACTGTAACGACGACGATGGGACCGTTTTTTAGTATGACGTTTAGTATGGTCGAATTTTAGAAGTTGGGACTTCCGTTTGATTCATTAGGGGGAAAAGGATTGATAAATGAAGAGAGATGTGAATACGTATGAGGGAGAGAAAAGAAAGGTCAACCAGGAGCTTTATGTAACTCAGACGTTTAAATAAAGAAAAAGTAAGGAAAGCAACCGGGAGCCTTGAATAGCTCAAACCAGTAAAATAAAAAAGAAGGAAAAACAACCGGGAGCCTTGAATAGCTCTAACCAGTTAAATAGAAAGAAAGGAAAAACAACCGGGAGTCTTGTACAGCTCTAACCAGTTAGAGTAAGAGAGAAAAAGAAAAAGGAAGGAAGAAATAAATTTGAGTAACATGGAATAAAGGAAAGAAATAAAAATCCGAACTTTATAATTGAAATAGATAAACAATAAACTTAGAACTTACTCAATTGGCCGGTTATTTCGAGAAAAAAAAAACAAGGTTTTCTCCAGCAAATTAAGATTTAATGCACTGAGTTGAAATATTTTAAACAGTTAACTGAGAAGCTATGATAGTGATGAAAAATATATTTAATAATGCTACCGCGGTTCGAAAGGAGCCCTATTTATATGGGATGATCGGATCTTGATCCGAATCTTGGTTGAGGAGTGAGGAATGACGGTAACAAAAAGTCTGAGGTAGTGTAGGTAGGATGTTTATATTAGATATCGTTTTCGCTCGTGTTTGGCACGTGCTAATGTACAGTATTAGGACAATTACAGTATTAGGACTTGCGACAGCTCTAACTCTAATTGCGACAGCTCTAATAATAATATTTCTTTGCGTATTCTTTTAAAATTAAGGGTATCATAATAATAGTCAGAGTGGTTGCAAATCTGTCTCTTGTTTCTTGAAATTCAGTATAATTCAGTATCTTATCAATGGAAGAAGAAACCAATACTTTTATATAAAGAAAATTGTATTATTCTTCTTTTTTTTGGAAAGAAAAGAATCGTGGAGTCCATTGGACGTAATAGTATATAAAATCACTAAAGAAACATTAGCACAAGTATCCAGTTACAATCGAATAAGGATTGTTTTTTTATACGATTTTTGTATTGAAAATACTAATCATCAATATTGACGCGGGGGTACTAAAACTGAAACCTCAGTTTCCAGTCTCAACTTGTACGCCTTGAAACACACATGCACGCACACGCACACACACACACACACACACACACACACACACACACACACACACACACACACACACACACACACACACACACACACACACACACACACAAAAGAGGTGTAAAGAGGGGCAACTTGCGCGTGGTAAATCTTGAGTAATACTAATGCCGGCGATGCTGTAAACATACCTTATAACTCGAAAAGTACTTAATGAAAAAATATTTTGTTATAAAATATGTTAAAAAATATATTATTGTTTTAGAAAGCTCTCGAGGTAAGCTACAAGAATATGTAATAAAAAATGGGAGGTTCCATTTAAAAAATTCAAAGTGACCTTGCCTTCATCTTGATAACGCCCAAAATCAAAGTAATGGTACTATCTTATGTCTCCCTCGAAGTCACAAAACTTTTGTCTAAAACAATTTTTTCTTAAATGCATTATTCAAGAGAAATTTGAGGTCGTCATTTAAAATGGGACACCCTATATATATATATATATATATATATATATATATATATATATAGGGTGTCCATTATATAGGTATATATACAGGTGTGTGTATATATATATTGCAGCCACGCTGTGGCACGTGATGGGAATAGGCTGGCACACACGCTAGCATAAACGCTCGTCCGTGTACGCACATGAAATGGCATACGGCTCTACTTCACTAGGCCGCAGAAGACTCGCGTGGGCATAACACTATATATATACTCGTATATTGTATAAGAATTGGCATCCTTAACCATATAAAAAAAAAAGCGAAGCGCTCTCCGGAGCAACGTGTTTGTTTATGTGATTGTTCGGCGCGGTGACTCGTGGCGTGTATCTGCCGAATGTCTGTAGTTGTTCTAATTTGAATAAAATCTTTGTTTTATAAAGAAGTGTTGTTCATTGCCGAGCGCAACTTCTTTCGGATTACGCGTGTGCGCGGTAACACGAAAGAGTGCGAGAATAGTGACCGTCGCGGACGTAACATTTTGGGGGCTCGTCTGGGATACCACGGCAATATTTTGACGACGATATTAAACAATGACTTCAATAACGAATTTGAGGAAAAGGCCTGGAGACGCCGGAAGCGGCGACATTGACGTCGATTTTGCAGGCTATCATTGAGGAGGTATGCCTACTGAGGAAGGAATCGTCGCGCAGAGAGATTGAATTCGCAGCGTAGTTACGACAGCGCGACGAGGAAATCAACAGCTTAGAGGAGCAATATAGATAAGTCCTTCCAATAATAGAGTCGCGTTAGAAAACGAAAATGTCGCGCGCGGACACGCGGAGTTATAAATTAAAAACGCGTGGTTATAAATTAAAGCCCGATTTTCATGAGGAGGGAGTTCTGTTGCGAGAGTTCTTTTCGCAATTCGAGTTAATTGCATGGGCGAATCAATGGAATGATACCGCGAAAGCGTTGACTTCATTTGAGAGAAAAAACGGTGTGGAGTGTTTGGTTCTTGAGGGAATACGCGAGGGAGAGAATTTTGGATTCGTGGAATTGAGAGCCAGACTAGAATTGCATTTCGGCGAAGCGCATTCCTCAGACCTATTACTCTTTATTTACGAATAGGAAACAAAAATTTGGTGAGGATTTGGCAACATTCGATTCCGAAATGGAAAGGCTGTCGCGATTGGCATATCCAGAAACACGCGATTCAGGATAAAATTGATTGCGCGCAGTTCGTTTCGGCGTTGACAAATGGTTATGTGAAAAGGACACTCCAACTGGAAGGAGTTACTTCACTGAGTGGCTATCAAAGAACAAAGACAATCGAAGTTTTGCAGGAAAATCTAAATATTAAAAGAGAAAATCTAATTTTCGGAAAGAAGAGAGTTTATTTTGAGAGGCACTCCGACAATTTTTCAGAAAAACGTTTGAAAGGAAGGGAGCGCGGAAATTTTATAAATAAGAAGAGCGAGAAGAGAGGAAAGACCCTCGTATAAAAGAAAGGAAAGGTCCAAATTATAAAGAAAATTCTGAAAAATGTGCGCAATGCAGGAAAACGGAGCACTTCCGGTCGGACTGTCCTGTACGGAAAGGAAACTAGGATTGGTTGAATTTAACGAGGCGGATTCAACTAACAGGAAGAATAATGTTAAAAAAAGTTATTTGAAACTAGATAAATTTAAGAAGAGTTCTGAAGATGTTAAGTTAAATAGAAATTGAGCAAGATTCCGATTGTTTTTGTTATCATGGAAGAGTGAATGAGCGAAATATATTTTCAGAATTGATACGGGCTCTGATGTTACAATTTTAAATAGGAGATTTGTTGTTGGAAATGAGAGGAAACTTGGGCAAGAAGGTTTCGATCTGAGATATCCTACTGGAAAAAAAGTTCCAAAAGAGACAAGAGAATTAATTCAAATTAGTTCGGAAAAATACTTAAAGAATTTTCAGTATGGCAAAGATTAAAGACGATTGCATTTTGAGTAGACTTTTTTAGAAAATTAAAATTAGAGAATATTTTTATTCAAAAATTAATCCTGTAGAGATGAATGAAGTAACAATTCCCTGACAAAAATAAGGCGGAAATCAAGAGTTGAGCGTAAGTCGAATGTAAAAGAAAAGTGTAAACAAAGCTTCTAAGGAGCGTAATATTGCGAAACGTAAAAGAAATATAAAATGTTTACGAAGCGTTTTAATACTTCTTTTACGTTCCATTGTTCCAATCTACGCTTCCTAGAAGATTTTACATTTCTGTCACTCTTTAGTTACATTCGGCTTACGCTCAACTCTTTATTTACACCTTATTTTCGCTAGAATTACAGAGTGTCGAAGAATAGAGAGAACTTCTCTTAGATGTTCTGGTAGTATTGAAGAAAAAGTCCTTATGAATTTGAAAGAACTTTTTGCCCAAAATTCTTCTAGTTTAAATGAAGCCCAGAAGGAGGCTTTTGTTAATTTTCATTCGAATTTCAGGACATATTTTCCGAATATGTTGTTGCTGGAAATTGTGAGTATGAAAATAAATTGAGGGATTGTCGTTCAATAAAACAGGCTTCGCATCAAATTCCTATCCATGCAAGACGAGGTGGCCAAAGCAATTGAAGAAATGAGACAAGCAGGAGTAATAGAAGAATCGCAAAGTGGATGTCTCCTGTATTAGTGAGAAAAAAGGATGGTACAATATGCGTGGATTTCAGGAAGTTGAGGAAGTTACGGTAAAAGACTTTTACCTCCTTCCTAGGATAGATGATATCCTCGACCGTCTTTTGGGTAACTCTTGGTTTTCCACTTTAGATTTAAAGAATGGGTGTTGGCAAGTTAAAATTCGTTCGAAAGATAAAGATAAGATAGCTTTTTCCGTTGGGAACGAGTTATGACAGTTTACGATAATGCCATTCGGTCTGTGTAACATTCCTGCCACTTTTAAAAGATTAATGGAACAAGTTTTATAAAATTTACTTAGGAAAATTTACTTAGTTTATTTGAATAACATAATTATATTCAGTAAGAGTTTTGAGGAAATGATAGTGAATTTAAGAAAAGTTTTTCTTCGATTTCGGGAAGAATAAACTTAAGAGTCAACCCAAAAAAGTATAATTTGTTTGGTAAAGAAGTTAAATATTTGAGGCATGTTATTTCGGCAGTGAGTTATCACGGATCCAGAAAAGATTGCTGCGGTGAGGGATTGGCTAATTCTACATAATAAGAAGCAATTGCGAAACTTTCTTGAATTTTGCTCTTATTAACGAAGATTTGTGAAAGGCTTCTCTACATTAACAAAGCCCCTGTATAAATTAATGGAAAATTAGATAATTTTTCTTGAGGGGAGGAATATCAAGCAGCTTTCGAACAAATAAAACAATATTAATATCTTCTCCGGTATTGTTTCCATGTGAAGAAGGGGAATCTATTTTAGACATGGATGCTTCGAATATTGAAATTGAAATTGCGGTCCTATCACAGAAGCAAGATAGATGGAAAAGGTTATAGCTTAGCGAGTTTAATAAAAGTGAGAAAAATTATTGTGTTCTCGTCGAGAACTTTTATCGTGGATTCGGTGAAACCTATTTATCATTATCTTTATGGGCGGAAGTTTTTAATCCGTACAGATCACATTTCGTTTAAATGGCTATTGTCCTTCAAGAATTTGGAAGATAGTTGGCTTGAAAGATTACAGCAGTATAAATTTGAAGTCTTTTTGATCACCTCTACAAATTTATAATGTTGAAAAATTAACGAACAAGAGGCAATGAAAAAACGCGCGGTAAACAATGCGCAATGAACTTTATAAATCTTCTTGATTAAGAAATCTTCTTTATTCAAATCAAACGTTTCGGCTCTCGTATTGAGCCATTTTTAGTGATAAATAGTATTGGTCAGTAGACGCCGAACTCTAATGTGGCTTGATAAAAAGTGTGTCGTTCAAGTCATGTGAGGGAGCAAATCTTTCCGTCTTGTCCCTGATAAAGCGGTACACGAATATTGGAATCAAATTCTAATAATTTAAGTAATATAAAATTTCTTTACTCACCACATTAAAGCCAAGCTATACATGGTAGATCATGTAAGCACAAAAAAGTTAGAAACGTTACAGAGATGTTAAAACCAACGGTATAATTGTTAAAAACGTATCAGTCAAAAGACAGTTATATACTGTGTGAAATCGACAAACCGTGATGTGAAAGGAATTAAGTTGACAATAAAAAACAAGCTAGAGGTCAAGAATTATATATAAAATTATAATTTGTCAAGAACAAAGACATAAGCATGATGAAGGCATTAACTAAGGGTACCGACGATATATCGTTAGTTTGCGAGATGAAGAATCAGTCTAATGTTCCGGAGAGTCAATTGAAGGATCCGGAGATAATATCGCTCTTAGACGAACCGCTCGAGCTCTCGAGAGAAATGGAACACGAGAAACGCGCGATGACGATGGAATGAGAGAAATGACAATCGAGCTGGAAGAGGAGAAGGATGGGGTATCGGCGGAAGCCGAGAGCGACGCGATCTACTCGCTCAAGTTGATGCGCGCGATGTGGACGTCTATGCATTCGACGACGTGTAATTTGCGGCTGATGATGGCGTTTCTGTCTAGACATCTGGCGCTTCATTGAGTCGATCGCGCATATACGCGAGGCCGAGCGTATGAGAAGCGCTATACGTATCATCACCGTGTGGAATCGGAAAGGCCCGTTGAACTTGTACTGTTCTGGGGAGAGCATGGTTCGTTTCGTCGAGAGTTCCATGCGTATACGCGACGCCGGACGAGCGCGCGTCGCTCAAGAGGTCAAGATAGCGAGAGAAGCTTCCTCGAGTTGGACAAGAGTACGGAGAGTATCTGGTGTGTCTGAATACGACGAGGAAGAATCTGGACGACAAGTACGAGAAGGAGTATCTTGCGCGTTTGGATACGGTGAAAAGGAGGAGGAATGACGAGAGTTGTGGCAGCGGTTTAGACGCGTTATTCGCGTCCCTATCTGGAGACAAGGAGAAGACTGATCGATTCGTTCAGTATGTGACGAAGTTGGAGGCTGGACGACAGTTCGAGGCGAGATCTCCGGGCGAAAAGAGGACCGATTGCGAGTTGACTCGAATGTGTACAACGTTAAGAATATAATATAATAATCAAGAAGAAGAAACGCAACTGGTGGAAACACGCAAAATTGAGAGTTCAATTTTTAAACTCCGCGTCGGCTCGAAAGGAATTGGTACGATAGTTGATAGATCGGGCCGCCGACGATCTGAGGAGAGTGTCCGGAATGCGCGGGGAAGCGAGAAGTGTCGAGTGCGACAATGAGTAGGAATGTATCGCTATGATGTACGAATTATCGCGAGAGAGCGAATTTGTGCGAGTATATGCTATGTATAAGATTATATAAATATATGTATATCAACATGAATATATGATAAGAATATGAATATATATAACGAATTCGTATAGGTATGTGATGAGTAATAAAAAAAACAATGAATATATGTACGAGAATATACTGAAATAAAAAAAAACAATGTGAATCGCTATTAATACGCATTGTTATTGTAGCGATTAACTAACCGCGAGAGAGACGGAGTTCCTTTTCCCTTCCTCGTTCGTTTACATATCGTAAATACGAGAGGCGGATCGGTGACGCGCCGGAAGTTTTTAATTTACGATATCGAAAGTGACGTTATTGGGAACGTATGAGAGAGAGACGAGAGGTGTCGCCCAAGAAAAAAATCGTCGTAAGAGTGTTAATAATAACGAGGGATTCAATTTGCGGTATCAAGGGCGACGCTATCGGAAACGTATGAGAGACGAGAGGTAGGAGTCTCGCGAGGAGGAGATCGTCGTAGGAATGTTAATAATAACGATGGAGAGAATATTTTAATAGGAATGTAAAAAGAGGAAAGAGGTTTTTATAGGATGCTGCGATTAGGCGCGCGTCCTGTATCTAGGTGTTTTCCGCGGGGTCTATCGTGTCTTGTTTTTGCGGCGGGAAGGCGCATGTAATTATATATAATAGAATGCTGCGCGTTCTGTCATTTCAAGATGTCGCGATTGTCGCGATTTGGTGCGTCTTCAACGCTGCCTCGGAGTATATATATCTAGTCGCGAGAAACAGTTTTTTCCATTGTAAAGAATGTGGTATATGAAAGAAGTCGCGCTTAACAGTGGTTCGATAATTGCGAGTCGGTTACCGAGAGTGACGATAGTTTAGAGTGTCACGAGACTATCGCGTCTAGCAACGACGAGGAGTGGATCGCGGTGAGAGAGGACGTTCGCTGGAACGTAGCCGTGAAATGAAATGTGGCCACGTATCACTTGCGACGGGAGTCCGATTGATACGGAGAGCGAGAAAAACTGTGGATCGAAACGTTGCTCGCTCTGAGCGATAGAGCGGTGATCTACGAGAGAATAGCGAGAGAGAGAAAATTTCGAGAAAAAATCAAATTCGTCGTTCCTACGGACAATCGGGATAATACCGTGTGGGAGGTTGCGATATGGAGAAGAATCGTGATTTTCTCGAGCGCGCGGCGAGAGTTGAAGGGGTGTGCGCCTATCGCGTTTGGGAACGGGAGAGCGTCGAGTGTCTCGAGGTTTTGAAAAATAAATGCGAGAATAGAGTCGATCCTACGGTTACCGGAACGATAAATTCTCTGATCTCTCGAGTAGCGCAGTTGGAGAGTGCGAGATTCGCTCTGAGTCGACGTTTCGACTCGGGTGCCGGATATGACAGTTCGAAGGGATTCGAATGGGTGGATATTGAGATGACCTTCGCGAATCACGTACAAACAGGTGCGGTGGTAAACATCGAGTACGTTGAGCCCCGACAATTTCTCGAGGACGCGAGGGACACGGTGTTCGAGCGAGTGCGCGTCGATCTCGAGACGCACGCGTGTTTGAAAGTCAACACCGCGTTTCACGGGGAGTTCGTCGCGAATAATAAGAGCACAATTAAGAGAATTCGTACGAGGAATCGTCAGCTATTCAGTATGTCCGATTTACGAGAATGGTATGAAGACGTTAAGGATGTTATCTTGACGTCGCTGGAAGAATTTCAGGAACGCGACAGCGGTTGGGCGTTTCTTCGGATATTAAATTTGATGATCCATATGAACAAGTGTAAGTAGTCCTATGCACGCTGAATGTTGGATGTCACTTTCTCCGAAGATAAGATATAAGAGATAAGATATAAGATATAAGAGAAGAGATATAAGAGAAATATAAGATGATTAATGTATTAGGTGTACAAAAAAGTTCTGAGCTTTTTTTTGTAAAATTCAATCTTTATTCAAAAACAAACAAAAAAATATTAATCAGCGAAATATTCCCCGTTTGCATCAACGACCTTTTGCCATCTTTCGGGTAGCTTGCGAATTCCTTGACGATAGAAGCTCATCGGCTTCGAAGTGATAAAGTCATCAATGCATTTTCGTATCTCTTCAAATCTCACGAAATGTGTATCAGCCAAATGCTGCAGCGACCGGAATAGGTAGTAATCGGAAGGCGCCATATGTGGGCTATACGCCGCGTGCGGGAAATTCCCAGCCTAACGCAAAGATATGGTCCTGAGCTTTCACAACATGTGGTCGAGCATTGTCATGAAGCAAGATCACTTTACGACGTCCTTGGCCAGTAAATGGCTTCTTTTCTTCTAATGCATCGCTCAAATTGGTCAATTGTTGTTGGTAGCGATCTGCCGTGATTGTTTCACCCGGTTGTAACAACTCGTAATACAACATACCTTTCCAATACCACCAGATACAGAACAAAACCTTCTTGGCGTGGATATTGGGTTTTGATGTCGATGTCGAAGATTGACCAGGGTCAACCCATGATTTTCTACATTTAGGGTTATCATAAAGAATCCACTTTTCATCACCTCTAATGATTTTGTGCAGAAAATCTTTTTTCCGGAACTTTGAAAGCAAAGTGAGTGCAGTGTCACGTCGACGATTTTTGTTGTCTTCGGACAATTCATGCGGAACCCATCTGCCTTCTTTCTGAATCTTTCCCATCGTATGTAAACGTACGAAAATGGTTTGCTGCGTAACGCCAAGCTGTTCTGCAAGCTCCTTTTCAGTTTGCGCAGAGTTTATATCCAGCAGTGCTTGCAATTCGTTTCAATCTTTTGAGGGCGTTCAGCACGCGGTTCATCTTCAAGACTGAAATCTCCTTGGCGAAATTTTTGATACCATCTTTTACATGTAGTATGACTTACAGCGTTCTCTCCATATGCAGCACAAATCATTGTAATGACTTCAGCAGCATTTTTCTTCAGATGAAACGCGAAGTGGATGGAAAATCGAATGCTCTTTTGTTATTGCCATCGTGAACATTATTGATTTTTGAGGTTATGCGCATCAAACGCCAAACCATATGGCATTTTAGAAGGCCAAATGTCAACGCTTTAAAACCGCAAAAGGGCGGAAAGATATATAAACTTTAAATTGTTATTTCGGTTGTATGAAATCTAAAGCTCAGAACTTTTTTGTACACCTAATATGTTCAAATGACAATGCGTGTTTTGCGTGGGCGGTGATGTCCGCTCTATATTCTATTGATCTACATCCGGACAGGCCTTCGTCGTACCATCACTATTCGTTGATGTTGAATTTCGACGGTATCGACTTTTCTATGACGCTATGAAACATCGCTAGATTCGAATGTCTTAACGAGTTGTCTATCAATGTATTTGCCATTCGAGAGAAAAGGGAGAGGAACGATATCATGGTTGTTCCTTTGTTGCTCACGGGGAATAAAAAGTCTACGCACGTGAATTTGCTCTATCTGTCGAACGAGCGGCGTAGCGATAATGTTGGTCACTTTGTATGGATAAAGCATCTGTCTAGACTGTTAACGTCACAAATAAACAAGCATAAGGAGAAAAAGTATGCGATCGGTAAGCGTAAGAGAGAGAGACTATGCTCGTCGCGAGATAAATTTTGTATTAATTATAAATTGTTTTTTCAGATGTCTGCATTACTTTTACTCGAACGAGAAATTGATCGCGCATAGCGTCGAGTACGGAAGAGCGAACGACTGCGCCGTTATTCTTTCGAGTGAGGACAAGTAGCTCTCCTTCCGCAATCATGACAGAAAGGAAAGATTACGATTTGTACGCCGATCTGGAGTGCGTTTTAGAAAAGGGAGATCGACGGTTCACGAAGAATCTTGACAATAGATTCGTTTATCAACATCACAAGGCGTTTAGCGTGGATATTATTTGCATAGCACGTACAACGAAATCGCATCCGCGTATAAATCTCGTCGAAGCGACGACTGCGTCTCGTGGTTCGTCGAGGAGTTGCGCGCTCTCGCGTGTCGCGTGAAGAAGGTTTTCTGCACAGGTGTACCGATGTCGGACGAACGGAGCGCTTTTCAAAGGGCGACAAATTGTCACATGTGCGGAAGGATCTTTGGGCCGTACGACGTTCGCGTGTGCAATCACTGTCATCTTATCGGACGTTACAGAGGACCCACGCACGCGAGCTGCAATTTGAACTATCAGAATGCGTTCGTTATTCCCGTTTTCTTTCACAATTTATCCGGTTACGACGCGCATTTTATTATCAAGGATGTAGCGACCGCTTTCGAAGGTAGAGTCGATCTGTTACCGCTGACTAAAGAGAATTACATCACGTTTTCGAAAACCGTTAACAATTCGATGTACGGAAAAATTGCGTTAAGCTACGTTTCGTAAATTCGTTTAAGTTTCTCAATACCAGGTTAAAAAAAGTAGCTTCGTATTTAGATCGGCAAAAATTGAGGATCGTGCGATTCGAATTCTCCGGTCTCGTCGCGGAGGATTTCGAGTTGCTCATGCGCAAGGGCGTATTTCCGTACGTCGACAGCGTTGATAAACTATTAGAGGCCAAGTTACCGCCGATCGAAGCTTTTTAGCCAATTCTTTAACTGGCGAAACTGTGACTGTAACTAGCAATTACGAGCACGTGCGAAGAGTATGTGAGCGTTTTCGCGTGAGGACTCTGAGCGAGTACAGCGATCTATATTTGAAAACGGATATGTTTCTCTTGGCGGATGTTTTTGAAAATTTTTGGAATACCTGTATGAGAGTTACAGTTTGGATCCAGCGCATTATTTCACGTTACGGGGATACACGTGGGACGCTATATGTTGAAATACACGAACTTTCGATTCGATCTGCTTACCGATATTAATATGATGATGTTCGTAGAGCACAGTATACGCGGCGGTATACTCTGAGTCAATGCTCGAACAGGTACGCGCGAGCTAACAACCAATACGAATCGTCATACGACTCGTCTCAACTGTCGTCGTATCTCATGTACTACAATGTGAACAATTTCTACGGCTGGGCCATGTGCGAGCTCTTACCGTACGCGGAATATCGGTGGGTCGAGGACGTCGAAGGTCTCGACGTTATGTCCATGCCACCTGACTCCAATATTGATTATATTCTAAAAAGTATCCGCGATATCTTCACGACAACCACGCGGATCTTCCGTTCTATCCGACGCGCGAGAGATCGCCGGGAAATCGAAACGAAAAGCTACTCGCTACGGTCTATGACAAGTGGCGTTACGTGACGCACTATCGCAATCTTCAGCAGTGCGTGCGACACGGTTTACGCGTGACGAAGATCTATCACGCGTTGCGGTTCGTGCAGTTTCCTCGGTTGCGCGCGTACATCGAGCTCAATATGGAACGGAGAACTCGCGCGAGCAACGAGTTCGAGAGGAATCTGTATAAGCTGATGAACAATGTGGCAAGTTTTCGGCAAGACAATGGAGAACGCGATCATGTAGACATAAGACTTGTGACGCATTAGGACGGAAGATACGGCGCGGAGGCGCTGATCGCGAAACCGAACTTTCACAGCAGGAGCATCTTCGACGAGAATCTCATGGCCGTCGAGTTGCGCAAACTCGAAGTTAAGTTTAACCGATCTACGTCAGTATGTGCATTCTAGAGATATCCAAGATGCGTTTGTACGATTTTCATTACGATTATATGATGCTTTATCGCTCTAAATGCAAAATCATGTACACGGATACTGATAACTTGATATATTTTCTGGAATGCCGAAACGTGTTCGAGAATATGAAGCAGGATATCGCCAGATTGATACCAGCGATTATCTCGAAGACAAGCGTATATACCGCGCAAACAAGAAGGTTCTCGGTTTGAAGGACGAGAACAACGAAACAATCATGACGGAATTTATAGGATTCATGGCGAAGATGTACGCTCTAAGAGTTCTGGGAAAGAGCGATACGAAGAGAATAAAGGAGGAGTATCGTCGCGAAAATGATAACATTCGAGGATTTCGCGCGAAGCTTGAACGAATCGCAGCAATCGAGACGCCAGGCGTGCGTACGCTCGATGCTGCACGAGGTTTACACCGTGTCCGAACTAAAGCTAGCTTTGAGTCCTCACGACGACAAGCGATACTTAATACCCGACTCCACTGATATAGTATCGTGGGGTTATAAGATACCGTTATTAGGTACTAATGTAGTATAAAACTTTTACCAATGTAGAATAAGTAATCGTTTTACTTTGTACTCTTTATTCATTACAATATAGTTGTTTTATGAATCCAAGAGTTGTGTGTATTGTCCATTCCTAACCATTTGACGAAAACTCTACATAGTCCTTTCTACATAGCACCTTTTTTACGAGATAGATATCGGGTAACTTGCAGTAACTCGTATTTGTAGAATCCTCCGGCCACTGGCTCTCCGCGATAGTCTTTCAGCAGACGTATCACGGGATTCGTGCATTGCACTTTGGCGATTCGAAAAATCTCGGTCATCCAGTTAGGCGTATATCCCTTCTCGAAAATCGTTTTGACTTGCTGACGCGTACCGGATCGTACACCTTGAACCTCGCGGGGGCTGCGATCAAGTGACTGTATATCGTGGAGAGAAGTCTCTTGGCAACGACGGGAGTTACGTCCGCCGATTGCATTCCGATCGTTCGATGCGCGCGGTTGTTATACTCCGAGATTAAACGCGGTAGAGCGTCGAGCCATCTGTACGATCCGTTGAGCGTGAAGAGCTTCCACATGTTCTTGAGCATGCGATTAAATCGTTCCACAACCGCCGCCTTCATCACCGAGTATGTCGAGTAGTAACGTATATCTGCCAGTAACCGCTTTTATGGAGGCGTTGTAGAACTCTTTGCCTTTGTCCGTTTGTAGATTTCGCGGATGTCGAGTGTCGTCGCGAAATATCTTGAACAACGCCGCGGCTATCTCGCTTCTGCTCTTGCTCTTCAGCGGCACCGCCCACGCGTACTTGCTCAACACGTCGATAACCGTCATCACGTAGTTGTAGCCTTTGTTTCATCGCGCGTACGAACGCATCTCAACGACATCGGCCTGCCACAGGTCGTTGTAACCGCGCACCACGATGCGACGACGCGGGAAGTTTCTTCGCGCGGGTGCGTGAAGCTCCTTGACGAGTCTCCTCTTCTCGACGCTCATCGCTGATTTACGAGAAAGAGGCGCGATTCGCGCTAGTTTTATTCGTGCTCGTCGCTTCATGCGTTTGCTTCTGTTCCTCGTTAATCGCGTGTTTCATGGTATTTGGAATATCCGTTTTTAGCGCGACTAGTAATTTGTTTATCGTTTCTCTAGTCACCATTTTATCCACGTTCAACGAGGCCAGCGTCTTGTCTCTCTCGTTATCGCTTTGTCCGTCAATTCTCTCGCGATGCTCAGATCTATACGCTACGCGCGAGATTCTCCACGTCTGTCGAGATCCTCTCGCGGCTCGTCGACGACGCGTCGAGCTTGTTTCGCAAGGATTCCTTTAGATTTCGCAGTGATTTCTCTAAGTTCCGCGTTCCTTTCTCCTGAGCGTCGCCGAGCGTTTCGATGACCCTTCGGATCTCGCTCGAGTCTGTAGCTCGCAGTTCGTCCTGTTTTTCGTGCGCTCATCCTAGCGCACGTTGGAACATGGACAGATCTCTACCTCGTTGTTCGTTCCGTTTATCGAGTGCTCGTTCCATTTCCCTTATTCGTTTATTGAGATCGACGAGCGAAGCCTCTCTTCTCTCCTCGATCTGTCGCAGAGATTCCTCTAGATTCTGCGTTCGTTTCTCTTAAGCGTCAACAATCTTTTGGGTCTCGCTCAGATCTCTCTTGCAATTCGTCCCGCTTTTCGAGCACTCGTTCCATCACATCTCTCCTATTCGTTTCTCCTATTCGTTTGTCGTGATCGACGAGTGAGGCCTTCCTATTTTTTTCGAAGTGTCGCAGAACGTCCGCTTCGGTTCTCACGTAATACTGTAAGATAATATTCCGATTTCGCTTGTTCGCATCTTCCAGCTGTTTTCGTAGCTTGTTCGTTAGAGCTTTCGACTCCTCGCTCCTTTCGCGAAGCGCGTCGTCGACGTAACCCTTGGTCGTCGCGTCAGCGTCGTCGATCGGCGCATCTGTAGACGTATCTTGCATCTGTTGACATCGTAGTCGTCCAGATTCAGACAGAGCGCGACGCATGTACGCTCGCAGAGATGCGATCGTTGAACAATCATCGACGTCGCGCTGCCTCTCCAGAAGAGACTTTCCGAATTTGTTCACGGACATCAAGCCTTCGCAGGTGACGAATCTAGCACGCGCGATAATCTGCTCTGAAATCTCGCGATCTGCGTGTCATACTTTAGAAACAATCTGGCTACGCGCGTCATAGATGCCTCCAATTCGCCGATCGACCTGGCCGCTGCTCTCGCTCGTCTCCGACAGCAACGCTCGGATGCTCGTCGAGAGTTCGCTCGTCTCGGAGATCCTCGTCTCAGCGTTTCGAAACGCGTAGCTCTTGCTCGCGGCGTCGGTATCAGTTCTCGGTGCGGCTAAACACCGTATAGTTCTGTCTCTCGCATCGTAGTAATCATTGCTCAGACAGAGCGCGTTGTTACGCACGTAATGACGCAGGGACTCGATCGATGGTTGTGGACACACGATATCAAAAATCTCCGGGTCGAATTTACCAGCCATAATTACACTTTTGGTAAATTCGTTGTACTTGAAGAACTGTCATTTAACAAGAAAGTACAGATTACCGTCGATGTATCGAAATAGCAGACGTTACGGCGGGTGGAATCCCCGGCAATGTCGCGTGCAACGAGTTATGTCTGACAGCTATCATCGAGCAATCGTCGATCTCGGCCATCTCGTTGATCTCGTCGTTGTAAGTCGCGAATGTTCGCGTTAGTATTAACTACAGCGTTGATTTTCGCGTTAGGAGGAAGATTCATATTCTTCAGTTTCCTCGACCAACTCGAAACGGTACCAGCTCGAAACTCGAATATTCTGCCATGTAAATCGTATCGTCTACGAACAATACGAGTTAGCTCGAGTCGTCGATACGCGCCCGCCAAACGCGTAAAATTATCGGGAAGAAAACGCAGATAGTCCGTCAGTACAACAATCTGCTGTAAGATTTTTCATTTAAGTCGACTGACCATAAGTCAATACGCCACATACATTCTATTTTCTAACACCAACACCGCGTCGATGCGTCGCAACGCGCACAGATCCACGGAATCGCCTGTGTCGCGCGTCGCGATCGTGATTGTCGCTACGGTCGTCGTCGCTGGTCTCAAGACTTCGCTCTTATTCCTTAAATTGTATAAATTCTGAATGCCGAGAAAATCCGCCTCGCTCAATCGCACGGGAAAAGTCTTAGAGGGAACGAAGGCGTACTTTATCGAATTTTTCTGAGGACTGTGATATAATCCTAACGCGTGGCTGATCTCGTGCGTCAACGTATGCAGTAGATGAATCGTATCGTTACGATTAGCGGTCAGCTTGATGTGCCACTTCTCCGCGTTATCCACGTGCACCTCCGACACTTCGGACGATAAAAAAAGTGTGAACTAGCACTTTCTTGGTCTGTCCAACAACGACGGACATATTCGGCTACCTCGATGTCGAGGATCTACGAACGTGTGAAAACCCTTCCGAACGATAGCACGATATCGGGATTCATCGAATCGCGCTCGAACGTCAACGACGAAATTCGCCGCCCACATCTCGAACGCGACCTCGGTGACTCGTAGAACGCTCTCGCTCGCCAGATGAAAGTTCCAAGCGAGGCGCGTCTTCGCCCATTTCCTCGGAGACTTGTCCAAGTCAAAACTCGATATATTTTTGACGCCACATCGCGGTTTATGCATTTCCAACGTAGCCTCGTTAAGAACCAGATATACGGTGATACTCCGGAAAAGCGCGATCGCGTGTCTCAGAGCCAACGTCGCGTTGTCGGATATCGTCTGCACGTTATCGCCGTCCAGGTATCTTTGCAGGTAGGTTTGCAAAAATGGAATCTCCTCCTCGTTGTTATCGGCAGTGAAGTCGCTATCAGCGGCGGAATCGCGAATCGCCGCGATAATGGCTATCGCGCATGCGACTACGGTGATCCCACGCGCGGGCGTCATCACGCGAGGCGGAAGTCGAATCGACACTGCGCGTCGCCGACCGAAATACGCGCGAGCCGCTCGATCGATGTCGCTATCGATCGCAAGGGGCAGAGGCCGATGCGATGAATCGCTCTGACCTTTCATTAATCGCTTAGATCGTGCTTAGTTCTACGCGAAGTCTTATTTTTTTACTCTCGTTCTATCGCGCGCTTCTATCTCTAACGACTCGCTAACTCCAACCACAACAAAGATAGTTCGCTCTCCTACTCTTCTCGCGCTTTACTCGCGTTATAAAAAAACGTATCCATCTCTATAACTCTACATACAGGAACCGAAAATTTCAACCGCGATTACGATAACAGTTTTTTTTTATTAGTTTCTATTCTCTATTGCTCGATAACGAGATCATTCTCACCGAACGAGGATAAATAATAGAGAACAAAAAGTAAAAACATAAATAGCGATAGAATAGAAAAAATAAAGAACGATAAAGTAAACGATAGACGAATCTCCTATCGCCATTGCGGGCATTCAGTAGCCGCGCGTAGCGAGCGCGGAAAAAACACGTCGCGAAATCATCTAGATATCCTTTTTTTCTCATCACTCTTTACCTCTTCTCCCTTTTTACATTCCTAATAAAATATTCTCTCGTTATCATTCACACTCCTACGACGATTTCCTCCTCGCGCGACTCTCACCTCTCTTCGCCCACGGTATCGCAAATTGAAAACTTCCGGCGCGTCACCGATCCGTATCTACGACATATAAACGAGGAAAGGAAAGGGAACTCCGCCTCTCGCGATTAGTTAATCGCCGCAACAACGATGCGTATTAATGGTGATTCATATTTTTTTTAACCATATTTTATACATATATATTTATTAATATATTTATTAATATATTTATTAATATATTTAATAATATATTTAATAATATATTTAATAATATATTTATTAATATACTTGTTAATATATTTATTAATATATTTATTAATGTATCCATGATATCTAGCGCGTTAAGTTTTTTTCGCGGCGACGGGAAAGCGCGCTTTCTGTGTCTAGGCGTTTTCCGCGATGTCTAACGCGTTCCGTCTTTGCGACGACGGGAAGGCGCGCTTCCTATGTCCGGGCGTTTTTCGCGGTTAAAACGTCGCGGTTTAGCGTGTCAATCAAAGTGATTCTCGAGTAATACCTTTTGTGTCGTGTTTTGTGTCGTGTTTACGATGGCGAGAACCATCAAAGTGCTAACTCGATGTCAGCGAGACGCGAATGATCGACGACGACGAGATGTACCGATGTCATTCGCTGGACGAACTAACATCTTCCCCGTTGCGAAACACAACGGCACATCCGTCGGTCAATATCACGGAATACGTCTTGAGAAGACAATGCGCTTCTAATCAGAGGCTATAAAGAGGCGCGACCGCCGATTTCCGCCTCAGCGTTGGGTTTCGCCCGAAAGGTTAATAGAAGCGTGCGTATGCCATCACTATCGAGGGATAGCATACAATCTGCAATTAGAGGTGCTTTACAAAAAGGAGAAACCGATCAAAATCAGCAGACGTCAGGAGTACTCGGTGAACTTTCACGAAACCAGCTTCTACGACGTGTTCAACGACGACGACGACGACGACGAACAGCTTCTTTGCGCCCATCGCAAGTTCGGGAGGAAATCCCTCACCGTCTCGTTGACTGCGTGCGAAGAGGAGAGGAAGAGAAAGGAATACGTCGACATCGATTGAAAGAAGAAGGGAGTTGATACAATTGCTAGGCGATTTGTTCACCCAGGTACGTGTATGTGTATGTATATGTTCGAACCCCGCACCGGATCGGAATCGCGGAAAACGTCTTGACACAGGAAGCGCGCCTTCCCGCGCAAACGGGACGCGCTAGGTCTCGTGGAAAACGCCCTGACACAGATACGATATCCTATGTTTCGGATAGTGCTAGGAGTGCTATCGTATCTCTGGGGAAGGATTCTGGGGAAGAAAATGTTTGGCGCGAATATTTCATTATGTTTCGCGGGGGTTTCCTTCACGGAAATGTAACAGACTATTTGCGTTACGACATTGAACGCGGTGATACCCCGATACCACCAAGTTTTTTGCCCACAGATACCCTTTTATGGGCATCGGAGAGGATTCTGAGTTTTTTTGGTGGTGAAACGGACGATGATGCCCAGTTCGCGTCATCGGAATCTGTCCGTTTTTTTATTTCTCCCGGGCCCATTGATTTTTCGGAGGAGGCTATGGTTCCTAGTGAAGGCTTATTAATTGATTTTCCGGAGGAGGAGGAGTTTGAAAATCTCTCCTCTCTTAATTAACTCGGGATTAACTATTCCATAGTTACTTTAATTTTTCGCTTGTTTTTTGTAGTGTTTTAGTGCTAGTTTTTTTTGTGTAGTGCGTAAGTTATTCCTAGTGTCTATTTTTGGATATTCTCAGGGCGCTTTTTCGGAACTAAATTTTGGTGAGTCTTTTTTATTTTCTATTTTTTATTTATTAGTTTTAGTTATTAGTTTATTTATTAGTTTATTAGTTTTATTAGATTTAGTTTTTCGCGAATGCATTCATTCGATTTGCATGCACGGTTATCGTATGGCGGCCCATTTTTATTTTATAATTTACTTCGGACAATTTTTCGATAATTATGTACGGTTCGATCTATTGCGCTTTCTTTGAGCGTCCTCGTCTAACTGTCTCATCGTACAGTAGAACCTGTTCACCTATTTGGAATGTTTTCATCCTCGTGTTTCAGTCGTAGTATTGTTTCGATTTTATCTTTTCTTGTTTTACACATTCTCTCGCTACTTGGTTCGTTGCACGGATCTTCGTGCGTTCTTCTCTCGTAACTTTTCATAATCGTCATACGAATAAATTATCTTCGTCGATTTCAGGGTCAGGGCTGTCAGTAATTCCGCCCGTAAATTAATTCAAATGTGAATCCCGTCGCTGTGTATAGTGTTGTATTATACGCAAATTGCATAGGGTAACCATTCGTCTAAATTTGTTTGGGTCTCATTTATGTAATGTCGAAGATATTCTGCCAAAGTTCTGTGTGAACGTTCTAATGCTCCATTACTTTCGGGGAGATAGGCTGTTGTTTGAATCTTCTCGATCTTCAACTTGCATGTATTTTTAAATATTTATACTCATGAAATTGTCTTGTCTTAATCAATTAAAATCTTTTCAGGAATCCCGTGTTCGATAACTATTTTGGTAAAAGGCTTTTGCCACCATATTTGTTTCTTGATTCTCTATCGGAATCGTTTTACTAAATTTCGTTAAATTGTCTTGAAAAGTTAAGATATATTTATTTCCGGCGTTCGTAATGAGTAGTAGTCCCACATATCAAGCGCACATTTTTTAAACGGTTTTTTTGGCGTGTCGATAATGACAATGGCAGTTTGGTTTTTTGATTTAATTTATTTCTCTGACAGAATTCGCATTTATTAATATAATTCTCCACGTCGCGCGTTATATCGCGCTAATTATGTAATAGTTTAATTCGATTCAGAGTTCGTGCGACGCCTTGATGCCCCCCTGACGACGCATCATGATATTCATAAAGTATTTGTCGCTTTTCTTCTGCAGTATATTTTCGTTTTATTTCTCTTTCATCATCATCGTCATTGTTTCTATGCTCGAGGTTACGCGGAGCCGTATAATATTCTTTCGGATCGAAAAACGCTATCGTCGTAAGATGTTAGCGAGAACTCTCTCCGTTGTGAATTTTGGCTCTCGTTTCCTTCAGAACGTTTCGTTCTGGGATGCAGTCTGTGTTCGTCCACAGTCCGGTATTAGGCTCTCGTCTATGTCATTGAACGTAAATACTCGCTCGATAATTATGTGTGGATGGAGCACCGGCTCAGGTGAGCTCTCATCTGAGTGTCGTGTTTCTAAATTTCGACGCACGCTAACACGGATATCGCGTACGGCTTCTTGGACTACACGCACGAAAGTGACAAGACTTCGCGCTCTTTGTTCGCTCGTCGTGTAACCACGATATATTTCTAAGGAGTCGGTTTCTATTTATTTTGCCGTCCGACATGAATGCTATTGCTTGCTTATACAATTTTTTACTGTGATACGATTTTTTTTCACTTACAGTATCGCTGCTAGCTTCATGCTGCTTCGTTGTCGCGTGTTGTTGTCATAGGTCGGTGTCTTCTCCGATGCCGCTGATATGCGCTCGCTAGCTGCTCTACCGAGTGTCCTTGGCGACTGGTGTCGATATACGTTGGGCGATGCTGACTCGCTGCTCTGCTGCTGCTGATAGCTGTAGGGTTGTCCTAGGTCGGCACTCAGCTTTTCTTTTTGTACTCTTTCTATTGTAGGCTTGTTATTTTCTAACGGAGCCTTTTCCGTCCGCCTATTTTCCAGAAGTCTTGTATTTCGAGAAAGTTTTTTCTTCTGTCTGCAGTCTTGGGGTCTAATATTGCAGGTCCCAAATAAGAAGGGAGGGTGTGCGTCACGACGGGGCCCGACCACGAACCAGTCGTGAAAACTCATAATTATTTTTGCGAAAAAATACCACCTTAGCCAAGAATCGAATCTGGATCTCCTGCTTACCGGCAGGCATCTTATCCTTTCGACTACCGAGATATGTGATGATATTTATCGCAATAACGTGTTTAGAACAACAAGTCAACAATACAATGACATACACACATATACATATATTACAATATATATATATATATATATATATATATATATATGTATATTTTCTCAAATCCCCACGACCGGTACTCCAGAGAGATGATGGTTCTATTCTCTCGATGGATGCAGATCTTATGAAAGTTGCCAGAAAGTTTTTCTCTTTCTGACCGTTTTATCTGCTAGGGCTTACCCTCGATTTCTGCTGGCTCGGTTAGCGATTATCCTCTCAGATTGTATGAATTGTGGGGATAGTGTCGACAATCCTGCCGCTGCCACTAAAATGTTGTAGCTCGGATTGGATTACAAGATTGTAATTAGGGAATGTCAGGTTCGCCGAGTCTTAAGAGTTAGAACTCCGAGCAGGATCGAAAATGGAAGGTTCTTCTGGTCAAATATTATTACTCAAATATTATTACACTTTTGTTAAGTAGCTGATTTATTGGTACGACTTCTTGACAATGTTTCGTATGAAACTCTCGCTATTACTGATAACGACTGACCGTGACGAAGTACAACTGCCCTGTTATGTATTGTGACTGCCCGCTCTTGGTGATTTAGAGGCCGTTGTTATAGTATTCTGATAATGTCGCGTTATAATTCTAAATCAGACCATATATGACCAAAATGGTGCACTCTCGCAAATTCCTTGTTCGCGCTCTGCTTTGGAATTTGCGGACTTGCTTTTGCATGCTTGCATTTCCGGCCGACTTTTCTGTAGCACCGAGTATTCCGAGATTCGAGAATGATTGTGAGAATAAGATATAATATGATAAGTGGCAAAAATAATATAAGAAGTAATTCGGGCTACAACATCCCTCCCTCGCTAGGAAAGAAAAACGGAGTTTTTCGCATTACAATTCAATCCAATACATTTATAAAATTTTAAAATCGTGAACTTTCGTTTCTTTTGCGCAGTTCGCTATTTTTATTTACATTTTTTGCTTTTTTTCTTATAATTACACTTATTATTCCTATTACAATTATAATTATTAATATTCCGCTGAAAGCAACGGGGTAAAATGTGCGTTTTGGAACACGTTTGGCTCCTCATTTAATTGCTTATTTAATTCATCTATTTTTGTGCTTAATTTTGTTTCTAACGGGTCTTTTACTATCGGTCGCAGTTTTATTTTTTCTGTGAGATGTTTTGATGTCCTTTGATATTAACGTTAAATTGTATTCCGATAAATGTGCTCGTACATAGCGAGTTATTATCAGTCGTCGCGTGACTATCGTTATTTCCGACATCGTTAATTTACAATCGCCGTTTAATTTTATCTATACCATTTATTTCTAGTTTTCTTGCTTCCGACTTATCACATTGAATTTCTATTTTTTAGTTTACTTATGCGGAATATAGCCATGCTTGTGGTTCCATTAGCGTTAACTATAATGAGGTATCGGAAATTATACGTCCTTGTTCGCAATTCTGGAGTTGTTCGGGCGCGTTTATATAAATTTACACTTGATTACGCATGATGCATGTCCTATGTGATAGGGGAAAATTTCGTTCGCACATGTAAGTTTGATTGTTTTGCACGCACGCATTTAGTTCACGTTCTTCCATAATAATATATAATGATGGTTTTCTTTATCTACTACTATTAAGGCGTGATTTACCCGTATGAATGAAAAAAATATTCGTATCGGGGATGGTATTGATTTTATTAATTTGAATGTCGGAAAAGCGATTACTGGAAATCGGAAGATCGTGTAGATATCTGTTTTATCATAGTACGCGTTTATAGTCACATATTTCTGGATAGTGCGCCAATTTCCTATACTAATTTTATATGGAAAATGTTGTCCTTCCGTTAGCTGTGTTCTCGCAATTCCCTTATGATATTCTCGAGCGATAATAGACGGGAGTAGTAAGGGGGGCACTATGGCGCGTCAAAACAAACCTCCACCACCTTTCCACTGGCGCCAGGGGCGTGGCCCCCGACGGTCAAAAACTGGCAGCCACGTGGAAATGGAGCGTTCTGATTGGTCGGTGGGGATGAGTGATGATAATTAGGTAATTAGTGTGAGCGTTCTGATTGGTTGGCTCCATGGCTGCCAGACGCGTGATTGGCTCTACCCATAGTGCCCCATGTGTGCGATTGGTTGTCGAAATGCTAGACGAGGTAGGGGAAGGGTGAGAAAGCGTCTGGGACCGATCGGAGTCCGAAAACAAAATGGCGACTGCGAAAAGAAATATGGCGGGTCTGTAAAAGGAATATACTTGTCGAGAATGGAATACGATTTTTTGTTCACGTAGGATGGAGCGAAGAGAAGAAAACCGATTTTTTGTGGAATTTACTGGTTGTATACGGGATATGAAGAATCACGTTTTTCTTAGGGCGAAAGGTTTCTCGGCGTCTCATAGTCGGTGAATTTAGATAAATTTCTCGACTCGTTTGACATTTTTTGTATGGGGGAAATATAGGTTACGAGTGGATATAGGTTTTGAAGACATGCGATTTTCGGTGTGTAATAACTATTATTTACCAGGTCGTACGGTATTTGGGAGGAGGAAAACGAGAACGGACAGGTTCACACTAAAGGTTTCTGATGACGACGACGACGACGAACTTAGAGTTATACGAGGATTTTATCCTATCCACAAACACGCGGGCTGAAAAATTTTCTTTCGACGTAACGATAACTATGCATACTGAAGGGAGAGAGAGAGAGAAACGCGTGGGTCAGGAAAGCATAGAGGTACTAGAAGACAATAGAAAAACACGCTCGCGCAGGCCCGCGTAAATGACTTTCAAAAAGGAAGAGTTGTGAAAAATTTAGGATAAAGGGAGAGATAAAGAAACGACGTAAATTTGAATTTATGTTACCAAGTATAAGTCGAATTTATTTTTCGCATATATGAATATGTTTTGTTACAGAGTTATTCTTCTTGTTACAAAATTAAATATACGAATATTATATAAAAATTATAACTCACGATTCAATAAAATTATAGTAGTAATTTCATTAAATTTTAATGTAATTAATTCTAAAAATACAATATCAAAATATGTATCCAAAAATGGTAAATTATTTATTTGCGTTCTCACAACAAGTTCGATATCCTTTTGGTTGCCTCGGACGGTGAGTTTGATGATATCGGCGTCGATGTAATTGTTAGGTAGACATAGTTCTATCTCCTTGATCAAATAACGTGCGCACTCGTTAACAGTATCGACGACGGATGCTAGATGGTTTATACGAGCATCGACACATTTGACGATATTCTCCATCCCTTGAAAAGTAGCTTGTTGCATTACAACTGCAACGGAATAAGTTTTCCTTTTTTTCGACGGAGGTTGTTCCACCGTTTTCGAGTCTGCTTGCGTATTTCCGGTATTGTTTTCTTTAGGAAAATTTTCATTTTCCTTATACGTCACCAATACAGCTTTCGCACCGTAGGCAGAGGTGAAGTTGATGAATATGTTTGCAAATGTGATGGGATTTACTTTGCTTTTGCTACTTCCGTTAAAGTATGCGCTCATGTACCGAATACTGTCTTGAAATTGCTGCCACGTGTTTTGATCAAAGCTGATTCCTTCTGCACAATTACCACTCAATTTAACGACAGGCTCGAAGATCTTTTCTTTAGATAATTGTAATCCCACGTATAATTTCTTCGTATGAGAGGTATTGAGAGGGTACGTCGTAGAAAGCAGCAAATTTTGTTCCACATTTTGCACACAGTTCTTAAATATCTTGCGAATATTTTCTAGTTTAGTGGGATTCGCAACTTCTTGTTGTCCAGCCATATTACTCGATGAGAGAATTTTGAACAAAATGTCCACTTTTAACAAACGAAAACTCGGAGGGATATTTTCGAAGTAGACGCTTCGAATGTCGTTACTCGAGTGAAGCAGTGTAGCGGTATATTACCTACCTATATCGCATCATCCCCTCCTTTGAAATAAATAAAAAAAATACGATTTTTAAATAATATACAGTTAAACCGATTCTAGAAGATTCTAGAAGAAACGCGTATTTTCGCTTTGTCTCTGCTTTTTTTTTCAAGGAAAGGATGGGGAGGATGAGAAAAATTTTAAATAAATAAATTATTGAACATTCGAATAAACTATAATTTTACGTTGCTCTTTTTCAAGGAAAGAATTTTCTCGAATAAAGCGAATATTACAGGTTCGATTACGTTCGAACGTGTCAGGGTATTAGATGAGAAAATTTAAAAATCATCGTAAAATCATCATAAATCATCGTAAAATGCAGAAACTATTTCAAGAAGAAGAAGAAAGTATCGAAATATATAATAGAAGTACGAGTAAGAAATATTTTATAAATGTTTAAAATTTGTTAATGTTTAATTTGTTAAATGTTTGAAGAAGCGAGAACTTTCCTTCCGAAAAATTTAAATAACTATTTATTTGGACGTGCTATATATCTGGCGCCGTTTATACGCCGTTAGTAAACAAAAAAAAAAGTGAAATCGAAAAAGGGTCAAGCTACAAGTAATATAAATTTTTCAAGAAAAAATGATTTATTACCTGGGCTGAGATAGCATTCCTACCCCTCACCCTCTCGAAACTACAGGATAATTCTACAATTTTTTATAAATATCTTTTGGAAAAGATTTTCCCTATATATAGTGCGTTTTGCGCTATCTAAAACTATTTCTGAGTTGAATTCTTTCGTGCTTCATCTCGGTTTCGTCACGCGAGTTTTAAAAGTTTCGGCTTATTTTACGTGAATAAAGGTGCGAAAAATGAGCAGTGAAGTGATTAAAAGAAGCATAAAGTTAGCATCAATGTTGGATATTCGCATAAACGCGGAGAAATTTTTATCTCAAATATCTAACGTTTCGCTTGATGCCAACTATCTGCTTTTCACATGTTTTTCCTGCGAATGTTCTGATATAATATTGGGAGTATTGTATCAGCTAGGATATTTTGGTACCGACGCGCGTTTACTCCGGATTGCCGGAGAAGTAATTGAAACGCGACGTGCGGTTGGACACGAGGAGGAGGATGTGGGTGGTCACATCCAAAATCTCCTCTCTCACCTCCGCAATGGTAAGTGACTTTATTATTTTTATAAAAGTAACTCATATATCGAACTAGCGATTTAGCTAATTTTTAATAATAAATTGTAGTAAGAAATACGCGTCAAAAAGCCACGGCGATAGTGTATCCGCTCACCCAGATTCGGAGACGACGCGCGGAGGACGAGCCAGAAGCAGGACCAGCACGTAAGTAATTTCGCTAAAAACTAGCCAAGAAGAATGTTAAAATGTAATTTTTACCATTTTCTAAGATTAAAATATTAAATGTTTTTAGGAAGGGCTCGTATTTTACCTACACAGGAATTGGAGGAGGAGGAGGAGGAGGAGGAAGAGGCGCTTCCGGAAATTATTCAATTATCATCTGGTAGGTTTACATTTTAAATAAATAATCTTTAAAACAATGATAAAAGGTAGAAAATCTTAATACAACTCTGTTTTTAGATACGGCAGTAAGTACTCCCGATCGACGTGTGTTTTCACCTGGTAAATTGTTAGAGAAAAAATATTAATTAATTAAAGTACATAATATTTTTATTAATCAAAGGACATAATATTAATATCAAAAATAAAAATTTACGATATATTTTTCCTAGAATACGAACATATGTACTCCCCTATAATCCCAGAGGAGAGAATCTGGAGCGAGGAAGAAGGGGAAGAAGAAGAAGTGCAGGAAGAAGAAGAAGAGCAGGAAGAAGAGCAGGAAGAAGAAGAGGAAGAGGAGAGGGAGGACGAGGAGGAAGAAGAGGGGGAGGAAGAGGAGATGGAGGAACGTGAAGAAGAATCTGAACAAAGCGAAGAGGAAATTAGAGAAACACCGCCTGGTATATATTCCTTTCCTTAATTTCTCTTAATTTCTCGATTTATGTTCGTATTTAATTTTAAATTATTGAATTTTTAATAGGAATACCTCCCAGTCCTATTCTCTACGTGAGAAGGAGCCGACGATAAAAGACGTTACCTCAGAAAAACATGTATGTTTATCAAATTAAATACGAACATAATATTCTAAGCAAACTTAAAGTATTTTCTACAAAATTCTAATTTTTGTAACTTTTGTACAGATGCGAACATCGAAGAGCCGCAGCGTGGAGGAGGACTTACTGCTCAAGAAAATTTGGAGGAGGGAGAGGAGCAGGAAATAGCAAGCGAAGAAAGAGAAGAGGAAGAGGAAGAGGAGGAGGAGGAGGAGGAGGCGGCGGCTGAGGAAGGAGGACAAGTGGAAGAGGAGGAGGAAGAAGGAGGACAAGTGGAAGAGGAGGAAAGAGAACAAGCACGTGGCGGGGAGGTTAGAAATTTTAATCATTTAATATTAATCGGGGAAAATTCGCGCCGGTTTAGAAATTTTGCAATATTGGGAAGAGAGGCGATATTCCGTTTGCGTCCGCTACCCGAAGGAGCCGGTGTTTATAACTGGCTTGAAAACGCGTTCGCCGAAATTCATGCCTACGCGTTACATACCTCCGAACCGCACGATTACGTGGGATTTTCATTCGATTCGGAGGATTTAACGCACGGGCCGGCGGGATTATCGTTTCGACCGGCACGCGACTTAACTCGCGAGGACATTTGGCGCCTCGTGAGTTCAGTAGCGCAAAGTGCCGGAGGTCTCGATATCGCGCGTGATTTTAACGTACGCGTTTTCAATGTCGCGGCACCCAGAGGTCGCGGACGCGTTTCAAATAAACTCACACGGGAAGACGTTGCGAAACGTTCGATTTTATCAATCTCCAATTCCGATAATTTATGTTTTCCCCGCTCTCTCGTGACCGCGCAAATTTATCACGAACGCGGTACGTTGCGTGCGGGGGAACTTCACGAGCGGTGGAATGTGGTAAGACATCAGAATTCCTCGTTACAACGCGAACTCGCGTTGGATTTGACGAGGAGAGCTGGTGTCACCATTCCATCGGAGGGTTGCGGGATTCGGGAAATAGAATGTTTCCAACGCTTTCTCGCCGCATCTAATAGCAGAATTATAAACAACAATAGCTTCCATCGAGAGAATAGGACCATCATCTCTCTGGAGTACCGGTCGTGGGAATTCGAAAGAATACATGTATATATGTATATTGTAATATATATATATATATGTATCATTGTATTGTTGACGTGTTATTCTAAACACGTTATTTGCGATAAATATCATTACATGCCTCGGTAGTCGAAAGGATAAGATGTCTGCCCGGTAAGCAGGAGATCCAGGTTCGATTCCTGGCTGAGGTGGTATTTTTTCGCAAAATAATTACGAGTTTTCACGACTGGTTCGTGGTCGGGCCCCGCCGTGACGCACACCCTCCCTTCTTATTCGGGGGCTCGAGCCATGCTTGATGCAATCTCTCCTGTCGTGCTCCAGGAGGATTATTTGTATATTTGCCAATGGCGTTGGAGGGTGTCGCCGCTGCAGTCCGACCTGCATCCATCGAGAGAATAGGACCATCATCTCTCTGGAGTACCGGTCGTGGGAATTCGAAAGAATACATGTATATATGTATATTGTAATATATATATATATATGTATCATTGTATTGTTGACGTGTTATTCTAAACACGTTATTTGCGATAAATATCATCACATGCCTCGGTAGTCGAAAGGATAAGATGTCTGCCCGGTAAGCAGGAGATCCAGGTTCGATTCCTGGCTGAGGTGGTATTTTTTCGCAAAATAATTACGAGTTTTCACGACTGGTTCGTGGTCGGGCCCCGCCGTGACGCACACCCTCCCTTCTTATTCGGGGGCTCGAGCCATGCTTGATGCAATCTCTCCTGTCGTGCTCCAGGAGGATTATTTGTATATTTGCCAATGGCGTTGGAGGGTGTCGCCGCTGCAGTCCGACCTGCATCCATCGAGAGAATAGGACCATCATCTCTCTGGAGTACCGGTCGTGGGAATTCGAAAGAATACATGTATATATGTATATTGTAATATATATATATATGTATCATTGTATTGTTGACGTGTTATTCTAAACACGTTATTTGCGATAAATATCATCACATGCCTCGGTAGTCGAAAGGATAAGATGTCTGCCCGGTAAGCAGGAGATCCAGGTTCGATTCCTGGCTGAGGTGGTATTTTTTCGCAAAATAATTACGAGTTTTCACGACTGGTTCGTGGTCGGGCCCCGCCGTGACGCACACCCTCCCTTCTTATTTCTAGCTCGATGGATAGCTATTGTTGTTTATAATTCTGCTACTTTTGGACGCGGCGAGAGACCCTTATTTGACGGAAGCATGGTACTCGCCTTTCTAGAACGCGAACCTTTATATCGGCTAAATATTATATATCACGAGCAACATCGACATTATAGCCCAATTTTAAATTTAAAAGCAGCCGCGGAGAGTAGAGGAGGGTATTGTATTCCATGTAATATCGGGTATCGCGAGGAAAAGGGTCACCGCTGTTCGAATAAATGTTCGCGTTGTAACAACGTGCCGCCGTGCGATCAACGCGAAATCGTGGAACTCGTTAGGTGTGAGACTTGCAAACGTTCGTTCTTCGGAAACGTATGCTTCGAACATCATCGGGCGACAAAGTCGTATGACGGTAAAACTCCGACGAGCGTTTGTAACACCATTCGTCTCTATGAAGGATGCGGGCGGGTTGTAAAAACGACAAAAAAACACGAATGCGGCGTTTCTTTTTGTAAAATCTGCAGTTTGCAAAAACCCGTAAACCATCTTTGTTACATGCAGCCTCTCTCTCGCGAAGACAGATCCTCCGTTGTTGAGTGCGGGGATTCTTCTGTATTTGCGAGAGAGAGCGAGCAGAATAATTCAGGTGAGCGGAAATGCAAAAAGGGACGAGTGGCATTCGTGTTTTATGATTTTGAGACACGCCAAGACCAATCACTTGAGGGAACCGAAATAAAAATTCACGTCCCGACTCTGTGTGTCGCGCAACAGATTTGCGATTCGTGCGCGGAGATAGATGATTTGTCGGTGCGATGCGAGTGGTGCGGAATACGCGAATTTGTTTTTCGTCAAGATCCGGTAAAACAATTTATCGAATTCGCAACACGTCCTACAAAACATTTTATACGTATTATCTGCATAGCGCATAACGCGAAATCGTTCGACGCGCAGTTTATCCTTTGGCACATTGTAGAAAATTATTCCGGATTAGAACCTCGTGTAATTTTAAACGGTACAAAAATTATGGTCCTAACAGCGAATCGCGCGAAATTTATCGACAGTGTTAATTATATGCCAATGCGTTTGTCAGAATTACCGAAGGCCTTCGGGTTACCGGATACTTGTGACAAAGGTGTCTTTCCGCACTTATTTAATACTGTCGATAATCAAACATATGTCGGTCCATTACCCGATGTTCGTTATTACGCGCCCGAAACCATGCGAACAGAGGAACGCGAACGTTTTCTCGCGTGGCACGCAGAAATGTCGGGAAAAAATGTAATATTTGATTTCCAACGTGAAATACTTGAGTATTGTCGCACCGATGTTGATATCCTTCGCCGAGCATGCATGGCCTTCCGAAAAATATTCTTACAGCGGGGAAACGTGTGTCCATTCGAGGAATGTACAACTATCGCTTCAACGTGCATGAGAGTTTTTCGGAAAAACTTTTTGCGCGAAGGAGAAATAGGAATCATTCCTTCGGGTGGATACAGGTTTAAAGATAACCAGTCGCGCAAAGGCATGCAATGATTAATTTTGAAGGAGCGTGATTTAGGTCATCGGATAATTCATGCGGGACGCGGACGCGAGTATCGTTTAGCGGAAGGCATGCTCGTCGACGGATATTACGAATGCAAGAATGGGGGTGAGACGCGGCGTCACGTCTTGCAATTTCACGGTTGCTTTTTTCACGGATGCCCGTCTTGCTATCCATTAAATCGTGATAAAATGCTCGAAAATTTTAACGACACGTTTGACGCGCGTTACGAACGAACGGTTGCAACGTCTTGGCGATTACGTCGTCAAGGATATATCCTAACAGAAAAATGGGAGTGCGTTTTCGACGAAGAAATGCGCGAGAATCGAGAGATGCGAGAATTTCTCGAAAATCACCCCATGGTGCAAATCCCACCTCTCGACCCTCGCGATGCATTTTTCGGCGGACGCACCGGCAATATCGCGACTCGATACGAGGTTACGGGCACCGAGAAGATACGGTACGTAGACGTATGTTCTCTGTACCCGTATGTACTCAAGATCGGAGTTTTCCCAATTGGTCACCCGGATATTTATGTGGGCGAGGAATGCGCCGATTTAATTGGAATCGCGCCAAATTTTAATTTTACTCCGGTCGAGGGTCTCGTACGTTGCCGAGTACTCCCCCCACGTGATCTCTTCCACCCTGTACTACCGTACCGCGTGCGCGGTAAATTATTATTTGCTCTTTGCCGTACATGTTGCGAATCATTTTCTCGCGACGCGTGCACTCACGACGATCCTGCGGAGCGTGAGTTCGAGGGCACATGGGTGTCCTGCGAATTACGCAAAGCAGTCGAAAAAGGATATCTCGTGACGCGGGTAGATGAAATTTGGCAGTACAAATCTACGCGTTATAACCCCGAAACGCGACAGGGAGGGTTGTTTACCGAATACATCAATACTTTTTTACAACTGAAACAAGAGGCGAGTGGGTGGCCGAGCGAATGCAACGACGATATTGCTAAAGAACGCTACCTGAGGGAGTATGAAGCAACCGAAGGTATCATTCTCGATAAAAACAACATCGTACGTAATTCCGGCTTACGCTCCGTCGCCAAACTCTGCCTTAATTCGTTTTGGGGGAAATTCGGCCAGCGGAGTAACCTGCCGAATACAGAAATAATAAGATCCCCTCAGCGTTTCGCCGAATTGCTGTCGAGTCCTGAACACGAGATAGTCGGTGTATTGCCCGTTAACGAGGATGCGATATACGTTTCATGGCGGTTAAAGAGCGAAGCGGTAGTACCTTCACCGATAACTAACGTGGTGATAGCGGCATACACGACGGCACAGGCGCGATTAAAATTATACGAATATTTGGAAAAATTAGATCGTCGCGTATATTATGATACGGATTCATGTATATATACGAGCAGCGGTGATCCCGAGGAGTACGAACCGCATACAGGTAATTTTTTGGGTGACATGACCGACGAACTCGAGAGTTACGGGCGTGGTAGCTTCATCGAGGCGTTTGTCTCTGGCGGACCGAAATTTTACGCGTACATGGTACGTACACCGGACGCACGAAAATATGAAATATGTAAGATAAAGGGGATTAAATTGAATTTTGAAAACTCGAGGCTGCTTAATTTTAAGAGTATTTATAATTTATTATTAAATAGAGAAAAAGAGGAGGAGGAAGAGATAAATCTGCGATTTAAAACAATTCGCCGCACCGCGTTTCACGAAGTAATAACGCGAAACGAAGTGAAAACGTGTGCTCCTGTTTTATTAAAACGCAGATTTATCGACAATCTTCTTTCTTATCCCTATGGCTTTACGATATAATATTTTACTTAAAATTAAGTTAGGTTAATACTCGGATTTTCCCCGTCCTCCCACAAATGTAAATATATACAGAATATGTATACGGAATAAATGTTTTGTAAAAATTAAGATTATTTTTATTTTAGTTATAGTTTATTTTAGTATTAAATTTAAGAAAAAAAATGCGAAATTTGAAAAATGTGTATATTATATATGTATATTATACGGTTTCGATTAGAAAATGTAAAATTAAAAATGTAAATTTGCGTTTAGTTATTAAGAAAAAATATAATAAAAATATTTATTTCTCTAATCGTAAGAAAAAGTATAATAAAAATTTTGTAAAATTAAATTTTTAAATCCAATTTTTTCCCACTTTCCTATAATTTTCCTATAACTTTCTTTTATCGCTAATTTTTTATATAGAAAATATTTTGAATTTATAATAGAGAATCATTAAAATACTTTGTAAAATATCTTTTAAATTATAAATATCCTAAATTATAATCGCATAAGTTACGATTTTTAAATTTGTAAAAGAAAAAGTTATAAATTTTTACGTCCGTAATAATAAGTATTTAATTATTTTTTCCGCGAGTAAGTTTCTCCGACTTGAATTAGCTTTCGAGGAGCACCGCGTACAAGCTCGTAAGCGATGGTGCTCTCGCGGTGGACGCTCGCACGAGCGTACGAGCGCGGCTTGTCGCGGACGAGTACGAGCTCGTTACGCAAAGATGCTGGCGCGAGCACACCTCCGCCGCGGTGGAGCCCTTCCGCGAGTAAGCTAATCTCAAAAATTTCTCTGAGAAAAAATCAAGTGTTCCATTCGTTCCATTTGTTTATTAATCCAAGTACGACGCGCAAGGCGTTCATTTCGCGAAATGGATGTACGCTGGAAACATCCGTGGACGTCGATCGTGTGCGGACCGACGGGATGTGGAAAAACAATCTTTGTAAAGAGATTTCTTCGTCATTTAGCCGCTATGGCAGATGTCTACTTTGAGAGAATTTTGTTTTATTACGCCGAATGGCAGGATGCTTATCAGCAACTTCAATACGAAACTCGAGATTCCGCGATCGAATTTCACGAGGGATTACCGCGTCCGGAAGATTATTCCAGCGATCCAACGCGCGCGAAATTGATAATAATTGACGATCTTATGAGGGAATCATCCTCGAGCGAAGCGATCGTGGATCTGTTTACCAAGGGAAGTCATCATAAGAATCTCAGCGTAATTCTCATCACGCAAAATCTCTTTCATCAGGGCCGTGGACAACGCGATATATCTCTCAACGCGAATTACTTTGTGATTTTCAAAAATCCACGAGATCGCGCGCAAATCCGCCATCTCGCTCGACAAATCTATCCCAACGATCCAAAGTTCCTCGAGGAAGCGTATCACGACGCCACGTCTCAACCTCACGGATATTTATTGCTCGATCTGAAACAATCGACTCCCGACGAGTATCGTTTTCGCACGTGCATATTTCCCGATGATACGCTGAACTACGTTTACGTATCGCGCAGATCCTTTTCCGGTAGTTCCGTATAAAAGTATCGTACTCGCATTCTCTTGCGACAGTCGCGCAACTTCCTCGTGATGAAGAAGAGAAGAGAATCCTCGGTTAATGCGAGAAAAATCGCAGAACGTTCGATCGGTAAGAAAAATATCTGTCTTCTCAAAGCGTTGTGTTATTTGAATAAAAATCAACGCTCCTCTTTCTTACGTCAGGCGGATGAAAAATTCATTCGTTGTATCCGCGAGTGCGTTTTCAATACTCTCAAGGGTAACGTCCCGCTCGAACGTTCTGAAAAAAATCGTCTCAGCAAATATAAAGCATCTTTGCGTCGCATAGCGAAAAAAGACGGCAATTGGAAAAGTAAGAAAAAGCTATTACTACAGCGAGGCGGATTTTTACCCTATCTCATAGGGCCTATACTTTCGTTCCTATTTTCGAAAATTATCGGAGAATAGTCAGCGAGAGAGAGAGAGAGAGAGAGAGAGAGAGATCGAGTAAACCTAATTATGGAAAGGGCAAAAAAGATGGTCTTGATTTCCACGGAAAATCTCGAAAGAATGCAGCATCGTCTCCGACAACAGCAGCAAACGGAAATAGGCATCGGGGAAAATTCCATGAGGCAGAATTCGGAGACGATACATGGAGAAAATTTAAATTCCGTACAAACACCCAGAACGCCTTTGTCGCGGCTCGATTCCGATATGAGCAAAATTCTTAATTCTCCCACTCCGCGCGATGTAAGTGAAAAATGGAAATTGTATAAAGAAGTACTTTGGAGATATCTCCATTTTGATAAAGCGCAAAAGGAAGATTCGACGCGTAACACCGCCGATGAGAACAATTCAGATGCGCAGGAGGGAGACATGGTGGAACCAGCGCGCGAATCACAACCATTGAGCAAACTTTCCCATCTTGACGGGCAAGTAAGTAATATACTACGAGGCGAGTCTCTGCGTAAGCGCGAACGGCAAAGCGTCGAAAAAATATTAGAAAAGGTGCCGAAAAGTTTTCGCGCCAAGGCGCGTTTACTTTTGAAACATTTGATCGATAAAGCAGTACCCGCGAGAATTACTTGGGACGAGGAAGGAATCGTGACTATCGATTGACGTTATAAAAGATTCGAATATCACGGAACTGATAAACGACGCGATGCGAGAGAGAAAAACCGTGAAAGCAATAGGAAGAGGTCAGTTTGCGCGATTACTACGTACGACAAACACCCCGGCTGTACTCGTAGGAAATAAGGAATTGTTAGCAACCACATTTGTCAAGATATTATCATCACCACAAGCGAGTTCCACTCCGAAAATACCGAGAAAACTTTCTACGTCAACGCCGGCGACGTCGACGACGACGACGCGGAAAAGAGTACGACGCACGAGAAAGGGACAAAAATGCCGAAAGACCGAAGAAGAAGAAGAGCGAGCGAGGTGCGCATTGTTTCTTTCACCGCGTTTTCGTAAAGACGATATCCCTATAACCTTCGCAAAAGATTCTCGACAGGCAAGAAAGAGACGCTTACTCGATTGGAGTGAATTGAAATGACCAGGCTTGAAAATTTGTATTACGATCCAGCGCACTATGCGGGATATTCGGCATCGGATAACTTGTCGCGTGCCGCTAAACCGAATTTCTCTCGTAAAGAAGTAGCTCGCTGGCTCGAATCGCAAGACGCGTACACGCTGCACCGTCCGTCGAGACGAAAATTTCCGCGATTGCATTACAACGTGACGAATATCGACGATCTGTGGGAGGCCGATTTGATCGAACTCCGTAATCTCAAAAGTTACAACGACGGATTTTCTTATCTTCTCGTGATTATCGACGTACTTAGTAAATTTGTCTGGGTAGAACCGTTGCGGGATAAAACGAGCAAATGCGTGACAAGCGCCTTCCAAAATATTCTCTCGAGAAGCGATGGTCGAGTACCCGTGTACTTGCAAACCGACCAAGGGTAAAGAATTTATCGCGCGACCGATGCAAGATTTTTTAAAAGAAAGAGGCATACGTTATCGAGTAACCCGCAATCCGGACGTCAAAGCCGCCATCGTTGAACGCTTCAATAGAACGTTAAAGGAGCGAATGTGGCGCTATTTTACACATAAAAATACGCGGCGTTACATCGAAGTGCTGCAAGATATCGTGCGCGTTTACAATCACACTCGTCATTCGTCCATCAGAATGCAACCGGCAACCGTTACGAGAGAAAATGCTCGCATCGCACGCGAAAATATGGAGCGGCGTAGAGGCGCTGGAGAGAAGGTGGCGTCGAAAGTAGTAGAACAAAAGGCTAAATTCGATGTTAACGATCTCGTTCGTGTCAGTAGAGCAAAAGCCACTTTCGAGAAAGGATACGAAGCGCGGTGGAGCGAGGAAATATTTCGAGTTTGTTGCGTTCTTCATTGGCGAAGACCCCGCGTGTACGAATTGTGCGACTTATCGGGTGAACACATCGATGGGATTTTTTATGAACAAGAATTAGCACGGGTCAGAAAAAATTTGAGGGAGGAAGAGTTTATCGTCGAGCGCGTGATAAAAAGCAGAGGACGCGGTGCTAATAAACAGTTGCTAGTTAGCTGGCAAGGATATCCTAGTAAATTCGACAGTTGGATTCCCGCTTCGAGTTTAACTTTTCTCCAAGATGGAGGAGGAACAATTTTTTATGGTTCTTCCGAGCGATAGCAGTAAGAAGTATTTCCCGGGAAATACATGCTCTTCTTTCACCACTCAATTATCTCACGGCATACATTTATTCGGGGAATGGGAAGTCGCGCTTAGCGAGATTCAATTTCCCGCCAGTCTTTTTCACGTACGTCGAAACGATAATAAGATTAGATTTGTTGATTTGAAGAGCGAAAAAGATGAGAAAAATGATGATAAGTTTACGGTGAAAGAATTGCACTTACAGACAGTTTATGAAAATACAGAGGATCTTATCTACGCGATTAATAAAGAGTGCAGACGCAGCGATTCGCATTTTACTTTCGAATTACGAAAAGGTTCGGGTGGTAATGTCCGTATAAGCATCGATTGTGACGACAACTGTACTCTCGTTCATTATATAAATCTACCAGCTAATATTTTTCAAATATTGAAGATCAACATCGATGATGCCGGCACAATTCATCGTCACAAGTTACCTAATTCCGACGAATTAACGACGTTTTTGAAACTCGGTTATGCCATCGGTGATGGACGCACTGTATCTTTCTGGACTGCAGAACCCTGTAGTCTATGGCACGGTACCCCTGATAAAATGTACGTTTATTGCGACATTTGCGAGCCTTACATAACCGGCGATACGCGGAGTCCGCTTCTTCGGATCGTTCCAACCGAAATACCCGGATGTAATTACACGTACGGAACGAATTTAGTAAAATATTTCTCCACTTTGCAATATACTCCTTTGCGTCAAACGAAATTCCATAAAATTGAAATAGATATAAAAGATCACCGTGGAGAAAAAATACCATTCGTATCCGGAACGCTGATAGCAACATTACACTTTAGACGCGTCCGTTAATTGCCATTCGCGGTGAAAAGTCTACGAAGCTTTGAGAAAAAACTAAATCTCCATGGAATACGACGAGTATTACGAAATGCAAAACGGTGGGGGCAGGGGAGGCGGAATTCCACGAATTTTCGTCGGTTCAGCGCGGTCATGGGATCGGTAGTTTCCTCGGAGGATTATTTAGAAGAGTACTTCCTTATCTAAGCAGGGGAATGCGCGCAGTTAGGAAAGAAGCTTTACGCGCCGGAATTGGCGTGATGGAGGATGTTGAAAACAACACTCCGTTCAGGGAAGCAGTCAAAACGCGGCTCAAGGAATCGGGCGGAAATCTTAAGAGAAAAGCCAAAGAAAATATAAGTAACTTGATGAAGGGCTCGGGATATAAAACATCCACGAAAATACGACCGGGTTTTTCGGAGGGCACGACGTACGCACCGCTAAATCCGGGAGAAGCGCGGTTCGTAAACGCAGACAAGCCGGTAAAAAAAAGAAATCATCGAAAATTGGCGTGAAAAAAACGATTAAAAAAAAATCATCGAAGAGGAAAGCGGGCAAAATTAAAAAGGCAACGAAACATCGACGAAATAACGGGAAAAAGCGCACCGTATCCGATATATTCGCTTAACCGAGGCACTTTGTAAATTTGTGAGATATGTCCTTTCTTCATACCCACTCGAGCGAGTGTTTAAAGAGCGAGCTCGATCTTTTCAGTTTACCACCTACTCAAACCAGTATCGAGAATTCGCAATGGGTTTATTACAAACCGGTGACCTCGCTCGCGGACGACGCGCCTATAGAATTCGTCGTACCCGGGCACGGAGAAGATTATCTAGATCTCACGCATACCATGCTAAGCCTTCGCGTGCGAGTGGAAAGTTTACCCGGTCCTGGAACATCGACAGCAGGAGGAGGAGGAGTGGGAGGAGGAGGAGCAGGAGGAAACAAAGTAGGCCCTGTGAATCATCTACTACATTCGATGTTCAACCAGATCGACGTGTACTTCAATCAAAAACTCGTATCACCCCCAAACAACGCCTACGCGTACATCGAAGCATTGTTAAATTATTCTTCACCGGCAAAAACTTCCCATCTGACTTCCTGTCTATGGGACACGGACGAACCCGGTTATATGGACGCGCTATTAGAATCGGACAATCCCAATCAAGCTCTCGTGAGACGCGCTACCCGATACATCCAAGGAGAATGTTCGGTAGATCTAATAGGTCATCTTCATGCGACGTCTTTAATCAGGATAAATTTTTAATTAACGGAGTGGAGGTTAGAATGAGACTCGTTCGCTCGAGAGATGCGTTTTGCCTCATGGAAAGCAACTCAACGTCGAAAATACGCATTCTAGATGCTAGTTTACTCATAAGAAGAGCAAAAATAAGCCCCGCAGTGTTACTCGAACATGCGAGAATGCTGAGTAAAACAACCGCCAAGTATCCTCTGACGCGAGTCGAGGTTAAAACATTCACGATTCACGCCGGAGTGGTAGGAGAATCGATTGATAACGCGATACTCGGGCAACTTCCGAAACGAGTAATAGTCGGATTCGTCGATAACAAAGCGTTTAACGGCGACAGAAAGTTAAATCCATTTAATTTTAAAAATTACGGCATAAATTTCTTCTCGCTATATGCCGATGGCGTGCAAATTCCGAGTAGACCGCTGCAACCGAATTTCTCAAAAGACCATCCGCTCTATGTCGAGGCTTATAACACCCTCTTCTCAGGAACAGGCATCCATTTTTTAAACGAGGGGAATTCTATAAGCAGAGAAGATTATGCCAAAGGTTTCACGCTTTTCGCTTTCGATCTCACTCCCGATCTATCGGCAAATTGCGCTGGACATTGGAATCTTGTCAGACATGGAAGTTTACGATTAGAGGTGCGATTTGAAAAAGCTATTACCTCAACGATTAATTGTATCGTTTACGCAGAATTCGATAACGTGTTAGAGATCGATTCCTCGCATCAAATTATCGTTGATTTTAGCGGATGAGACATACTCGAATTTCCCCCCTCCCACCGTTATCTATTTTTCATTTCTATTTCTTCGAAAGCTTAACAAAAAGTAGCCGCAGTTTTGCTTTAGACGTGAACGTCGTCACTTCGTGCAAAATAAATTGAAAGTATATTCTACGCATCATGGATATAGTTATCGATATACAAGGTTTCCGCGACGCTGAGGGAAAGTTTATGCCGAAGGAAGTAGCGGTTGTCGCCATTAACGAAGCATTCATAAGTCACTGTATTATGATGCCTCCATATCCATTTGTCGAATTACCCGAAAAATACAGACGAGAAAACAACTGGCTCTCTCGAAACTTCCATGGGATCGAGTGGTTTGACGGAACAGTCAATTCCAAACATTTCATGGCGGAACTATGTGAAATTGCACGGCAAGCGCGTTACATATACACCCGAGGTCGAGAGAAGATACATTATTTGGAAAATACACTCGCAAGAAACGTATATAATCTAGAAGGAATCTCTCCTGCTTTCAAAAACCTGTCGGAAGGCGAAGAGCATAAATTGCGCTGCGGTCATCACGGGTTTCAGCGAAATTCCGACAAATTTCATTGCGCGTTACGCAATGCCTGCAAATTGAGATACTGGATGCAATCTCAAGAAGGGAACTGCTACATAAGCAGCGCTAATTCTTTTACTATTGAAAGTTCCGATGACAGTGATACAGAAAGCGAGGTTTTTACAATAAAACGAAATTTTCCAAATCTCGTTACGTGGAGAAATAAGAGATTAGAAAAAGAACAGGCGAGGTGCGAACAAATAAAAGCCGAGAAAGAAGATCTATCGAAACTCAAGTGTGAAAAAAGGAAACTTCTACCCTACAATCCTCGCAAGAGGATAAAAATATAACGACACCGACGAGCCAAAAAACAAGTCAAACATCATTCCACACCGCGGAAGATGAATTCGCTCGAAATCTTACGAGCGTTGCATCATCTCAGTATCGAACATGCGGGTGTGTATCCTGCCGACAGAATCCCGAGGGTGTGGACGAAGTCGACGGCCATCGTCGCCAACACTGATAATCACGATCGTCCTGGACAACACTGGGTTGCTTTCTACCTAGACAAGCACGGAGAAGGCACGTATTTCGATAGCTACGGACTACCTCCTCTGGATTCCAGATTCAATCTGCGACTTCGACGAAACTCTACTACTCATAAATGGAACATCACACGATTACAGGGCATATTTTCTCAGACCTGTGGACAATATTGCTGCGTATTTCTTTATTATTTGTCTCACGGTTATAAGCTTAAACAATTTCTCAAAATATTCAGCGAAGATTACGAAGATAATGATAAACTAATCGTACAATTATTTCGTAAAATCTTTCTTCATGGAAAAAAGAAATGTGAAAAATCTCATGTAACGTGCTGTCATATACAAACTTGTACTTTTAAGAACTATTAAACATTAAAGAAACACTATTATGGTATAATTTGTATAATGATATAACAATAAATCTAATTTTTGTAACATAAATTCTTTGCCCATTTTACTTCCTTTCCCACCGATTTAAAGCCAATTTTAGCGACATAATTCCAAGCTAGAAATATCTAATCGTTTTTTAAATATTTTTCGTTTGTTTACCATAGAATTAAGGAACATAACCTCGGTAGTGTATAACCCCAAATGTTAGAAAAATCTAGAGTTTACATCTAGAAAATTTTTTCAATCCGCGTGTTTGTCTTAGAAAGCTTCGTATAACTCAGAATTCGACGTCATCGACGTCAGAAATAGATAGTGCGAACCTGTCCGTTCTCGTTTTCCTCCTCCCAAATACCGTACGACCTGATAAATAATAATTATTACACACCGAAAATCGCATGTCTTCAAAACCTATATCCACTCGTAACCTATATTTCCCCCATACAAAAAATGTCTAACGAGTCGAGAAATTTATCTAAATTCACCGACTATGAGACGCCGAGAAACCTTTCGCCCTAAGAAAAACGTGATTCTTCATATCCCGTATACAACCAGTAAATTCCACAAAAAATCGGTTTTCTTCTCTTCGCTCCATCCTACGTGAACAAAAAATCGTATTCCATTCTCGACAAGTATATTCCTTTTACAGACCCGCCATATTTCTTTTCGCAGTCGCCATTTTGTTTTCGGACTCCGATCGATCCCAGACGCTTTCTCACCCTTCCCCTACCTCGTCTAGCATTTCGACAACCAATCGCACACATTGGGCACTATGGGTAGAGCCAATCACGCGTCTGGCAGCTACGGAGCCAACCAATCAGAACGCTCACAGTAATTACCTAATTATCATCACTCATCCCCACCGACCAATCAGAACGCTCCATTTCCACGTGGCTGCCAGTTTTTGACCGTCGGGGGCCACGCCCCTGGCGGCAGTGGGAAGGTGGTGGGGGTTTGTTTTGACGCGCCATAGTGCCCCCCTTACTACTGACGGGTTTACACTATTCTGTCTTTTGCTAATGATAGATAGTCAATAGTGTTCTCAACATCTTATGTGTTTTGTAGAAATAATGAAATGACTTTTCAAAAATGAATTACAAAATAAAATGTATTTCATTGTAAACTTCTTTTTATTTTGTTAAATTAGAAATTAGCGCCAATACTTAATATCACATCTTTCATATCAATATAAAATTATTAATAAAAAGACTTTTGTAGATGGAAATTTTTGTATAAAATTCTTTCTTTTACATAAATAAGAAAAAAGATACGTGAATTTATTTTTTATCTTTTTTAAAAGATAATTTTGTTAGAATATCACTCATTTTTTAAGTAACTAATAATATCTATTATTTAGCATATTTGAAACATTTTTATATATACTAGATACTTTATATATACTAGAAAGAACATACAATCATATAATACTTTATATATACTAGAAAGAACATACAATCATATACAATAATTATATTTTAACAATCTTTTGCAAAAAAGTATATATGCATATTTTTTGCTCCTCTAAGCCATTTTTTTCTTGTTAATTTGTGCATTATCGATGTCTATCCATTAGACGTTTCATCTCTACATATTGTTACGTCCGGGGGACTTTACGAATTCATCTCTTTCGGAAAAAGATAACGGCTGCTAATCAGAAAATGAAGCGCTTCGAACGATCTAAAGAAACCCTAAATAAATAAACAAAAATTCCTCTCGAGATACGTCTCACTATCAAAAAAAATAATTCTTGCGATAGACAGCTTTGTCGGCACCGACAAGTATAATATATATATTTATATATATATATTTATAACATACCAATAAAAATAAAAAATATTAACAAAAGCAAATTCCTAACGGATAAGAAACGCGTCGGATCGTTCGAGGGTGACACTCCCCAAATTGGTGGGGAAACTAAGGGAAACGCCAATCAAGAAGAAACGATTAGCGGCCATTGGCGGCCACACCAATGAATGATTGAGGGTGTGGATTGGCGGGAAAATTTTCACTAACTAATTCCATCATTCGCTAGGAAATCTGGAAATATAAAAACAATCACAATTCACATCGCTCCCCTCCTTCCTCTATACTCACAATTTTTCTAAACTATCATTCGACAAGCCAACGCGGAAATCCATCACGCCCTCAGATATTCCTACCCCTTCGGAATCCTTTAAAAACCGCGATTTGGAGCGGATCGCTCTCTTCTCGCTTCTCATCGCTCCACGCCGTCACGGACCATCCGAGGTTGTTGAAAAATCTTTTTCAGTTAGAATCTGTGCGCGATTCTTACATTTTTTCTTACATTTTTCGTGTAATTCGATCCACGAGCCAGCCTAGCCACCACACTTCTCGTCCATCAGCAGCGGCCGCTACAGCAAAAGTAAGTCCATCTTTATCACTTTTTCCCGCAGTAGACTGGTTGTTTGGTTCGCGATCTCTACATATTTGTTTCATTAAAACACTCCAACATTCCAAATTGGCAAGCCGCCGATTAACTCGGTGAAGCTGCCTTCTCCGATTTCTCCACACTCCGACTTGGCAAGCCGCCGATTAATTCGATGAAGCTGTCTATCCCGATTCCACAACATTCCAACCTGGCAAGCCGCCGATTGATTCGGTGAAGCTGCCTTATCACGATTCCTCAATTTCTTTTTTTTTTTACCATTCTCACCTCACACTCTCTCTCATTTGCAGTGAACCAAACAAAAGCCATCCCGAACAACTCAACGAAACGGGCATTGCGACACCGTCGAGAGAAGTTTAATAAGCGGATTCGTCGCGAAACCGGACACACCGAAGAACTCGCGGAGCAGTTAATAGACGTAGAACCGAGACTAGCTAACATCACCTTACAATAGTACGCCACTGCCCTCCGCTCCGCGGCAGATTTTGAAAAACAATGTACTCCAGAGAACTTCGACGTAGAGAAGTTCTTCAATCTCGTCCGCCAATTTCCCCGCTCTCCCACCCATCCACCTCCTGGCACATTTTTCATTAAAAAAAAATTCAAACCCGACAGCCAGTTTTGGGAACAAATCTCAATACACCAAATTATCGATACCATCCCTATGTACATTTCCCGTGACTATCTTCCCTTCGTTCCAGTCAAGACTTTCCGCAGCGCTCATCCTGATCCCCCGCCACACCTGCAACCCGATCCCATCGACATGCTCGCGATCACCAATTTCTTGCCCCAATTGGAACAATTGGGTATATAAATACCAGATTTTCTTTTGTTTGTTTGTTATTTATTATTATTCAAAATTTACGTATAAAAATTTTTTTTTGTAACCAGTACTTCAACACTTTAATGTACACAGTAAAATTTGCGAATAACATATTGTAATTCCTTTTTTTTTATTATTATTATTAAATCAGTTAACTCGAATTCCGTCTCGATTTATTTACCCTAAAACTTGACCCCGAACCATTCACGGCTCCTTGAGGATCGCACGAGGTCCATCCCTGGTAAAAGAGATTCGGTTCTCTGACCAAAAAACGGACCACCGATAGCGCTGGCGCAGGTAACGGTTATAACGTCACCGACGCTGACTCGATTCCTGTCCCCTTAGCGCGCGTTCGACTCGCGGATCGACCTCACAACGTCGTTCTGCGAGAACAGAAAAGGTTCCGTATGTCCACCCGAGTTCTCCTCCTCCAGATGAAAAGTATTACCTTTCCTCCAGAACCTCGGATAATACAATATATTATATTTATAACAATATATTATATTTGTATAATGACCATCTTCAATGATCCATGATGAAAACTATTCATTATCTTATAAAATTGTCCTCCTACTGATATTGTAGTTGGTACTGTATAAATTAAATTGATCTATTTTTACTAATTTATCATTTTGTAATATTTAATAATAAATAATAGTAAATAATAATAAATAGTAATAATATATATATAAATTTAAATACTCCAAAAATAGGTTTTATATAATAATATATAAAACCTATTTTTGGAGTATTTAAATTTTGGAAGAATTGTTTTTACTTCTTGTAAAAATTGAATTTTATGCAATCTTAGAATCAATTTTATTTGTTTTTTGGTAATATACAATATATTAAAATTACAATTAAAAATTATCCGGGAAAAAAAGTGTTGCGAGACAACCTGAATAACGTAATCTGACCTCGCGACATCGCCGACTAGTCAGAATCCCAAGGATTTTGACTAACCCGAGAATTAAAATATGTAATTAAAATACGAATTAAAAATAATAAAGAATAATGCGCGAACGTGCCGATTGCAACCGATGTGCAATTTGGCAAGGACGTTGACTCTGACAATACGTGTCGAAACGCTGACGCGCCAAATAACGTTTCCACACGCGCCGAGGCCGCGTAACAGCGGACCGATAAAAGAACAACAAGAGTATCAGGCGCGAGCTTAGATTCAGAGGCGCGGACGCACAAGTATCGACGCGTAGGATCGTAAGGAAGTGTGAAATGTGATAGTAGTGGGTATCTCGAAATTAGCGAACACCCAAGTCCGTTAAAATAAAGCGCTTTATTGAAAACTAGTGAGTGTGACTCCCCCTTCCCCCTTCCGACACGCGCTCCCGTGTTGCGCCCGGAGTGACACAACAAAAGTTTATATCTAATTATATCATATTAGATATAATTATATATAATTATGTATAATGAGATCTATTAAATCTAATATTACAAATTATATGCAATTATATCAAAATATTTATAATTCCATATCAAATTATATAAAATTTTTTTCGGGTAAAAAGTTTATATCTAATTATATGCAATTATATCAAAGTATTTATAATTTAAGTATTATATCAAAATATTTAAAATTATATTGAAATTTTTTTCGGGTAAAAACTTTATATCTGATTATATGTAATTATATCAAAATATTAATAATTCTATGTACAATTATGTAAAATTATATTGAAATTTTTTTCGAAGAAAAGTTTATATCTAATTATAAATGATTATTGTTGTACCCTGTATGGGCTACAACGATAATATTAGAGATAGTTGGGTTCGTTAAGCCTAAGGAGTTGGGACTCCGAGCAGGATCAAAAGAATGTAAAGATCTTCTTGAATTCAGTAACACACTTTCTTTATTTTAATTGGTTTATTTAATAAATGCACAAATTCTTGAGATTAGTATTTCTTAGTTTATTACTTTACACACGGTTAAACATCGGCAGGCGGCTCAGCGTATATCGCGTTACTCTGGCAGCCGACGACCGAGTATGTCACCTGAGACGCTGATAGTACGGCTCGCGTGAACTTCGCCGCGCTTTTGTAATATCTTGCATGATGTTTATAATAATGATTCCGAACGACACGTTATTCTTGACTCTCTCGACTCCGCCTTGTGTAACCGGTTATATAGTCTGATCGATGCCTGATCAGCATTTTGATCGGTTGCGTCGATTGATAGCGTGATATTGATTAATCAATATTACACTCGGTTTGATCATCAAATTTAGGAATTTGCTGATAGGCTTTTCGCAATCTTCTCGCGTGATGCATTTCTACGGTCTTTCGAAAGACTGGTCGCAATTTCGGCGGTCACACATTTGTGTCGTCTTTCGAAAGACTTTTCGAGATTCATGCGGCCTAATTTTGTTGTCATGCGGACTACTTTTATTATTGATTGTAGATCTGGCTACAACATCATATCAAAATGCTTACAACTTCAAATTAAATTATACAATACTATATTTCTTTTTCAAATAGAAAGATATACATTAAATTATATAAAAATGTATATATAATATATTATGATGCATCAAACTATAAATAATAATATCTAAATGAGAGACATTTCCGAGATATTATGAGTTTGATATTGTACGATTTATACGTATATACATATATACGAATATACATACTTTACAAACACATGATTTCAATCAAATATAATGGATAAAGGATTCTTAAGGAATATTTGATGTTTAATATAATTACACTGGTTCACTTCGTTTATTTTATGAAAAACTTAATATTTTATATATGAGATTGTTCATAAATACAAGTATTATAAATAAACATACTTGTAAAAATATATTAGTTTTTTATATTTGCCATAAAAATGGACCTATTAAAAACTTGATCTAATTGTATTTAAAAATGTATAATTATATCTAATTATATATATATATATATATATATATATATATATACCCAAGTAGCAAGATGACATCATTATGATGATGATTTAAGGTCATTTCTCGTCATTCGATCTCAGTGCACTGAATAATGACGTAAAATAAATGTAACATTTGTCATGAAATATTATCGTCATAAATATTGTATATCGTCATTTAATCATCATTTTTAAGTCATTTTTAATAAATAAATGAATAAATAATGAAATAACATTATTAATTATCTTTCTTAATTAACTATAATATAACTGTAATATAACTATAATATAACTAAATAAGAAAAATATTTCCCATATTTAATACAGTTATTAACAAATTCATTAACAACAAATTCATTAACAAGTAAATAAAATATATACAACAATTTATAAACATTTTCATAAAAATAATGATTCTTATTAAACATAGATTCATGGCTCTATATATGTAATTAAATTATCTACAAGAATTACATATGCAATCGAGATTTTAAAATTGAGACTATTTATACAATATAGTAATATTCATTAACTAGACTATCTATCATGTTTTAAGCAGAGATCCTATAATTACTTATTTGGTCATTTCAGTAACAGATTTCATCCCAATACCGACGTGAAGCAGGATCTCCGAATGGATGATGACCGGTTTTAGAAACATGAGATAAAAAATGTTTCATCGCTTTCTCTCATTTTTTTTCATTTTTTCATTTTTTTCACTTATTTTTTGTAAGGGTATTTTATGTCACACATATTATAGATTTTTCAGTACTAGCAGTCAATATTGGAACGCAATCATAATTTTGTCGTCATAAGTATGCATAATTTGACCTGTTCATATATAATCATAGACAATTTTATCTATTTATATATAATTAGATCAGGTAAAAATCCATACATAATTAGATCTACAAAATTATATATAATTATATATAATTAGATATAAACTTTTTTCCCGGGTATTTATATTAAGGAACGAAGTTATATTAAGGAACGTGTGGAAAATTCAAAAATTTTTTATTTATAATTTTTTCTATAAAATTTCCGCAAGATTTTTAGAAAATTATAAGATTTATAATTATAATTATATGATTTATAATTATAAGATTTTTTTAATTAACATTTTTAGAAATAACATTATTATACTTCTTATAGATCATGATTATGAATAATAATAATTATGGATAATAATACCATTAATAGATTTAAGTAAATATATTTATATAATTAGGTAACATTATGATATAAATTAATTTGAGTCAACATTTTTTCTTATAATTTAATGTAAAATTATTTATTTTGATGGATTTGACTATTTCTTCAATGTATTATATATTATATTATTTACTATATATTATATTACTATTCAATATTACTTACTATTATATATGACACATGTTATATCTTCTTTTTTATTAATCAATACAACTTCACACGAAGGACATCTGTCAAAGACATATCAAATAGAAAAAATGAGCGCTGCAAGAGCTGTCATACAGAGATGTTCATTAGCGCCTCTTGCGACAGAAAAAAGAGAGTCACGGTCGACGACGGAGGACTTTCTTAAATTTATCAATTTGAATTTTGCGTCACGATATCTCAGTTTGTAAAACACAAAGAAAAAAAACACTTTTCTTATTTAATTTGATACTCAGCTATCGATTAAGCATAATTAAAACTTAATCGATGCAGTCATTGCTGAGATATGAAAATGTAGACCGAATTCATCCCGGGGTCTCGCGTAAATAGAGCCACGGGCATCTCGCCGCCATTCTACGCGAACTTCGCTGCGCTTGAACTTGGCGTCGAGACACCACCCGTGTATTTTGATAAACATTTCTATGATGTTACTACGTATACATTTTTATAGTCGTATAAGGGTTATAAGAAAAAGTCATAAAGTTTGTAAAAAAGTCATGTAAACGTTTCTATGATTATTATACGACAGCTTGTGCTACTTGGTGGATACAAGAAGAAAATTTAGAGAAATAACAGAAATTGTGTGGAAGATAAGAAGGATAAAGAGGGATATACAATAGAAGGAAAGTATTAAGGGGAGTAATGGTAAAAAAGAACATAAGAAGAAAGAAGAGAAAGATAGAACAGAAGGATTGGTGAAATAGGAACTGTAAAGAAAAAGGAAAAAGTAAAGAGAATTTATGGAAAGTGAAGACGGGAAAATAAACAAAGAAAAATATACAGAGGAAAAAAAGAAGATGAGAGAATTAATGAAGAGAAAGGAAAAAAAGAGAAAGAAAAGGAGGAATTGAAAAAATTGAGAAGAGAGGCTGAAATTTGGAAATTTATAAGAAGAAAAAAAGAAGAATAAGATAAAAAGTAAGAGGAAAGAGAACAGGATACAGATGAAGAACAGATGGAAGACGTATTGAAAGAAGAGGAAGTTATGAAAGTATTGAAAAAAGTAAAGTTGAGAAAGACGGTGAGAATAGATGGAATACCGATTGAGGCGTGGAAATACGCAGAAAAGGTCCTATGGGAGAGATTATTAAAATGTGAAGATGATCTGAAGGACAACAATTTCGCAAGAATGGAAAAAGAGCATAAAAGTTCCTATATATAAGAGAAGGGAACAAAAAGAAGTAGAAAATTATAGAGGTATATCGTTACTATGCATGGCTTACAAGATATGCAAAGATACTTAGGAATAGACTGGAAGAAGACTAGAAGAGGACTATGAAAGAGAAGAGACTAGTATCGGAGAGTTAAGTTAGTTTTCAAAAAGAAAGAGTAGATCAGCAATAACTATATGATGTAGTACAAAGATATTATAAAAAATCTTTGAACTACATCATATAATACAAAAGGAAGGAGGATAAGAAGGGATGGAAAGATATATGCATTATTTGCAGACTTGAAGACGGTTTTTGACAATGTGGATAGAGATACGTTATGGAATATAATAAGGAAGAAAGGAATAAAATAACAAACGGTAAAAAAAGGTGGAAAGAGTTTATGAGGAGACAGAAGTAAAGATAAGGACGAAAGAAGAACTCTCGGAAGATTTCTACATAAAGAAAAGAGCACAAAACTGTGTAATGAGTCCATTCTTGTTTAATTTGTATGGCGGATATAGATGAGATATTTAGAAAGAAAGAAATAGAAGGAATAAATATAGAAAAGAGTAGATTGTGAAACTCAGCGCATGCAGATGATATTGTATTATGTGCGAGAAATAGGAATGCAATATTAGATATGATAGATATGTTTAAGAGCTTTCTGAAAGAATGAAGACTAGAGTTAAGTGTAGATTAAATGAAAAATAGTAGTATTTAATAAAAAAAGAAAGGAAAAAAAAGAAATATGAAAATGGAATAATAAAATTATAGAAGAGATACAGACATTCAAATATATACTATTTTACTATGAACAGGAAATATAATTACAAAGATTACGAAGAGTAGCAAGCGAATGACTGCAAAGAAAATATGAGATATAAAAGAAAGATTATGTAGAAATGACTTTGGAAGAAGATGGATTTTGTACAAATATCTGATACAAAGTGTGATGGCTTATAGGGTAGAAAAATGGGGCTGGAAAGAAAAAGAGAAATTGGAAAAGGTTATAATAGACTATGTAAGACGGATTTTTAACTTAGATTTATGTACACTAAGTGTGATATATAAGAAGTAATGTATAGGGAGTTATTTATGGACAAAATAAAGATAGAAACAACGTTTGAAGGCAAAAAATATAAAAAAAAGTTAAAAAAAAATTAAGATAATTATGTTAAAATATGAGCATTTATTCATTCCGATAACCCATCTTTTCCTGCCGATTGTGACGATCAATCCTCGATCCTCATCACTGCTCCTTCAGAAAACGATCAAATTTCTCCACAGTAATTATTTCGTTTATCTCTTCTTTTTTTATTTACTAAGACTGTCATTATTTACACTGATTATAATACACGCTTATTATAATATATTATTCATTTTTATGTTAATTATGTAAAAGTTTTATATATTTATCATATAGATAGAAAAATTGTAATAATCAAGTGGGATGGTAACGCAGTAAAAATTCAATGATAATTATACGATTCCTCGACGAAATCCTAATCGTCGATCTCCGTATCATTGTAACATCCGCGAGATAATGTACATAGATATGTACATACACATGTCCGAATATTCATGCTTATTTTCTTTCGCTTTCTTGAGTTATATAAATTGTTTAATTCTCATTAAAGATTTATGTTAAAATTTTAATTCTTTAGCAAATAATATAGCCGGTTTCTCGGCAGATAGGCACTAGAATTATATATTGCGAAGTGGGGGAAAATAATAAAAGGGATCTTAATCGATATTAAGAATATTTGATTATCGAATTATTATAGAATCACTACATTGAAAGTCTACTAATCTAGTGGCACGTAGTTATTGATATGCTTATTGAATTTATTTCATACAAAAGATTTAGCAACTAAGATCCTGCTTGCCGAGAAACTGGTTATGTTACTTGCTGTTGTGTGTTACCATGTACTCGGCTGGTATCAAACAATGTAATGTTTAATTCTTTAATTTTCTTTTAAAATCCGCTTTCTCTTCCTGCTATCCTATTGATCGCACAGGATTCTTCTTGGTAAAAAGTGCTAAATTTCTTGACCTAAAAAGAACTGACGAATATACGCAATGTCATAGCGTTCTCTTATCGTTAACTCAGTGTCAAAACATACACAATGTGTTTGACTTAAAAGTTTACGTTACAAATACTTGATCTTTAAGGAAGGTGTTGCTATTCTTTCATATTTATCCATGTTTCTCTTTTTCTCAATAATTTTTCTGGGCTGGACATAATATCGCATTATACATACAGATTCAAATAAAACAAAATACAGATTCCTAAATGTGGCGATCATAGATACCACATTAAAAGTTCACCTAGTATTCAGCAATTTCACTTCGTCGCTGTGAGACAAATTCATAGGAAAAATTAATTACACAATTGACAATAGAGGACAAATTTTTTCATTATTTAAAAAAGTCAGAAACAGTACAAATAGAGCAGCATTATGCAGTATCATCATTCATGAAGCAAGAAGCTGAGAGCAAATGTTGCAATAGCATAATCCTGTCGTCCTAAGGAATTCAACGAGAGGATTCTCCCCCTTAGAGGCTTTTCCTATTGGAACTTTCTCCAATGCGGTGGATCTCTAAGATTATTCCTGAGATACAGAGATCCTCATAGGCGAAGATCTACTTCATCTTCCTGGAGATTCCCGTTTCCTCTTTCTCCATTACTTTCAAGTCCTCCAGGCAAAAGAGAAAGCAAATAAAGCCGTTCAGGTAGAACCGACCAGTAGAGTTATTAGAGGAACAATGTTCCAGTCGGCTATAATGGAATGAGGAATCAACCCCGATTGGGAAACTCCGGACTCACTTCCGAGAACTCCTCCAAAATTCTTATGCACCATCTCACGAATTTTATACATTACCTCTCGGAAAGATAAAATTTATTAAAACTGAACCGATAATAACTTATCGAGAAAGAGTATAACATTTTGTAAAATGGCCCTCAGAGTTACACAATTGTAAATAAAAGCTAAAATAAGTAGTTTTTAATTTTTCAAAATAGCGAATAATTTCATCTCGCTAAACTAAATAAATGTAAAAAAACTTGAGAAAATTGCTTAATGGATTTTATGAAGAAAAGAAAATTCTATAAATATATCCTAAATGCTTTTTTTTTTCAAAGTATAGATTGTCAAAATTGAGAAAAGAAATTTGAAAATTTTGAAAATCTAGAAAACGCTTTGTAGTGTACGAGCAGATTATCAGAGGGCGCTTCATAAAAAAAAAGACAGAAGAGTACTTTCTTTTATATTATGGATTGAAGATTATTGTATTCATTCGATAATAAATAGTTTGAGTAACAGCATACATAACGCGTGTCTTATTAAAAGAAACACAACAGAGGATAAAAATAAACTTTTGACAATCCCGGAATGCTAAATACGCGACCCTAGATAATTCAGCAATATCCGTGGAATAATCGTCAGACTAACTTATTGCTAATGGTTATCAAGTTTCGTCAAACATTGTAACGATTATCGAACTTCGCCAAAATGAATCAAGAACAGTTCAATTTATTATTAATTGCTATGATGAACCTTACTACACAAGTTCAACGACAAGAGGCTGCTACAGATGTCGACAAGACAAATCAACAACAAAATTCATCACCGTCAAATCTTACGCTGATACAGAACTTCGATCATTTTTTGCCAGTAAAAGAAATATTCTGTCAATATCATCATCGTTCCGAAAATTATTTAAAAATAAAAAAATATGAAACAGATAAAGAAATGTCAAAGTATCTTCTTATTAACTCCATTAGTTCAAAAAGTTATAAGGTTTTATGTTCAGCCTCCGATGATCCATCAATTATCAAATATGATGAATTAATCGAAAAGGTAGAAAAGCATCTTTGTCCCAAGGTAAACACTATCGGTCGAGCAACATAAATTTTTCAATTGCGTTCAACAAGAAAAACAGAGCAACAAGATTGCACAATACGTAGCTATATTAAAACAGAGAATCATCGATTGTAATTTTATTAAATTGCAATCGATGGAACCGGCTACAGGTGCGACGATAAGATAAATGATGTACTTCTTCGTGCTTAATTCATTTGAGGATTGCACGATACGTATACAAGAATAGTTCCTAAGTTCCAATTGCAACAAAAATCGACGAGATTAATCAAATATCTAGAAAAGATCAATAAAATTCCAAAAAAGATCAATATAAACGCTCGAAGTTACATAACAAATAATCATATAAATAAATAATCATATCAAAATAAAAAATTATCGAGAAATTGACATCGAAAACTGTCTACGCTGTGGTAAGGACAACCATTTATCAAAAGAATGTCGCATAGACTATAATACTCTGAAATGCGTAGCATGTAATCGCATTAGTCATGTCAAGAAAGTCTATTCAAACTCTGTTGAAACAAAAAAAATAAAATTAAAGCAACAAAATCATCAACTAATTATATCGATTCCACAGCAACACATGATTTTTATGTTAACTTAATTATCGATGTATCAAGAGTGTCATATCGCCAAGAAAGATTTAAGAAAATACTACACGAACGTAGTTCTCGAAGGAAAGAAACAAGAATTCAAAGTTGACTCTGAAGCAGATTACATATTCTTTCCTGAATCAGAATATCGTCGATTGGGAATCACAGCAAAACTACAGCCAACTAATATTCGTTTCCGGTCATATATACAAACAATTTTTGAGCCTTTAGGAATAGATCAAGTTGCAGTACGTTACAAAGACCATGAATCAAAAGAAATTATATTCATTGTGCCAGATTAGCCACTATTTGGTCGTGCATGGATCCGTCATCTGAAAATCAATCTTGCTGAGCTAGGTTGATAAGAAACGGTCAAATTTAAACATTCAAACAGTTTTATCCATTGATTTACTGTCAGAAATCACTACAACATTCCACGAAATATTTTAACCTAAAAATTGTATTCCTAATATCACTTGTTCTCTTCAGCTGAGGGAAAAAAATCAGCTTTCATCAAAGAACGAGAAATCCCATACATGCGAATGCCGAACTTGATAATCATGGATGTGACGGAATCATCACAAAAGTCAACGTCAGCGATTGGGGATTTCCGCTAGTAGTTATTTTCTAAATCAGACGGAACTATCTGATTACAGGAACAGCTTATGCCTTGACTATAAGATACATGTTAATCACTGTTTGAAAAACACACGCACACTATCTGATCCGTAAAGTTGACGACATATTAAATAGTCTAAGGAAGTCTAAATATTTTTGCCGATTGGACTTATTCAAGGCACATCTTCATGTTAAGATAGATGAAGACAGTCAAATTATCCAAATAATTTCTACACATAGAAGAGCATATAAAACGACTCGCTTATTATTCGGAAAAAAATCGCCCCGAGTAAATTCAATAGAATTATCAAATTTTGTCCGTATTACAAGGCGTATTGTCATATTTTGATAATATTATAATACATGGAAAAACAAAAGAGGAATGTCAACAACATTCTTTCAATACATTAGAACGCCTCTAACAGTACAACCTACATATCAATGCTAATAAATGTGGATTTTTCAAAGAAAAAATAGTTTATCTAGGCATTGTTCAAAACAATACAATTAAGAAAGATCCAAGGAAAATTGAAACGACCATAAGTGTGCCACCATCAAAAAATGTGAACGAACTACATCAATTTTAGGGAATGATAATGATGTACTACGCTCAATTCATTCCAAATTTATCAACAATCACATATCTTCTTCGATATCTTTTGCGTCAAAATTGTCAATGGGAATAGACCGCTTGTGAAAATGCCTTCAGTCATCTACGAACAGAAATGGCAAGTGGCCATATTTTGGTCCCTTATGACCCGAAGTTATCACTTTTGCTTGCTTCTGATGCCAGTTTAACTGGAGTCGCAGGAGTTCTATCACATTGAAGGAATTGAAAGACAATCTCATTTACTTCCAGGTTACTTACAGCTACAGAAATGAACTATAATCAACTCGAAAAGGAAGCTTTGGCGATAATTTTTTCCGTCGATAAATTTTTTATGTATTTATATAGCCGAAAATTCAAGATTGCGACAGATAACCGTCCGCTTACTCGAATTTTTCACAACGCGAACTGCCAGCAATGACAGCAGGTCGCTTATTACGCTACTTTCTTGTCAATCTTTAAATATGAAATTAAATACGAAATGGCAAATAGAAAGGCAGAAAATAACACTAACTGATTACTTATCACAAATAAAATATATGCCAAAAACAATTCAGGAATATCCATTTAGTCAAGAAATTACAGAGAATCACGATCAAATTATAAATCAGATTTCATCAATAAATATAACTTATAACACATCGATCGTAGAAGAGACATCATAGGACCAAGAGCTATTAAAATTGAAAAGCAAACTATCTAAGGATTTCGACACCGATACCGAATATGTCTACAAGATGGAATAATCTTTAAAGGCAATCGCGTTATTGTCTCATCAACACTTTGAAAATAAGTTTTAGATGAGTTACGTCACACACATAGGCATTGTGAAGATGAAACAACTTGCTCGGCATTATTGTTGGTGGAAAAACATCGATACAGACATCGAAAATGTAGAATGTCAACTATGTGAAAAGTGAAGAAGAATCTACAAAAAGTTCCGATTCATTCATGGGACATACCAGGAAACAATTTTGATCGCATATATATAGATTATGTTGGTGAATTTCAAGGACATCACTTTCTAATTTTAGTAGACGCTAAATCAAAATAGGTAGAAGTCAAGGTGATTCACAACGCTGTAACTACTGAAATGACTATTCGTTTACAGGAAATTTTTAGTTTTCAAGGAAACGTAATTGTGTTAAATAACGCTACAATATTTACCAGCGAAGCATTTGCCAACTTTTATCATCAAAATAGTATTCGCCAAAAGTTTATCGCGCCAGGCTACCCAGTAACGGGATTAGCCGAATGTAATATTCAAAACATCAAAAATAAACTTCTATCAATGGCAACGTCATATAATTCAATTACTGAAAAAGTACTGAGAAATTCAGGTATCCTGCTCTTGCCAGCGATAAATTTGCTGCAGAGCTATACTTAGGACGCCGACTACGCAATCAAACTCGACGCCTTAAAGTCTTTCAACGATACAATTTTGAAATAAACTGTTGAAAAACAAGTTCCTAGACAATTATATGTGGGAGAAAGGGTACAAGCAAGATGAGGGACTCGAAACAAAGCTGAATGGAAATTTGGCATTATCAAAAAATTGAGTCGCCTACATTACGAAGTTCGCCTTGATTCTGGTTATGCCCTTAAAAAGGCCGATCCCGGCAGCATATATAGTTCGCCGTTCAGAGCAGGTCCGTCGACTTACGACTCCGTATACTTACAAGAACTTACACTAAATGAATTGTTGTTGTTGCATCTAATTACGTGTAGGAAAAACTAGTAGTGTATAAGCAGATTATCAAAAGGCATTTCATGAAAAAAAAAACAGTAAGAGCACTCTCTTCTATATTACAGATTGAAGGTTGTTGAAACATAACCGACTGCAGCGGTTGTGCCGGAGCACTCTGCCCGCGGCGTGCGCCGCTGCCGAAACCACATACGTGGCTAGGCAGATGGTATGGTGTGACAACCAGATGCGCGTCCGTGGAAACAGAGTCACCACAACCGCCGAGCTCAGGCAGCAGTGCGCTGCATGGTTGTGCGAGTCGTGCGATGGGGGCGGACTCAGGGAGGTCGGTTCGTCCAAACTGAGTTCGCATTGGGTCTCAGCTGGTGCTGATGCCATACCCGGAGCCGACTACGTGCATTATCACCACGTACGGATTAACAGCCTTCCGTCAAGAGCGAGGGTCTCCCGAGGTCGTGATGGGCGCAATGTTCGCTGTCGCGCGGGTTGTCCCGATACGGAGATGCCAGCGCACTGCGTTCAGCGTTGCTTCAGAACGCACGGAGGGAGAATCCTGCGACACAACGACCTGTGTCGTAAAGTCGGTGGTTTCCTACAACAGAAGGGATGGCAAGTCGATGCGGAACTAGCGTACTCGACCTCTGCCGGCAGAAGGCGGCCCGACCTGACCATTGTCAAGAATGGTGAAGCAGTGGTCGTTGACGCGCAGGTGGTTTCCAGCGAAACCGCGTTGAGTGTGTCCCATGAGCGGAAGGTGGAGAAGTACCGGTCGAATGATGATCTAGCGGACCGGGTAGCGGAACACGCAGGAGTGCCGCGTAATAATGTACGTTTCACCGCCATTACAATATCATGGCGAGGCGTCTGGAGCTCTCAAAGCGAACGCGAAATGCGTGCCCTCGGCCTAACATCCGGCCAGCTTCGCTCTTTAACCACAAGAGTCCTTTGGGGCTCATGGATGAACTGGCGGCGATTTAACGAAATTACATCTCGTTACAGTGTCAGATGGAGGCCAAACATCGACGGTGGTGCGTAACTGCCGGTATTCGCTGGCTCCCCCGCGCAAGCCCCGGCAGTGTGAATGCTTGATGTATGTGTGTTGCTACTTAGTAAGGGTGAGAGCTGCCGGTCAGCTCCTATGTAGCACTATCCTTGTTGTATTCATTCCATAATAAATAGCTTGAGTAATAGCATATACAGGGTATCCCAAAACTCCCTCTCATTTGGAGTATATTACGTGATTCTTTATGCTAAAAGAAATAACTTTTTCCTTTAGCAAAATTGCGTGCGACGAGTAGTTTTTACAGTAGATCAGATTAAAAGTGACGAATGAGCACGCATATGTGCGTAGCAGTCAGGGCTGGTGCGCATTCCTTAAGCCGGCGCGGTCTGGTACTTAATCTTTGATGATTTCACATACTATATTATTTAAAATATGATAAAAATTAACAAAATAAGTATTGTTTTTATCCTTTAATGATTTAATAAAAAAATTGTCTGATTTCGTAGCAATATCTGGAAATAAAAATAAATGTAAATTATGATATATGAACTGAGCATTCTACTATTTTTTAATTGTTTTTTTATTGTCGTATGTGCAATTGCATATGATAATAAAAAAATATTGAATTTACTTATTACTTACGAATACTTATTAATTACGTGAGTACGTAATCACGAAAAGTCTAAAAATTGATTTTTTTATAATAGTGTCTAAATAATTTGTTAAATGTACTTTTTTATTGTTATATGCAATTGTGCAATAATTAAAATAACCCTGACCGCTACGCACATATGCGCGCTCATTCGTCACTTTTAATTTGATTTACTATAAAAATTACTCGTTGCACACAATACTGAAGGAAAAAGTTGTTTTTTTTAGCATAAAAAATCACGTAGTGTACTCCAAATGCGGGAGTTTTGGGACACCCTGTATAACGTGTGTTTTATTAAAAGAAACATAACACGCTTAAAAATATTTTAATCAAATTTGGTTTAAAAGATGCTTAATAGATGCATAATATATGAAATTTTACAAATAATTTTCAAGCAGAAAAAGCATGTATTATGATCATATGTGACCATTTTTAATAGTTGCTTTAATTTTCATATGTTTTGATCTTCTTTTAGGTACTGTTTATTATGTTTTTTCGTTTGTGATGACACGATCTGAATAAAAAAATAAAGCAATTTTCAGTTCTAATTTCAATTTTCTACTTTAACTCCAAAACGGCTAGCTGCGTTAAAGAAACACAAAAAACACAAAATTTTAGTTTAGGAATTTAAAAAATTGTTAAAAAAGTGTACTATTCTTTAATTTCAAAAGCTTAATATGATTATCGATACGAATGCTTAGTTCTAAAAATGTTTCAATATATTAAATAATGGTTCTTAAAACTACATGTAAATACAATTTGATTAAAATATCTCTAAACGTTTTAGATTTTCTCGTTTTAGAAATTCTCATGTTTTTTTTCTCAAAGTTAATTCTGTATTTAGAAAATAAAGCACTTTACAAAATAAGACATAATTTTTATAAAGTCTTTTTTATACAATAAGCCAAAGAATATCTCTTTAAATTTCTTATACTTAGGAATCATCCTGTATAATGACATTTTTAATTATAATACTCTTCAAATTCTTGTATAGTTTCAATTAGATTACATGTACAAAAATTTAGATATTTCTTTGTCACTTTCATGTATTTTAAAGTATCATATATTATTTATTTATTTATTATAGTATCATATATTATTATTTTATTTTACCTGAAAGGCATCGTTCGTACAAAAAATCATAAGATTTATATAGATATTCCGACGAAAAATACATCTGCTGGGGCTTGTAGACAAACATGTCTCTTCTTTCTCCCAGAATCCACGTAGTTTCGTGTTTCTAACAATGTATCCTCTGTCCAGTCGTGGATTAAAATGCAAGGCAATGTTTCCAGCTGATTTGCATATTAAGTTCACGGAAAACCTAATGTATGATATCGAAAAGTAAAGAAAAATGTCAAACGCAATAAAAAACTGTTATTTGATGCGAAAAATATGTTTTATAAAAAATATTATTTTTATTAAAAAAATTTTGTAAGAAATGTTACAAAAATGTTACCAAAATTTACTTTTTTAAAAAACATAAAATATACACAAATCACATGCGCCTCATATACAGGGTGTCTCAAAGCATTTGCATCATCGCTCGTGAGAAGGTAGAAAAGAGCAAGATAAATCAAAATGTCTTATATCATTTTGCAATATTGGCAATAACTTTCGTGTTATAATAAAAATTAATAATAAATATTAAAGTCGTACAAATAAGAGCGCGCGGAAAAAAAGCGCTCGTCCGCCTGATCCATAAGACAGCCTAGCATGTCGACATTGGTCATTTGACGTTCGATGATAGGTGGGGCGCGCGCGGCAAAGGAAAAGATAGCAGCCGGCGCTCACGCTTCCTATCATGCAGAGACTCGCGTCATGTATACACGCGATTACAATTACTAAGTATTTTATGCTTACAATTATAAGTATTTTATTTTTTATAAAATCTTGTAGCTTTTTTAATAACATAATATTTATAGCTTTTTTAATAGCAATGAATGAATGAATGAATGCTTTATTGTTTTCCTTAGGGTTACTTTTGATACAGAATCCTTAACCTATTTGCAACTACTTAACCTACTTATTCTCGCAATCTATCCTCCTGCCACTTCTCTCTCTCTCTCTCTCTCTCTCTCTCTCTCTCTCTCTCTCTCTCTCTCTCTCTCTCTCTCTCTCTCTCTCTCCCTCCCCCCTTTCTCTCTCTCTCTCTCTCTCTCTCTCTCTCCGCCTCTCGTAACCCTATCCATCTTCGGGACTTCCGTTTCCGTTTACAATCTCCTTTCTTACCATCTTATACCTATCTCCTCTCTCATCCCCTCACCCTCCTTACCTCCCTCCCTTCCTTCCTCCCTTCTCACTCTTTTCACTTCCCTCATCCAACTCTCCTCCTCTCCTTCCTCCTTCAAAATTCTCCCCACTGCCTCCTGTCAATTCCCCTCCCCTCCCTCTTCGCATTCCCTGCATTTCTTCCACACATGCTTCCACGACTCTGTCTCTCCCTCACATAATCTGCATATCTTTCTCTCTTCTTCCTCCCAATATCTTCCTTCCCTTATTTCATTTCCTAGCCTAAACCTGGCCATCCTTCTCCATTTATTTTCTTCCCAGCCTTTGGTCAAATAACGCGGTATCCCCTCTCCCCTCACTCCTTTATACCATTTGCTAAATTTAGCGTTCTCTATCCTCTCCCACCTTTCTTCTCTTTGCATCCTTTTATCCTTTTTTTCCAATTCCTGCCATCCTATTCGGTCCTCTCCTCTATCTCCATCCCAATCTACTATTTGCACTCCCCTTTCCTCAAGAAACTGTCTCCTTTCTCTCTCCCATCCTGACATTTCCCTTCCTCTCAATATGCTTCCCCTCATCTTCTCCAAACACATTTGCGACAACCTCCCACCTCTGCCTCTCCTCAAATCTCACTGTCCTTCTTCCGGTTCTGCTTCTCAATTTTTCTCTCTTCATTTCCTCTCTTACTAAGTAACCTGGTGTTCTGTCTTCTACTCCTAAAACCCATCTTAAAAATCTTTCTGCATTCTCTCCACCTTTTCCTTTTCCCTTTATCCCCCATCCCTAAATTCCGCCCATACCACCGTCCATACCAGCACATCAAAAAGCCATAATTTCCTTTCCCAATCTTTCTCGAATCGTCTTTTCCCTATTCCACATACCTGCGCCATTACTGTTGCCGCCTTTTCTACCCTTTCCCTTACGTGAGCCTCCTGACTTCCATTCCTTTGCAACATATATCCCAGATATTTAAATTCTTTTACCTCTTCAATTCTTTTTCTCTTCCAATTCCACGTAGCCTTACCTCATCTTCTCCCTCCCCTCCTAAATCTCATAATCTTTGTGTTTTCCGTATTTAAAATCATTCCTTCCCATCCAAATATCTCTCCAATTCTTTTCAATATCTTTCCATCATACTCCTCATACCTCCCTCCTCTTCCGCCAACAGTACCACATCATAAGCCAACGAGTACACTCTTTCTCCCCCTAATTTCACCCCACCCCATTTCATCTTCCCCAATTCCTCTTCCAAGTCCGCGATCAGTATATTGAACAGCAAAGGGCTCAGAGGCATCCTTGTCTGAATCATCTTGCTGTCCTTCTGCTATCTGTCCTCCTATCTTCTTACCTATTCTGCTCTTTGTCTCGCACAAATCTCCTCTACTCTCTCTACTAACCCCTCCCTCACTCTTCTGTTCCTCATCGCACCAGCTCTCCTCTATCCACCGAATCAAACGCCGCCCATCCACCAATGAAACTACTACTTTCCTTCTCTTTCTTTTCACTTGTCTATTGACCAAATAATTTAATACGTATACGCTGTCCATTGTCCCCATTCCTTTTCTAAATCCCATCTGATTTGGTGGTAGGTTTGGCGATACGTATGGTTTCATCGAGAAACAATTATTGACCGGCATACCCACATTATTACGAGGATACCAAACGCGATGTTGTGATACCGGAATAATCGCCACTACTGGCCCGTGTGGGAGGTCTTCCGGCAAGATTTCTTTGTGCAATTCTGTCCACAACAAGAACGAACCGCCTTGTTACGAGAGATTTATTCACGCACGCAGAAGCCCGAGGAAACATATGCGAAGTATGCGACGGCACTTCAGACGCTCATGATGACCGATCTATTGTTTGCCAATCTGCACCCCGACTACAAAATATACATCCGTCGGGAGGATGCCGCAAACTCCCGCGCCCTGCAAGCTCGGGCGACCGAATATGAGTTGATTCAAAAACAACTCTACGGACAAACTTTACGGACCACCGGGGGGATTCAGCTGCGAAAACTAGCCGTACCACCGCAACCGCATAATCTCCGCGACCATTGTTGCCGACAGCGCGGACATACGCTTCGAGTGCCGGAGACCGCCCGTGCGATTCTACTCCCAATGCGAGAAAGAAGGGGTATTCACGCGCGAGTGTCACCCACCGGGAAACGCCAGACGGATCGAAAACATCGCGGCTACGTCTCGATCCCAGCCGTGAGCTACACCCCGCGGCCGCATCATCCACGTGCGCGACCATCCAATAGAGGCGATGATCGACACCGGATCAGAATTGTTGTTCATCGACCATACGACCGCGCGTTTCCTGAGACAACTCCGCTTCAGGCCGACAGACGAACGAAAGGTCAGGTGTGACTCGCGGACGGGACGCAGGTCAGCACAACGGATACGATTCGCGTACCACTCCACCTTCCACATCGCGTTGCATGACATACGTTCCGTATCCTACCACATACCTCGATAACGCCATGATTATCGGGATGGACGTGTGGGCAGGATTCGGGATTACCTTACGATCACCACCGCCTTACACCATCGCGTCCGAAACAACCTCGACAAAACAAAGCTGTCCGATCTCCGAGAATAAACAACTCAGAGTATTTCTCGAAGAGGAGCTGAAGAGATTTTAAAATGTCCGCGGACCGACCGAATTAATCGAACACCAAATTAAGCTTATCGATCCGACGCCAATTAAACAAAGATACCGACCGCGGAATCTGGCAATGCAAGCGATTATCGACGCGGAAGTCGATCAAATGCTGCAGGACGGTATAATCGAACCGTCAACGAGCGCGTGGAGCTCTCCGGTCGTCGTAGTCCGAAAAAAGAACGGAAAGAATTTGCATAGATTTCCGAAAGGTGAATTCCGTTACCGAATGCGACGCCTATCCGTTGCCTCAGATTACCGCCACATGACAAACTGCGCGGAGCAAAGTACCTGTCTACCATCAATCTAAAGAGCGGTTACTGGTAGGTATCTCTTGCTCCCAGCAACAGACCGATCACCGCATTCACCGTGCCGGGCTGGGGATTAATGCACTTCAAGATCATGCCGTTCGGCCTGCATTCCGTCCCGGCGACTTTTCAACGGCTGCTCGATCGCGTCATCGGATCCGAACTAGAGCCCTACGCGTTCGCCTATTTAGACGATATCATCGTTGCAAACAAGACATTTACCGAACATCTGCAGCATCTACGCGAGGTGTTTCACCGACTGCGCGCAGCCCGACTCCGCATAAATTGCGAAAAATGCCGATTCTGCGTACCGAAAACTACGATATCTCGGGCATATCGTGAATCGCGAAGAAATAAAGACTAATCCCGAGAAAACTATCGCGATCATCGATTGGCCCATCCCGCAGACCGTGAAACACATTCATCAGTTTCTCGGAATAGCCTCGTGGTATCGGCGGTTTATCCAAAATTTTGCCACTGTTGCCGCGCTGCTAACCGCGCTTACGAGGAAAAATACATGATGGAAATGGGGAGAGGAAGGACAAAGTGCATTTAACGCCTTAAAGAATAATCTAATAATCGCTCCAGTGCTGGCTTGCCCCGATTTTGCACGGCTGTTCATATTACAAACAGACGCGAGTACTGTTGGCCTCGGGGTCGTACTCACGCAATATTTTCTGGAGGGGGAACGCGTCATCGCGTACGCGAGCCAGATGCTAAACGGCGCCGAGAAAAATTATAGCGCAACCGAATTGGAATGCCTCGCGGTAGTCTGGGGAATTCGGAAGATGCGCGGATACTTAGCAAAGACTATCACGCAAATTGTGTGCCGCTACTTCTGACCGGGAATGTACCGCGACATCACCCGATACGTGCGTTCATGCGAGAACTGCCTCGCGTATAAAGTGCCGACTCGGCACCCGCCCGGAACAATGCACGCAACTGCGCTCGACCGTCCATGGCAGCAGATAACACTCGACCTAATCGAGTCTCGGGCCTTTACCGCGCTCCCTCCGCGGACATACGTGGGTTCTCAACATGCAGGACCGTTTCATAAAGTGGCTCAAGATCCGCCCCCTCCGCCACGCCACCGCCGAATCCGCTAAAAGCGATCATTTTCCGATACGGCTACCCGACTGAGATGTTAAGCGACAACGGTACGCAGTTCAAAGCAAATGAAATCGAACGATTACTCCGCGCGTTTAGGATAAGGTTTACCTTACGTCCCACACTGCAATTCGACCGAAAACCTGGTAAATCGTACCGAAAACAATGATAGCACAGTATGTGAGGCACAACCAAAAGAAGTGGGATAAAACGCTGCCTGAACTGCAGTTTGCGTTTAACACCGCTACCAACGACGCCACCGGGTATTCGCCAGCATACTTAAATCTCGATCGGGAGCCGTCCATCAGCGGTCACAAACGCTACCGTCAATAAAAAACTCGACGCCTTATGTTAACGTCTCGCAGATGCGTACAAATTCGTATTAATCTGGCACGAGCCTTCCAACAACAAGCGCGAAACTGTGACCTAAGGCAACGGGACTAGCGACCTGAGATCGTAGAGTGGGTGTGGAGCGCGACCACTCCTTCTCCAGCAAACGAGACGCATTTAACGAAACTTGCGCCTCGTTACATCGGACCCCTGGAGATAAAGACAGCCATTTCCCCCGTAATTTTTGATTTACGGAACAAGCGTGGGAAATGGTACCAGCACATCCACCTCCAAAACTTAAAACCGTCGCCCGGCGCACCAAAATTCGACAACACGCCTGCCCAAGACGAGACCGAATCCGACAACGCCGCCGAAAACGAGATCCGACAGCGCCGTCGAGCGACGACAACAACTCGATCGACGCCGAATGTGTCGGTCGTGTTCCCACCGACAAACCCCGGGCAATCGCGACAAAAAGAAGAGGCAAACCGCGTGACATCAAAATCAAACAGCATCGAGGTCCCGGAAAATTTAAGCTAGGAAATAAACAATTAACTGCCGAAAAAACTAGCTAGAGTAGAGGGAAAACGTGACCACCAGCGAACAAAATGAAAATTATTCGCTTAATCCATTAGCAAAATGGCAAGCGAAAACATCGAAGCTAGCATTCTCGAAACGATCAACGAGATCCTAGATGAGCGACCGCCGCCACACACATGTCGCGCCAGCAAGCGCTAGCGCGCCTCGCACCGCATCACGCGCCGTACCAGCAAGTGCTAATGCGCCCTGCGCCGCACCGACACCGCGCCACGCAAGCGAGCAAGTGTCCCGCACCGCGCCACGACCGTCTACAAGCGCATAACTGACCTCGCGCCGTTACCTCACCACCGAATTCCTCTTCCTATTCTTCCATATCCCCGCTCCGTTTCCTTTCCAAAAAACCAATTATATCCGATGCTTTTTCTCCGCTCCTGTGGAGAGGGATGCTATCCCCGAGATCAACCGATCCAATCGAAAATACCAAAGTCGATCTCGGTATAAAAAGGCATCGCTCTCCACAGAAAATCATCCTGTTCCGCGCTCGCCTTTTGAGAGCATCTCGAAAAAAGCAAGTATCCGAACCGATTCTGATAACAAGCCTGAGATCTGTTGCGGTCCTCCCCAGTGCGCCAAGGTTTAGCCGAAAACCATCTTCAAACCCTCGCACGGCAAGCCGAGAGCTGCTGGGGTCTCCCCAGCGCATTGAGTCCGCTCGAGCCGACTCCGTCGTCGCCGAATTCTATCCGTCCACCAATACAACCGTACTCCAGGGATGCCATTTCATGTACAATTGCAGCCACGCTACAGCACGTGGGGAGGGGATAGGCTGGCATACTAGCGCGAGCGCTCGTCCGTGTACGCTCTTCGGCCAGCTTTGAGTGGTCGGAGAGAAGGAGTACCGACAATTGTTGTCTTCTTCTTTCTCGAGAACCGCTGATTGAAAGCTGGTATCTCATGATACGAATTAACCATGCGAGGCGCGATGCCATTGTCGATTATTTTTACACTTTTATACATTTATTTCATTAATTTAATAACATTATTACAATATATTTTTTTCACATGTAAATAAAAAATTAAAATTTGTAAATACAAAAATTCACTCTTGGCCAATATATACGCTTTTTATTTGCAAAAAGTAATTATTATATTAAAAAAAATCTATTGCAGTCTTATAAAGATATTTAGATATAACTATTAAAAACTGAATAAATATATAAATAAATATATAAATAAACAATATATATATATATATATATATATATATATTATATATATTTATATATTATATAGATATTATATATTATATATATATATATATATATATATATATATAATATATTAGGTGTATAAAAAAGTTCTGAGCTTTAGATTTCATACAATCGAAATAATAATTTAAATTTTATATATCTTCCCGCCCTTTTGCGGTTTTAAAGCGTTGACATTTGGTCTTCTAAAATGCCATACGGTTTGGCGTTTGATGCACATAACCTCAAAAATCAGTAGTGTTCACGATGGCAATAACAAAAGAGCATATTCGATTTTCCATCCACTTCGCGTTTCATTTGAAGAAAAATGCTGCTGAAGCCACTGCAATGATTTGTGCTGCATATGAAGAGAACGCTGTAAGTCATACTACATGTAAAAGATGGTATCAAAAATTTCGCCAAGGAGATTTTAGTCTTGAAGATGAACTGCGTGCTGGACACCCTCAAAAGATTGAAACGGACGAATTGCAAGCACTGCTGGATATAAACTTTGCGCAAACTGAAAAGGAGCTTGCAGAACAGCTTGGCGTTACGCAGCAAACCATTTCCATATGTTTACATACGATGGGAAAGGTTCAGAAGGAAGTCAGATGGGTTCCGCATGAATTGTCCGAAGACAACAAAAATCGTCGGCGTGACACTGCACTCACTTTGCTTTCAAAATTTCGGAAAAAAGATTTTCTGCACAAAATCATTATAGATGATGAAAAGTGGATTTTTTATGATAACCCTAAACGTAGAAAATCATGAGTTGACCCTAGTCAACCGACATCGACGCCAAAGCCCAATATCCACGCCAAGAAGATTTTGCTCTGTATCTGGTGGGATTGGAAAGGTGTTGTATTACGAGTTGTTACAACCTGGTGAAACAATCACGACAGACCGCTACCAACAACAATTGATCAATTTGAGCGATGCATTAGAAGAAAAGAGGTCATTTACTGGCCAAGGACGTCGTAAAGTGATCTTGCTTCATGACAATGCTCGACCACATGTTGCGAAAGCGACTCAGGACCATATCTTTGCGTTAGGCTGGGAACTTCTCCCGCACGCGGCGTATAGCCCAGACATGGCGCCTTCCGATTACTACCTATTCCGGCCGCAGCATCATTTGGCTGATACACATTTCGTGAGATTTGAAGAGATACGAAAATGCATTGATGACTTTATCGCTTCAAAGCCGGTGAACTTCTATCGTCAAGTAATTCGCAAACTATCCGAAAGATGGCAAAAGGTCGTTGATGCAAACGGGGAATATTTCGCTGATTAATATTTTTTTGTTTGTTTATGAATAAAGATTGAATTTTCCAAAAAGGCTCAGAACTTTTTTGTACATCTAATGTACACCTACAAATAAATATATAAAATATTATAAATATTAGATCTATTATTATATAAAAAGGAGTTGCTGAATATAAAAAAGCTATATATTTTTATGATAACTAATAATAAATAGTAGTAATAAAACTAATATGCAGTAGTAATAAAACTAATAACTGATATGAATATCAATCGCAAAAAGAAATTCAAATTATGTTAACATTCTTATCTTTTCATTATTGTTATTAGTTTTTAAATGTTTAATGCTTCTTTGATAAGTTTTTATTAAAAAAAGTATTAATTATTCTTTTTAATAAAAATTTATCAAAGAAGCATTAAACATTTAACAACAAATAACAATAATGAAAAGGTAAGAGTGCTGACATAACCCACTTAAATTTATTTTTGCGATTGATATATTCTTTTTCATATCAGCTATTAGTTTTACTATTATCAATTATATTTATTAAATAAATTTAATAATATTAATATATTCTTTATAATAATTGTGAATATATGTATATATGCTGTTGCTGCTGCTATGCTGCTGCTGCTGCAGTTGTTTCTGTATAAAAAAAACATTTTTGTTGAAAAATCTAAAAATTACAAATTAACCAGATACAGATCTGGAAATAATTTTATTGGGCCATCAATTATTATGTATATATTATATTATTATGTAGGACACTTAAATATAATAATGATGTTCACAAATTTTTTGATCTAGCAACCTAGAATCTAGATTTGAATATAACAGATTTGAATATAACAGATTTCACAGATAATGATTTTAAAGATCCAATAAAATTATTTACATATCAGTATCTGTTCAAATTTTTATATTTGTCAATAAAAGCGTTTTTTCTCCTTACTAGCAAGTTTATTTACTCCCGTAGTAGCTCCCGTTTACTATAATTGCTCATGCTGTTCTCTTAACTGCTGCATCTGCAGCTCATGCTGTTTTTGCTGCTGTTGCAGCATATCAGCAAACTTTTTCTTTTGATCTGTAAAATACATAAACTATATAATAGTAACATTATTATACTACTGATAACTTAGATTGATAATGATAAAATTTTAATATACTTTATTATCATGTGCATATTGACATGTAAATATTACAGTCATGATTTTGTATCAATATTGTTTATTTTCTTAAAATAGAAATAAAATATTAGTAAATGTGATGTGTGCGTTGCGTGCGTGCGTGCGTGTGCGTGCGTGTGTGTGTGTGTGTGTGTGTGTGTGTGTGTGTGTGTGTGTGTGTGTGTGTGTGTGTATATGCATTTTTTCGAATACAGAACGTAACATTATAACGTTCTCTTTCGCATATAAATAATACTAATATCAAATCGAAAAATTTCACACACACACATACACACACAAAAACGCACGCACGCACGCATGCACGCAGGCACATGCACGCACACGCACACGCACGCACATGCTAGGTGCGTGTAAAGTTTGGACATCTAAAACTTTTATCTCTTATCTCCCTAAATTCCTAAACCTAATGTAAAGTCTGGACACCTAAGACTTCTATCTTTTATCTCTCTAAACCCCTAACCCTTTAGACTTTCTATTTCGATTTTGTACTTTCTATGTTTTCAAGCCCTATATAAGACAATACGAAAAGCCCGGAAAAGTCAGTCATTATGCTGTCAGTGCGGCTTACAGTTCTCTAAGATAGCATATTCAATATTATACTCTAAGAACTATTGTAAAATTATTGTAAGACATAAGTAAAGTAAAAATTATTTTTTTTGAACTCATAAACATCGCGTATCTTACAACGCAGGCACATGCAGGCACACGCATACGATAATGAAGCATATTAAATTATAATGCTGATAAAGCATTATCAGCATTATAATTTAATATGCTTCATTATCGTATGCGTGTGCCTGCGTGTGCCTGCGTTGTAAGATACGCGATGTTTATGAGTTCAAAAAAAATAATTTTACTTTACTTATGTCTTACAATAATTTTACAATAGTTCTTAGAGTATAATATTGAATATGCTATCTTAGAGAACTGTAAGCCGCACTGACAGCATAATGACTGACTTTTCCGGGCTTTTCGTATTGTCTTATATAGGGCTTGAAAACATAGAAAGCAGATAATGTGATTTATAAATTAATTTCTTAAACAATAATAAATTGTGACTAACCTGTCATTGCACAAGCGGCGTCGAGTTTATGCTGCTCGCTGTGTCGCCGAATACGAAAGAAATAACGATCTCGATTTTCCATTTTTATCTCATGATGCGCGACGATTTCATTCTTTCGATGACTTCGTGTATCGTCTTTCAGTCACATCGTGTATCGTGTCCCATACATTATCATCTTGACTTTTTAATATTCAAGAATATATTCGACATTAAAAGGTATAGCTTTCCATATACACATTTATATACATATATATATATACACATATACGTATACGCGAGAGACGATTTAGGATCGCAAAATATTTTAACGAATAACAGAATTCTGATCTCTTTCCGTGACACACGCATACATATAATTTTCATATTATATTTTTATTTTTCTTTTTATCTTTTTTCGATTTTTTTGTCCTTTTATAATTGATATGGAAATGTGTGACGAATCAATCAAAAAACGTAAGCGAAGTTTTATAAAAGCTTGGTTTACTGATAATAGATATCAATCATGAATACGCGAAGTACTAGGTAATAATAATCAGTATCACATATGCAATAAAAATTTTTCATGTAGTTCATTAATTTCTCCCCATGCAGATTCTGCATATCATAAAAATAATAAAAAAGGATCATCATTATCTAACAATGATGAAAAATAAAAAAAATATATCTCAACCAGTTTTTCAACAAAAATGGTTAGATATCAAAGAATTTAAATGTTGGTTACGAGAAGTACCTAACAATGCAAGTTTATCTTTTTGTTCCATTTGCAATAAAACTATTGCTGGTGGTTTAGCACAAATATTTCGTCACACAGAATCCAAAGGACATTTAGATAAATACAAAAGTTTCATTGAGATAAATAAATCAAATCAAAATTTGCAAACGAAAGATAATGAATCACTTTTGTCGTTTGATGAGCGTAAAAAGTTAGTAGAAATTAGATGCCGCATCAATTGCCGACAAAAATATTTCTCATCAAACTGCAAAAGAGATTCTTCAGTTTTTTCAACATATAGGAAAAGATCCTAATATATTAAAAAGCATGAATATAAGTCGTACAAAATGTAAAAATATTATTACAAACGTTTTATGCCCAATTGAAACGGAATGTGTCGTTAACAAAATTCAGAACACAAAATTTTCAATATTTATTGACGAAACGTCTGATATTTGTAATACTAAATGGATGACTTTTATGATACGATACGTTGACCCAGACATTAGATGTTCGTTCACAATTAGTTAAATTAATTAATATTGATCCCAAAGATTCCAGCGCAGAAAAATTGTTTCAAGCATTTAAATGTGAAATGTGGAAAATGAAAATACCATTTTTAAATATTATTATAGCCCTATCATGCGACAATGCGTCTGTCATGATAAGATAATTTTCATCATTTAAAAAAAATTAGAAGAAGTATGTCCACATGTGTTTATTAACATTTACATGCCCTTGCCATTCCGCCGTATTAATCGCGCATGCTGCATGTAATAAAATATCAGAATTTTGCGAAGAATTTTTTCGAAAAACTTCTAGTTTTATTATCAATAGTCCCAAACGATTATCTGTTTACAATGAAATTTCTGAATGTTTCCAAGAAACAAATCACAAATTATTAAAATTATGTGATACACGCTGGCTTTCTCATTACTTATGTGTAGAAAGACTTCTGGAATCTTGGGAAACAATTAAATATTTTTTGAAATGATTGCAAGTGAAAAAACACAACGTGGAGAACATCTGTTGTCTATAATGGGTAATATTGAAACAAAAGCCTATTTTCTTTTTTTGAAATACGTTTTAAATTTCTTTAATGCATTCAATACATTTTTTCAAGCATCAAAAACACGAATTCATTTATTGCAGCCAAAATCTTTACAGTTTCTTTTTCAAATTTGCCGAAACTTTTTAAAAAATGAATATTTAAAACCTTTTTCTGTAAACACAGTTTTCTTTTCATCAGAGAATCACAAAATTCTTCATAAAATTAATTTAGGTACAAAATATCTTTAGACGAAGAATATCTTTACGAATTATTGATGCAAGGACACGAAGACGCAGTTACAACTGTTCGAAAAAATTGCTTGATGTTTTATGTAATTTATAACGACACCCGATTCACCCCCCTCAATTATTAACAATGTTAAAACGTCCCCGATCGATCAACCGTCGGGGCGCCGACACGGCGATCCTTCCGCGATCCCACCGTCGCGAAAAGCCCGTCGAACAACGGACGCGGCAAACCGGAGATCACGCGGCTTCACGTGCGCGTTGCGTGGACCAACGCGCACACGGTAAGGCCACCACCGCCGGTCCCGCTACCGACCGCGCCATCGAACATCCTCGCGGAATTCCCGAGCGCGTTCGGCGAATTATCGCGAGGATTCCGACAAAGACATCCCCCGGAACTACCCCGACCCGAGTTCGGCCGACCCGTACCCGACGACTCCCGACCGATGGCCGGATCGGGTATATTAGGCGATTCCGGGAGATAATCGAGACCTATCTCCGGCGAGACAGTAATCAGTCCAGTACTGCTCTCGATATTCCCAGTCATCTCCAAAAGCGATCTAGGGTGCTACCTATCGTGCCAGGAGTTTCTGGCCGATCACTCCTCTAAATCCACCAGCGCACAAGTATTCACAGGTTGAGGAGCTTCTCAATCTGGGCTCCAAAAAGTAAGCCCTTGTGCACATCTTCCTCTGACGATCGAGAAGCAGGGAGCTTCCTGCATCGAAGCGTCATAGCACTACACACAGCTGATCCGTCCAAACAAGACGGCCGAACTCCCCGCGCACCGTCGCGCCCGCGCCGCGCCTATCGAGGAACGCGCCGAATTCGGAGAACCGACCGCGAGCCGAGCGATTATATAATAATTAGAAACCACGCGTCTTTTCGCCGTACCAACGGCGAAATACCGAAAGGTACATGTAAATACTGTACATACAAAAACCACAGCCAGTCGGTATTATAAATATAAACCTAGATATATAAAGAGACACGATATTTTATTTCTCGTACCGAATCCTGACCATATCCGACCGACGCTATCCCGCAAAACTCGATCGACGCGAAGATAGAGACGTTTTAAACTACTGCAGAAGAAATTCGTAAAAGATTACCGATAAATAATCAATTTTTATTAAAATTACAAGTTTTTAGATCTTTTGTAAGCTTATTCAATACTGATAGAGAAACTTCATTTAATGATGTTTCTTTTACCAGGTGTATGCATAAGTTTTTTCCGGTTTAACTAAGAGATGTCGCCAGTGAAAAGTACGCAGCGTATTAATTTGACACATATATCATTTTATTCGTCTGACATTTAAAACTACAAACACACACAAGTTGAGTCCGCCAAAAACTAGCGTCTTTGTTTTATCGTTCAGTGATCATGTCGTTTTGTGTCTGAAAAAGAACATTTGCGGCACGCATTGCTTTTTTTATTTAATCAAAAGAAAAAGGCTGTTGAAAGTCATCGTTTGCTGGTAGAAACATATGGTGAACACGCTCCATCGATTAGAACATGTGAGACATGGTTTCGACAATTAAAAGTGGTGATTTCAATGTGAAAGACAGTGAGCGCTCTGGTAGACCACAAAAATGCGAAGATGAGCAATTGCAGGAGTTATTGGATGATGACCCAACTCAAACTCAACGGCAATTAGCAGAAGCATTACATGTATCACAAGAAACAATCAGTAAACGTTTATGAGCAATGGGAAAGATCAATAAACTCGGTAAATGGGTCCCACACGATTTGAATGAACGTCAAATAGAAAATCGCAAAGTCACTTGTGAAATGCTGCTTCAACGCGAAAGGAAATCATTTTTGTATCGAATTGTGACGGGTGACGAAAAATGGATTTATTTTGAAAACCCGAAGCGGAAAAAATCGTGGCTTTCATCTGGCGAAGCCGGTCCATCAACACAACCAAGGCCAAATCGCTTCGGCAAGAAGATCATGCTCTGTGTCTGGTGGGACCAGAGCGGTATTGTGTATTATGAACTCTTAAGGCCCGGCGAAACCGTTAATATACAACGCTATCGCCAACAAATGATTAATTTAAACCACACATTAATCGAAAGACGACCGGAATGGGCCAGAAGACATGGCAAAGTGATTTTGTTATACGACAATGCACCGTCTCACACAGCAAAACCAGTGAAAGACACCTTGAAATCGCTTGGATGGGACATCCTTCCGCACCCGCCGTACTCCCCAGACCTGGCGCCATCTGACTATCATCTCTTCGCATCAATGGGGCACGCGCTCGCAGAGCAGCACTTCAGCAATTTCGAGGAAGTTGGAAAATGGCTCGACGAATGGTTTGTCGCAAAAGACAAGCAGTTTTTCTGGCATGGTATTCATAAAATTACCTGAAAGATGGGCGAAATGTGTAAAAGCCGATGGCCAATATTTTGAATAAAAAAAAAATTAATTTCCCTTGAAAATTACGTGTCTTTTTTTATTAAAAAACCGGAAAAAACTTATGCATACACCTGGTATAGCTAAAACTATAGCTAATGTTGATGAAGATGCTTTAAAGAAAGAATGGATTGTATTGCCATTAGATTTTACAATGAAAGAGAAGCAAAAGCTTTCCAAATTAAATTTTGATAATATGTGGAAGGAAATTTTACATTTTCCAAAATAACCAATAATATTACTAAGTATCCAAATTTAACAAATGTTCTGAATGCTGTCCGATCACTTCCAAATTCAAATGCCGACCAGAGAGAATATTTTCCTCTTTAAGTAATTTAAAAACAAAAAATCGAAATAGATTATCGAAATAGATTATCGACTTCCATTAATGCCGTGCGTTTTCAAATCAGAATTAAGGGCGAGAGAAGAAATATGTTTAAACATGATGATTGAAGAAAAGTATTTGTCTCTTATGTCGACAGACAAATTATATGCTAGTACTGCTAAAAAAAAGCGCAGTACTTTAAGACTATATGCCATGAATAACAATAAAATTGCTGGTTCCTCGTGGGCAGATTAAAAATGTTAAATGTTAGATTATTAGAATCTTGTCCATAGTAGACATTACGCTTAAAGAGAATAGGCGTGTAAAAAATCTTGTCCATAGCAGACACCACACTTAAAGAGAATAAGCGTGTAAAAAATCTTGTTTGCGGGAGATATTATGAGAAAAAAAAATAAACGAATTTGTATCATAAATATGTAAATATGTATGTGTGTATTTATACATAAAACACACACACACACACACACACACACACACACACACGCACAGGGAAATGTAAAAATCAATTTTGCAATATTAAAAAATTAATTTTTAATATTACAATAATTAAATTATTTAATATGAAATAATAGAAAGGCAAATGAGAATCAGCGCTGTTTGCAGTGCGCAATGTACATTCTTTTTTACAAATTGAAAAATGTCGAAACATACGTTTCGACTCTAGTTTGAGTCATCCTCAGTGTATACAAAAATGAATATAAAAATAAAAATAATTGTAAAAATAAAGATAAGATGCCGTGCTCATCCGACGTGCTCACTAATGTTGACTCCAATTATGATCGTCATCCTTAAAGAGATAGAGCAGTCTTTAAAGGTTGTCAATTATCGGATGGACACGGCTCACACATATCGAACAAAACACGCGCAGGAGTGCAGCACGGTTTGTCCAAGCCGTACACCGACAGCGCGTCCGTGTGCCTTCAGCTCAAGGCAGTGACTGAACGCGATGATTCTACGTCAACAGCTTGTTGTCAAAACAAAGCTGGTTACAGGTTACAACCTGCTCAAGACCAAAATGTATGCGTGGTGTAAGAATTCAGTATCAGATTGTAAATTCAAGCAATTATTCTGTTTCTTAACATAAAGCATCTTTGAGATTAGTCGCTTCTGCAAGTTACGTTCACAGTCTAATTTTCACTTTCACACCGTCCCAGTCAAATTCATGATTGTAATCTAATCTATGATCGGTAATGACTGAATGTGTGTTCGTGTTATACGTATATGACTCTGGTGTTCATGAAGTCTCATTTTTAATTGTCTCATTGTTTGTCCGATATAGCACACATCACAGTTGCCGCAGCAGATCCTGTACACTATATTCTTTTTGGAATGCGCTGGTAGAATCCTTATGAACCCTGATCATGCCTCTCAATTCGTTCATACTGAAGTACGCGGATTTTACGTTAAAATCATCAACAATTTTTTTGAGTTTTGTCGCAATCTCCGAAACAAAGAGTAAAGTGAACCATTTTGTTCTTTGTGATTGCGTTGTTGCATTCGACATTCTTGTATTTTCTTGTCTGAATAACATTTTTTATCTCGAATGGATGTTATTGAAGATAAAACTAAGAGGGTAATCATTCAATAACAAATTATCAAATTCAAGTTTTTTTGGTGATGTTTCGGGTGGAACAATAAACTCTATCGACGAGCAATAGTGCCTTTTTTTTGGGAGTAAAAATTGAGGTACCTTCCCGAGAATGTGGGTTTGTGAAATCAATCAATCTCGATGTTCTTATTAACAATTTTTAAGGTCAAGTCGAGAAAATTCAACTCGCTACCGCCTACCTTAGCAGTGAATTGCAATCTGGGGTGGTACGAGTTGAATCCTCCAAGCATCTCGTCAATCAATCGGGAAGGAATGGCTATTGCAATATCATCAACATATCTAGAAAAAAGGCAAATGTCCTAATATCTCCAAGCACGCTCTCCTCCAAATTTTTTAATACTAAATCGGCTATGATCGGAGATAATGGGGAACCCATGAGTGTTCCAAAGATTTACTTATAGATTACATTGTCAAACGTAAAAAAGATAGAATTTAGGACAAACGAGACTGTACTTAAAATTTCGTCTTTAGGGATGTCGCAATTATTCGAAATGTCTCCCCAGCGCTTTGCAAGAGCTACTGTCGATTGATAGATAGGAACATTGAACAAAGAGACCGCATCGAACGACACAAGTGTATGGTCATCATTCAATTGTATGTCAGATAGCTCATTGACAAGTTTAAAACTATTTTCTACATGTGTCGAAGGCTTTGTGATACTTCCTGACAGTAATTTATTCAAGAAGGATGCCAAGTTGTACAGAGGACTATCAATCGACGAGACAATAATTCGGAGGGGGCATCCCTGTTTATATATTTTTGGAAGCCCATAAGCCCTGGGGAGAATCCCGTCAGTACAGTAGAGGTGCTTATACAAAATGTCGGATAGAAGTGTTATACCTCAATTTTCACTCCCAGCACCCTCTCGCCCAAAAAAAAGGCATTATTGCTGGACTCGTCGATAGAGCTTATTGTCCCACCCGAAACACCACCAAAAAAACTTGAATTTAATAATTACGACTTTGTTATTGAATGATTACCCTCTCAGTTTTATCTTTGATAACATCCATTCGAGATTAAAAATGTTATTCAGATAAGAAAATAAAACAAGAATGTCGAATGCAACAATGCAATCACAAGAAACAAAATGGTTCACTTTACCCTTTGTTTCAGAGATTGCGACTAAACTCAAAAAAATTGTTGATGATTTTAATGCAAAACCTGCGTACTTCAGTATGAACAAATTGAGAGGCATAATCAGGGTTCATAAGAACTTTACCAGCGCATTCCAAAAGGAATGTAGTGTACAAGATCTGCTGCGGCAACTGTGATGTGTGCTATATCGGACAAACAATGAGACAATTAAAAACGAGACTGCATGAATATCAGAGTCATATACGTAGGAACACGAACACACATTCAGTCATTATCGAACATAGATTAGATTACAATAATGAATTTGACTGGGACGGTGTGAAAGTGAAAATTAGACTGTGAACGTAACTTGCAGAAGCAATTAATCTCAGATGCTTTATGTTAAGAAACAGAATAATTGCTTGAATTCACAATCTGATACTGAATTCTTACACCACGCATACATTTCGGTCTTGAGCAGGCTGTAACCTCGGCTTTGTTTTGACAACAAGCTGTTGACTCGTAGAATCACTGCGTTCAGTCACTGCCTTGAGCTCGAGGCACACGGACGCGCTGTCGGTGTGCGGTTCGGAAACGAACCGTGCTGTACTCCTGCGCGTGTTTTGTTCGATATGTGTGAGCCGTGTCCATCCGATAATTGACAACCCTTAAAGACTGCTCTATCTCTTTAAGGATGACGATCATAATTGGAGTCAATGAAATCAACATTAGTGAGCACGTCGGATGAGCACAGCATCTTATCTTTATTTTTATAATTATTTTTATTTTTATATTCATTTTTGTATACACTGAGGATGACTCAAACTAGAGTCGAAACGTACGTTTTTCGACATTTTTCAATTTGTAAAAAAGAATGTATTGCGTACTGCAAACAGTGCTGATTCTCATTTGTCTTTCTATTATTTCATATTTAATATCGAGAATCATCTTATTAATATTTAAATTATTAAAAAAAAATTATTTTTTATTAATAATTTAAATAAATAATTTTTTACATTTTCTTCTTGACAGAAGAGACCACCACCTTCTTGCGGTTTCCGTCGAGCAACAATATATACGTTTTATATTCATAGAAAATAAATACAATAAAAGTACAAGGAATACAATATACAAACACTAAGTTTTTAATAGTTATATCTAAATGTCTTTATAAGACCACAATAAATTTCTTTTAATATAATAATTACTTTTTGCAAATAAAAAGCGTATATATATATATATATTAAAATATATAAAAATTAAAATTTGTAAATATAAAAATCCACTCTTGGTCAATATATATATATATATATATATATATATATATATATATATATATATATATTGGCCAAGAGTGGATTTTTATATTTACAAATTTTAATTTTTTATTTACGTATAAAAAAAATATATTGTAATAATGTTATTAAATTAATGAAATAAATGTATAAAAGTGTAAAAATAATCGACAATGGCATCGCGTCTCGCATGATTAATTTGTATCATGAGATGCCAACTTCAAATCAGCGGTATAGCGTTTCTCGAGAAAGAAGAAGACAGCAATTGTCGGTACTTCTTCTCTACTGCTCGAAGCTGGCCGAAGCGCGGAGCGTACACGGACGAGCGCTCGCGCTAGTGTGTGTGTGTGTGTGTGTGTGTGTGTGTGTGTGTGTGTGTGTGTGTGTGTGTGTGTGTGTGTGTGTGTGTGTGCCAGCCTATCCCCTCCACGTGCTGCAGCGTAGCTGCAATCGTACATGAAATGGCATTCCTGTACGGCGTACTCCCGTCCGATCGATTTCGAGTATCGGGAACACCCCGGTCGGTCGAGCACACTCGGCAAAGACACCGACGCCTTCCGCCACAGCTGGGGCTCTCCTCGGCTGGCCGAGTTCACTCGGCATTCTTTATACAGACGAGGGGCACACTCCTCTTCAGCCGAGTACACGGCAGGGAACGGGCACCTCCGTTCTTCGACCCAAGCGGTCAGAAATCTCTCGCGGAAATTCCACCCTCGCGACAAAGACAACGCCCGCGCTCCTAAGTGTCGGTCCACAATAGATGATTTAAGCTTTAAGAAGTAAGAAATTGACCAATTATAATCGAATATGAAAAGAATAATCGACTATGATTGGTCAATTTCTTACGACTTAAAGATTAAATACTTATTGTGGACCGACACTAATATGCATACACGATTTAAATCACCCGAAGATTAAAAGTCCACGACACACGTGTAACACCGCTGCACACCGCGCGTGTTCCGCATCACCGAGTCACGCGCAGCAATATTAGTATCGCGATGACGCCGGAGCGATACTTCATCCGCGTAAAAACAATAAACACATGCTGATCATAGTTTCGCCCGTTCACGGCCGATTCTATTCACGTTCCACACATTGTTATTTCGTTCTTTATTTCAATAAACTATTGTTATAATATAATCTAATTCGAATCTCTACACCAAACTCTGTCTTCAACGTCCTCGCTTCCCCACCTGGTAACCGACTGACCGCTGTCCGTACGGGAAAGCGAGATCGTTTTAAATTGATTATTTAAATATGATTATTAATTATTTAATTATCGTGTAATAATTCTTTTATTATATATTTTTAAAAAAGTTACGTGTAAAAGTGCAACTATCATTGCGGATTTGGACATTGAATGTCTTATAGCTACCTCAAACAGATATTAAAAATTATTTTAAAAAATAATGAATTCGCGAATTCAAAAATAAGAAAGATTATATTCAATAATAATAAAAAGTTATTAGTAAATAAAAATGTGAAAATCAAAATAAGTATATTCGAAATGAATTAAAAATATGTAAATTTAAAATTTGAATTTGCAATAATGTAATTATAAAAAGTATTATTTCTATACGTAAAAGTATTATTTCACGTTACATTATATCGTATCATTTTTATACACTTACGTTTAATTGTAAATGTAATCCTACAATCTTATAGCACAAGAAGTTTATTTGCATATTGCAAATTTTTATATGTTTCACGTTCAATTATATCATTTTTATATACATATACCTTTAATTGGAAATGTAATTCTACAATCTTACTTACGACACAAGAAATTAATTTTATTTGCATTCTACAAATTTATAAATGCGCGGAAAACTATTACTATTAATTACTATTAATGAATCTTCAAACTCACAGTAGTTGTAATTTTACACATAACTTTTTATAAAATATATAATAGAAGAATTATTACGCAATCATAATTAAATAATCAATTAAATCAATAATTAGATAATCATTAAATAATCAATAATTAATCATTTAATGATTATTTAATTATTGATTTAATTGATTATTTAATTATGATTGCGTAGTAATTCTTCTATTATACATTTTAAGAAAGAAGTTATGTGCAAAATTACAATTATCATTGCAGATAATTTGAAGACTCCATAATAGTTTTACATGCATTTTTAAATTTGTAGAATGCAAATAAAATTAATTTCTTGTGTCGTAAGTAAGATTGTAGAATTACATTTCCAATTAAAGGTATATGTATATAAAAATGATATAATTGAACGTGAAACATATAAAAATAAAAGGGAAAATATGCTATCTCTCTCGTTCTTTCGTTCTCTATTTGTTCTCGTTGTGTATATTATAGAAAAAAAATGTTAAGTATAAAAGTGTCAAGATATTTGCTTTTCGAATATAAAAATATGATTAATATTACAAAATGTCTAATATCACTTACCTTCTTAAATTACCTTCTTACAAAAAGGTAAAAAAAAAGTGTCAAGTATAGTAAGATCTTATTTAAATTTAAGTGTTATATCATAATCTTATTAAATTTAAATGGTATCTAATATTCAACCTTAATATGTATATCATTTATATAAAAGATTTGATATAAAAAATGTGGCGCCAAGTTATAGTCTTATTATCTCAAAAGTTAAATGTACAATTGCTTTTAAAAAATGTAAATCAATCAATGATTCGTATCTTTGTATTCTCATTAAAATCTTCTTATTCTAAAACCCAAGTGATAATAGCTTCAATTCTTTTTCAAAATTATGATATAAAATTGTGTTTAACCTAATTTAACTCAAATGATATGTATCTAACATAAGTGATAGTAGCTTTCATTTTATGTTTATTTTATATTCTGTATTCTATTTCATTCTCAATATATGTATACATAATATTCCGGCATATCCATCTGTAAAGAATTTTTAAATACATATATATTTGAATCGAATGAAAAATTTAATTATTATACAAAGGATTAAAGAGGTAATAGTACAAAATGAAAAAAATTTAATTTATAATAAATAAAAAAATTTGTATGTAAAAAAATTTGCCGCTGCCTTGATTGAAATAATAACAAAGTAAAAATGAAAAATTTTTATTTAAAGAAGTAATGACAAGGTTTAAGGAACATTGCGATAGCAATAAAAATTACCATTATGTGTATATTGTTCAAGCAATATAAAATTAATATAAGATTGATATAAAATTAAGTTTGTTATAAAATAATATGACGGCATATATTATGTGCAAGAAACTGTATTTTTATTACTTTAATATTATTATTATATATATATATATATATATTACTTTTAATTATTTACTTTTAATTGTTTTATTTTTTTTATCCAGCACCAAGTTTTTTACAAAAATTTAAAAATTAAAAAATTTTTTTATTTAAATTAAATTTTTTTCATTTTGCAATTGTATATTTAGCTTTTGAGGTAATAAGACTAACTTGGCACCACATAGTGACGCGAGACTCGGCGTGATAGGAAGCGTGAGCGGCGGCTGCTATCCTTCCTTTTGCCGAGCGCGTCCCACCTATCGCCGAGCGCTGAGCGGCCAATATCGACACGCTGGGCTGAGTGCGTGCGTGCGTGCGTGCGTGCGTGCGTGCGTGCGTGCGTGCGTGCGTGCGTGCGTGCGTGCGTGCGTGCGTGCGTGCGTGCGTGCGTGCGTGCGTGCGTGCGTGCGTGTGCGCGCGCGCGCGCGCGCGTGTGCGTGTGTGTGTGTGTGTGTGTGTGTGTGTGTGTGTGTGTGTGTGCGCGCGTGTGCGGGCGCGTGTGCGTGTGTGTGTGTGTGTGCGTATGTTACATTATTAATTAATAAATTTGATAAACTTCCGAAAACGACATATTTCCGATTTCAATAAAACTTTGTGAAAACTTTCCTTTTGAATCAAAATGAAAGCCCCTAAAAGGATTTTTGGCGATTAGCACGGGAAATTCACTTTTTATGATGAAATAGTAAAAATGTTAAATAAAACTTTACAATAATGAAGATAAGTGCTATGCTCTTCATCTTGACATATGTTATCAAGATCATGATGCTGAATAATCCTAAAAAATCTTAGTCATCGCTCATTTAAAAAGTTATTAACAAAAAATTTTGAAACATATAACAGTTTATACGAATATTAATGAACTAGTACTAATTTGTTAATGTATGTGTAGATTGTGATATGGTAGATATGTGAACGGAGATTTCGCCCCTCCCTATATATCCTTATCCCAAAAAAAATCTGCCCCAAAAAATTCAACCAGTTTATTTTAGCTTGTACTAAACATATAAATTTAAATTGAACTTTGCATTTTGATGTTGGTTGGGTAATGAATTAACTTTGTAATTAACGCCAATTGTTTTCTATATTTTGACTCTCGATAGAAAAGAAAGGAAAGGATATCTGTGAAGGTTGCAATGCAACGCTTTAACTCGTTTTCGACTTTTATATTTTATTTTAATAAATTGAAAATATAAACAAATGATTAATTAGGAATCTATGTTAAATGAGTGTGTGTACTGAATGTAAGTTTTGCTTTTTATGAACTGTCTAATGGTGAGATCCTCAATCTATGGTTGACATGCTTGATGAGATGCTGTCATTATACATGCTGTCGCCCGAATTGCACCTCTGTAGCACCGCTTTGACTAGTTGCCGAAACACGATATTTTTATTGCGAGATTTTTCAGTCGGAACGCGCTTTTACAGACGCGGACTTTGCAGCCGAGATGCGATGTTCCGCCCTCGAAACTTTTCAGTCAGAATGTGCCTTTACAGACGCGGACTTTGCAGCCGAAATTAAGGATTAAACTGAAAATTAACTTTTATTTAATTATGACCCACCTGGATGATGAGCACTAAAAAATATAGTGAACCTTAGGTTCGTAGTAGTTTCTTTCGTTCTATTCGTCGGAGTCGAGCATCCAAGTCGAGCATCTCTACGTTGTTTGCGCGTTGTTTTGGGACTGATCTGCGTCCTTTTATCACAGTGGAAAATGCGAAAGTCCTGTAGAGGATTCTGCACTGGAGAAATTCCCGAGACAGAAATTAGATGCCATCGTTGATTTCGCTCCTATAACGATCTTTTGATATGAACGTCCTTCCCCGGTTCTAGGGATTTCTGAAGATCGTGTAGGCGGAATTGACCTTTCTAATCTGAATTTCGCGCTCTATTTCCCTGATAGCCGGCTTTTACTATTTGCGCTAGAAGTAGTGGAAGTCGAGGAGGATGACGAGGAGAAACTCGAGTCTCCCTTTATATATCGTGAATGGTCAATTTTCAAATGCGCGAAAGTATTTGTCTTTAAACGCTGCCTAATGGCAGGTAGCTAGACCAGTAACATAGACCAAGCGAGGCAAAAATGGGCCGGCGCGCGACGTGGAAAACCGCGAGTGCATCATCAGCGGCGTATGACGCGTGGGATATATGCGTGTATTAAATGCAATGACGCCGCCACAGTATAAATATTATACACCTATGTAAAATCTCGCTTCATGTTGGAAAGTGTATACGTGGAAATAGTATGTTCCGCCCCCTCCCCCACCTAAAAAATCTAACCTAATCCCAACTCTTATCATAGCGATAATTAAATGTCAATGTTATAAAAAATTGTAATTTATTAATACACGTGTAGATAGTAGATATATGGGCAGGGAAAGAGCTCCGTTCCTCCCTCTACACCCTCACCCCGTTAAAACCTGTCCCAATCATAATTTTAATTTTTTTTCAAATCAAAAATAAATTTAATTTAAATTAAGTTTCTTTCAACATGAAAGTGTTCTATTTTTTATTAAAAATGATAATTATAAAATAATGAATATAAAAATAAGAATTCGGGACTCTATAATTTTAATTTTAATTTAATGTTATCATAGTCAGTTAAATAATATTCTCAAAACTCGTTAAATTATAAAACACAAAGTCAAATGTCTCTTGCTAAACATGAATTATAAAAACCAAAATCAAATGTCTCCTTTATATTGGTAAATCAACTACGTACTAAGAATATAAACACATTGAAATATAAATACATTGAAGAGAAAAATGACTTATCCATTTATTAAACCGAACATTCGTAACTCTTCAGACAGAAAGTATTATATCTTCATTTTCTCGCAAGACTTATTTTCATAACTATATATGTTGTAAAATTTATTCTTAATTAGAGTTTATTAAAATCTCATTATACATTTTTGTAGTGTCACTAAAAGTGAAGCAAAATGTACAATCTGTATATGTTAGCAAATATTTTGAAACATTCTTCAAGCACTTTACAATGGTTGCGTGACATTCAATTAATAGCAACACAAGATAGTGCACAAAGCATAAATGTTACATGATTCTGATTGAATCGAGAAACATCTGTGGTATTTTTTTATGTCAAAAAAGGCAAATACAATCATAGTAATACAGTTGCAGAAAATATTTGATTTCATAGATTTTATATGTATGGACTGATAATACAGATATGATTATGTCCGGGAAGTTGAAGAAAGAAATATCTCTCTTTTTCTATAAATATCCGGAAATATTTTTGCGCATGCTTGATTATACTATTAGGTGTATAAAAAAGTTCTGAGCTTTAGATTTCATACAACCGAAATAACAATTTAAATTTTATGTATCTTCCCGCCCTTTTGCGGTTTTAAAGCGTTGACACTTGGCTTTCTAAAATGCCATACGGTTTGGCGTTTGATGCACATAACCTCAAAAATCAGTAGTGTTCACGATGGCAATAACAAAAGAGCATATTTGATTTTTCATCCACTTCGCGTTTCATCTGAAGAAAAATGCTGCTGAAGCCACTACAATGATTTGTGCTGCATATGGAGAGAACGCTGTAAGTCATACTACATGTAAAAGATGGTATCAAAAATTTCGCCAAGGAGATTTCAGTCTTGAAGATGAATCGTGTGTTGGACGCCCTCAAAAGATTGAAACAGACGAATTGCAAGCACTGCTGGATATAAACTCTGCAAACTGAAAAGGAGCTTGCAGAACAGCTTGGCGTTACGCAGCAAACCATTTCCGTTGTTTCGTATGTTTACATACGATGGGAAAGGTTCAGAAGGAAGGCAGATAGGTTCCGCATGAATTGTCGAAGACAACAAAAATCGTCGGCGTGACACTGCACTCACTTTGCTTTCAAATTTTTGGAAAAAAGATTTTCTGCACAAAATCATTACAGGCGATGAAAAATGGATTCTTTATGATAATCCTAAACGTAGAAAATCATGGGTTGACTCTGGTCAATCTTCGACATCGACGCCAAAGCCCAATATTCTCGCCAAGAAGATTTTGCTCTGTATCTGGTGGGATTGGAAAGGTGTGTTGTATTACGAGTTGTTACAACCTGGTGAAACAATCACGGCAGACCGCTACCAACAACAATTGACCAATTTGAGCGATGCATTAGAAGAAAAGAGGCCATTTACTAGCCAAGGACGTCGTAAAGTGATCTTCATGACAATGCTCGACCACATGTTGCGAAAGCGACTCAGGACCATATCTTTGCGTTAGGCTGGGAACTTCTCCCGCATGCAGCGTATAGCCCAGACATGGCGCCTTCCGATTATTACCTATTCCGGTCGCTGCAGCATCATTTGACTGACACACATTTCGTGAGATTTGAAGAGATACGAAAATGCATTGATGACTTTATCGCTTCGAAGCCAGTGAACTTCTATCGTCAAGGAATTCGCAAGCTACCCGAAAGATGGCAAAAGGTCGTTGATGCAAACGGGGAATATTTCGCTGATTAATATCTTTTTGTTTGTTTTTGAATAATTTAATCGTATTTGCGGAATATCACATCATATTTCTAAAAAGAAATAATGATTCCAATATTAGGTTCGCGTTGCTTAGAATTTTCAATATTTAAAGCAGAATATATTTATGACGATGGAAAAAGAAAGAACAAGGAACTTAAATGAAATAAGTATAAACAACACGAACCGCCTACTTATACAAAACCATTTATTATTAGTCGCAAAACATTTATTGTTAACATATTATTGTTCAAAATAATTATTAAATTATTAAATAATTATTAAATAAATATCATATTTTTTCGAAAACTCGCAATTTAAAAGAAAAGGATTATTCTTCTATAATTTTATTATTTAAAAAACGAGTGTATCATGTATATAAAATAAAACAAAATTGGAAACGACATTAAAATCAAAATTCAAGTATGCAACAAATATGCATAATTTATTAAATGCATAATTTATTAAATACTGTAATTTTTATTATTTTACAGAATTACCGTATGGTGTGTGGGTGTATTTGTGAGGACCAAAGGAGAGTCACAGAGAGAGTGTGAGAGAGAGAGAGAGAGAGAGAGAGAGAGAAAGAGAGAGAGAGTGCAGAGAATGTTTGTGCGAAAGGAGAATGTGATTGTGTGCTTGTTATGCTACGAGTGTGTCTAGCTTGGTCCGTAGTTGGCTGATGAAGGCAAGTGGTTGCCAATGTCTCCTTTTGGAGGTCCTGTCTTCGACCAGTTATGTAGAAGGCCAGCAATGCAAACGTTAAATGATCAAGCAAAGCAGAGAATGAGCAGCAAGTATATCGCAATATCTCGCAGGGCTCGCAATAGTGGTAGCACAAGCTTATCTTAGGTGAGGGATGTAGGGATAGGAAGGTTGTATACATACTCAATAACCTTTAACTCCGTAATTAAAAACACAAGTCATGCTATATATGATCTAAAATATACAAGTGTTAATGTGTTCCGCGCGAGAATTTTGTGGAAGCGTCATAATCGTTTCGTTCTGCGCGCAGGCGTGGAAACTCGTGTAGTCTCTCCCGGCGTTTTTTTCTGGCACTGGCTCCTCCTCGTCGTGAGCGAGCTGGATAAACGCTCGATTGGGTGCTGACAGTTGGAAGATCCTCAGTTTGTGATGCGGCCTCAGAGAAGAAGCGGCAAGTGTCGTGGCTGAGTGTGGCTCGGGCCTAATTCTATGGTGAATAGACGCTAAGGTCTTTCCTCGAGAGAATCAAACTTCAAAGAGTGGCCGGGAGTGGGTGGCCACTCTAATACTGCTAGTTCCCTGTGCAAAGGATTTGATCTCGACGAGCTACACTCAAGAGAGGAGGCCGAATCGAACAGCTTTAGGAATCGCTCCTTAAGTTGACGAGAAGTGCGGCGAGTGTCGGATTGGTGCCCGAGTCCTCCGATGCGGGAGGAGACACGCGGTCTGGCGGCGATATGTGGCGATGGCGGTCGCTCGGGCGACGAAGAAGCCTTGTTGCGGCTGCATCTTACAACTAAGGCCGAAGGTAAACTGAGATCGGCATGATGCGATGATAGTGACTCCTCCCGGTATGAACAATGACGCTGCGATGACGGCCGCGCAGAGATCGTGGCCCGGAGAAGGTCGCCCGGAGACGGGCGGATTATGCGGCATTCACGGTCGCCTGAGCAGAGCTGCCAGAAATGGCATCTTGCATCACGGCAGCATCGGTGGTGGGGCGGTAGTGAGGAGAGCGCAAAACACGCACAGAAAATACGAGTCACATCCATGTGCGCTCGACGTTTCGACTACCTTCGAATGATAGAAGAGAATAGGAATACTATCCTATTCTTTCACGTTTGAAGCGCTGCGTGAGGAAAATAGACATACTATTGTACTATCTCGCTCGCAGCGCATTGAGCGCGAGGAGAATAGAGATACTACCATACTTTCTCGCGTTCGACGCGCTGCGAGAATAGGATAGAAATGCTATTATACTCTCTCGTGCTCAACGCGTTACGAGAAGAAGATACTACCGTTCTCTCTCCTTCGACGCGCCGTACGATTTCGAGCGTTTCCAATGTTTCTCGGTTATCGCTCGCTATTCTTGCATACATAGAGCATGTCTATTGGGAAAAATATAAGCAATTTTAATATGAATGAATTGCAGAATTGATAATATGAGCAGAATTAATAAAACAAAAATGAATTTATTTTAATAAATATTATATGTGATATCATATAATAGTTTCTTAATTATGTCACTCTTCTCCTCAATGATTATTCTATCCAGTTTGATTTTTCATTTATGGTCTACATTACAAATGTTTATTATATGTTATGCTTTAAGAACAATAGATACGCTTTTATGTCTATGTTTTGCATTATAGACAATAGATACTTTCCCGGCTCACTTTTTTTACAAACATGTCAATTAAAAAATATTTAATAGTATTTCAAGAAAAAAAAATTCTTTCAACACATGAGTGATAAGAAAGCCAGCGTGTAATCTTAAATCTGATAATCTTAAAATTTTATGACTCGATTCCTGAAAACATTCGGAAAACTCGCGAAAATTGGAAAATCGCTTTGGACTGCTATTGATATAACTAGGAATTTTTTTTTTTAATTTCTCACAAAATTCCTCACAGGTATTTTAGAACATGTACAGCCAATGCAACAGAATGACATGAACATGGAAGCATCAATAAATTTTTAGACATTTCTTCAAGCTTTTTTTTAAATGGTAAATGTTTCCCTGTTATTACAGACACATTGTCGCATGACAAGGCAATAATATTTGAAAATGAAATTTGCAGTTTCCACATTTCCATTTTAAAGGCATTAAACAACTTTTTCGAACTACAATCTTTTGCATCGACATCAATTAATTTGATTAATGAATGAACATCTAAAGTTTCAAAATTGACATATCGAACGAAAAATGTCATCCATTTTTCATTCGAGATATCTGATCATCAATAAAAACTGAAAATTTTGTGTTTTTAATATTTTCTACTACACGATCAGTCTCCACAGGGCACAAAACATTCGAAATTATTTTCGAATATATTTTATGCGACCTATCTTCATACTTTTTAATATCTTAGGCTCTTTTCCTATATTCTGAAAAAAATTAAGAGAATTATTTGTGCAGTGTCAAGGGAAATATTTTTGTCAGCAATCAATGCAGCATATTGAATCTCTGCTGACTTTTTCCACTCATCAAATGTCAAAAATGTTTCATCATCTTCATTAATATCACATATATTAACAATACCTTCTATATTACATTTATGCATTGCTAAATTTGCATGTCAATAAATAGCCGATAAACAAGCAACAATATATATTTTACAAATGTAGCAAAAAACTAAGTTTATATCATGTGGCGCTTCACGCAACCATGATTTAAGTTCTTCAATATCAAGCATTCGGACAGTCGAAAACAGACCTGACGCAAGCCACACTACTAGCACATTCGAACGGGCACGCTAAACTAGCAATCTTCGCCGACGCATCAGAATCTAGCGTCGGAGCAGCCCTTCAGCAGAAACAGGAGGAAGATTGGCAACCACTAGCTTTCTTCTCCAAGAAACTCTCTCCCACCGAGACTCGTTACAGTGCTTTTGACAGAGAACTACTGGCTATCTACTTGGTGATCAAGCATTTCCGGCATATGATTGAAGCCAAAGACTTCGTCATATACACGGACCACAAACCTCTTACATTCGCCTTCCGACAAAAACCGGACAAATGTACACCAAGGCAGTTCCGACACCTCAGTTACATCAGCCAATTCACAACCAGAATAGAGCATGTAACTGGCAGCAAAAACATAGCCGCAGACACCATGATCCAGATTAGAAGCCATACAATCGGTGATCGACTTCGCTACACTAACGGACGCACAAGAGACCGATCCGGAAATAGAAGATTTCAAAACCAACAAACACGGGTTACAACTTCAAAAAGTCAAAATACCTGGGACTGCGCTGCAATTATGGTGCGACACGCAAACAGACACACCACGTCCTCACTAAAGACTTCAGGCGAACGGCATTCCTGACAGTACATCAACTAGCGCACCCAGGAATCAAGGCAACAACTAAATTGCTCAACGATTCGTGTGGCCAGACATGAACAAAGACATCCGCAATTGGAAAACATGCCTGGAGTGCCAGAAATCAAAAGTCACCAGACACACAAACAGCCCATGGGAAACATTCAAACCTCCCAGCAGACGGTTCGAGCACATACACCTCGACATCATTATCCTACCAGTATCGCAAGGCCAGAGATACTGCCTACATGCGTGGATAGATTTACTCGGTGGCCCGAGGCCTTCCCCATGGCCAATCAAGAAGCAGAAACAGTCGCCCGCACCTTTTACAAGGGGTGGATCTGTCGATTCGGCACTCCCCTGAGAATCACAACCGACCAGGGAAGGCAGTTCGAGTCACAGCTCTTCAATCAATTGGCTGCATTTACTGGTACCACACATCATCGCACTACAGCATACCATCCACAAGCCAATGGCATGGTGGAACGCTTCCACCATCAACTCAAAGCTGCCATCCGCTGCAGAGCCAATCCGCGATGGACGGAAGAACTGCCAACTATCCTTCTTGGCATACGAGCAGCTTTCAGGGAAGATCTCCACACTACCATCGCGGAGATGATATACGGGGAATCCCTACGCCTACCTGGACAATTCCTCACCGAATCGAGCAACCCACAACCAGAGGCCGAAGCTGATTGGCTCAGGGCACTGCGGCTACTCACTGACGCATTACGCCCGATAGAAGGATCTAACCACTCTGCGCAACAACCATTCGTGCACCAAGACTTGCGGACATGCGACTTCGTTTTCCTCCGGCACGACCCAAGGGCATCCTTCAGCCACCGTACGAAGGACCCTATAAAGTGGTGAGTCGAATTAAGATCTACCAATTACAGGTCCGAGACAACCCAACCACCGTCTCAATCGACTGCCTTAAGCCGGCGTACATCCTCAAGCAAGAAGACGCTCAACTAGAAAACAGCGTCGCCCCGGAGCCACCAACAACACCGCAACCAATGGCACGAGCAACGGCAGAGACCACTACCCGATCGGGAAGACGAGTCCGTTTCCCACAACGATACATCACGTAATGGACTCCATCACTCACGGGAGGGTTCTATGGCGGTCACCGCCACTCTGGCCCAGCGACGAGCGCGCCGGCGTGCGCCGCCGCGCTGCCGCGCGCCACACTGTGGGCCCGCGCACGGGAGTGATTCACGCGCTCGCCACGAGATGGCCAAACGGTTGATCATCTACTCGTGCGCGGAAAGCAACATCACCGCTATATAAGAGCGGCCAGCACCACCGATCGACACTACCCCCTCAGTGCGCACTGGGGCCCGCACATGGCTTAACTAGCGCTGAGGACTGACCGCTTGCGGTCATCATATGGCCTTTTTTGCGGCTGGCGTTACCGACCACTCATAGGTCGTATATTCCCCCCTCAGTGGCCGCGCACGCCATCGAGGATTTCCTCCGCCCTCCGACGCGGCCGTGCACGCCTGAGTTCTCTTCAGCGGCCGTACACGCCGTTGAGCGAGATTCTCGGCACCCCTGCCGAGAGGCAACCGAACGAGCCGCTGCCTCTGATACCGGAGGAGAGCCACACTGCGGAGACGACACCGGAGTACGCCGCCCAGGGACCAGGACTCCGCCACCACGTCGGGACCACCTCTTCACCGCCGCTGACCTCGCAGCCGCATCCGCCTGTGCCCGAGCAACCTGCTGGCAGCCATCACCGCGGGGAGGCCTACCCCCGCCGCCAGGACCAGCACTGAGCGGACTTCCCGGCTGGGAGGACAGTGAGACATCCCGGCACCGCCGCATCCCGGATCGTCGGCGACTTCGCGCCGGCCAGGGCTTGCGACAAGGGACGATCAACGCCCCTCGGCCTCCAGGCAAGAGCAACTAGTCGAGTTGTTCGGCGCCTTCTCGACATCATCGTCATCGGCTGACAGCCACGCGCCCGAGCGCAGCTCCTCGGACTTGCCCGCCTACGCCGGGCCGCACCATCAGCTTCCCGGCCCGTAGGGGCCCACGCAGCGAGCCATCTACCCCGCAACGGGCGAGGATCTCACCGCAGATTGCGGCGCATCACTGCCCGCCTGCTCCAAGCTTCCCCGGACAGCGTCCTGAGCCCACCAGACATCCGTGGCGCCTCATTCCACTAGACCTAGGGAGTATCGTACAGGAACGCCCCGACGAGACCACCGGCCGGCTTCCTATCACGACGCCTCTCAGACTGAGGCCTTGCAGCCCGCCGGAAGCGTGCTGACAACCCGCGCCAGGACCGCTCACCACGGCGGGGCTGGTGCCCGCGAGAGGCGAGCACAGCGCTTCCGCGAGGAACCTCGCGATCCGGCCACCTCGGGCCGCACGCCGAACACGCGGGGAACACAAACCCCCGCGCCATGCTCTTGATGTCTTCGTCGTCTTTTGTACTCTTATCATGAAAAATATATAATGTATATTTGAAGATTGCCTTATTCTGGGAACCTGCACGTAAACCTTCATTTCCCTCTCGAGCCTGTCGCCCTCTTCCGCTTTGCCTGAGCGAGAACAGCGAGCTGGTTGAGCCGGATCTATTAGAACATCACTACTACATCACAACTACCTGTATTGGCAACGACTGCCCATTGCAGATACTAAACTCTTACATTGGTGGACACCCGAACCACCATACAATTATTTTTGTGACACGCAGATTCTGCATGCCTTAAAAGATTCGTACTACACGAAAAATTTTTATTGCATACAAAAAGACTGTCATCGGACGGTACTTTACGTATCCAAGACTTAAAACGATTATCAATAAGCCAATTATCTAAAAAGCTCCGTTTACTTTTTTTATTTACTTTATTACAAGTTTCCATACTAAAGATTTAATAAAGAAAAAAAATTAGAAAATAATAGAACAATATATGTAACAATATTATATATATATATATATATATATATATATATATATATATATATATATATATATATATACGAGGGTAGTCTATAGAAAAGTTTTGAGCCTTAACATGAAGATGACGTTACTCGTCAAAACCATTCTAGTACTACATAGTATATGCTTTGAAAGACTTTTGTGAAAATTTCAGCCATTTTGGACGCTCAGTTGTTGTTTGACAGTCGTTTGTGTCAGTCGATGTCAGTGTTTTTGTAAAAATGGAAAAAATTGAATATCGTGTCGTGATTAAATTCTTACATTTGAAAGACAATACGCCTGCGCAAATTAAAATCGAGTTGGACGCTGTTTACGGGGACTCTGCCCCATCATTTGCCACCGTAAAAAAATGGGCAGCTGAATTTAAACGTGGTCGTACCAGCTTGGCTGATGATGAGCGTTCGGGACGGCAAAAAATTACGACCACTGCTGATAACATCGAAAATGTTTACCAAATACTGGACGACTATCAAATCAAGGTTAGAGAGATAGCAGAGGCTATGGGCATATCGAAAGAACGCGTTTGTCATATACTGACTGAAGAATTGGATATGCGCAAGCTATCTGCGCGTTGGGTGCCGCGCTTGCTCACTTTGGACCAAAAACGAATTCGAATGAACATTTCCAAGGCCCTTGGAGCGGTTCAAGCGAAACGAGTCAGATTTTTTGCGTCGATTCATAACTGTAGATGAAACTTGGATCCACCACTACACTCCAGAGACAAAAAAACAGTCAAAACAGTGGACTGCAAAGGGTGAACCTGCTCCGAAAAAGATGAAGACGTTTCCATCAGCTGGATGGAAGATAATGGCGATTGTTTTTTGGGATAATCACGGAATTGTGTGTATCGACTATCTTGAAAAAGGTAAAACAATAACGGGAGCGTATTACGCATCATTACTTGATAAGCTGAAGACAGAAATTGCAAAAAAAACGGTCGCATTTGAAGAAGAAGAAAGTGCTGTTCCATCAAGACAACGCACCTGCTCACACTTCGGCGGTCGCCATGGCCAAAATTCACGAGCTGCACTTCGAATTCGTTGACCACCCATCGTATTCATCAGATCTGGCTCCCAGCGACTTTTTCCTGTTTCCTAAGCTTAAAGTTTCGCTTGGAGGACAGAGATTTTCATCGAACGAGGAGGTCATCGCATATATAAACGTCTATTTTGCGAGCAAGACATCAACTACTATTTGGAGGGGTTAAAGAAGTTAGAATATCGATGGGAAAAATATATCAACTTAAAAGGATATTATGTTGAAAAATAAAACTATATTTGACCGAAAAAATACTTGTTTCTATGTTAGGCTCAAAACTTTTCAGACTACCCTCGTATATATATATATATATATATATATAAATTTTGTAATGTTTAAATTAGTCAATTATTTACAATGACTTATATGTAACAATCATACAATAATTGTGTACAAATAATGGTTAATTATTAAGCTTCTATAAGAGCAAGATTTTATAAGAGCATCTTATAGTAATAAGATTGATAACCTTTCACAAGGAATCACACTGAATACGGCACATCGTCAAAGTTTCGTGAAAAGATTGCAATCATCAAATGTTTAAACGATGAATAAAACCGGTTTCGAAAATTCTCTGCCTTATAAGAAAAGATGTAACTCGGCTTTTTTCCGGAATGCTATTTGGCTAACTCGATACACAATGTATTAAAATAAATAATATTATATGAAAATAAATTAAGAAATAAAATAAGTTACTTAAAACTCCTGATACGATGAAATAAATTAAATAATAAAATCTGACAAATAATCGGCACGTAACATTGATACATGTATGAATTTACGATAAAAACTTAAATCTGCGCGAAAAAGAATAACTGTGTTGATAATTGTTTTTTCTTTATTTATATTAAAATTTATAAATTTCTTTATTTATATTAAAATTTATAAATTTCTTTATTTATATTAAAATTCTTTGCTGTGAGGAATAGAAGAATTAATATAAAGTTTGAATGTATTTTTGTCAAAATAATGTTAACCTTTATGAAAATAATAATAATATTCATTTTCTAATACTGATTATACATTAATTTATGAACGTATAATCAGAGAATAGAATATTAATAATATTAATAATTTCGTGATAAATAAAAATAACATATAATAAACATTTGCAATGTAGACGATAAATGACAAATCAAATTGGATAGAATAATAATTGAGGAGAAGAGTGACATAATTAAGAAATTATTATATGATATCATGTATAACATATAATATTTATTAAAATAAATTCATTTTCGTTTTATTAATTCTGCTCATATTATCAATTCTGCAATTCATCCATATATTAATACCTTATTTTTTTCCTAATGGATATGCTATATGTAGACAAGAATAGCGAGCGGTAACCGAGAACCATTGGAAACGCTTGAAATCGTACGGCGCGTCGAGGGCGAGAGAGAACGGTAGTATCTTCTTCTCGCAACGCGTCGAGCACGAGAGAGTATGATAGATAATATCTCTATTCTCCTCGCGCAGCGTTTCGAGCGCGAGAGAGTACGATAGTATCTCTATTCTCCTCGCGCACGACGCGCTGCGAGCGTGAGAGAGTAGGATAGTATTCCTATTCTCTTCTATCGTCCGAAGGTAGTTGAAATGCCAAGCGCACATAGATGTGGTTCGTGTTCTGTATGCGTTCTTTCGCGCTCTCCCTACTACCGCCCCATCACTGATACTGCCGTAATGCAGGATACCAATTCTGGCAGCTCTACGCCTGAGAGATGCGCCCGGAAACAGACGGATTGCGCGGCATTTACGGCCGCGGAAAGAGAGTCGCCCGGAGATAGACGGATTGCGCGGTGTTCATGGCCGCGGAGAGAGAATCGCCCGGAGACGGGCGGATTGGGTGGCGTTTACGGCCGCAGAGAATACGATTGGAGTCCATATCTATAAGATCTATGTTTGGTTAGAAAGATGTCACACTTCTCTTGCAACTTGTATTATATTGGGTTGTCGAAAAAGTCATGACGTATTTTTTTTATGTTTTTCAAAGGTCATTTATTTATATAAAGAACAAAGATCAATCAATGATATAGTGCCCGTTTTGTTCGGTAACCTTTTGCCATCTTTCAGTGAGTTTCATAATTCCTCGTTCAGGACCTTTAGGATCTTTATCAGCGAAAAACTGAACAAGGTGCTGATTTACAGCCTCATTTGAATTAAACGTGCAAGGAATTTTGAAGAGAGCGAAACAAGTGGAAGTCTCACGGCGCAAGGTCAGGCGAGTATGGTGTGGCACATCCAAGCTCCAATAATTTTTGACGGGTGGTCAAACTTGTGTGTGGTCTCGCGTTGTCGTGATGGAAACAACTCTTTTATGATTAATGAGTTCTGAACATTTCTATAATGGATTCGTTCAAACTGTTCAATTGCTGACAGTACATATTCGAATTGATTGTTTGGTTCCTTGGTAGGAGCTCGAAAAACACGACACATTTAAAATCCCATCACACTGAGAGCATAATCTTCCTCTGATGAATATTTGCTTATGATGTCGTTTGAGGCGAATCATCACGTCAGGATCAAGACCATTTGCGCATCACATTGTTGTAAACAATCAACTTCTCACCAGATATCAGTCGCTTCAAAAAAGAATCGTTTTCTTCACGTTTGATGAGCATATTGCAGATGTTTATACGCGCCATCAAATGAACTTCTTTGAGTTCATAAGGAATCCAAATATCAAGCTTGCTTACGTATTCCAGCTTCTTCAGATGGTCGTGAATGCTTGAATGATGTTCAATGTTTCTGCAATCTCTTGTGTCGTGTAACGTTGACTCGATCAATGCCTTTATTTTGTCGTCATCAACCTCTGTGGGACCTCCCTGACTGAGCAGCATCGTTGAGATCAAAATCACCAGCACGAAATTTCGTGAACCATCGTTGGCACTGATGTTCTTGTAGAGCATTGTCACCGTAAACTTTACGCAATTTTTCACAAACTTGACTCGCGCTCTTCCCTTTATGGAAGTAAAACAATAATATATGGCAAAAATGCACAGTTTTCCATCTTCAACTTGTTGTAAATCTCCAAAATTCAACCAAATTGCTCAATTTTTTTGACATAGCAATAACATAAAATGACTCTAATATTAAAAATGAACTAGCGCCATCTGTTATAAAAATGCGTCATGACTTTTCCGACAACCCAATAATTACATATTGCTTTTCCGTGAATATGCCATTAGAACAAATGATTCGTGAAAGCAGCATCATTATCGATATATAAACATCTCCTGAAACTGTTGCAGATCAAATATCTCATTGCAGAGAAGTTTGCATGTTTGCATTAGATACAGAATTCGAACATGAAAAATTAATTAACAGGCCAAACGAAATAATAGAGATCGACGAGTATAAAATAGGTCGTCGCAAATATAAGAGATGACGTATCGCAGAAGGTTCCTGGATTCTCGGAATGATTCATCGGATATCCAATCAATTATCGTCTAGAAATTTGTCCAGAAAACAAAAGAGACAAAAATACTTTAATTATTACATTAATAAAAAAACATGTAGCACTGAAATACATATAAATTCTTGGAAAGGCTACATTAATCTCAATAATCACGGATACATTCAGTGAAGTAATCATGATAACACAGTGAATCATTCTAAAGAATTTGTTAATTCTGAAACTGACGCACCCAAACTGACACCCAAAATATCGAATCATCTTGGTGCTGGATGCGCCGCCAATTATTGTGGTGGTATGCATTCAGCTCAATTAGACGATCATATGTGCGAATTTATGTCGCGTACACAAATTAAATATAGATCCATTCGATCAAATGTTAAAAGATATTAAAACATTTTACTCAGGCAATTAATTAATATTATTAAGTTCAAAATAAACAAAATAAATAATAATTAAGTTTAACAATTAATTAAATAAATATTATATTACATTTATTAGAGATCTATGAATATTATTTAAACCCTCCCTCGCCCACATGTCTACTATCTACACATGCATTGCAAAAAATTAGTATCGTTATATACGATTACAATTATTAAATATTTTATTCTTTATAATAATAATTCTTATTCTTTATAGTTTATAATAATTCTTTATTCTTTATAGTTTTTTTAGCGTTTTTTTAATATTTATAGCTCTTTTAATAGCAAAAAATTAAATAACTAACTTCGCGAATGTAACTTAATATTTTTCCCTCTAAAGTACAAGAATAGAGTAAATATTATTACTTTAAACGACAGTTGTAGTTAATACTCGAATAACATTAATATTCGATTTTCACGATTATATGTAATTTCAAGAAAAAAATTTTAACAATTATCACTTTTTTACACTTTTTATATTAAACACGGTACGACCAAGAATTCTCGATAGTTCTAGCAAAATTTCATACTCATGTTTTACAAAGAGTGGTTGCATATTTTTTAATAATTTTTTAATCTTTGAATCTTGCGTGATTTCATGAAAGAAATGTAGTTAGATTTTGCAAATAATTTTTATGGAAAGCAATTTCGTGTCTTCTTTGCACCAATTAGTTCATCTCATTCTCTGTATAAAAGTATTGAAGTACAGTTACCAGAAAAATATGAGATATTTTATATTTCATTTTAAAATTGTGCGACACTAAAGTTTACTTTTCCATAAATTTTTTTATAACCATACTTTATAACTATGAATACTCGATTGCTTTTATGTGTAAAATAATTAGAAGATGAATGTAGAGCGAAAAATTTTGTTAAAACTGCGATAAATAATCAGCGCATACTATTCTTCCGAGTATCGTGTTTAATATGAAGAGTGTAAAAAAGTGGCAATTGTTAAAATTTTTTTTTTGAAATTACATATAATGATAAAAATCGAAAATTAATGTTATTCAAGTATTAACTATAACTGTCGTTTAAAGTGATAATATTTACTCTATTCTTGTACTTTAGAGAAAAAAATGTTAGGCTACATTCGCGAAGTTAGTACATTATTTAATTTAATTTTTTGCTATTAAAAAAGCTATAAAATATCGCGCTTCTGCGGCAGTCACTCGCACAACACACACTCACGCGACACGCGTAAATAAATAGAGGCCATTTATAAAGAACGAATTTAATAAGCTCAACAATACGTTCAACTATTTACACAGCTCGTTTTACAATTTCAAAACCATTCCAAACCGTCCCGCACGAATCTCTCTGTCGAATCTCCTCAATCAATAAATCATCAACGGTGCGTTGGCAAGGAACGATCTTCTCAACATTACTCGGGGACCAAAAAACGAGCGGATCACCGTTCGGCCACAATAATATAAAGAATAAAATATATAATAATTATAATCGCGTGTATAATGTTGATGCAAGTCTCGGCGTGATAAGAAGTATGAGCGGCGGCTCATCCTTCCCCTCGCCGCGCGCGCCCCACCCATCGCCGAGCGCTGAGTGGTCAATGTCGTCATGCTGAACTGTCCTACGGGTCAGGCGGGCGAGCGCTTTCTCCCCGCGTGCTCTTATTTGTGCAATTTAATATTTAATAACTCGAAAATTATTGCGAATATCGCATGGTATAAGACATTTTCATTTGTCTCGCTCCCGTCTACCTTCTCACGAGCGGTGTTACACATGCTACGGGATACCCTATATATATATATATATATAATATAAATTAAAATATATTCAACGATCTATTTAATATATATATATATATATATATATATATATACATACACACACACACACACATAATTGTACATATGTATCATATAATTTCTTTATTCTATATGGATTCCATTTTAAATTCTAAAAAAATAGTTTTAAAATCAAATTAACGTAAGAAATTTCATTAGGAATATTCTAATTAATTATCAGATTATAAATGCATATAATGCATATAGTTTATTAAATTAAATAGATCGTTGAATATATTTTAATTTAATTTTTTTCGACATGACAGATCTAAGATGACATAGCAATCACTGTGACAGTCTATATAAAATAACAAGATGAGGCGAGAAAATTTGAATGTTCTTAATAAAATATAAAAGAATCACCGTGACAAAGGATCGATTAAAACCTGCATTCTTTTTAATAAGCGAAAAGAAACCATTTATACAGGACATGCATAAAGCCCATATCACGACCAATCACGTGCTCCGAAGAAAGTGCTTTTCCTTGTTACTAAATCAACTAAAAACGTGATGTCCATCACTAACAGAAAGATCTTATGGTTACAGGCTCTATGTACGGAAAACGTCTACTGCCCGGCAGTTACAGTGCAAACAATTAAGTATGGCAGAAGCATAATGATTTACACATATGCAGATCGCAACAGAGAATATATATATCAGGAAAGAAGGCTCGCCATCCCCTGTTGTTGACATCCCTCGCATTTATCAACTAATATAACTGATAAATTTTAACCTTTTTTCTACAATTTGTCCTTCTGCACTCTGTTCTCGAGACTGAAAAACCGCATCGTCAATCGCAAAACCATTTCTTCCATTTTTCGCCTAAAGGACAGTTCCTCAATCGCAAGACCGCTTCTTCGGCTGACAAGGAAATTGACGATCGAAAGGTCGTTATCCTTAATCATTCTACCTTCTCATCTCAATGATCTCAACTCGACGATCTAACCAGCTAATTCGACACGGCAAAAAGCTATCGATGAGAAACATCGATAGTTCCTCTTTCAATAACAGCAATTTACTCTTATCTTCTTCCTTTTTCTCCAATTTAGCGAGCGATTCTTCAGAATCCAGACACTCAGAGACGTTTTATGCGGAGAGGCATTGAACATCGCCGCACAAATCGCGATATCAAGACATCAAAAAAATCTCCACGCGGCCTACACATATCATTATCTAACGACCGTGAAAATTGACATTAATCAGCGACATTTCACTTATCTGGACACCGCGAAGAGATCCGCACCTAGTTGCGAATATAGCTATAGCAGATGGAATTTTGCGCCATCACAAAGAAAATTCATTCCGGCAAAGAAATCTAGTTGCGACGGTAGGAGCATAGCCTTCAACTAATCCAGATATATAAATTTTTATCAAAGCACTCATCGCGTGCGGTGGGTCATAGGTCGAATCAAAAAAAGTTTTCAAAGAACTACATAAACCACTAACTGGCTCTTGTAAATAGTGTATATAGGGCATCTGGTTTACAATGATACGCCGTTCGTGTGCAGGTAGAACGGATCAATATCCCCATACTCAAAAGTTAACGTCGACACATAAGATTTCTTTTAATAATGGCAGCAGAAAACAGCTTTATATGGATGTGAAAATAAGATACCTAAATAGCGATTTAAGAAAAAAAATTTATTTAATACTTCTCGAAAGAATATCTGGAAATAAATCTGCTAAAAGGCGATATATAAATTAAAGCAAAGCTATCATGCTCGAAATTATGAGTTACAGAAATTAAAGAAGTATGGAATGAATTGATTGAATACAAAATCCATGCATATATAGGGTGAAGAAAAAAGATCGGTACCCCTAAATAATTCAGAAAATATAAGTTTTATAGAAAAAAATATCAATGAATCAATTGATGTAAAGAAAACACAAGTAAAAAAAATATGCAGCACCATGTTGCAAATTACATAGATGTTTTTTTTTAAACAACTTGTGTTTTTTTTACATCAATTGATTCATCTCATTATTTTATATATAAAAGTATTAAGGTAAGATCATCGAAAACTGAATATTTTACAAGACATTATATATTTCATATCAAAATACTATAACTTTCAAGCTTCAACTCGAAAAGTATTTAATGAAGAAATATTTTTTAAAGTTTTGAAAAGCTCTTGACAGCTATTAGATTTTGAAATAAAAAATAGTTCTATTTAAAAAAAATCGATGTAACTTTGACCTGACCCTGGCGATGCCACACAAGGTCAAACTGATAAGATTAATAAATAAATCTTTTTAAGCCCTATAACTTTTATCTGAAACATTTTTTTATAAAACTCATATTTTCCGAGTTATTCAGGAGTTTTCCGACCTTTTTTTCCTCACCCTGTATATACAGGGTGTCTGTAGCATGTGTAACACTGCTCGTGAGAAGGTAGACGGAAACGAGATAAATGAAAATGTCTTATATCATTTTGCGATATTCGCAATAATTTTCGAGTTATTAAAAATTAAAGTTGCACAAATAAGAGCGCACAGGGAGAAAGCGTTCACCCATAGAACGGCGCAACGTGACGACGTTGGCCGCCCGGCGCTCGGCGGTGGGTGGAACACGCGCGACAAGAGGAAGGATGACTCACTGCTCACGCTTCTTATCAAGCCGAGACTCGCGTCAACGTTATACACGTGATTACAATTATTAAATATTTTATCCTTTATAATATTTATAGCTGTGTTAATAGCGTAATATTTATAGCTTTTTAATAGCAAAAAATCAAATTAAATAATGTACTAACTTTGTGAATCTAGCATGACTATTTCCCATTTTAAAGTACAAGAATACAATAAATATTATCATTTTTAACAACAATTCCAATTAGTACTATTCGAATCCCATTATTATGTGTAATTTTAAAAATAAATGTAAACTGCTTGTTTTTCACACTTTTAATTACGGTACGATTGGAGAAAAAGTGTTGTGCTGATTATTTATTGCAATTCTAACAGAATTTTTCGTTTCTACAATCATCCTCTAATTATTTTGCACATAAAAGCAATCAAGTATTCATGGTTATAAAGTATGATTATAAAAAAATTTATGGAAAAGTAAACTTTAGTGTCGCACAACTTTAAAATGAAATATAAAATATCTCGTGTTTTTCTGTACTTCAATATTTTTGTACAGAGAATAATTAGATAAACCAATTGGTGCAAAGAAGACACGAAATTGCTTTTCATAAAAATGATTTGCAAAATCTAATTACATATTTCTTTCATGAAATCATACAGGATTCAGAGATTAAAAAGTTATTAAAAAATATGCGACTAGTGGAATTCTTCTTAAAACATGAGTATGAAATTCTGCTAGAATTACCGAGAATTATTGCTAGAATTGCGATAAATAATCAACATGATACTATTTTTTCGAGTGTCCGTATTTAATATGAAAAGTGTAAAAAAGAATAAAAAAATTTAAATTTTTTAATTGAAATTATACATGGTGAGAATCGAATATTAATATTATTCGAGTATTAACTACAACTGTCATTTAAAGTGATAATATTTATTCTATTCTTGTACTTTAGAGAAAAAGATGTTAGACTACATTCGCGAAGTTAGTACATTATTTAATTTGATTTTTTACTATTAAAAAACTATAAATATTACATTATTAATAAAGCTATAAATATTATAAAGAATAAAATATTTAATAATTGTAATCACGTGTATAACGTTGACGTGAGCATGATAAGAAGCGTGAGCGGTGGCTCATCCTTCTTCTCGCCGCGCGTGCTCCACCTACCGCCGAGCGCCGGGCGGCCAACGTCGTCACGTTGCGCCGTTCTATGGGTGAACGCTTTCTCCCTGTGCGCTTTTATTTGTACAACTTTAATATTTAATAACTCGAAAATTATTGCGAATATCGCAAAATGGTATGAAATATTTTCATTTATCTCGCTCCTGTCTATTTTCTCACGAGTGGTGTTATACATACTATGGGACTTCTTGTATATACATAGAAGCACAACTTGTGTCGGCATCTTTGATGATAGCGTGTACGAAATTGAACTGCACATGTGCGAGCTAAGTAAATAACCAATCATAGATCTGTTCTTTGTTGCTGGAACGACATTTCTGTCAGACGTCTGGTATTCCAATTTTCATTGTTTATAGACATTTAAATGTGATAAAAAGAGCTATAGAAAAATATGCAAGAGAAAATATGACAGAAAATCAGTTACGTGATTATCTATTTAGCTCGCGCATATGCAATTAAATTTCGTACACTCTCGCTGAAATCGAGAGTTGCGCTACTGTATACACTGTGATTATACGCATTCACATTTACCAGAAGTACGGCGAGACATTTAGATGTGAAATCTAGAAATGACAAAACATTTCCTTATAGTGCACATCTCGTCCTAAGGCTATGTTCGAAGACATCATCCGAGTATTTTAATTCGGTTAATATTCGGTGAATAACAAAAATAAAATGATATTTGAGACATTCAGGTAATATTTATAATATTATCCGAACGTACTCCTACACTGAGAGAAAAATTTCTTTAAATAAAAGAAATACATTTTCTTAAAAATCAGATCTTTAGATGCAAATAATTATTTGTTTTGTTTAAATAAAAATATTTCGTTTTAAGTAAATGCGCATATTACATAAAACGTATTATTTTGTACTTTTATATTTTTTGCATTTAAATAATGATTTTGTAAACAACGTAATATCATTATTAAGTTCAAATAAATTTTTTCCTTAAATAATTTGATTATTTAGAATATAAAAATGACCCAATAATAAATATTTTCTAAAACAAAACGTAACAAATATTTAATTAAAAATTATAGTCTTCTGACATAAATTTTATATTAAGTAAATATATGTTGTTGTAGCCCGAACTTCTTAAATATTATTCATATATATTGTTACATCCGTGTTCTGGATGAAAGATAATATCTCTCGTCAGGAGGAGGAGAACTCGGGTGGACGCACGGAACCTCTCCTGTTCTCGCGGAACGACGTCGTGATGCCGATCCGCGAGTCGAACGCGCGTTAAGGGGGCAGGGATCGGATCAGCGTCGGTGACGTTATTACCCTTGCCTGCGCCCGCGCTATCGGTGGTCCGTTTTAGGTCAGAGAACCGAATCTCTTTGACCAGGGATGGACCTAGTGCGATCCTCAGGGAGCCGGGAACGGCGCGGGGTCAAGTTTAGGGGAGAAAAAAAAATTTAAGACCGAATTCTGATTAACTAATTTAATAATAAATAATAAAAATGAATTACAATGTTCTGTTCGTGTACATTAAAAAGGGTTGAGGTATTCGTTACAAAAGAAAAATTTTATACATAAAAAATATAAAAAAAATAACCGCGGACAAAGGAAAATCTGGACTTATATACCCAATTGTTCTAATTGGGGCAAAAAGTTGGTGATCGCGAGCATGTCTACGGGATCGGGTTGCAGGTGTGGCGGGGTGCGCGGTGCGGAAAGCCTTGATTGGGACGAGGTAGGGAAGAGGATCACGGGAAATATACATAGGGACGGTATCGGTTATTTTGTGTTTGGAGATTTGGTCCCAAAATTGCTTGTCGGGTTTAAATTTTCTTTGGATGAAGAAGGTGCCAGGAGGTGGATGGGTGGGAGAGCGAGGAAATTGACGGACGAGGTTAAAAAACTTCTCCACGTCGAAGTTTTCTGGAGTACACTGGTTCTCGAATTCGGCCGCGGAGCGGAGGGCGGAGGCGTACTGATGCAGCGAGATGTTGGCTAGTCCCGGCTCTACTTCTATTAATCGCTCCGCGAGTTCTTCGGCGTGGCAGGTTTCGCGACGAATCCGCTTATTCGATTTCTCCCGACGGTGTCGCAATACCCGTTTCGTTCGTCCGTTCCGGATGGCATTTGTTTGGTTCAATATAAAAGAGAGTTAGATGAAAGAGAAATTGAGGAATCGAGATAAGGCAGCTTCATCGAATCAATCGGCGGCTTGCCAGGTTGGAATGTTGTGGAATCGGGGGAGGCAGCTTCACCGAGTTAATCGGCGGCTTGCCAGGTTAGAAGGTTGTGGAATAGAATGTTGTGGAATCGGGGGAGGCAGCTTCACCGAGTTAATCGGCGGCTTGCCAAGTCGGAGTGTGAAGAAATCGGAGAAGGCAGCTTCACCGAGTTAATCGGCGGCTTGCCAATTTGGAATGTTGGAGTGTTTTAACGAGATAAATAAGTAGAGGTCGCGAACCAAATTGCCAGTTATCGCGGGGGAAAAATGATAAAGTTGGACTTACTTTTGTTGTAGCGGCCGCTGGTGATGGTCGAGGAATGCAATGGCCAGGCTGGATCGTTGAATCACTCGAAAATAATAAAATCGTGCACAGATTCTAACTGTAACAATTTCGGATGGTGCCGACCGTGAATGTAGCGATGAAGCAGGAAGAAGAGAGCGATCCGCTCCAAGTCGCGGTTTTTAAAGGGTTCCGGAGGGGTGGCAATATCTGAGGGCGTGATGGATTTCCGTGTTGGCTTGTCGAATGATAGTTTAGGAAAATTGTGAATATAGAGGAAGGAGGGGAGCGGTGTTCTGTGAATTGTTGAATGGTTGTTTTTACATTTCCAGATTTCCCAGCGAATGATAGAATTAGTTAATAAAAATTCTCCCGCTAGTTCACACCTTCAATCGTTCATTAGTGTGCCCGCCAACGGCCACTAATCGTTTCTTCTTGACTGGTGTTTTTTTTGTGTTTCCCCACCAATTTGGGGAGTGTCACCCCCGAACGATCCAACGCGTTTCCTATCCGTTAGAAATTTGCTTTTGTTAATATTAATTTTTATTGTAATTTTTATTGGTAAGTCATAAACTTGTCGGCGCCGACAAGGGTGTTTACCAAGTGTTTTTTTGATAATGAGACATATCTCGAGAGAAAGTTTGTTTATTTAGGGTTTCTTTGATCGTTCGAAGTGCTCCGTTTATGGGTTAGCAGCCGTTAATTTTTTTCTTCCCGAAAGAGAAGAATTCGTGAAGTCCCCCGGACGTAACAATATCTTCATTATTTGTTATCTACACGATCATTCTCGAATCTCGGAATAGCATCGGATGGTGCTACGGAAACGCTGATCGGAAATGCAAGTATACAAAAGCAAGTCTGCAAATTTTAAAATAGAGCGCGAACGAGGAATGCGCGCTGTTTTGACCATATATGGTCCGATTTAGAATTATAACGCGACGAAACGCAACACTACTAGAATACTATAAAAACGGTCGCTAAATCGCCGAGATCGGGCAATCACAATACGTAACAGGACAGTTGTATTTCGTCACGGCCAGTCATTATCAGTAATAGCGAGATTCACACGAAACATTGTCAAGAAACCGTTCCAATAAATCAACTACTTAATAAAAGTGAGTAATAATATTTGACCAGAAGAACCTTTCACTTACGATTCTGCTCGGAGTTCTAACTCCTAAGGCTCGGCGAACCCGACTTTCCCTAATTACAACTTGTAACTCATCCAGGCTACAACATTTTGACAGTCGTTGGCATTGTCGACACTATCCCAACGACTTATTTATCTGAGAGGATAATCGCTAACTGAGCAGAAATCAAGGGTAAGCCCTAGCAGACAAAATGGGCAGAAGAAAAAAAAATTTTTCTGGCAACTTTCATAAGACCTGCAGTATTAGCCCCCAAGGCTGCAGGTCGCAAAAGAGAAACTTTCTCAAATCACAAGACCTGTGGAAAACAGGCGGACGGAGAACACTTCAAAATAACAAGCCTACAATCGTAAAAGTATGAAAAGAATAGCTGAGTGCCGACCTAAGACAATCCTGCAAGCAGCAGAGCAACGAGCCAGCATCGTCCAACGTACACCGACATCAGTCGACAAATACACCCGGTAGAGTAGCCAGCGAGCGCATATCAGCGACCAGAGAAGGCAACGACCTACGACAACAAAACGCGATAATGAAGCAGCATGAAGCTAGTGGCGATATTGTAAGTGAAAAAAAATCATATCGCAGTAAAAATTGTATAAGCAAGCGATAGCATTGATGTCGGACAGCGAGATAAATAGAAACCGACCTCTTAAAAATATATCGTGGTTACACGGCGAGCGAACACAAAGAGCGCGAAGTCCTGTCACTCCCGTGCGTGTAGTCCAAGAAGCTGTACGCGATATCCGCGATAGCGTGCGTCGAAATTTAGAAGCGCGATATTCGGATGAGAACTCATCTGAGCTGATGCTCCACACATAGTTATCGAGCGAGTATTTCCGTTCAACAACGTAGATGAGAACCTAATACCGGAGCCAGTGGACAAACACAGACTGCATCCCAGAACAACACGTCCTGAAGAAAACGAGAGCTGCAATTCACAGCGGAGAGAGTTCTGACATCTTACGACGATAGCGTTTTCGATCCGGAAGTTTTCGATATTACACAACTTCGCATAACCCCGAGCGGGAATAGAAACATGGCGGAACAACAATTACGTACACCTCGAGGCAAGAAACCAGAGGTAACCCGAAACACAGAAGTAGATGCGGAAATAGAAAGTCTCAGAGCTTCGGCAGGCCTCTCGCACAGAAGTGTAGAGCAATCAGAACCAAACAATAAAGAATCAATATTAGACGTGTTGCTAAAAGGAATACGCGCACTACAAGACTGAATGTCGACTAGAGGTCACGGTTTTCAACCATAACGAAAACCGATTCGCACAAGTACCCTATGAACGACGAACATACAGGATACAACCCCGTAACAAAACGTTTAGACATACTTACGAACGAACACTCGAAGATATACGAAACCGATCCGAAATTGTAGTGGGATATTTACGATTAAAAGAAGCTCGCGATATGATTCCGGAATTCGATGGAACCTTTTATAAGTTGCCGAAATTCTTAAGTGCCGCATCATACGCTATGAAGAATACGAATCCGATGGAAGAGGGAACGCTACTAAAAACGATACTATGCATTGAACTAAAAGGCAGACTATGACTGATTTTCAAACGCGAGATATACACGATTTTGCTCAGTTAAAAAGAAAGCTAGAAGTTTGCTATCTTAGCAAGAAGAGTACCACACACTTACAATTAGAGTTCAATATGCTAAAACAAAAAACTGGAGAATCAACAAGATCATTCGGACTGCGTACAGACAAATTAACTATGAAGTTATACGAGTCCATGATAGAAGGTCGAAATAACACAACAGAAAGTAAACGAGCGATCTTGGAAACTATACAGCAGCAGGCTCTATGCAATTTTTAGCTTAGATTGCTGGACGATATAAATACCTATTGGTACGATCACAACATTATACGACGCTACAAGACGCCATCGTTGGCGCGAGCGCGGAAGAGAAATTTAAAGGACCTGTTGTAGCCAGATCTACAACTAATAATAAAGTAGTCCGCATGGCAACAAAAGTATTCCGCATGAATTTCGAAAAACCTATCAGCAAATTCCTCAATTTGCTGATCGAACCGGACGTGATATTGATCAATCAATATCGCGCGATCAATCGATGCAACCGATCAGAATGCTGATCGGGTATCGATCAGTCTATATAACTGGCTACACAAGGAAAGGCGTAGTCATTCGGAGTCATACGGAGTCGAAATTGTAAGTCGTTCGGAATCAAAATCATAAGTCAAACGAAGTCGCGCGAGATATTACTGAAATCCGTCGCGAAGTTCATAATATCGCGAGCTGTAATATCAGTATCTCAAGTATCATATACAGTCGTCGGCCGCCAGAGTAATACGAGATGCGCCGAGCCGCCCGACAACATTTAATCGTGTGTGAGAAATATAACAGTTGTAACATTATCAGTTTGTGCCTTGTTAAAATAAACCAATCAGTTGTAGATGAAAAGTGTGTATTAGTGCTTTCAAGAGGCCCCTTTTACCCTTCGATTCCACTCGAAGTCCTAACTCCTTAGGCTTGGCGAACTATCCCTAATAATAACGTTGTAGCCCATCTGGGGTAAGCAAACAGACCAATGGAAAATTTCGGGCGTGCAAAAGCGAATACAGTACGCACACCCGCCTGTGAAAATAAATTACCGCAATGCCAAAAATGCGGAAAAATCGGACATGTTGGACGAGATTGTCGAGCTAGTAAATACACGAACCGATTTGCTTTACCTAGAACCGAAAAACTCGTTGGCGTAAACGCTATGGAAAAATATTGCGTAAATTGTAAAAGGGCAGGACACGATAAAAAAGAATGCTGGTCAAAAACTAATGTCAGAGAGAAAACAAGTGAGACGACCGAGATAAAAGAAAGAAGCGAGAGGACAAGTAAATACTACGATAAGAGTAAAAGAGAGCGAAACATGCAAAGAAGGTGCAGATTTGTCATTTAGTAGTAGCGAAGAAGAAGAGGAAAAAAACAGAAAGACAACGCGAGTCGCGCGAGAGCATCAAGTAGTTCAAATAACAAACAAGGCACGGGTCAGCGCTACTCTAGACCTGATAACCTTGCCAATTAAGGAAATGAAAAAAAAAAAATTTCTTGTTGGATACGGGTGTTACCCTAACACTTGTTAAAGTGGGAAATTTAGAAGGGAATACGCTAGTACGAGAGGAATGAATAACCCTCACCGGCGTAACAGGACACAAGATTCACATTCTCGGTAAGATTCGAACTACGATCGTCCTCGGATATGAGGAAATAAGACACACCATGTATGTGATAAAAGATGACTTTCCAGTCGCTTACGAAAGAATTCGCGGTACAGAGTTCTTAAAGAAACATCGAGCAAAATGTGATCATGCAAAAGAAATATTGCGAATAGGAAGCGTAAAATTAAAATTGCATTCTCACAAGTAATATGTTCTAACGCCTCGCAGTGAAACCATTGTACAAGCTATTACTCAGCTAGTCAAAATCAGATTGGAATAGTAAAACCTGAACCAAGAAACTGAACCAAGAGTATTTATTGATAATTGCCTGGTAGAATCCGATGATTATATCTGCCCAATAAGTATAATTAATACAACTACCGAAATTATTGAAATTACGCCAAGCGTAATAATCCGAATGTTGTTTTTACAAAAGCAAACAAAGGGAACTACAATTGCAGACAAGAATAATTACCTCCACAAAGTGAATCATATTCTGTCAGACATTGAGACTTATACAAGAATCAACAAAGACCAAAAAAATGGTCAACTGATCTGAGAGATTTGCTTACAAGATGGAAAAAAATCAGAATTTATATCTTCGACATTATATAAATACCTATTTTGTAGCACCGGTATTTTATCTAGAGCCTATAGATTTCTGAAGATCCATAAACCTGAGTGTTCCCCTTTCGAATTATTGTTTCATCGATTGACAGTCCTTTTTACAATCTGGCTGCATTTTGAAGATCATCTCCAAATCGATTCCGATTGGTAAAAGTTACATAAAAAATAGCTTCGAACTAGTTAAAAAATTATCAAATATTCGGATTGACGACAAATTTTCATTAATGTTAGACATGGTGTCATTGTTTATTAATATTCCGATTAATTTGGCTATTGAATGTTTAATAAACAGATGGATTTTTATCAGGAGACACGGTAGTGTCTCGGGTGTCAAGTCAAGATCAATCGAGAACACTGCCGTGACTTTACGCGAGTCGTCGAGGTTCGAGCATCTGAAATTATCGAATCTCAATAACGGCTAAACGATCAAGTTCTAAGTAGGCTTGATCGATAGCTTGAGTCCGACTTGCATAATAAAAATATTTTTATTTTTCTGCTACGTGCCCTACAAGCAGAGATATTGATATGCAAAGTCCGATTTGGAAATTTTTACTTTAAGAAACATCATCATCGTCGCCTTTGTACGGCTACAACGTCTATCACGAGATGTCACTATTAATCTTATCGACCCAGCGGAAGAGAGTTGGGATACGTGTTTCTCAATACCTTCGAAAATCGTAAAAGTTATTAGGATAACATAATAAGATTGGAGATTATAAGAAAAAAAAAATAAATAATTGAATAAAAAAATTGCTATCTATTTTATCGATTGCCGCCGGTAATATAATATAATACTTCAAAATGTCTGATATCACTATAAAATTACCTTTTTTTAAAAAAAAGGTAAAAAAAAGGTGTCAAGTATAGTGGAATACTTCAAAATGTCTGATATCACTGTAAAATTATCTTTTTTTTAAAAAAAGGTAAAAAAAGGGTGTTAAGTATAGTGGATATTGCCAACTCAAATGATTGTGTAAAATTTATATAAAAGATTTGATATCAATAATTGGCGCCAAGTTATAGTCTTACAAACATGGAGCTACAAGTCCATTTTAGTCAAATTATATATTTTAATCGTATAAAAGATTTGATAAACTGTTTTAAAAAAATAAAACTTAAGTAGTAGTTTCTTTAATTTAAAAATAATAAAAACCAAATTATATGTATATCTTTCTATCCATTAAAAACTTCTTTTTCTAACCCAAGTAGTAATTATTTAGCTTTAAAATAGTTTTATATCACAAAATTGCTTTATTCAATTTACGTTTTTATCACAAAGAATTATAAAGTAACAGTATAAAATATATGATAAAATTTTATTTAAATAAAAAAAATTTTTATGTAAAAACACTTGACGCTGCTCATACCTCTAAAAAGAATATGAATAAGATGTGTGTGCGCGCGCGCGCGCGCGTGTGTGTGTGTGTGTGTGTGTGTGTGTAATTATAATTTAATCATATTAAATAATAAATTTTGCCTTTATTTGTAACATTCAAATAATCTCATCATTAGTTTTGCATTTTCGTTTGATCTAAGCAGCGCCAAGTGTTTTTACATAAAAATTTTTTTTATTTAAATAAAATTTTATCATTTATTTTATACTGTTACTTTATAATTCTTTGTAATAAAAACGTAAATTGAGTAAAGCAATTTTGTGATATAAAACTATTTTAAAGCTAAATAATTACTACTTAGGTTAGAAAAAGAAGTTTTTAATGGATAGAAAGATATACATATAATTTGGTTTTTATTATTTTTAAATTAAAGAAACTACTACTTGAGTTTTATTTTTTTAAAACAGTGGTTTATCAAATCTTTTATACGATTGAAATATATAATTTGACTAAAATGGACTTGTAGCTCCATGTTTGTAAGACTATAACTTGGCGCCAATTATTGATATCAAATCTTTTATATAAATTTTACACAATCATTTGAATTGGCAATATCCACTATACTTAACACTCTTTTTTTACCTTTTTTTAAAAAAAAGATAATTTTATAGTGATATCAGACATTTTGAAGTATTCCACTATACTTGACACCTATCTAAGGACTGTAAAATACTAAAGGACGAATTTCTGGGGACGGTATGGTTAATTTTAGAATCAACTTTTTTTGTTTTTGACAGACAGATTTACAAACAGAACTTCGGAACACCCATAGACTCATCACTCTCTCCGATTGTGACAGATATATAGTCATGCAAGATTTAGAGAATGGAGTGCTCGAGACGTTTAATTTTTGTATACCATCTTACTATACGAGTAGGTATGTGGATGACATTTTGTTAGCAGTACCAGATGTTAATGACATCTTATTGAAGTTTAATTCTACATCCGAGATTACAATTTACCTCGGAAATTGATGGCAGTCAGATCAATTTTCTTGATACGACTCTTGTTGTTAAAAATAATACAATTGTATTTGATTTGTACCACAAACCAACTTTTTCTAGTAGATACTTAAATTTTATGTCTCAGCACCATCTCACAGAAAAGAGGTACGGTTATAAGTAGAATGGACAGGATTTTTTATCTTTTGTATCCACAATTTCATGAGAAGAATTTTGATTTCATGATTAAAACACTCCTACAAAATGATTATCCATTACATTTTATTTTTCAAACAATCAATAGAAGATTAAAAAACTTAATCCATAACTGTGATAAAAAACACAATAATGACGACACAACATGCACCGCTGATAATAAAAAAATCCTATGATTTACTCTACCTTATGTGAGGGATGTTATTGAAAAATTTAAAAATATGTTAAAAGATACAGAAACTAAATTGAGAAAAAAAAAGCAATGTACAACATCAATAAACTAAACAATTGTATTAGGGTACAAAAAGATCCCCTCCCATTATTAGATAAAAGAATGTCATTTACAAACTACAGTGCACGAGTTGTGATGCATCCTATGTGGTACAGACTAGTAGAAATGAAATTGAGAATCAATGAACATCGAAGTCACATAAGGTGGAATTCTTCCATACATTCTGTTATCACAGACCACAGGGTACATACAAGATACGATTTTGATTGATCCAACGTGAAAGTTTTGGATATTGAGAGAAATTACAATAAACAATTAATTCTTGAAATGTTGCATATCAAACAACAAACGAATGGAATCAATTTGCAAAGACACAGAATTTCTGAGCCATACGTACACCCCTGTTATAAACAATATATAAACATGTTACATGTATTTCTTTTCATAACATTTTTTGACTTTCCACCCACTTACTATTTTCGTCTTTTACATTTTAATTTTTAACAGTTAAGACGTGACTTATTTTATTTTTATTAACCGAATTTAATTTATTTATTGTACAACATTTTTAATTTTGACCATGCTTTTGCAATATTCACTATTTAATTTCATCTTTGTGCCTTCTATTGGGATAATTGACGATATCATCGAGGTGAGTCTCTAACAGTTCCATCGTTCATTCGTCCATCTTATTGTTTGACATTTTTTAAAAAAATTCTATTGGTTTGAATGCAACTTAAATTATCCAAGTCATCTTATCGTACACTATCTCCTACATCAGCTGTGGAATTGTTTTGGACAGAGGCTCTCGATGTATCGCATTATCGCACTTATCAGTGCGAATCTGTTAAGTTTTTGACTAACACGCCGCATGTAACTCAGAATTTGGAGACAATATCTACTGAAGATAATCCGAAAGTGAATCGAAACGTATGGATTCAATAGAACCTAGAATATAGAAGTATTTTAATGGACTTTTTATTTGCGCTCTTTCACTGCGCTTGACTCCTAATGCCCTTGCTTTTCATTGTTTATTATCTAGGATATATTATTACGGAAAATGGGATTCAATCTGATCCCCGCAAATTACAAGCGGTAGAAAAATTTCCGACACCAAAAAAGATGAAAGATATACAGATATCATTTTTGGAATTGGCCGGATACTATCGAAAATTTATTCAAGATTTTTCGAAAATTGCCAAACTTCTAACAAAATTAATAAAAAAAAGAGGAAAAATTTAATTGGAGTATTAAGCAACAATACGCTTTCCAGATACTAAAAATTAATTACGGCAGCAATATTAAATTATCCAGATTTTACTAAGGAATTTTTAGTAACCTTCGACGCGTCCGATTATGCCATCGGAGCAATATTATCACAAGGATAGGTCAGGATCGTCCAATAGCCTATGCCAGCAGAATATTAAATAAAGCAGAACGAAATTATAATACGACTGAGAAAGACTTCTAGCGATAGTATAGGGTGTTAAATACTTCCGATCGTTATACGAAACGAAATTTAAAATAACCATCGATCATCGACTATTAGTTTGGCTATTCAGCGGTACAGACCCTGGATCTAAATTGATATGGTGGAAACTTAAGTTAGAAGAGTATGATTACGAAATTATTCACAACGCAGACAAAGGAAATATAAACGCGTTAAGTAGAAATCTGATTACTCTTGACTCATAGTTAAACACCGTCGCACGACGAAAAGAGAAACGATGACGAAGAAAGAGAGGAAGAGATAAAAACACACTGCAGAATACACTGCAGAAGAAAAGCAGCCAATACTTTATGAATATCATGATGCGCCGACAGACGGGCATCAAGAAATCACAAGAACTCTGAACCGAATTAATATAAAACCGATTAAATTATTATAATTGGCGCGGTATAACGCGCAACGTAGAAGATTACATTAATAAATGCGAACTCTGTCAGAAAAATAAATTAAACCAAAAAACCAAACTACCAATGGTCATTACCGACACGCCAAAAAAATAATTTGAAAAATGTGCGCTCGATATAGTGGGACCACTACCCATTACGAATATCGGAAATAAATATATCTTAACTTTTCAACTTTTAATTTAACGAAATTTAGTAAAGCGATTCCAATAGAGAATCAAGAAGCAAACACGGTGGCAAAGGCCTTTGTCATCAAAATAATTACCGAATACGGGATTCCTGAAAAGATTTAACTGATCAAGGCACGAATTTCATGAGTGAAATATTTAAAAATACATGCAAGCTGTTGAAAATAGAAAGGATTCAAACCAACCTATCATCCCGAAAGTAATGGAGCATTAGAACGCTCACACAGAACTTTGGCAGAATATCTTCGACACTACATAAATGGGGAACAAACATTGGGACGAATGGCTACCCTACACAATGTTTGCGTATAATACAACGCCATACACTGCGACGGAATTTACACCATTCGAATTAATTTACGGGCACTGGGCGGAACTACCGGGCGGATAGCTCTGACTAAATCGCCAAAGATAACTTATTCTTATGACGATTACGTACAAGAAGACGAGAGAAGATCCGTGCAACGAACCAAATAGCGAGAAAGTGTGTAAAAAAAGAAAAGATAAAATCGAAATAGTATTACGACCGAAACGCAAGGATGAAAACATTTCAAATAGGCGAACAGTTCTACTGTACGATGAAACAGTTACATGAGGACGTTCAAAAAAATTAGAAGCGCAATGAATCGGGCCGTACGTAATTATCGAAAAATTGTTCAAAGTAAATTATAAAATAAAAAAGAGCCGCCGTACGATAACCGTGCATGCAAATCGAATGAAAGCATTAGCGGAAAAATAAAACTAATAAATAAAAATAAAAATAAGAAGACTCACTAATAGAGTGTCCCAAAGAAGCACCCAGAGAGTATCCAGAACACAAGAAATTATACAAGAAATTTAATAACACAAGAAATTTTTATTTCTTTACACAAGAAATAAAATAAAACTTGCACTACACACTACGAAACAATTTTTATTTCTTTACACAAGAAATAAAATAAAACTTGCACTACACACTACGAAACAATCAAAAAACTAAAAACTAAAGTAACTGTTAAAGGGTTGTCGCGAGCGCCGAGAACGCAATCACGCTCACCGCTGACAAAGCGAATTGCGGCAAGCGATACTTTATCTGACGAATTATTATTTTACCAAGCGATAGCGATTACCAACGCTACCGTGCTAATCGCGCAAATATTGTGTAATCGTTCCACGTGAAGCAACTGTTAACCGGTTGCGCGGCCCTTACGCGGAAAACCGCCGCGCGACCCAGAAATATACCGCGAACGCTGACGATCATGTTGATGACACGGCAAGGACCGGCCGCCTGGAACAGGATAAAAACGGAAGACCGATACTAGGAGAGGACTCGTCGAGATCCGCCGTGCCGTCACGTCTGTCGCGGTCCGAATTAAAAAAGACAATCTGTATCAAGTGTTAATAAAATTTATTGGTATTAAAAAAGTGGTGAGTGCCTCCTCCCCGCCGACTCCTTGACCGATCCACCGAAACGACCCGCACAACATTTCTGGTGGCAGCGGTGGGATCGTTTCGCAGCTACATCCAGTCATCTGGAAGGAACAAACGATCGGAATTCAAGGAAAAGGCCGGAAAAGAAGTCGACATCCCTGCAGCGAGAAAGAGCCGGTAGAGCCACAACGCAGAGCATATCAGTGACATCGGAGAAGCCACGACCTACCGCAACAGCCAGCGCCACGTCACAAACATGCGAATTGCGAGCGTAATGTAAGTCAAAGAAAATTAAGCCAAGCGCATTAGATAGCGAGAGAAGCGTGTAGGTAGATGTCGAACGAGGAAGTTAACCAAACTCCTGCCCAAAGAAACACGTCGTAGCTACATAGTGCGTCAGCCAGCCGAGCGCTCAGCCCGAGCCCTCCGAGCCTTGAACCGACGGAAAATTCACGCGATCCGCGCGATAACGTACGCCGCGATTTAAGTAATTATTATTCCGACGATAGTCAACCGGAATTACATCCGAACATTGTAATTGAACGCGTGTTTTCGCTTAGTGACATAGATAATAGCCTACTACCGAGTAGTGAGAGACGCGACGACGCTCTATTACAACCAACAGACGCAAGATCTGACCATAGCGACGGCACAAACGCAAGTAATCCTAGCCGCGGAGAATTCTCATTGACATCTTACGATAGTAGCGTGTTCGATCCAACCGAATTTTACACCGCTTAACGAAACATAAATCCAGCGGAAATGGCAAATCAACCCTCGGGCACACCGTTAAAATCGATCGCGGAAGAACAACAAGTAGTAAACAAAGAATTGGACGACGAAGTAAAAAGGATGAGAGCCACTTTAAGCCAGGCACACTGGAAAACTGACCCGGCGGAATCTTCGCACGACGCGCGAGATGCAATGTTGGTCGAATTGATAGAAGGCATGCGAGTACTACAGGGCCGCATAAGCCAACTAGAAGTCGTTAATTACGATCGGAGTGCAGAAAATGACGAACCGATAGAAATGACATACGGACGTACACGGGACGATGTCCGAAATTCGCGAGATCCCGCACATACGTTTATGAAACTGAAAGAAGCCCGCGATATGATTCCGGAAATGGACGGATCATCGCGGAACCAAGTTCAAAAATTTTTAAATGCAAGCACGTACGCGATGAGCGAAATAAATCCTGCCGACGAAAAATCATTATTAAAAGCGATCTTGTGCACGAAACTAACAGGGAAAGCCATGCACGATTTCCAAACAAGGGATATACGCACGTTCATGCAACTGAAGCGCGAGATCGAGATGTGCTATTTGGCAAAGCGTAGCACTACGCACATTCAGCGAGAGTTTAATATAACCCGTCAAAAACCCGGAGAAAGTGCGCGAGAATACGGACTCCGCGTTGACAAACTAGCAATGGAACTCTATCAATCTATGGTAGAAGGACGCGACCGCGGAGCAACGAAAGGCAATCCTAGATACGATACAAGAATTAGCCCTAGAAAATTTCCAACTAGGATTACGTGACGAGATACAAACAATAGTACGATCCAGGAACTATACGAATTTAACAGCCGCGATGCTAGGCGCGACAGCCGAAGAAAAATTAAAAGGTAGCCAACCTATAAAAATGTACAATAACGAGAAAGCTAGAAGCAACCAAGAACAGTATAGAAACCGCAATCAAAAACTGGAGTGCCACAAATGCGGTAGGCTAGGACATTTGGCGCGCGACTGTCGTTCAAGCCGATACACAAATAAATATCCGCTACCGCGAGCCGAACGACCGGCGAACGTAAATAATATCGAGAAATACTGCTCGTACTGCAAAAAGGCAGGTCATAAGCGCGACGAATGCTGGTCACTGAACGGCCGCCCGAGAAAGGGGCAGCCGAGACGCACGAGACAGGATAATGAAAAGGGGCGACAAATAAATACTGCTGTAATAATGAGAAAGAATAAGCAGCAAAGGGGGAGCGATGACCTATCGTTCACAAGCAGTGGCGACGACGAAGAAGAAGAGAAACCGAGAACAAAGATAACGCGAACCGTACGCGAGCATCAAGTGACACAGGTGAATACGCCTCACACAAACGCCACGTTAGACTTGATTACCCTGCCGATGCGAGAGACAAAAAAGGGAAAAACAAGTTTCCTCCTCGATACAGGCGTCACTTTGACATTAATAAAAGTAGGAAATCTAAAGGGAAACACACTAATGCGCGAAGAGCGTTTAGCCCTAACCGGAGTTACGGGCCACAAGATACACACACTCGGAAAGATAAGAGCAACGATAACGCTAGGAGACCGAGAGATACGGCACACTATGTATGTGGTAAGAGATGACTTCCCAATAAATTATGAAGGGATACTGGGACTAGACTTTTTGAATAAACAGCAAGCGAAATGCGATCATGGGAAAAAACAAGTCCGTATTGGCAACACAACTTTCAAACTCTATCCGTACAAGAAAACCATGCTAACGCCTCGCAGTGAAACCATAATTCAGGCAGTAACCGATCGGAATAGCATTGGAATAGTAAATGCAGTCGAAATCCGGAGTTTTCATAGGAAATTGTTTGGTCATACCAGAAGAAAACGTATGTCCAATAAGTGTGATAAATACCACGGGAGAATCCGTGGAGATAACAACGCCGCTAGTCACGGTGGACGAGATAAAGACAAAAGACGCCGCACACATGTATACCATGGAGGTGTCAAGTAACGAAACAAGCGACGAGCCCATTCAAGCTCGTAAAGAAAAATTGCACAGACAAATGCGAACCGAGCATTTAAATAAAGAGGAAAAGAAAACCTTGCACCAGATTTGCGAAGATTTCTGTGATATCTTCCACCTAGAAAACGACCGCCTATCGTACACTAACGCAGTAGCACATGAAATAAATACGCGAGCAGATAGCGCGCCGGTGAATGTCCGACCATATAGATTACTAGAGAAGCACAAGGCAGAAGTAAATAAACAGATAGCGAAAATGCTGGACGACGAGATAATCCGTCCCAGCACGAGTCAGTGGAACGTACCCTTACTAGTAGTACCAAAGAAATTAGACGCATCTGGAGAGCGAAAACTACGAATAGTTGTGGACTTTCGGAAATTGAATGACTTAACAATCGGCGATTCTTTCCCGCTCCCGAATATCACTGACATACTGGACCAACTAGGAAACGCGAAATACTTTACAACATTGGATTTAGCATCGGGATACCATCAAATCCCCATGCATGAGGAACACAAACAAAAAACAGCATTCTCCACACCTTACGGGCACTACGAATTTAATAGAATGCCTTTTGGATTAAAAAATGCGCCTGCAACATTCCAGAGACTTATGAATTCCGTACTAACCGGATTACAAGGCCTCAAATGCCTAGTCTATCTAGATGACATCGTAATATATGGACCAAATTTGAAAGAGCATAACAAAAGACTAATTGAAGTATTCAAAAAACTAAGAAACTACAATCTGAAACTACAACCGAATAAATGTGAATTCTTAAGAAAGGAAGAGACATATTTAGGACACATTATCTCCGAAAACGGTATAATACCGGATCCTGCGAAAATAACGGCCGTAGCAAACTTTCCAATACCAAAACGGGTAAAAGATGTGCAATCCTTCATAGGATTAGCCGGGTATTATAGAAGATTCATCGAAAATTTTTCGAAGATAGCAAAACCACTGACAAAACTAACAAAAAAGGATGAGAAGTTCGCTTGGACAGCAGAACAACAGAACGCATTCGAAACATTAAAAGAAAAGTTAATGACCACACCAGTTCTAGCTTACCCGGACTTCACTAAACAATTTATAGTAACGACAGACGCATCCGGATACGCCATCGGAGCAGTATTGTCGCAAGGGCCAGTAGGCCAAGACCGACCAATTGCATACGCAAGCAAAATTCTGAATAAAGCGGAACAAAACTATAATACAACGGAGAAAGAATTGTTAGCCATAGTATGGGCCGTCAAACACTTTCGACCATACCTCTATGGAACAAAATTTCAAATAATTACAGACCACAAGCCATTGATCTGGCTATTTAGTATAACAGACCCTGGTTCACGATTAATCAGAGGCTCAAATTAGAAGAGTACGACTATGAGGTGATACACAAGGCAGGTAAAGGCAATACAAATGCTGACGCGCTCAGCAGAAACCCGATCGCGCCTGACATACAGATAAACAGCATCGAGCGCGACAAGGAAGAACGCGAATATAACAAAGAAGACAAGGAGCAAATAATGTATGAATATCATAATGCCCCCCTCGGAGGACATCAAGGCGTAACACGTACCGTAAATCGAATACGACTAATGCACAACTGGCACGGACTAATACGAAATGTGGAAGAATACATCGCCAAATGTGAATACTGCCAGAAAAACAAACTAAGCAAGAAAACCAAAATGTCTCTAGTACTGACCGACACGGCAGAAAGACCGTTTCAAAAATGCGCCCTGGACATCGTAGGACCACTCACGGTCACCATGAAAGGAAATAAATACCTACTAACATTTCAAGACGACTTAACAAAATTTAGTAAAGCAATACCAATATCAGACCAGGAAGCAAACACGATTGCCAAAGAATTCACCACAAAAATAATATGTGAATTCGGAATACCGGAGACAGTACTGACAGATCAAGGAACGAACTTCGTCAGTGAAATGTTCAAGGATGTATGCACCCTCCTAAAAATAACGAAAATTCAAACAACCGCGTACCATCCTGAAAGCAACGGAGCCCTGGAGAGATCGCACAGGACTCTGATCGAATACTTAAGACACTAAATGAGGATCAAACCAACTGGGATGAATGGATCCCATACGCGATGTTCACGTACAATACGACACCGCAAACAGCAACGGGCTATACACCGTTCGAGTTGATGTACGGGCACAGAGCAACATTACCTACGGCCCTGGCAGCGCCGCCGAAACCATATTACACATACGATAACTACGCGCAAGAACTAAGAGAACGACTCAGAGCCACACAGAAAGTAGCAAAAGAACATATTCGCGAAGCAAAACAAAAGGCAAAAAACTATGCAGATAAAAATACGAATACTAAAACCTTCAAAGTAGGAGATAAGGTCCTCCTGCATGACGAAGCAGTGCGCAGAGGACGATCGAAGAAATTGGAAGCACCATGGATAGGTCCATATCAAATAATCGAGAAAACCTCTGATGTTAATTACAAAATTAAACAGAAACGAAAAATTACGACGGTGCACGCGAACCGACTCAAACTATTCATCGAAGATTAGCAAACAACGCATACGAATAATTACCCGCAAAAAGCAAAAAGCAAAAGCAGTAAAATAAAGATATTAATAATAAAGACAGCATAAATTAGAGTTAGTAAAAAGAAAAAACTTGTCCCTAAACTTGCAGGATGCTCCTTATGTGGAGAGGAGCAGTACAAGCGATACCTGATTCTCGGCATGCTATTGACTGGGAATTGTTCTCGCACCAGCCAGGAATCTACTACGAGGAAATCGGTCAGCTGAGACAGGCTGAATCGGCATGGAAATTAGTGATAAAACTGAGCGCAAAAGAATTGGAGATCAGACATCAGCAATTGCAAAACTATATGGAAGAAACCGCAATACAGTGCCGAAAAGTAATAGGCAACGCCCAGTTAGGTTGCCGAAACATTATGAGGATAATAGAAAGAAAAAACACCAAACTGAACACGCTGTTGACACAAGTAGAAACGCTATACAAAACGACTGACAAACGACGAGGACTGCTAGATGCGGTCGGGTCGGTCAGCAAAATATTATTCGGAACGATGGACGCCGACGATCAGAAACTAATAGACGAGCAACTGCAAACGTTACGAACAAACGGCAAGGTACTGCAGCACGCAGTAGCAAATCAAATAAAAGTAATCAACGCCACAATAGCGCACTTGGACGAATTGGAAAATACTCTAAATTATAATGAAAATCTGATAATGAGTGCGACAAAACGACTAGAACAACGATTGACCGAGTCAACACTACAGGCAGACGTAGACGAACACTTATTAATCCTGACAACGATAATAAACGATTTAACGAAGGACACGGAAAATGTAATAGACTACCTCACATACGGGAAAAACGGAATGATACCGACACGACTATTACCCATCAAACATATAATAACAGCCCTCAAAAAAGCGGCTACACAATTACAAATGGGATTACACTTTCCTTTTAAAATCCAGATTGAGCACTGGCAGACCATACATCACACATACATCACTTTTAGCGCATATTCAGATGGTCCATACATATACAAAATCTTGCGATTTCCGGTAGTAGCATACCCTACATTTAAACTAGTTAAAGCAATACCGTTACCAGTACACGATCATGCGAATGTATTCGCCTACATAAAAATAAACCATCCCTTGCTAGCTATAGATAAAGAGAATCACCACTACAAATTACTAGAGGAAGTAGAGTTAGAACGCTGCATACGAGAAACAAACACATATACATGCGAACAGAACTTCGCGACATATTATGCGGAAACAACAGCACCATGCGAGGTGCAAATATATACACATATACCGGGACAGCTCAATTACTGCGAAAAGAATCATATGATATCTAACACACCGTTGTGGATAGCATTGACGGAGGAGCAAGCGTGGCTCTACTCCACGACACACAAGCAAGAAATTAGCATTAAGTGCGAAAAGCAAATAGAAAAGAAAATTATATTAGAAGAAACCGGAAAAATAAAACTAAAAGATAATTGCAAACTAATCACACCAAACGTAATATTAAAAGCACGAAAAATTGAGGGAATAAAATATATTCAAAACTACCTCCCCGAATACAATATAACATTAGAAATAAAAAATAAAGACACCGATAAGAATAAGCTAGCGAAAACCGACACGTTACGACAAATAATTAAGAACCCCGTAGATTTAACCAAGTTAAGCATAAGTCTAGAAGAAATAAGAGAAACTCTAGAAGATAGCGATTATAACTTACTCAAAAATAAATACACTGTATACTCTATGGGAACAGGCACCTGCGTAGTAATAATAACTATAATAGGATTAATAACATGGCGCACAAACAAAAACAAAAATAAAAAGCAAAAGAAAAGCGAGACCGCACAGAGGCGCCGCGACGATGCTATGTTATATTAGTCATAAGCACACGATTATATTACAATTACGCGACAACATATGTAAACTAACAAGTAAGATCACCTTCCATCGAAGAGAGGGAGGGATGCCGCGAGCGCCAAGTAAGGGACACATGGAAGCCGAACCCTCATGGTTCCCTTCCATCAAAGGGGGAGGAATGTCGCGAGCGCCGAGAACGCAATCACGCTCACCGCTGACAAAGCGGATTGCGGCAAGCGATACTTTATCCGACGAATTATTATTTTACCAAGCGATAGCGATTACCAACGCTACCGTGCTAATCGCGCAAATATTGTGTAATCGTTCCACGTGAAGCAACTGTTAACCGGGTTGCGCGACCCTTATGCGGAAAACCGCCGCGCGACCCAGAAATATACCGCGAACGCTGACGAACATGTTGATGACACGGCAAGGACCGGCCGCCTGGAACAGGATAAAAACGGAAGACCGATACTAGAAGAGGACTCGTCGAGATCCGCCGTGCCGTCACGTCTGTCGCGGTCCGAATTAAAAAGGACAATCTGTACCAAGTGTTAATAAAGTTTATTTAGTATCGAACAAAGTGGTGAGTGCCTCTTTCCCGCCGACTCCTTGATCGATCTCTGAAACGACCCGCACAACAGGATTAATCCCGAATTAAATTAAAAAAGAGAGGATAAATTTTCAAATTCCTCTTCCTCCGGAAAATCGGATAACAGATCTTCATCAAGAAACATATCACTCTCCGGAAAGTCACTATCAACGGGCCCGGGAGAAGTAATAAAACAGGAAGACTCCGATGACCACACGGACTGAGTATCATTATCCATTTCACCACCAAAAATACTCTCAGTTGTATTAGAATCTTCACAAATGTCAATAAAAGGGTCCGTGGGCAAAAAACTCGATGGTATTGGGATGTCGCAGCGTTTAAAGTTGTCACGCACCAAATAATCCATTACATTAAAAGGATTCTCGCGAAACAAAGCGAAATATTCGCGCTAAGTATTCTCTTCCCCAGAATCCTGAGAAACATTAGCATACGATTAATTAGAAACATTAGTGCTCGCAAGCATACGACCGTATCGTCCTCCAGAAAAACATAAGCATGAAGTTGATAAACAAATTCGCGAAATGCTAGAGCATGGAATTATACAACCTTTATTAGTCAATGGAATGCGCCCTTCCCAAAGAACCAAAGAAGGCCGATGCATCCAGAAAATCGAAATTAAGAATTGTAATAGATTTTCGAAAATTAAATAATTTCACGATCGGAGACTCGTTTCTTCTCCCTAATACCGATATATTAGATCAACGCAATAGGGAACGCAAAATATTTTATAACGTTAGATCTTGCTTCCGGTTACCATTAGATACCCATGGCCGAATGCGACAAACATAAGACGCCCTACGGCCACTATGAATTTAATCGCATACTGTTCGGATTAAAAAATGCAATCGCCACATTTCAACAATTGATGAATACAATCCTAACGGGAATACAAGAATTGAAATGTCTAGACAATATTGTAATTTACGGTCCAAGCTTAAAAGAATACAATCAAAAGCTCGTAGAAATACGAGCTTAAGAGATTACAAAACAATTTAAAATTACGGTCGGATAAATGCGAATTTTTGAGAAAAGAAGTAATTTACTTAGGGCATATTATAACCGAAAATGGAATATTGCCCGATCCAACTAAATTAGAAGTCGTAAATAAATATGCAGTACCAAAAAAGATAAAAGATGTACAGTCATTTACTAGCCGGATATTATCGAAAATTTATTGAAAACTTTTCTAAAATAGCTAAACCTTTAATGAAAGTAACAAAGAAAGACACGAAGTTTGTCTGGATTCTTATCAGAATAGCAATACGCGTTTGAAACATTAAAAAATAAATTAACGTCCGCACCTGTGCTAAATTATCCAGATTTTTTGCGAGAGTTTATTGTCACGACGAACGCATCCGATTACGTGATAGGAACCGTGTTATCCCAAGGCACATAGGACAACACCGTCCGATCGTGTTATTAGCCGAGTGCTATCGCGAGCAGAACAAAATTACAATACCACTGAAAAGGAATTACTTGCAATAGTTTGAGCTGTAAAACAATTTAGATCGTATTTATACAGTACAAAATTTAATAAGAGATTACAAACCGTTAATATGGTTGTTTAACGTCAATGATCAAGACTGATCCAATGGAGACTGTAACTTGAAGAATATGATTACGAGATTATTCATATGGCAGAGAAAGCCAACGCGAATGCGGACGCATTAAGTCCGCAGTTAAGAAATCTATTGACGGTCACACGAGACGAAGAGATAACTAATTCCTGTAAAAGAATATAACGAAGAACAGAAGCAATAAATATTATACGAATATCACGATGCGCCCATAGGAGGACATCAAGGGAATCGAGCGTACTTTAAATCAAATTCGAATGCATCATACTTGGCCAGGCATCACTAAGGATGTGAAAAGATATGTTGCAAAATGCGAGTATTGCCAAAAGAATAAAAACAAAATAAAAGCACCTTTAGTAATTATGGGGACGCCTGAAAAACCTTTCGAAAAATGTATTTTATCATAGGACTCCTGAGGTAACAAATATGTATTAACGCTTCAAGACTGCCTAACAAAAGTAAGTCAATATCTAGCCCAAATCAAGAAGCCGTCATAGTCGCAAAAGAATTTATTACTAAAATCGTACTTGAACACGAGATACCAGAAAGGATATTAACCGATCAAAGCACTAACTTTGTAAGTGAGATATTTAAAAATGTGTGTCAACTATTGAAAATTGACAAAATACAGACAACAGCCTATCAACCCGAAAGTAACGGAGCCCTTGAACGTACGCACCAAACTGACAGAGTACCTTCGCCATTATATAAACACTGATCAAACAGATTGGGACGAATGGATACCGTACGCGATTTTTATCTTTAATACTACACCACATACGGCAACGGGATACACGCCATTTGAATTAGTCTATGGACACCAAGCTACCCTACCATTAGTCACCCCGCCAAAACCGTCGTATATGGTTGTATGTATATCTACGACAATTACGCACAGGAACTAAAAAAACGGCTACGAGCAACAAATCAAATCGCAAAGGAACATTTAAAAGAAGAAAAACAAAAGGCAAAGGAATACTATGATAAAAAAGCGAAGGAAATAAATTTTAAAATAGGGGACAAAGTATTGCTGTACGACAAAACTTTACGTCGCGGAAGATCAAAAAAGCTAGTTTCCTTATGGACCGTATGTAATCATAAAAAAGAATTCTAATGTAAACTATACATTAAAAACTGACGTAAAAAATTGTGGACGCACATAAATTGATTAAAAGCATTTATAACAAATTAAGTTGAAAGTTAATACAATTGATAAAATATTATCTTACAGAATAATTATATGTGCTACCCAAGGACTACATGAGAAATTGAGCACAGAGATATCATTTAAAATAGAAAATTTCAATCATCGTCCTGGAATATACTTTGAAAAAATAGAATATCTACATCAAGTGAAATCATACTGAAAACTTGTCATCCGAGTAAACATCGCCTCACTAATGAAAAAGTTAAAACAAATGCAAGGATATGTGTATAAAACAGAAGAAGAATACGTGCCAACTTATCGCGTTTGCGGATAAAGAAACGTGCCTAAATCTTAACAAAATCATAGAAAAAAAGTACGACAGTAAATCATTTAATAACCAGAATAATATCTATGCATAATTCAGAAAAGAAAAAAAGAGGTTTAATTAACGCAATAGGCTCAATCTCAAAAACATTATTTGGTACTATGGACGCAAATGACGAAAAATTAATAAACGAACAACTGACTATACTACATGCAATAGGCAACATTAAACACTATAAAAAATCAAATAAAAGTATTACAAGCGATAATAGTCCATATATGGTAGACGACACTGAAAAAACGATACAGACAAATGAATACCTTCTCGCAAATACCACCAAAAAATTGAAAGAACAACTATAACTATTATAAATATTTCCTTTTTTATTGATACTAAATATTCTAAGATAGTAGAGGTATAGGGCCGATTCTAACCCGGGAATTCCGAGGGGGATGCGGGTGTGCGGGGAAGAACGGCGCGGAGGGAAAGGGGAGGGGGGAGGCAGGGGCGGCGGTCCTTTGAAATGAGCCGCGGGGGAGGGGGAGGTAGATAAGAACGGTAATAAGCTCGGCAGCTACAAAGGCGAAAATGATATAAACAAATAGATAAATAAATAGATAAACAAATAGGTAAAAAATTGCGACTCGAAGGACATAACGTCACCGGGGGGGGGGGATAATAAAATAGTAGCTCCAAAGGATATAAGATGATATAAACAAATAGATAAACAAGTGACGAAGATTACATAAATGAGAAATGAGAAAACAAATTGCAGACAGTGTGCGTGAACATGACGTCAGAAGGGGGCCCGGCCCCGCTGCCGCTGCCGCGCTTATGTTCTCATCTTTCCTTTTCGTTGTACTCTTTATCTTTCTCTCCCGTTGCGATATTTCTTTCTTATTAAGAATCTTATGACTATTTTTTTCGGATAATTATTTTTATAGCGGAAAGAAAGGAATAAGAAATACATATTTTGCATATTAAATTACATATTTATTTTTAAACAATTTGAATACATTCGCCGCCGCCGCCTTTTTTTCAGGAAAAGCCGCAATAAGATTGTTTTTCCTAGAAATACCGACGTACGTATCGTGACGTATTAAGAGAAAAAAGCGCCGATAATCCGGCTGCTATAAACAAATAGATAAATAAATAGATAAATAAATTGCGAACTCGAATGCAAATGTATGACGACGCTTTGATTTAAACAAAGAGACAAAGGGACAAAGAAATTGTTGATGATATATAATAGGACATTGGGCGCGCGGGATCACAGTCGATGGAAATCTAATGAATTGATCGAATGTAAGAGAAAGAAATAGTTGACTATGTGAATATTGTGAATTGAAAATATGGAAGAAGACATCACGAATATAATGGACGAAGTGTTTGCAGACGAAGAAGAAATGGAGATTAATATTGAAAATATTGACATTGATATTGAAGATGAAGATGAAGAGCACGCGTTGTCTGACAGCGATTGCCTGAATGATCAGAGTGAGGAGCTTATAGATTATGCAGAGAAAATTGTTACGCGGTCGGAACTTCTTGCACTGAATAATAATAAAAAACATTGTACAATACAATTTTATTATTCGACGGGTGGTGCTCTAATTGTATATGCCGAATGGTTCGTCTGACAGACACATTGGAATAATGTATGCCGTTAGGAAGCATGAGATAAACATTCTTGATGCGTTAAACGATCGATTTTACTCCAATTGTAATGAATCCGTATATATGCCATGTAACATGTGTCCAATTTGCGCCGCGTAAGAAAGACGATTGTGGACGAGTCACGTGCAAGTGTTCCGTGAGACGTAATATAATATAATATATTAAAAAAAAATAGAACACCTCGAGCGAGTGGAAACACGAGTTGCTGGAGCAGCGCAGTCAGGTCGCTACTTTGGTGAAGTGTTTCGCGTGGCTGCAACGATGCAACGAGTGTATCGAACAATTCGAAGAACTTAGCCGTATTAAGCGTTCTCACCGCAAATAGGCAAATCTGTGGTGGCGAGGATTGCGCGGGTGCAAAAATTCAATTAGAAAGACGTTTCGTGCACGTTGGTGGCGAGTACGCGAGTACCAGTAGAGACAATGGATCTCTCGTTTGGCGCGAAATTGATATGTTTCAAAACGCATATTGACTAGTGCGGTGATTAACGTGGACTATATCGAACCGCGACAATTTTTGGAAGACGCTGGTGATGTAGTGCTCAAGCGAGTGCGAGACATTGTACAAAGACACGGTAGTGTAAAAGTGAACATCGCGTTCAACGGCGAGTTTATGACAGGCGATAAACGCGTCAATAAAAGTATAAACACTAAAAATAGTAAACTCTTTCGAGTGTTAAATGTGGACGAATGGTACGAACAGTACATCATCGAACCCACATTGGCATCGCTCGAAGAATTCCAAGAACGCGACAGTGGATGGGCGTCGAGAATTTTCAATCTCACAGTAAACATGAACAGATATAATCCGATGCATGCGGGATGTTACATTGAGTTACCGCGAGAAATTATGTTAAAGAGAGTGATGATTAACGTGCAGTCAACGGACAATGCGTGTTTCGCGTGGTCAGTGCTCGCGGCTCTGCATCCGGCTGAAAGGCATTCAGATCGCGAATCGTCATATCCGCATTATACGACGGTTCTGAATTTTCAAGACATTACGTTTCTGATGACGTTGAATCAAATTAAAAAGTTCGAATCAAATTAAAAAGTTCAACGACATCTCCATCAACGTCTATGGTATCAAGAAAAAGAAGATTCTCCCGATATGGCTGACAAATAAGAAGATGGCATGCAAATCTGTACGTACAAATCTTGTACGTGCAGGATCCGCGCGACGACAACGCAGGGCATTTTGCGTGCATTGAAGATTTGTCCCGCCTCGTGAACTCGCAAACAAAAAAGAACATAAGAAATACTTTTGCGACTAGTATGTATACACATTTTAAGAAATTGTATAATATTTTATAATTGTTTATTAAATATTAAAAAAAATTAAAAAATTTTTTCCTTTTTTTGCAGATGTTTATTTCAGTTCATTTGAAAAATTGCAGTCGCATACAATAGACTGCGAACAGATGAATGATTGCGCCATCCGATTGCCGAGCGAAGACGACAAGTGGCTCACATTTAAGAATCACACGAATAAGAAACGACTTCCTTTCATCGTATACGCAGACTTGGAGTATGTACTACGGCGAATGGAACCGGGAGAGAAGGAAAGCGCATCATACACTTATAGCAGCACGAGATATTTAGCGTTGGATACTACGTACGATGCTCGTACGATGACGTATTATTGGCGTATCGATTTCGGCCTGGCGAAGACTGCATTGTGTAGTTCGTTCGGCAACTCGAAAACTTGGCGCATCGAGTAAAAATTTTGTTATTCACGAATGTCCTTATGAAAGCATTGTCGAGAGAGCAGAGGAAGGTATACCATAGCGTTGCCACATTTGTGTCGGACGACACGCGGGTACGCGATCATTGCCATCTTACTGGTCGTTACCGTGGTCTCGCGCATTCAAATTGCAATCTAAATTATAAAGATTCATATTGCATTCCTGTAATATTTCACAACTTATCCGATTATGACACGCACTTTGTCATTATGGAAATAGCTACAGCATTCGAAGGCAGAATCGACGTGTTGCCAATAACAAAAGAAAAATATATTTCGTTTACTAAACGCGATAACGATATCACCGAGAAATCAGATTCACGAAATTACGTACGATTATGATTCATCGATTTGTACAAATTTTTAAATACCAACTTCGATAAATTGGCATCTTTTCTAACGAAAGAGAAATTAAAAATTTTACGTTCCAAATTTTCCACGTTATCAAACGAAGATTTTGACTTGTTGACGCGTAAAGGTGTCTTTCCCTACGAATACGTGGATCGCGCGGACAAGCTGCTGGACACGCGTTTACCATCGCGCGAATCATTTTATAGCTCGCTGATCAGTGACACGGTGTCAGAGAATGATTACGCGCATGCCGCGATCGTTTGGCAGCGGTTCTCTATTGAAATCCTAAGCGAATATAATATCGCACTTCCATCACTCGCACAACACTCACTCACACGACACGCGTAAATAAACAGAGGTCGTTTACAAAAAATGAAATGATTTAATAAGTTCAATAACTATTACACAGTTCGTTTTAATTTTTAAGCTTCTCAAAACCGTCCCACGAATCTCCATCAAATCTTAATCAAATCAATCAATCAATAATCATAAACAACGGCGCGTTGGCAAGGAATGATCTTCTCAATATTACTCGGAAGCCAAAGCGAGCGGACCACTGCTCGGCCACAACAATAGCGATCTGTATTTAAAAACCGATGTCTTGTTATTGACCGACGTTTTTGAAAATTTCCGCGAAAGTTACATCGAAAGTTATAGTCTCGATCTCGCTTATTACTACACATTACCAGATTTCACATAGGACGCTATGCTGAAATATACGCGCGTAAAATTTGAGTTAGTCACATTGATATTATGTTTATCGAGCGCGATATACGCGGTGGCCTCAGTCAATGTTCCGGCAGACGAGCAGACCAATAATAAGTACATGCGTTCGTACAACCCGTTGAAATCGTCGTCGTACTTAATGTACTACGACATGAACAATCTGTACGGATGGGCGATGTGTCAATCGCTGCCCTATGCCGAATTTCGAATTGAAAACATTGCGAACTTTGACGTGAGCGCAATCGCTCCGGATTCGCCTACGGGTTATATTTTCGAGGTCAATCTCGAGTATCCGCATCATCTGCATGACCGTCACACTGACTTACCTTTCTGTCCGACGCGCGATAAACTACCTGGCACATGGCGGGATAAACTTCTCGCAACGTTATATAATAAGAAGCGATACGTCATCCACAATCGCAGCCTGCAGCAATGTACGTGTCACGGTCTTCGTATCGCAAAAATACATCGCGTACTACAATTTGCTCAATTCGCCTGGCTCCGCGATTACATGGAACTCAATACACATTTTAGAACGTGCGCGAAAAACGATTTCGAAAAAAATTTGTACAAATTGATGAACAACGCGGTATTTGGTAAAACAATGAAAAATGTTCGGAATCACATAGATGTAAAATTGATAACAAAATAGAATGGTATAGCGCGAAGGCAATGATCGCCAAATTTCCACAGCCGCAGCGTCTTTGTGGAAAATTTCGCCGTCGAACTGCGTAAACTCGAGATGAAATTCAACAAGCCGATTTATATGAGTATGTGTATACTCGATATATCGAAAATCTGCTACGAATTTCACCACGAGTATATGTCACCACTGTCGCGACAAATGTAAGATCATGCACATCCATACGGATAATCTCATATATTACATCGAGTGTGATGATATGTACGAGACGATGAAACACGATATTGTTAGATTCGATACGAATGATTATCTGCCGGACAATGCGTACAAGATTCCTCATGAATAAAAAAAACCTAATGAAGGATGGAAATAACGGTACGATAATGATGGAATTCGTCGGACTCAGAGTGAAGATGTACGCGGTGAAAGTAAAAAGGACACCAAAAAGGCGAAGGGTGTAAAAAGTAATGTCGTAGCGCGAACAATAATGTTCGACGATTACCCACGGTGTTTGAATGAAAAGACGAAATGACTTGTTGTCAGTCATGTATAAGATCCAAGTTACACCAAGTATATACGGTGTCCGAGTCGAAAATCGCTCTGAGTCCGTACGACGACAAACGAACATCATACCGGATTCGACGTTACCGTGGGGACATTGGCGGATTCCTTTGTAATATACATGTATATACAATGTACATATATTTTTTATATTTTTATATATGTAGTTTATATATATATATATATATATATATATATATATATATATATATATGTATGCATGTACGCATATATGCATGTACATATGTACGTATGTACGTATGTACGTATGTACGTATGTATGTACGTATTTCTTGTACTTTCATACATTTTTTATATTATTTTTATATTATTTTTGTACACGTGTCGTACCCGTGTTGTATATTTTTATGCGTTTAATAATTTTTTATATTTATACGTAGATTTTTTACACTTTACGAAGATGTAATTGAAGGAAAGGAATAATAAGATTGTATACATTTATACATTGTATATTTAATTTTAATATATTGTATATTTATTTTTAATATATTGTAAAAATAAAAAAATGAATTAAATTACTGCTTTTGTTTATCGAAAAATTGTGCGATCCATCGAATCCCAACCACTTGACGTAAACCTTGTCTCCTTTCCTGCGCAGTACTTTCTCCACGAAATACACGTCCGGATAAGTCGCGCGGTGCAACTCGTGCTCGTAGAATGCTCCAACGCAACTCCAACTTTTTCGTGATAGTCCTTCAGCAGATAAGTTACGGAATTAGTATGTTGCACTTTAACGATCTTAAACACCTTGGTGGTCCAATTTGGCGTGTAACTTTTTTCGAAAATTATCTTGTACTTGCTCACGTGTACCGAATCGCCTACTTTGAATTTTGCTGGATCGCACTGTACATCGTATCCAAGAGTCTTTTGACGATAGTGGGACTACGTCAACGGATCGCATGCCGATAGTGCTTGCGCGCGTTGTAATCTGACATGAGACGCGGTAGCGCATCGACTCACTTGTAAGTGCCGTAGAGCGTAAACATCTTCCACATGTCGTCCTTAAGCGTGCGATTGAATCGCTCGACGATCGATTCAACATCGTATATGTGGAATAATGATTGTGTTTTTTCAAAAGTTTCTGCACATCGGCGTTGTAGAACTCCTTTCCCATATCCGTTTGCAAGTTTCTCGAACATCTTCCGCTCTCTCGAATTATCTTAGCGATAGCGTTAACCGTCTCGCTTCCGATCTTGCTCTTGAACGGTACGGCCCAGGCGTACTTGCTCAACGATCATGATGAGTATGTAGTGATGACCTCTGTTGAAACTCGAGTACGGACGCATCTCGACGATATCAGCTTGCCATAGATCGTCGTATCCCCGAATTATGACATGTCTTCGCGGAAAATTTTTTCTCACCGGAACGTGCAATTCCTCAACGAATCGTCGTCTCTCGGAGCTAACATTTTTTTCATGTTTTATCGGATTTTTATCTCATATTTCGACGATGTTTAATAGTAAATAAGATATACGATTTAAAATTGTTTTTTTTCCTAACTGACGTCAATTGACTGACTCATTTCGTCGATATGCGATTAATTTAAAATAATGCCGGCTTCGCGAAGTTCCTCGATGATCGACAGCATCTCGTTGTCGTGAGCGTTGTGACCAGCTCGATACGAAGCGTCGAGCAATCGGAGTCGATTCACCAGCTCGTTGGAATCATTCCACGTCAATGCACGTAATCGATCTTGTTGTCGTTTAACTTCATGATGGATGATATATTGCCAATATCTACACTCTTTTTACTGCTTTTCTTATATGTAGATACGAGCAGAGCGATGATGTACTGGTATCCCTTGTTGCCCATGATGAGATTATAGGCGCTGCAGCCACGTCTATCAGCAATCGTTAACATATGTATACTTTTATACATATTTTTATACACACTTTTGTTTGTCATCTTCGGTGAATATAATCTCATCGGAAAGTCTCTTGAAGATCAATTCATATAATCTTGGTATACCATTGTATCTCACATTGTCCATGATTAAGGAGTCATCTTTGTCAACATCAAACTTTTTGTCACCGAGCATCGTACCACTTTTATCGAAACACCGTACACATTATCGATCGCTTTATCGTCACGAGAAGAAGACCCACGTACTTTCATCTCAACGGTCCTAGTTGACCATGAAGCACTTCACGACTTCCTATTTGTGTTTGCAGATTTTGTTTGATGGCTGTTTTAGGTGACGGTTCACTGACGTCTTTTGTCTCAAAAACATCTTCACAAAAACGATGGTATTTTCGGTGGTACTTTAAGTAATTCTTCGGTGGCGGTTCTTTCGATAGTTCTTTCGGGGTAGATTCGTACGTAAATGAATCTGACGTGGCATTTAATTGTTTTGTACGTCGCTTTTTAGGCGACGTTAATTTCAATCATCCAACATCTGTCCAATACGAATCCTGTTAATAGTAGTGTTATCATCGCTGTCATCGTTGTTATCGTCGACGTCATCGCTGTCTTCACGTTTCTTTTTCTTAATACCGATATCCTTTGCAACATTGGTTTATTTTTTCGGCTGAGTTCCTCGATGTTTTCAACAATCTGTTTTAGAGGTTCGATGATGGGTTTAAAGCGTCTCTCCAACGCTACATCTTCAGCTATTTTATCAGTTTTCAAAGTGCGATATTTTTTGCAAACCGAATCGCTCGTTTTCGCAATCTGTTTCGTTATTTTCTCACGATCTTTTATATTATCTACTTGCTATCTATCCATATTGACGTATCGGCATCGACTAATCGCGTTATGGTATCGCGAACGTGTTAAATTCTTTTCTGTATCGCTCATTGATAAGCGGACTATTCTTATCTATCACTAGGAATCCGTACTCGCGCTGCTAACAATCGCGACACAGAATTCATCGTACGACATGTCGGTATTCATCGTTCACATGATCGTTGTAAACATTTCAAATTAGTACCATCCTTGAATAGGATCAGCAGGTTCGCATTGTCGCGTATCAGATGTTTAGGTATCGTACGTCTTGCGTACGTCTGACAAAGATAGAAGCAGTCAACGTTTGAATGGCAGCCCATCGAGAAGTATTTTATTTTATTACGAAAATTATTTTTAATGAAAAAAAGGAACGGGGGAGGAATATAAAACTCATCGCATTTTGCTTATCATATGCAACGTCGTCGAAGACAACGATCGAATTGGGACGTATCTCGCTCAGTGAAATGACGTCACTGTTACTGGAGAATGTAAAGTAACCGATTTCGAATATACGTACACCCAAATAAGAAGGGAGGGTGTGCGTCACGGTGGGGCCCGACCACGAACCAGTCGTGAAAACTCGCAATTATTTTGCGAAAAAATACCACCTCAGCCAGGAATCGAACCTGGATCTCCTGCTTACCGGGCAGGCATCTTATCCTTTCGACCACCGAGGCATGTGATGATATTTATCGCAAATAACGTGTTTAGAATAACACGTCAACAATACAATGACACATATATATATATATTACAATATACATATATACATGTATTCTTTTTCGAATCCCCACGACCGGTACTCCAGAGAGATGATGGTCCCACCCCCTCGAATGCACTTCACCCCTTCGTGTCGAGACTGACGGTTCTTATGTGCACCATCTCGCAAGTAGGAGCGGTAGAATCTACTTCACTACTCCACTAAGAGCTACTTGGTACTCCAGAGAGATGATGGTCCTACTCTCTCGATGGATGCAGGTCGGACTGCAGCGGCGACACCCTCCAACGCCATTGGCAAATATACAAATAATCCTCCTGGAGTCGATTGATATCAATAAAGTTTCGAGATATCAATATTTTGGTTGTTGCAACGATTTCGAATATACGTACACGTTTTCGAAACGTACATCGTGCTGATTCTCGAACAAGCTTATGAGAACGTTGATTTTACCGCAATTCGACGGACCACAAATGATGGCGCGTATAGTACTAGCATTTCACCATGCTTGCGCTCCATCGCGATGTCCCCCATCATTCGCGCTTTCTCGTGACAGTTCACAACGTGTATCGTCAGTGGCTGCCGCACGAATTTTATGTTCCCACTGCGTTATCTAGACTTTGATTGAACGCCTATTTATAGATGCACGAAACTACGAATCGCTCAGTTGTAAAAATGTATCTCGCGCTGTCGCATTCCTCCGATATTCGGGACTTGAGCGCTGAGCAGTTGCAATATATACCAAAAATTGTACTGTTACGCGTGTGTGACGACTATATTTACCACGACAAGCTTTCGGAGCATATAAAGATGGATTTGGAGGTTCGAACCTATCGTCACTGCGTCGAACATTATACCAACCGTAGCAATGCACGAACATCGACAATCCTACCATAGCACCGAAGATAAAGGATTGTAACGTATGTCAGCAGCAGCAACGTCAAACAAAGGCTGCGTTGGAGGTCTGTTCAATCGAACGATAAACGCGCTTCCTTTCGAGTAATTCATATTCCCGGCTATCAGTTTTGCGGCCCGAGTACTCGGCTGAAGAAGCGATTAGGGGATAAAACGGGCATAAATCCATTGGACGGCGTGCCGTGAACACGACATTGCGTATTTTCAGAGCAACGATCTGATCGACAGACACGCGGCGGACAAGGTACTTGCCGATAAAGCCCTAGAACGCACTATCGCGAGAGATTCGACTCTGAATGAGAGAGCTGCAGCTGCAGCCGTTTGGACAGCGATGAAAGTCAAAACCAAGATCGGCATGGGTATGAAAGCAAAGAAAAAAGTCGACAAAAAAAAGAAACAAATATTTCCAACGGCGAAACGAGATGGCGCGTTATCGATTCTGCCAATTTTGAGCGCGCTCGGGTCTTTGATCAGCGAAGCGACCAGCGTGGCGAAAGCAGTAAACGATAGGAAAGCCGGGCGACCGAGGAACTGCAACATCACAATCGCGCGATGAAAACGCGCGGCCGGCGTCTCGCTCCGTACAAATACGGGTGGAGACTATATCTCGCTCCGTACAAACGCAGACAAGGTATAATAGCGAAAAAAAGGAAAAAAAGAAAAAAAAACGCCAAAGAGAATAAAAGTATCTACGGGCGTAACCACCAATGTACAATTGGACCAGCTGGCGAGACGCATGCGCGTATCATAGAGGTGTTTTCATGCGTAATGCGTTACTAATTAGTGGCGCGCGCAAAAAGGAACGATCGCGTCGTGTTTGATAGTTTCGGTAATCTTCGACCGCCCGAGGAACTGATGCGATATTTTAGAGACAGTATTACGACGATAGAGTATAATCGAATACTTATCAGACGTACGATCAGAGCATTTGCGGACAGCTGTGCCTGTGGTTTCTCCAAACGGTCGACGTGCGTGAATTTAAAAAGTCCGACAAAATGCCATGACGTCTCAATATTCGCTGAATGCTTTTTCTATATGTCGCTGACGCTTACGCTGAGCGGGAAGAGCAGCAGTCTCGCGACAAATTACTTTCCAGCCATAGATTTGAGCGATGATTACGAGCTTGGTCTAACAATTTTGGAAACTTATCACATGATACCGAATGTAAACTCTTCGAACAATACATTTTATTTTGGTAAAGACAACGCAGAAATTACGATTCCCGATCGTACAAACTGCAGATCATAAATGAATTTTAGAGACGTAAGATTTTACGGAAACGATCGCGACGCGACGCACTTAATGGTAACCGATGACACCGCGCGCGGCGATGACGTTTGGGGAATACCCGATTGTACTCCGCGCAAATTACAACACGATGAGGTGTGAGATTAAATGCGCCTACAAAATAAATTATAACAAGTCCAATAATATTGGATGCTTGGTTTCTCGTCGAAGCGTATATTGCAACCGCGAAGGTGGTATGAATTGGACGTGTCGAACATAATGAACGTAAACATTATCCGTGTAGAGTGCAACGTGATCGCGGGCGCGTACAGCAACGACACAAGTGTGCGTACAATACAAGAATTTTCGACGATCATGTCGCCAGAATATAAGATATCGGAAAGGCCGATGCAGATCACTTACCTGCCAGTCATCGTACGAAGCATTACGGAGCTAATGATACGTATTGTTGATCAGAACGGATGATTGCTCGATTTCAGAGGAGAAGAGATCACCATCAGATTACACGTACGCCGGTGACAGCGATAACGCGAGCGCGACATTTAAGATGCTCGTGTTGAACGAAGCGAAGCACGCGCAGAGAAATAACGCATTTTTTACAAAGAAAACACCGATCGACAATACTCGCTCATTCGATTGTATCAAGAAGAAGAAAAAACTCAACGCGTCGAACGTTAAATTTTTGAAATTACTGGGATTCATCGTATGAGATATCTGAGATGACCGATGTCTTGAACATTGGAGATCAGCCGATCTTTGACGATCGCATTATCAAGATAGAAATGCACATACAATCCATATGTTAATACGACATTCGGACATAGCGATGAAATAAGAATATCCATACAACAGCAAGATTTATACGCGTTGCCATCTGAAAGTTTTTTCTACGTTAAAGGAAGATTGACGAAGAACAGAGAGGTTGATAGATCTGATGTAGTATTGGGAAATAATTGCGTCGCGTTCATGTTTGATGAAATTCGATATAAACTCAATGATGTAGAGATTGATCGCAATAGAAACATTGGAGTTACTCATTCCTGGCTGAGGTGGTATTTTTTCGCAAAATAATTACGAGTTTTCACGACTGATTCGTGGTCGGGCCCCGTCGTGACGCATAGCCTCCCTTCTTATTTGGGTGGGTTCGTGAGTTCCAACCCTTCAGGTGGACCGGGGAATTCCAAATTTTTTCCTTGTTGCGAGAAGTACAACAATGGGAATACAAAGATCAAATCATTGATTGATTTACATTTTTTAAATGCAATTATACATTTAACTTTCGAGGTAATAAGATTATAACTTGGTGCCACATTTTTGAATATATCTTTTACATAAATGATTTACATATTAGGGTTGAATATTAGATACTATTTGAATTTGCATCCCTCCGCTCCGTTCCTCCTCCGATTTTCCCCCGACTGACCATCCGTCGGGGCCGCCGAACAACAGGCGGAGTGCAGCAGTGGCCGCAAGAGGCATTTATGCCTCCTTTTTTTAATCATTGGCAATTCGCGAACTCGCGAAGCGTCGGAGCAAAGCGAGAATATCACGAAAATATCCCTGTTTTCGTGGTATTCCCTCGCATCGCGCCACGCGTCGCGCCACGACCGCGTCTACAAGCGCGTGACCAACCTCGCACCGCGCCGGTTACCTTCCCACCGAATTCCTTCCCTACTCTTGAACATCCCCCACTCCTATTTCTTATAATCCCCAAAAAACCAATTATATCCGAGCCTTTTTTCGGCTCCTGGGGAGAGGGATGCTAACTCCGAGATCGACCAATCCGACCGATCCGACCGAAAATACTGAGGTCGATCTCGGGTATAAAAAAGCATCGCTCTCCACAGGAAATCACTCCTGTTCCTCGTTCGTTTTCCGAGAGCACGTCTTAAGGAAGCGAGCATCCGAAGCCTGGTAGAAAGCCTGAGTTTTGTTGGGGCCCTCTCCAACGTGCCAAGTTCGCTTGGCCTGGCCGAAAGCCGAATCTCCGAATCTCTCACGGCAAGCCGAGAGCTGCTGGGATCTCCCCAGCGCGTCGAGTCCGCTCGATCCGACTCCGCCGTTCCCGAGATTTCTCCGCCGGGCATCGGGGTTCTCCCCGATACCACCGTTCCTTTCCGAGCACCGGGGTACGCCCCGGTCGGCCGAGTACACTCGGCACCGATGCCTCTTTCTCCGCACACAGCTGGGGCCCTCCCCGGCTGGCCGAGTTCACTCGGCATTCACTGAGACAGACGAGAGGTACACCCCCCGTCAGCCGAGTCCTCTCGGCAGGGAACGGGCCCACCCGTTCTCCGATCTAAACGGTCAAACGCTCTCGCGAATACGTCACCCTCGCGACAGCGCTCTAACATCATCGTCAATTTAAAGATCCACGGCAGCACGTGCGACCCCGCCGCCCCGCGCCACCGAACTTCGCGCAGCGAATAGTATCGCGCCGACCGCCGAAGCGATACCGCATTTGTACACTAAACCATACGCGCGCCGATCGCCGTCTCGCCTGTCCACGGCCACAACCATTCGCGAAGATCGGTGCATTCCAACGCACCGTCCACTATCATTCTGTACAGTGAATAAATCATTGCAAGACACGTCTAACAACAATAAGCGAATTTCTGTCTCCAACGTCCTTGCTTCCTCCTCCTGGTAACCGACTGACCGCTCTCTGCGCGGGAAAGCGAGACCGTTTTAAATTTAATAAGATTGTGATGTAATTTTTAGATTTAAATAGGATCTTACTATATTTGACACCTATGCGGAAGAGACGCCGTTCGCTGGAACAACCCTTGATTGAGGATCCGATGGATAATAGAATGATGAGAATTCTTGAGATAAATCACATTAATATAATAAGTCAATTGTTGTCAGTGAAATGTACAGAATATAGAGTCTGATGGTGGCATACATGTTGATAAAATAGAACAGATGTTTCGTTAGGCAGATTGCACGCACAGGGTTGAACAGTTCGCACGAATTGCGCGGTCACGTGATTGGAGAATATCCGCAGCGTGATAAGAGAATGGTCGCAAGCTCTTTCACGTTGATCAAACTTAGGAAATGATGATGTGCTACTTCATCAAACTGAGATACGCGCACTTGTCATTGAGAATTCGCTCTTTGAGAATGCAGTAAATATTCTTGTCGAGTTCGAGGCACTAGAATCTCGATGTGATGAGAGAGAATGTGAACTAAGAATTCGCCACGATTCAAAATGCTTCGCCGAAGTCTCTCGCAACGATGATTTACGTAACGTTATTACGAGACGAGTGATATGACAAGTCTAACTTACGACACGAGCTGAACTTATGAGTACGACAAGAGCGATAGAGAATGACAAGAGCATTGACTTGACGACACAAGCACGGTATACTTTTCAGTAGCATTAGATTATGGTCGACTCGCAGAGAATTTTGGGTAACGAGAGTTTTTCGAGAAGCTTGCGGGATCATCCGATCGATTTCGTCCTATCAGCGATTGACACGACGAATCATGTGATTTTCGGCCAATCGATAGCACACATATACGTTTCATCGATTGCGAAACAACGCCGCCCTTGAAGGGTGGCTGATAAGCATAATTACTTCCGCGTGATAGGTATTGACGGGCTACCACTGACGCCATCGATCGGATGATTTAGGGCAATCAATCGCGGATCGTCACGTGCGCTTGTCGTGTTCCGCGTTTCATTTTCAGGCACAATTTACTTCTAGCAATTTCGAACAACACTCTTTTTTTATCTTTTTAAAAAGGTAATTTTATAATGATATCAGACATTTTGTAGTATTAACCATTTTTCTATATTCGAAAACCGCATCTTGACACTTTTATACTTGACATTTTTTTCTATAAATAAGCATAACGAGAGTAAATAGAATAGAAAACGAAAGAACGAGAGAGATAGCATATTTTCTCTTTTACTTCTATATGCTATTTCACGTTCAATTATATCATTTTTATACACATATACCTTTAATTGTAAATGTATATAATAATTCTAATAATTCTAATAAAAGATATACAGGAATGGGGTTTCATATCTCAGCTCTTCCAGATTGTCATGTATAATATACTCATGTTATGACGGATAAAAAAAGTTATGTTCCAGCAAATTTTTAAAATCATAATATTTTAAATATTATTATTTAATAATTTTTTGTTTCAAGAAAGCTGATTAATTACCTCAAGAGGTATCCGTTTATGAAATATTGAAAATATGATTATTTTTATTAAATAGATATAATTTCTCGAAATTAATGCTTTTTTATGTTAAAATAGATTTAAAAAATATTATTTCTTTTGCTTGACAGAAAATTGTTTAATATAAAATAATGTTGTAATAATTATACTAATATTATTATTATATTAATATTATAATAAGGAAAGTAGATTAAATAATAACTGTATTATTCTAAATGTAATACAAAATGAAATACTAAATATTTTTCATATGTCCATAAATATAATGTTACATATAAAAATAAATAAATAATTCTCATTTACTTTATAAATTGCGTTTTTCTTTTAAAAATAATATATTTTTCCGAAATTATTAGTTTTCTTTTAAAAAGACAAGTATATATTTAAAAAAAATTTCTTATTACAGTCTCATTAGAAAAAATAAAATTTTTGTAAAGAAATAACTACTATGATTGTAAATATGTATGTATGTTTGAAATAAATATAATTTTTATCTTTTGTCGTATTTTTTGAACTTAATAACATTTTTGCTATAAATAAAAATATTAATTATATTCATGAAAAATCGTTATTGCATTAAAGTAATAAGTTTTTCGATAAAAAAAAGTTATTATTTTAATGCAACAATGTTTTTTCATGATTAATATTAATATTTTTATTTCGAGTAAAAAATTTATTAAGTTTATTAAAGTTTATTAAGTTTAAAAGATATAATAAAGAATAAAAATTGTATTTATTTCAAATATGTATTAATATTTATGACAGTAACTATTTTTTTTAATAAACTGTATCAATTGTATTTTTTAAATAAACAATATTAATAAATATTGTTTCATTTTTCATTTATATTTCATTTTTTTTAAATATTTTTTGCAAAATTAGTAATGGTCAGACGCTTCTTAACATAAACATAATGGGCACTCAGGAGCATAAAAGTGGAATAATTAAATGTGTAAACGATATATAATTCGTCGGCGATAAAACAGATACATGGATAAAATTATAATCGGCTTGCATCCGATACGAATCACAAGAGCAGTATCAAACCTATTAAATATTTCGCTATTCCCAAGAGTCATACCCATGTAAATCAGTCTTCACCATCGCACAACACTAGTTTTTTAAGCATTTCTCTAGTCGAACCTCACAGACCCTCCTCTACAGACAACTGTTACAGTATCCACATCCCTCCTGACAATTTTGAGCTGATTTCATCCTTTAATGTTGTCCATAATGATTGATTTGTCAATTTAAGTAACCTTCGTATCCCTATCGAGGTCCAACTCCTCCTACAATTAGATCAGAGATTTAATCTCCCGATATTCAACATCAACGAGGGGAAAACAACAATTGAATTTATAAAGGATATCGAAACTAACATCCGCAATCTCCTCTCTTGAAGGCAACCACATTAGAAATGATTTCATTTCCATTTTAAAGAATCTACACAAAGATAATGATCGTTTCGATCCTAAAAATTTTTCACTCAAAGGTTGGATGCGAGCCACTGAATTATTCATGAAGCGTCATCCTAACGCCTTCTTCACTATAGCAGAGAAAGGGAATATTACTGTCCTTATGGACAGATTAGATTATATCAATAAACTTGAAACAGTGTTTTCGAATAATGACATTTATATAAAAATCTGATCCGACCAAAAAATTGGCGACTGGAACTCGTTCTCTCTTACAAAGATGGAAGAAAAATGATTACGTAGATCTGACTCTTTATAAAAAACTGTTAGTTATTGATGAGATTATTCCCAGAGCATACGGACTGCCAAAGATTCATAAGCCAGGATTTCCGCTGCGAGTAATTGTTTCATTGATTAACAGCCCATTATATCTTTTAGCTTCCCTTTTAAACTCCATTATTTCCAAAAGCATCTCTAAATCGCCCAGTTATATCAGTTTCCATTTGGTTAAGAAGCTAAATGGTTTACACTTCTGGTTTACACTTCATAAGCTGATATCATTGGATGTGGTCTCTCTTTTCACGAATGTTCCGTCAGACCTAGCGCTGAAAAGTATTGAGAAAAGATGGGATTTTATTTCTAATCACACTAATTCCTTTACATTCCTTTACACAAATTTCTTAATGCGGTATTTTGGATTTTGGATTCTACTTATTTTAAATTTAACAACTCATTCTACAAACAGATTTTTGGCAGTCCTATGGGCTCTCCCCTTTCACCAATCATAGCCGACATCGTTATGCAAGACTTAGAGGAGGATGCTATTGCCAGCATTCCAATAGATCTTCCATTTTATGTCAGATACGTCGATGACATTTTGCTAGCCCCCAGAATTTTTTGACAATATCTTAAAGAATTTTAATGCATACCATGAAAGACTGCAATTTACAATGGAGATCGGGAATAATGGCGGTATCAGCTTTCTTGATACTCGTGTGATTGCGAGTACAAGAGACTAATTTTTTATCTTTATAAGAAGCCCAGGAATTCGGGTAGATATTTAAATTTCCACTCCCATCACCCTATAGCCCACAAAAGAGGTATGATTTTCGGAATGATCGACAGAACTCTTTTACTTTCCCACCCTCAGTTTCACGAGAAAAATCTTAATGAATTGATCACCACTCTGTTCAACAACTCCTATCCATTGGATTTTATTTTATTTTTACCATTATTAATAACAGAATCAAATATTTCACAAAATTGAATTCTGGGGTTGCATATGATGGGGTTGCTGACGCGGTTGATTCTACGGTATCTCGCATGTCATTCTTTCTTGTTCCATACATCAGGGGCATATCTGAAAATTTTGCAACAATCACTAAAAAATACAACCTGAAATTAGGTTAGAGATTAACTAATCCTCTGAATAAATTCATTAAAACGGGCAAAGACTTATTAGATCCGATGATATACCCGGAAGTCGTTTACAGAATCAATTGCAAGGATTGCGAGGCTACCTATGTCGGACAAACCAAACGACAACTTAAAACTAGAATAAACGAACATATCCGTGACATTAAAAAAGTTACCGGCTCCCCATTTGTGGTTTCGATTCATAGAATGAATGTTAAACATGAATTTGATTGGGATAATATCAGGATTCTAGACAAAGAACCGTCATGTAACAAAAGGATTGTCTCCGAAATCATTCACATTAAAAAATAGCCTCAGGGGATTAATAAACAAAGTGACACGGAATTGTTACCTGAGAGCTATTTTCCCATCCTCAACCTATCTCCGGCTTCCTAAGCATACTCCCTCCTTTTAAAATTCCCCCTTCTTAACGGAACATCTCGATCTTTTTCAGCGACGATAATTGTGTTTGACACATTCGTGGATTTCTTTCTGAGCTTAACTGTCCATGAGTCCGATCTATCTTTACAATTTGACCGTATGGACTGTCTCCAAGGTATCCGCATTGTTTTATCTAATTCAAAAATGTCGAGACTCTTTTAAGATCAATTCTATCTTCTATATTTTATCTTTCAAATACGTTAGATGGCAATACAATTTAATCAATACTTTGTCGTCAAAATTGGGTGAAGAACGTCTCTCATTAACGACTTTCCACGCTCTTTGGCATTATATATTGGAGACTGTCCGCGCTGTCTAAACATGGAAAATGCTCCGAGAACTAAAAAAGAGCGAGATTGATGGTGATCAGATTCGAAACGATTACACGTATTTCGGATCACAACAATACGCAATATAAGAGCATCTATTGGTATGATAAGATTACATACATAAGATTATTACACACTACATTCGCGCGCACCAGCCGGTTAGTGCCTAACACGATCACGTGCCTTTAGTTTTAAGTTAATAGCCGTTTGTACTTGACATTCTCTGCACATATATTATGTCGCTAATTGTCTTTATTTCGTATCATCGCGCTGTATTACGGCATTGAAGAAGATCTAATATAAGGTCGAAACGACGTTTGTGTTTTTAGTCTGTAATTTGTAATTTATTTTTATTTTTAATTTGAATTTGTCATCAGTCACATACTGAAGTTTTGTTTTACTATCGACGAATCTATTCTTTTGTGTTCTTAGTCGTTAATTGGTATGAACTTTTATTTTTATTTTTATTTTTAATTTGAATTTATTCTTTTTGTTTACTTTTAATTATAATTTTATCCATGTATCTGTTTTATCGCCGACGAATTATATACCATTTACACATTTAATTATTCCGCTTTTAGGCTCCTGACTGCCCATTACATTTTTTGCATTTCAAATCTTATTTCTAATACGAAAAACTTTTTTTTATTAAAATATATGTTTCATAACGTGTTATTTGATAATATTAATAAATATTATTTTATTTTTACAGTTACTTCTCCTTAAGATATACTTCTTTGTCATTGGGGTCTCATCGCTGATATAAGAACATCTTTTTTTCACATATTAAAAAATGTGTTTTATAATATATAATATAGTATATTCATACTATATTAATACCATATTAATAAATGGTTTTATTTTATATTCATAGTTACTTTTCCTTAAAAATTATTTTTTTTGCATTTGAGATTTTATTTCCAATATAAAGAATCTATTTTTTTCATTAGAATATATATATATATATATATATTTCGTAACATATAATTTAATAACTGTATTAATAAATATTGTTTTATTTGATGTTTATAGTTATTTTTACTTAAGAAACATCCCTTTGTCATTGAAATTTTATTTTCAATATAAAAAACATATTTCTCTCATTAGAATATATAAATATTTCGTAACATATAATAATATTCTTTATTTGTTTAAATAAGAATTAAAATTAAAAAATTTTATAATTTTAATATAAATAAATAAATTATTATTATTGGAGTAAATAATTTTGTTATTTTAAGTAAAATTTTTTTGTATTAAAATATTTTTTTCTCTCAACCACGAATGCAACATTAAGCAACATTAAGTATAACATTAAGCAATCATATTCCGTATTTGCCGGTGGGCCGAGCGCTCATTTGATGATTTTTAATAATTAATAACTCGTTACTAATTGCGAAAATTGCAAAATGATAGAAATGCTTTTCTGCTCAGTTTGATTTGTTCTACTTACACACAAGCGGTATATCATTAAGAATCAGATACCCCATATACCAGCATCAGACGATAAGAGATATCCTAACCAAGTCGTTTCAAAATCAAATGATAGAACGATAACTTCATTAAAGTTTGTGATGAAAAGAAAGCTCGCGAAGAAAGCGTCAAGAAAGAAAAGATCGCGACTATCCTTAATTTGTTCATGTATTGGCTCCCTAGAAAAATTACAGGGCCAATCAGGCCTTGAGTCGCGAATTTGACAGGGCATAAGATGCGTCAATCAGTAAGAACATACAATTAATTAGTTATTCCGCAAGAAAAGTTATTATCGGCGTTATAATAGAGACCCTTTAATAAGAGTCTAACCATCAGAAACTTGATGTTGAAGCGTTTTGATTGGTCCGCCATCTTTTTTCTAATTTAAGAGGGGGTAGCTTCAGCACAAGCGTATGAAATGATGGAACATCATTAATCTTAGAAAAACTTATGACATATATCGGTTCGAATATTATTCGGACAGATTCCATTTTTCATAGATTGTAACAAAATTCTTTTCTTTCAATAAAATCTTAATAAAATTATTTTTAGATATGTAACATCTTTATAAAAATCGAATACTGAAAAGTAGTGATTAATTACTTAATTTGAATATTAAAGATATTGTTATTCAGTACTTTTAATATTCAAAATATGTAATTTCTAGTATTATATTGGCCAATTACATTTTTATAACAGTGATGTAACATGTAATTATGCAACCAAAGATAAGTGTAAAATGATATTTTCATTATTGGATAAACAAGGAGGAAATAAGCATGCATTTATATTTTCTTAATTTGTCAGATTGACTTTTAATCTTGCGAAACTGTTCACGTATAATTTATTCTTGTTTCTTTATTATACATGACATTAACATGTCCTTAAGTCTGTTACTGTCCTTTTTATTTCCAGCACTTTCCATATGATATGCTATTAAATTTATCACCGTTTTTATTTCTAACACTTTCCAGCGATAGCTCATTTTCACAATCCTTTTCATTTTGGATATTTTGCACTAAATCGTCTTTATATACAAGATCCACCTTATTATTTAGTAAACCATGTCTGAGGTTTTCATGATGACTCTTCTAAAATAAATTGAAATGTTTAAAATTTACTATTATTATAATTATTTATAATTTTTAAATAAACTTATGATACTTTTCCATAAATTCATAATTGTTTTTCTTATATTTTGATTTTTAGAACTTATCTTTTTTGCCTCACTTCCGAATATTGTTAGCACAGCATTTGGTTTGAGCTTTCTTTTTCCATTCTCAATTATTTTTCTACATATCATATGAAAACTGTACTTGCAATAAACAGTGCATTGGAAAATGATAAAATTAAGATATAAAAATCATAAATTTAAGACATAAATAATTAATAGATAATCTGACCTATAATTTTTTAATGTATACTAGGCATGTCACTCATATGTCAATCTGTGAAAAAAGATTCCTATATATAATTGTATAAAATATAATCTTAAATATACTTCACAAAGAAATAATCTATCAATAAGTCCATCCTTTTCTGCCAACTTTTGCTATTCATTAGGCATGCCGAACTGGATCTCGGGGCAAAATTTTCATTATGAACCCCTTCTGGTCGCAGAAATCGCAGTCTAGAGTTATACAACTATGTTATGTTTCTGAAATATAATTATATCAATGATATAGATAACAATAAATTTGTAAAAATAATATCTATCATTAAATAAACTATATAAGTATAATGCATACTGAATTTACAATTACATATCAAGTTTTACTTACAAGTATTTTAAAAGAGGTTATGTTATCTCATAGAACTTAGTGTAAGTATAATACTTCATGATAGTAAGTACAATAAAAATACTCACCTAATATTGTTAATATGAAAATTTATTTCTTGTAGAATATATAATTTCTCCTTATCTCTTTCTTTTTATAATAGGAATAATAGTGTCGCACTTTCGTGGTGGTCACTCACACAACACTTACTCACATGACATGCGTAAATAAATAGAGACTGTTTATAAAGAAGGAACTTTAATGAGCGATTAATTACATTGTTCGTGATACAATTTCGCGCTTGCAATCTGCTCGCGTCACCTCCCAAAACCATCTCTCACGAATCTCTCAAATCAATAAATCAATAGAACATAAACAACGGCGCGTTGGCAAGGAACGATCTTCTCAATATTACTCGGGGGCCAAAAACGAGCGGACCACCGCTCGGTCAATAGAAAAGAACGCCGAAAACAAGCTTGATGCAACGATCGCTAGATGCTATGATCGATGTGATACGTGACATTAACTCATCATTAGAGAAAAACGATCTAACCTAACCAATAACGATGCTCCAAATTTGAGATATTGATAACATATATGATGACCAGACTTTTACTAAAAGATTTCTAGAAAAGGATAGATATATTTTACTAGAGTACCTCAAGTAAGAGTACGGATAACAGAACGCGAATGAGGCAAAACCGATAATGCATCAAAGTGCATTCATTTTTAAATATACTCTAAAGTGTAAAACTGTAATTGTACATATAACAATGATTTTGTACTGTATAAATTAAATGGGAGACATGAAAGAAACATAATAATATGCAGAGAGAGAGAGAGAAAGAGAGAGAGAGAGAGAGAGAGAGAGAGAGAGAGAATAAGAGTTCGATCAATTAATAATAATTTAAGCGAATTCGGGGCCTTATAACAAACATTTTTTTCTCATTTCCTTTTTTTGTAAATCCTTTAGTTTCAAAGTTAAAAACCATGTTAAAAAGAGTTTTACACAAAAAAATTCGATATCATTAGAAAAATAATCATATCAACCCAGTAAACGAGAAATAATTGGAAAATATTGAAAATTATTCATTGAAGCGATGTCGAATGAAATTTTTGGATTTTTTGAATCTATTTTCTATCCGTAGACCATTTGAATCACTAATTATAGATTAGGCTATTTACTTTTTGTATCTCATCTAATGTGCATAAAAATGAAACGTACGACCAATTAATTTAAATCCGCAAATATATGAGGGCGGTTTGAAAAGTCCGTGCAAAGTCAGAAAGATAGCACTACTGATATGTATCGAGGTTATTTTCAGTTAGTAGCATCTCTTGGAAGAACACACACCAAGTTTCAGCCAGATCTATTAGGTGTACAAAACAGTTCTGAGCTTTTTTTTGTAAAATTCAATCTTTATTCAAAAACAAACAAAATATTAATAAGCGAAATATTCCCCGTTTGCATTAACGACCTTTTGCCATCTTTCGGGTAGCTTGCGAATTTCTTGACGATAGAAGCTCACCGGCTTCGAAGCGATAAAGTCATCAATGCATTTTCGTATCTTTTCAAATCTCATGAAATGTGTATTAGCCAAATGATACTGCAGCGACCGGAATAGGTAGTAATCGGAAGGCGCCATGTCTGGGCTATACGCCGCGTGCGGGAGAAGTTTCCAGCCTAACGCAAAGATATAGTCCTGAGTCGCTTTCGTAACATGTGGTCGAGCATTGTCATGAAATAAGATCACTTTACGACGTCCTTGGCCAGTAAATGGCCTCTTTTCTTCTAATGTATCGCTCAAATTGGTCAATTGTTGTTGGTAGCGGTCTGCCGATTGTTTTACCTGGTTGTAACAACTCGTAATACAACAAACCTTTTCAATCCCACCAGATACAGAGCAAAACCTTCTTGGCGTGGATATTGAGCTTTGGCGTCGATGTCGAAGGTTGACCAGGGTCAACCCATGATTTTCTACGTTTAGGGTTATCATAAAGAATCCACTTTTCATCGCCTGTAATGATTTTGTGCAGAAAATCTTTTTTCCGGAATTTTGAAAGCAAAGTGAGTGTCACGCCGACGATTTTTGTTGTCTTCGGGCAATTCATGCGGAATCCATCTGCCTTCCTTCTGAACCTTTCCCATCGTATGTAAACGTACGGAAATGGTTTGCTGCGTAATGCCAAGCTGTTCTGCAAGCTCCTTTTCAGTTTGCGCAGAGTTTATATCCAGCAGTGCTTGCAATTCGTCCGTTTCAATCTTTTGAGGGCGTCCAGCACGCGGTTCATCTTCAAGACTGAAATCTCCTTGGCGAAATTTTTGATACCATCTTTTACATGTAGTATGACTTACAGCGTTCTCTCCATATGCAGCACAAATCATTGCAGTGGCTTCAGCAGCATTTTTCTTCAGATGAAACACGAAGTGGATGGAAAATCGAATATGCTCTTTTGTTATTGCCATCGTGAACACTACTGATTTTTGAGGTTATGTGCATCAAACGCCAAATCGTATGGCATTTTAGAAGGCCAAATATCAACGCAAAACCGCAAAAGGGCGGGAAGATATATAAAATTTAAATTGTTATTTCGGTTGTATGAAATCTAAAGCTCAGAACTTTTTTTGTACACCTAATATTTCTGTATTTGGCATTCGTCTGAATCGAGGAAGTCGAATAATTTCTAAAAAATGAATGAAAGAGAATTTCGTGTGTTGATCAAGCATTATTTTATGAAAACCAAATCGCCTCAGGAGACTTAAAAGAAGCTTAATAAACATTATGGTGGAATCTGCACTTTCAATTAGAACAGTTTATAAATAGTTTCAAACGTTTCGGAGTGGCCATATGGAGCACAAGTAACGCTAAACATTCTGGCCCTGTTGAGGTTCCTCTAGAAATCATTGATAAAATTCATGATATGGTAATGGATAATAGAAGAATCAAGATACGTGAGATTGTTAGTGCTGTGGGCATTTTGAGTGAACGGTTACATAATATTTTGCATCAATATTTAGGTATGAAAAAGTTATCTGCAAGATGAGTGCCACGATTGCTCACAATTGATCAAAAATGAAATCGTGTGAAGTGTTCCAAGGAATGTTTGCAACTGTTCCAGTGGAATCCACAGGATTTTAGGCGTCGTTTCATCACTGTGGACGAAACATGGATATACCACTACACGCCTGAGACCAAAGAACAGTCCAAATGGATTGCCAGTGGGGAATCTGCATCAAAGAAGGCGAAGACCATTCCTTCGGCCAGAAAGATTATGGCGACTGTCTTTTGGGATTCGCAAGGAATAATATTCATCGACTATACAGAAAAGGGTAAAACTATTCCAGTGAATATTATTCATCGTTATTGGATCGTTTGAAAACTGAGCTACAAGAAAAACGTCCACGATTAAACGACAAGAAAGTCCTTTTCCATCACGACAACGCACCAGCTCACTCCTTCGGAGTTGTGGCCGCAAAATTGATGGAGTTACGGTTCCAACTTGTTTCTCATCCCCCTATTCTCCAGATTTGACTCCCTCGGACTATTACTTATTTCCCAATGCGAAGAAATGGCTAGTGGGAAGGAGATTTCATTCAAACGAGGAGGTGATTGCGAAAACGAATGCCTATTTTGCATAGTTAGACCAACCATATTATTCGGAAGGGATCAACAAACTGGAGTAGCGTTGGACAAAGTGTATAAACCTAAATGGAAACTACGTTGAAGAATAAAAAATTAAGTAGTTTTCATTTTTGCATGGACTTTTCAAACCTCGTAGATTAGCCATTTACTTTTTGTATCTTATCCAATGAATATCAAAATGAAACTTGCTACCAATCCGTTACAATTCGTAATTGTGAATTGGCCATTTGCTTTTGTAACGGAGCATCCGAAAGATGCTCCGTTGCTAGCGCGCGCTAATGCGGCAAGCACCATCCGGAGCCACCCGAACACTCCCGACCGCGACCGACCGACACACGCGCGCCGGCGAGTTGTCGGCACGCATCGACGTCGTGATCAACTATTTTACTTAACAAACGCTTAATCAACTAAACGGTGACACGTGGCGCAGAAACGGGTATAAATACCCGACAAATTTTGTGAAAAAGACACAGTCCTATCCGCTCTTCCGACTTGTCCGTTACAAACAACCGTTCCGACCATAACAGCGAGAGAAGATTCTCTCAAAGAATACCGAGCGTTCTCCGTATTCTTGTTCTATTCCTTCTCGAGAAATCGGAGTGTTCTCAAATTTTTCGCTCCACAAGAACACCGAGCGTTCTCGATATTCTTGTTCCTCCCTTCTCGGGAAAAATCGGAGTGTTTTCGGATTTTTCTCCTCACGACAATACCGAGCGTTCTCAGTATTGTCGCTCCATCTCATCCCAAAAGTCGGAGCGTTCTCGGACTTTCCCGCGACATCCGCCCCACGTGTCACGGCCAGCGTCGACGGTTGCCTAGCAACGCACACGCGCGGACCCGGTTGCCTGGCAACGCGTTACCGATACGACTCCCGGCATCCGTCATATCCACAATCGAATCGCGTTATGAGCATCGCAAAGCGACCGGTGGAAAAACGACAACGAACGACCGCGCAGCGAGATACGTCACACAAATTATTGTAAATTAATTAAAGCCCGGCGACCGCAACGCTTCTCCCGAACCCGGCATCCGACGAGCAACAAACGAGCGCACGTTCCCGCGTTCGTGCCGAGGAAGAAAACCGAGCGCGCAGGGACGTACCGTTACATGGCGCCCGAATAGGGACCGTTTTAAGAAATAAATAAAAAGGGGATAGCAGATGCCAGCCTGAATACAAACTCTTTCAAAACAAGACGTTCTTCGTGTAGCACAGTCATTCTGTCTCGACACAACCGCGACTCTCGAAGACCTCCGCCGCCGATTACGAACGTACGCTAACATTCATCCGCACATTATGCCTACCGTAAAAGCCGGAACATCCACCGACACCAAACCATCCACGGTCACCCCACCGCTTCCTGGCTTACCCTCGGCAGAACTGGGTCACGCAAAGACCATGAATCAAATCCGAAAATGGGGGTGCCACTTCGACGGCCACGATCCTCTCTCCTTTCTGGAAAGGCTTACCGAATTGCAGAGACAATACCGATATTCCAACGAAAATGTTGGAAGGACTGCCCGAATTGCTTAAAGGCAATGCCCTGTCATGGTATCGCAATAACGAGAACGAATGGTCGGGTTGAGACGATTTCTTAACCGATTTCCGCCGTTACTTCCTACCGCGTCGGTATCAGATAAAACTAGCACAAGAAATTCGCGATTGGAGGCAACACCCCGGCGAAACCTTCTCGCAGTACGTCACGCATATGTTCACGTTAATGCGCCGCGCAGGAAATCACTCGACACTAGAGAAAATAGACCGACTCTACGAAAACATGAGGGCCGTATAGTATAAAATGTTCGTCCGGATTAACGAAAGGACCACGTTGCACGATCTTGCACCGACCAAGCCACCGAATACGAAGAAATACAAAAAGCTCGCGAAATAGAGAATAAAAAAGGACGAGAATGTCGACGCGTGAATACGGCCGCTCTGTCGCAACCAATCCCCATATGATCGCCAGAATACGTGCTGGAGGTGCAAGCAACGAAGTCACGATCGGTTCTCGTGCAAACGACCTCCCCAGAAATTTTGCTCGCAATGCGGCAAAGACGGGGTGCTGATAAAAGAATGCCACCCCCGTCCGGGAAACGCCTCAATGGCCGGGGCCGCCAACAACGCACCCCGGCAAACTCGCGGACGTAGAATATACACCTCGTCCACACATCCGCGTCCGAATCGGCACTCGCAACTTCTCCGCACTCCTAGACACGGGATCCGAAATCTCGATAATAAATTCTGAGACCGCGCGCTACGCTCAAGAAATCGGTTACGAAGTTACCCCCGCCGAAAGCCAGATCCATTTAGCCGATGGGGCACTCGCCCATATTAACGGGAAGATCACTCTGCCTTTAACCACCCACCACAAAGATGTCAGTCACACCTTCCAGATCCTACCGACCCTAGACAGTACGATCCTGATCGGCATAGACCTATGGGCCTGCCTCCGCTTGACACTGCTCCCTCCATCCACAACCACCGAACAATGTCACCCCTCCTATGCCGTCACCGCCGGCTTAACGCGCCGCACGCCCCGAGAAGAACGCGAATTAACGACCTTCCTGAATGTCGAACTGGCCAAATTCGAGGGCGTGAAAGGGCTCACCGATCGCATTACACATGTCATCCGAGTAAAAACCCTTGTACCGATCAAACAGCGATATCGCCCCCGAAATTCCGCGATGCAAAAAATTATAGACGAAGAAGTGCAACAGATGGAGGATGAAGGCGTCATCGAGCCCTCCTCCAGCGCGTGAAGTTCCTTCGTCGTGATCGTCCGAAAAAAAGACGGCAAACGACAGTTTTGCATCGATTTCCGCAAGGTAAACGAAGTGACCGAGCGAGACGCGTATCCGCTGCCGCACATCGCCGCCACACTAGACAAACTCCGCGGCGCGCGCTATTTGTCTACCCTCGATCTAAAACAGGGACATTGGCAGGTACCCCTCGCCCCCGAAAGCCGACCGGTAACCGCGTTCACAGTACCCGGACGAGGACTGATGCAATTTAAAGTCATGCCGTTCGGGCTACATTCTGCACGTTTCAACGCCTCCTCGATAGCATACTCGGTCCCGAACTCGAACCGCACGTTTTTGTATATCTGGACGACATCGTCGTCGCCAGCCCGTCTTTCGAATCACATCTAACATATCTCGCAGAAGTTTTCCGCCGACTGCGCGACGCCCGCCTCCGGCTAAATCCCGAAAAGTGCCATTTCTGCCTTATCGAGCTTAAATACCTCGGTCATATAATTAATCGCCGTGGCATCCAGACCGATCCCGACAAAGTTAAAGCCATCGCCCAATGGTCCGCACCTACCAGTGTCAAACAGATTCGATAATTCGTGGGAGTGGCCTCCTGGTACAGAAGGTTCATACCGAACTTGTCCACTACCGCCGCCCCACTGACCACATTAACTAAAAAGAGCGTTAGATGGCAATGGGGATCAGAGGAAGAAAAATCATTCCGCGAACTGAAAAAGGCACTCACTACCGCCCCGGTCCTTGTCTGCCCGAATTTTACTCGTCGGTTCATACTACAGACCGATGCAAGCACTCACGGACTCGGGGCGGTCTTGACGCAACACCTGGAGGAGGGCGAACGCGTAGTCACATACGCTAGTCGAACACTCAACGGGGCCGAGCGGAATTACAGCGCGACCGAGCTCGAATGTTTAGCGGTCGTGTGGGGAATCCGGCATCTGCGCGGCTATCTGGAGGGCTATGAGTTTACAGTGATAACCGATCATCAGGCCCTCCGATGGCTGCAACACCTAGAGTCTCCGACGGGACGATTAGGCCGCTGAGCACTCGAGCTCCAGCAATACACGTTCGATATCAAATATCGGAGGGGGCAGCTGAACCGCGTGGCCGACGTGCTTTCTCGACAAATACTCGTGCATTCCACTCGCCAGGCAATCCAATGCCCTTGGTAGCGGCAGTTCCAAGGGGTGAAGGGAAGACCTGCCGATTTCCCCGAATATCGGATCGAGAACGGGAAGCCATTTCCTACATTCGACCGATTTTCGCGAGGTCCCGGCCGACAAACAGTGGAAGGAATGCGTGCCGCGAGAAAAACGTACCGAAATACTGCGGCGGTTGCATGATGAACCGACAGCCGGCCACCTTGGTATCGCCAAAACGATCGCTCGTGCTGCGCGACTATACTGACCTGGCATGTTTTCTGACACCGCCCGGTACGTTCGAAATTGCTAAAATTGCCTCGCGCATAAATCCCTGCAAAACCGATCTGCCGGCTTTTTACACACAGCCCCCGTGTCCTATCCGTGGGAACAAATATGATTGACCTGATAGGACTGTTATCCCGCTCGGCAAATGGGCATTCGTGGCTGCTAGTGATACAGGACCGTTTTACAAAGTGGGTGGAATTATAACACTCCGCCGTGCCACCGCCGTCGCGCAAGCCGTCGAAAGTCGCATCATATATCGACACGGATGTCCACGCACCCTCTGACAACGGGCGACAGTTTATCTCCGGCCAATTTAAAAAGGTTTTAATATTACGTTAGAAACCTTTAATATTACGCCGCACCTCCCCCGCGTACACGCCCCAATGCAACCCGGTGAAACGAACGAACAAAACCGTCAAAATGATAATCCGCCAATATGTGGATCGCGATCATCGTTGCTGGGACCGCAGCCTTGAGACGTTGCAGTTCGCCTATAACACCGCGTGGCATGAAGCCACCGGGTATAGCCCGGCGTTCTTAAATTATGGGCGAGAACTAAACAGCTCCCTCCCCGCGGATCAACGCGACATCACCGTATCGCCGCCCGAGACAAATTGCCGCATCCTCCGGGAAGCATATGAGGTCGTCCGCGCCAACCTCGCGCAGGCATTTCAGAAGCAAGCGAAATATTGCAACATGCGACACCGCGCTTGGAAACCTGTTGTCGGAGACAAAGTGTGGAGACGCGTGCACATCCTGTCAAATAAAAACGAGGCCGTCGCGGCAAAATTAGCGCCTACATACACCGGACCATTAACCGTACGAAAAATAATATCTCCGATAGTTTTCGACTTGCGCGACGACCGGGGAAAGTGGCATCGACATATACACGACATATACACATACACGATTTAAAGCCGGCATCGGACAACGACATAAACAAAACCGACGAAACCGACGAGACCGACAACAACTAAGACGTTTTAAACAAAGCAAGTTTACCAGACAAATTGAAAATATGATGAATCACGCGAAGTCACGAATCGCTCCTGCCCCGAGCGGGATAAAGTTTATATACCATCAGTGGGGTATAAATATGCGAGATTTCCGACCCGGGGAAAAAGTCCGCATCAGCTATGGCAGAGAAGAGACACGTTTCAACCCGCTACGATCCTGAGTTCGAGATCCTGTGGGAACGGCTCGCGACCACCGCCAAAGAGTCCGGGCCTCGCTACCGACCCGCCACCACGACGGTCAAACCCGTCTCCGCCAAACCAACGATACGGAGCGTCACCACCATCCGCCGATCCGAGTGGTTCTGGCTGTGGGTATGAGGGTGCAGCGATCCATCGCGAGCAACGAAAGAAAGCTCAAAGGTCTGCTCCAGACGCCGCCACCGCCACCGCCCAGAGGAGGTAAGAAATATATCATCTCTCCGGCCAGCCGATGTGCGGCAAGATTAGCCGAACTTTTCGGCAGCCTGTCGGACTTGTCCGACGAGGAAGGAGAATTTCCTTCGGCTCGGCCAGCTGTCGAGACCACCGCCCGCTCAGCACCGACCGTATCCACCGCTACGGTCGCAGCGCGGGACTACCGCTCCTCCGCTCGCTCAACGCCGACCGTATCCACCGCCACGGCCGCGGGACCGCCACATCATACCGGCCAGCTATTCTGAACACATCCGGCCGAGATCCGTCCCCGCGGCCACCGAGAACGACGGCGTCCCTTCCGTCCCTGCCGAGGCAGCAACACCACCCACCGACCGACCGACGATGCTCTCATTCGGACCGGCAGGATCGCCGTCGGTCGAGGTGAACATAGTCGGGATATATGTAAAAGTGCCCTATTTCGCGGCTCACATCTCCCTCTTATACAAGGCACGAGTAGGAGCGCGAAAATTTGTACTCCGATTCAACGGCCAAGGTGAGTGCCATTATAAGCGGGAGGTGTGATACCCGAAACAGGGACACTTCACTTAACAAGGGGGGAGATGCATCCGAAAGATGCTCCGTTGCTAGCGCGCGCTAATGCGGCCCGTACCATCCGGAGCCGCCCGAACACTTCCGACCGCGACCGACCGACACACGCGCGCCAGCGAGCTGTCACGCATCGACAACGTGATCAGCTATTTTACTTAACAAACGCTTAACCAACTAAACGGTGACACGTGGCGCAGAGACGGGTATAAATACCCGACGAATTTTGTGAAAAAGACACAGTCCTATCCGCTCCTCCGACCTGTCCGTTACAAACAACCGTTCCGACCAGAACAGCGAGAGAAGATTCTCTCAAAGAATATCGAGCGTTCTCCGTATTCTTGTTCTATTCCCTTTCGAGAAATCGGAGTGTTCTCAGATTTTTCGCTCCACAAGAATACCGAGCATTCTCGATATTCTTGTTCCTCCCTTCTCGGGAAAAATCGGAGTGTTCTCGGATTTTTCTCCTCACGACAATACCGAGCGTTCTCAATATTGTCGCTCCATCTCATCCCAAAAGTCGGAGCGTTCTCGGATTTTCCCGCGACATCCGCCCTACGTGTCACGGCCAGCGTCGACGGTTGCCTAGCAACGCACACGCGCGGACCCGGTTGCTTGGCAACGCGTTACCGATATGACTCCCGGCATCCGTCATATCCGCAATCGAATCGCGTTACGAGCATCGCAAAGCGACCGGCGGAAAAACGACAACGAACGACCGCGCAGCGAGAGACGTCACACAAATTATTGTAAATTAATTAAAGCCCGGCGGCCGCAACGTTTCTCCCGAACCCGGCATCCAACGAGCAACAACCGAGCGCACGTCCCCGCGTCCGTGCCGAGGAAGAAAACCGAGTGCGCACGGACCATTACACTTCTATTATCCACTCGAGTTCACGTGTTTTAACGTTTATATAATTATAGGTATAGGGAATGGATTCATATTTTCATTTTTGCATCCATCTGAATCCACCAGAATCCACATTCCTAAGTAGCAAGATAATATCATTATGACGATGATTTAAGATCATTTTTCATCATTCGATGTCGGTGTACTAAATAATGACGTAAAATAAACATAACAGTTGTCACAAAATATTCTCGTCATAAATATATCGTCATTTTTAAATCATTTTTAATGAATAAATATTGAAATAACATTACTAATTACTATCTTTCTTAATTAACTATAATATATAAATAAGAAAAATGTTTTCCATATTCAATACAATTACATTAGTAAATTCATAAACAAGTAAACAAAATATGTACAACAATTTATAAACAATTTTCATGAGAAAAATAATTCTCATTAAACATAATATATCTCATATTGAAAGACACGGTCGTGACTCGTCGCCGGTGTAAGTGTAAGCGTCAACGCTTTACGAACGCGAGACTGATCGTGTCTCTTTATGCGAGCCTGCGAGTTGCTAAGTATCAAGATTATTGGATCTCAATAACGATTGAACTGATCAAGTTCTGAATAGCCGCAATCGATAACTTGGATTTAAATTATATCATAAAAGTGTTTTTAGTTTTTTTCTACGTGTCCTGTGAGCGGAGATATTACAATACAAAGTCAGATTCTAGAAATTTGCGATTTAAGAAATCGTCGTCGTTCTTATTATTATTGTCATCGTCCGTATAGGCTATGGTTTAATTTTCGTCACTACGCGGCAGCGGCGATGAAGTCCTCAGCGCGAAATATGAATGTTATATAATTTCATAATCATTCCGCAGTCTTTCTGCATATTTTCTCTCTTCCCGCAACTTCTCCGGATATCTCCGCATCCATTCCGCAACTTTTCCGCATACTTCCGCAATCATTTCGCAACTATCTCGTAATTTTTTCAAATATTTCCGCAATCTTTCCGCATATACCTGCAACGATTCCGCAACTTTCTCACAATTTCCGTATATCTCCGCAACGATTCCACAACCATTCCACAACCAATCTGAAACACTTCCGCAACCATTCCGCAACTCTTCCGTAACCATTCCGCATATTTCCGCAAATACTCTGCATTCCGTAACTCTTTCGCAATCTTTCCGTACATCTCCGTAACCATTTCACAAGTCTCTCATAATTTTTCCACAACTCTTCCGCAATCTTCCCGCGTATCTTTGCACCTCTTCCGCAAGTTTTCCGCAATCTTTCCGCAACCATTCCGGAACAACTCCGCAACTCTTTTATAATCTTTTCGCATATCTTTGCACTTTTTTCGCAACACTTTCGCAACATTTTCATAACCATTCTGCAATTCTTTCACAATCTTTTCGCGCAACTTTGTACCTCTTTTGCATTCTTCCGCAACCATTCCGCAATTATTCCACAATCTTTCCACATATCTTTGCACCTCTTCCACAACACTTCCGCAATCTTTCCGCAATCATTCCGAAACTCTACAATCTTTCTGCATATCTTTGCACCTCTTCCGTAACTCTTCCATAATCTTTCTGCATATCTTTGCACTTCTTCCGCAACTCTTTCTTTAAAATTTTTCTGCCGTCATTTAAAAAATTTTTATTTTAAATCGTACAGACTTCATATTTAGTATTTATATGTATTCATTTAAAACTAAGATTTTAGTATAGGTGTGACCTCAAAAATCCAAAAAATATTTTCAAGGTCATTTTTCATTTTCTTATTTTCATGATCTATAGATCTAGAGGATCGTAAATAATGCAATTTTGTATTTTAATTTAAAAATTTTTTTGTCGCCATTTTGAGAATTTTTATTTTTAATCTTACGGACTTTAAATTCAGCATTTATATATGTTCATTTAAAATTAAAATTTTGGCATACGTGTGACCTTAAAATTCCAAAAATATTTTCAAGATCATTTTCCATTTTCTTATTTTTATGGTCCATAGACCTAGAGGATTGTAAATAACGCAACTTTGTATTTTAATTTTAAAATTTTTCTGCCATTTTGAAAATTTTTATTTTTAATCGGACTTCAAATTCAGCATTTCTATATATTCATTTAAAACTGTAATTTTGGCATAGGTGTGACTCTGAAATTCCAAAAATATTTTCAACATCATTTTTCATTTTCTTATTTCCTCGATCTATAGACCTAGAGGATTGTAAATAACGTAACTTTGTACTTTAATTTAAAATTTTTTTCTGCCGTCATTTTGAAAATGTTTATTTTTAATTATACGATTATAATTATTCATATATGTTTATTTAAAACGAACATTTTGGTACAGGTATAACTTTGAAATTCCAAAAATATTTTCAAATCTTATTTTAACAGTCTATAGACATAAAGAATTATAAATAACGCAATTTTGTATATAATTTAAAATTTTTCGTCTGTCATTTTGAAAATTTTTATTTTTATTCATAATCTATGGATCTACAAAAGTGACGTTAAAGTTTATTTAATATAAAGATATAAAAAATTTTGTTAGTCAAATAGAAAATTATTTGTCATCACATAAAAATTAAAATATTTTACAAATATGAACAAGATTTTGTCCAAAACCAAAACTAACATACAATTCGGAGCTATATGAGCTGTAATTCGCCGATTTTACTGAAACTCAGTACATACATTTATAGAGCAATTAAATTATTTAATATTTATTATTAATACACTTAATGTAAAAAATTACTATTTACTTTTGACTTATAATAGAAAATTTATTTTAATAACTACTGCAAGAGATGCACAACAATGGGTCTATTTTTGTGAAGGTATTGCCATAATTGACTTTTTATTTTTGCGATATTTTTAGGATATAATTACCGTCAATAAAATAAAAAATATGCATAGGCTTTCTTGTGCAAAATGTATCTTTTCCCGACTTTATTTTATGGACTAACGAAGCTACATTTACACCAAATGTGTTTTTAATGCACGTAATTTTTGTATTGGGATGAGGAAAATCCTCATATCGTTTGTGCAGGCGCATTCCAATATAAATGGTCTATCAATGTGTGGGCAGGAATGATCGCGAACCAAGTGCTGGGTGTTGATTGTAAAATTTTTTTATGTAATTTTTTTTCACAATACTAAATGTAAATATTTGCGTCAACGATTTTCAGATCGGTCCATATTGTTGTACCTCGGATGGGCTACAACGATAATATTAGAGATAGTCGGGTTCGTTAAGCCTAAGGAGTTGGAACTCCGAGCAGGATCAAAAGAATAGAAGGAAATCTTCTTGAATTCACTAACACACCTTCTTTATTTTAATTGGTTATTAATAAATGCACAAATTCTTGAATTTAGTATTGCTTATTTTATTTCTTTCACACACGGTTAAACGTCGGCGGGCAGCTCGTATCGCGTTACTCTGGCGGCTGTCGACCGAATATGTCACCTGAGACGCTGATAGTACGGCTCGCGTGAACTTCGCCGTTCTTTTGTAATATCTTGCGCGATAATTATAATAACGATTCCGAACGACACGTTATTCTTTACTTTTGACTCTTGACTCTCTCGATTCCGCCTTGTGTAACCAGTTATATAGTCTAATTGATGTCCGATCAGCATTCTGATCGATTGCGTCGATCGGTTGCGTGATTGATTAATCAATATCATTGATTAATCAATATTACGGTTTGATCATCAAATTTAGGAATTTGCTGATAGGCTTTTTCGCAATGTTCTCGCGTGATGCATTTCTGCGGTCTTTCGAAAGACTGGTCGCAATTTCGGCGGTCACACATTTGTGTCATCTTTCGAAAGACTTTTGGAGATTCATGCGACCTAATTTTGTTGCCATGCGGACTACTTTTATTATTGGTTATTATTTTATTATTGGTTGTAGATCTGGCTACAACAATATTTTCTCCCGCTGCATTTAAATGGTAAAAATTATGATTTTTTAGAAAATCGACTACCTGTGCTCGAAAATATACCCTTTCATACGCGAGCGTAGCTGATTTTTCAGCATGATGGAACTTCTGCACATTTTCGAAAAAATGTTTGCGATTTGTTAAATGCGCATTATCAGGATAGGTGAATAAGTCGAGATGGTCCTATCACTTGGCCGCCACGGTCACCAGATTTAAATATTTTAAATTTCTTTTTATGGGACTACATAAAAAATAAAGTGGAGCATAGCCGTAACAATATGGAAGTTGAAGTACGACAAATAATTATCGCAGCTTTTGCTGCCATTAAAAATGGCGTACCATGCAACATACAATATCGTTCGAAGGGCCGAACTTTGTATACAAGAAGAAAGAGGACACATCGAACAGTTTTTGCATTAAAAAATGAGAGTGGATTAGATTTATTGGGGATATCACTATAAAAAAATGCACCATGCTATTTACATCACCGCAAGGTGATGTGGAAATGATAGCCTGTCATTTTCTTGCTACGGAAAAAAATCACTTTTTGATGCGCTATACTGCATCACCGCTTGTTATTCATAAATTTACGCATGCACATATACATACGTACATAGATAAAAGCGTAGCGATGGCCGCTTGTAATCAACAATTCCACACGTGCCTAGCGACGGTGAACGCGCGCCTTACTGGGTGTTCCTATCTCACCGCGCGCTTGTAATTTGACTATATTCATAAATTAATAACTCGTTAACTATTGCGAAATAGTACAAGAATAGTACTTTTTGATTCAGTTTAGTCTGCTCTACTTGCATATGGCCACTTGGCCATTTTTTGGGAGACACCCTGTATATCGTGCAGTACTGTTTATGTATCATGCAACTGTTTTGAAAATTAAATATTTGACAACTTAGAAAAGGTGTAAAAAGTAATAATTTATTATCGTTATATAACACATCAGAAAGATTTTTATAATACATTAAAAGTACTCGTATATAATATTTCCATCAGATTTTATTGATAACTAGAAGTTAGTTGTTAATTATTCATCAATCAAATTATCATATTATCAAATTTTTTATACAGTTTATAGATATACATTTTACTAAATTTTATTGACAATTACAAATTTACGTTAATTTTTGATGAATAAAATTTTTTCATTTTTGTAAAGTCTTTTCTTTAATTTATATTAAAAAATATAGTTGTTTGATTTACATTTCTTAATGTATTGTAAAAAGAAAAGACATTGCCAACGTGTGCGTTGTCGTGCACTTTATTTTGAGATAGATTATTAACGATATTCTTGTTACAAAATCTGGGCATAAAGGCGCTGCATTCGATCCATATTAGGGGTATACAATAATAACAAATATAAATTAAATTACGTACACATTTAACAAACATTTAAACAATTTAAAATTAGAAGTTAGCGCCACATTATATCTTTTGTACCAATTAAAAATTGATTCTCTGATACAAAAATTTGTGTTTAAAGTTGATTTTTAGTACGTGAAAATTTCTTTATAAAATATTTTTTTATAAAAATTAAAAACAAATTGATGTCATTTTTACTTTTTTCTAGAAGATAATTTTGGTCGGTTAATACATTAATTTGTAATGATTCATCTACTCCGATTTTTTCGAAAACACAATTCTTTGCTGACGAATCAATTTAATGAATACTATTTTGACATTATTAATAAATTTCGAGAATCGCGAAAATAAGAAATTGCAACATAAATATATGATATGATCTTGATATGATCTTAAAATAAATATAAAATAATATAAAATAATACCTTGATGCGTTTTCAGGAATATATCCAATAAGAATAATAGTAGATGTCACTTTTAATGGTTGCAACGGAATCGGTTTGCAAATATTCTGAAACAAATACAATAAAATATAAGAATGTTTTATATTCGATAATAATTAGTTAAATCGTACATAACTACTTGTCAACATTTGTATATATTTGTAAATTATTGGCAGTAAAAGATAAGAATATTCAAAATTGTTGACCAATTGACATTGAATTCAAGGATGATAACTTTCGAAATTTTTGGCTAATTAATGAATTGACAAATAAAATTAACAAATTTCTTGTTAATCATTGTATCTATTACATCCGTAGGAGAATAAATTTTGTCCATACAAATATATCAATATCAACTCCTGTGTGGAATTGATTGTTCACGGGAATGACTCTCTATTGAGGATCCGATGGGTGATAGAATCACGAAATTTATAGACAGATCACACTTTAATGAGTCAAAGGTTTGAGATGTACAAAATATAGAGTTCGATGTTTGCGTACACCTAAGAGAAGGTAGAATAGTCCACCAGTCAGCCAGTCAGCTTGCACTCATTTATGCGGTTCGTACGAATTAAGCGATCACGTAATGAGAGGATGTGTTGAGAGAATGTTCGCAAGCTCTTACACATTGATTGAACTTTACGAATGATTACATATCGCTTCGTCAATCTGAGATACGCGCACTTGTAACCGAGAATTCGCTCTTTTAAGAACGTTCGCAAATATTCTTGTCGAGTTCGAAAACACTTGAATCACTATGTGGCAATAGAGAACGTCACATGTTACTTTAAATCGAGTAGGATTCAGGGCTTGAACGCGGGCATGTACCCGAAATTCACCACGATTCGGAATGCTTCGCCGTAAAGTCTCTCGCAACAACGATTAAAATGAAATATTATCACGGGACGAGTGAGATTGACAAGCATAAATTATGACACGAGCCTTACTACAGAGTCCGACAAGAATGATAGATCTAACGGCAAGAACAATAGATATGACGACAAAAGCACGATTTACTTTCTATGAACAAAGATCATGATCGACTGACTGAAAATTTTGGTAACGAGAGCTTTGCGAGAAGCTTGCAGAATCATCCAATCAATTTTATCCTATCAGCGAGTAACATGATGAATCATGCGATTTTCGACCAATCGATAGCTTACATTTACGTTCTGTCGATTGCGAAACAACGCCGCCTTTAGGGGCGTTGACTGATAAGCATAATTACTTCTGTGTGATAGATACTGAAAAATAACACAAGAATGTGCGCTGTCCTATGCTCAGATGTATCCGAGAAAGAAGTTCTAAGTGATATTTTTATCTTTTTTAAATTGTATTACACATACGTAGTAAACGGTGGAAATGATATTGGTACAGTCTCGTAAAAAGTTACTCTAGGTCATAAATTTCAAAGAAAGAATTATTGCTGAAGTTATCAAACAATATACGTAGAAAAGATATATTTTTTCAACCTTCACATCCAGAAAAGATTCATATACTTTTTCAACCTTCACATCCAATTGTAGATACATTAAATGAATACAATGAATTACATGAAATAAAAATTATAAGATGTTAAATAGGCTCTTATGCAAAAATAAAATTAAATACATGTAATGATATGCCTTCCATGTACCGTTCTAGCATAAATACGACCGGGCTCCGCGCCCACTACCGAACACACCAACTGTCACGCGCGTCCGTAATACCGAACACATCGACCGTTGCGCACGCAACAACTCGTCACGTGCGTGACAGAATACCGCCGACGACCCGCGTTACTTTGCAAACTGCAAAATAACAAAACTCGGCGGATATATAAACCTGGTTGATTCCCAGTAAAAGAATCAGACCGATTCGATCTTCCGAACCGTCTCCATCTTCGACTAATATTTAAAAACTGCGATCAGGAGGTCAATCATGTAACTTTACGTGAAATTTTTCACTTTCCACTTTTTACTTTTCATTTTTCACACCTTGACATTTCACATGAAACTTTTCACGTACAGCGATTATGTAGCTTGGATGCGTGGAAAGTGAAATCATGAAACATAGTTTCATAGGTTTTGTAGCTAATGAAAATTATTTTATTGATACAGTATTATATACATCTTTTAATAACCAATTGTATATGTACTACATACACTTAATCCTAACGCAGCCCTAATCTTCTCTAATTCCGAAGCATATTTATTAATTCCCTAGATTTCCGTCACAAGGTACATGGCGAAAAAGTTCACGTAAAAAATTTCACATTTTCACGTTTGAGAGAGTTACATGATCCCGCAAAATCGTACATGATCGTAAGTTCACGTGAAACTTTTCACTTTTCACGTTTCCGCCCTAGGGGAAAAGTTACATGATCGATCCCCAGGCATTCCTGATCTCCGCCGAACATACTCGACACTGATATTATCCTGTGCAAAAGTGAGAAATCGGGACAGAGCATTCTCAATCCGTCAAGCATACTTGGCTCTCGCTTCTCCGAGACAAAGCATTCTTAGTCTCAACGCTTCCTTTTAACGATATGAGCAAACCGGGACGGAGCATTCTCAGTCCCCGACAAGCATACTTGTCACTCGTTTCTCCTATCTTTCAACTCCGAGACGGAGCATTCTCGATCTCACCACTCCTTCACACAAGCACACGAGCACAGGACGGAGCATTCTCGGTTCCCGACAAGCATACTTGTCTTTTGAGTAAAATTCACAAGCAAGAGCAAGCATTCTCATTCCTGACATTTGAAAGTGCATCTATCACGCGGCAACAGCAAACAACGCGTCGTACACTACTAGCGCCATCGACGAACCATCGTTCAATCAATCATACGTCTACGTGACTAGTAGGTTCTGCCGCGAACCAATCACTCGCTCCGACGCACGCACCTTGTACTCCCGCGTACTTCACGCGCACCGTAAGACTCACAACGAACAAGTTGTAACACATACCAACAGCAAGCTGAGCGAATCTATACCGCTGTGTATCCATATTAGCAAATTAAATAAATATATATATATTTATCCAATATCTGAATCAGTTAATTTTTATTACTTTCCAAACCCGGTAACCGACACGTCTACGCACCCGAACTCGCACGACACCGCCTGGCGAGGACGAACCGCATTTGCAAAATCAAAACTTTTAAAATATTTTAGTACAAAAGCAACAATACATTAAAAATTGCATAAAACGATTTTGTTTTCATATATAAAATTCATATATAAAAAAGTCTCTAACTACCTAAAAAAATCTGTAATCTTATTATTGTTGGTTTGGATTCCTTTTAATCCTTTTAACTTTTGGCATTGTTATTTCATTAATAAACTATTTTTTTTGTTAATCTATACAAATTATGTGCTAAACGCATGAACTTGTACCTTTTATCTTTTCTTTCTAATTTTTTTTGAAAAAGCTTACACAATTAATGAATCTTATAAAATAATTTATTACTCAATTACGATTTTTTAGGTCCAAGAGCTTTTTTGAGCAAATATAGTAACATCTATCAATATTCAGTTAACAATAGTCAGTTAACACTCTGTCATTTGAGAAACTATTTTGTCATAGTGTTAAAAAATAAAAAAATAATTCGTAAGATGAAATGCAATTGATATCCAAATAATTTTAAAAATTTGAATATTAATATTTCATGAGTTTATAATATAAACATAATCTTTTTTTTGCAAATAAAAATGTGTCATAAGTTAAGAGGATCTTAAAGTGACGAGAATTAACGACACATTATAGCCGGCATTAATCTTTGAATTGGCTTTACAGATTGCAAAATCCTTTTATGCAATTAAAATACGTACAAAAAGAAAGTGCGGGATGGTCGATTTAACGTGCAAATCAGAGAAAAATTAAAAAATTCACTTAATTTTGACTCGTACAGCTGCCACTTCAGATCTTTGTTTCCTTGATATAAAAATTCTACAGCTCATATATACAAAATAAGTGTGTCCCGCACTAAATGAATAAACAATATTATACCTTTGGATTTATGATTAAAAGAAATTAGAAGATTTAGAAAAAAAATGTTATACCTGAACAGATTGTATATGATTTTACACATTTATATATGCTTGACTTTTATACGCAGGTATAAAATGATGAGTAGAGCAGTAATTGTAGTTGACAAATTTTACGATAGATGGCGCTGCAAAGAAAAGACAAGGACAAACAATCTACAGGATCGATAAAACGTTTAATAAAACTAGTTCGCTCGCTAAAATAAAATAAATTTAATTTTTTATCAAATTTCTCGTTAAATTGACCATGCCGCATCTTTTTTTTCTGCATATTTTAAGTGCATAAAAGGATTTTGCAATCTATAAAGCTAAGATTAATGTCGGCTGTAATGTGTCAATAATCCCGGCAGTATCTTCAATAAAAACAGTCAACATATAATTTTGTGTTTTTACTTTATATATATTATATACTTTATCAAATATATATATATATATATATATATACGTAGTGTATTTCAAATGCGGGAATTTTGAGACACCCTGTACACACACACACACACACACACACACGCGCGCGCGCGCGCGCGCATATATATAATATGTACGTGTGTGTGTGTGTGTGTGTGTGTGTGTGTGTGTGTGTGTGTGTTTGGTGTGTTGAAAATTGAAAGTTAATAAATGTGCGTATACAGATATTTGTGAAAAAACCTATATTTTATTGCACTATTATATACACAATTTATTACATAATTCATTCTCTTGTTTACTATCGCACATCTAAATTTATTTATCAAAATCAGTTGCTACAATACAGGAACGATGCGAGGCACGACGTCCACGCCCGCCCGCACGCACGCACGCACGCACGCATATTCTCAACCAAAATTACGTATATAAATCTAATGTGTAACGTATGTATATGCATACTGAAAGAATCGCAAAATACTACTAAAATTATATATATGTTTGTAGATATCGTAGACACCTATTCAATACCAATAGTACAAATAATTCTGTGTCTTTCTATATACATAGTAAAAAGTCGCTTACGTATATACATGTTAAATATGTACATATTCTTTTTGAGAAGAATACATGTAGTGTCCATCACTGATCTATGCGGATATTGGATATAGTGAACGTAGTGAAGAATGACTACTGTATTGACAATATATGTGTTACGTCCGTGTTCTAGACGAAAGATAATATCTCTCGTCAGGAGGAGGAGAACTCGGGTGGAACGCACGGAACCTCTCCTGTTCTCGCGGAACGACGTCGTGATGCCGATCCGCGAGTCGAACGTGTGTTAAGGGGGCAGGGATCGGATCAGCGTCGGCGACGTTATTACCCTTGCCTGCGCCCGCGCTATCGGTGGTCCATTTTAGGTCAGAGAACCGAATCTTTTTGACCAGGGATGGACCTAATGCGATCCTCAAGGAGCCGGGAACGGCACGGGGTCAAGTTTTAGGGGAGAAAAAAAAATTTAAGACGGAATTCTGATTAACTAATTTAATAATAATAAATAAAAATGAATTACAATGTTCTGTGTGTGTACATCAAAAAGGGTTGAGGTATTCGTTACAAAAGAAAAATTTTATACATAAAAATTTGAAATATAGAAAATGGCCGCGGATAAGGAAAATCCGGATTTATATACCCAATTGTTCTAATTGGGGCAAAAAGTTGATGATCGCGAGCATGTCTATGGGATCGGGTTGCAGGTGTGGCGGGGGATTAGGGTGCGCGGTACGGAAAACCTTGATTGGGACGAGGTAGGGAAAAGATCACGGGAAATATACATAGGGACGGTATCAGTGATTTTGTGTTTGGAGATCTGGTCCCAAAATTGCTTGTCGGGTTTAAACTTTCTTTGGATAAAGAAGGTGCCAGGAGGTGGATGGGTGGGAGAGCGAGGAAATTGGCGGACGAGGTTAAGAACTTCTCCATGTCGAAGTTTTCTGGAGTACACTGGTTTTCGAATTCGGCCGCGGAGCGGAGGGCGGAGGCGTATTGATGCAGCGAGATGTTGGCTAGCCCCGGCTCTACTTCTATTAATTGCTCCGCGAGTTCTTCGGCGTGGCAGGTTTCGCGACGAATCCGCTTATTCGATTTCTCCCGACGGTGTCGCAATGCCCGTTTCGTTCGTCCATTCCGGATGGCATTTGTTTGGTTCACTACATAAAAGAGAGTCAGATGAAAGAGAAATTCAGGAATCGAGATAAGGCAGCTTCCCCGAATCAATCGGCGGCTTGCCAGGTTGGAATGTTGTGGAATCGGGGGAGGCAGCTTCACCGAGTTAATCGACGGCTTGCCAGGTTAGAAGGTTGTGGAATAGAATGTTGTAGAATCGGGGGAGGCAGCTTCACCGAGTTAATCGGCGGCTTGCCAAGTCGGAGTGTGAAGAAATCGGGGAAGACAGCTTCACCGAGTTAATCGGCGGCTTGCCAATTTGGAATGTTGGAGTGTTTTTAATGAGATAAATAAGTAGAGGTCGCGAACCAAACTGCCAGTTACCGCGGGGAAAAAATGATAAAGTTGGACTTACTTTTGTTGTAGCGGCCGCTGGTGATGGTCAAGAAATGCAATGGCCAGGCTGGATCGTTGAATCACACGAAAATATAAGAATCGCGCACAGATTCTAACTGACTATTTCGGATGGTGCCGACCGTGAATGTAGCGATGAGAAGCAAGAAGAAGAGAGCGATCCGCTCCAAGTCGCGGTTTTTAAAGGGTTCCGGAGGGGTGGGAATATCTGAGGGCATGATGGATTTCCGTGTTGGCTTGTCGAATGATAATTTAGGAAAATTGTGAATATAGAGGAAGGAGGGGAGCGGTGTTCTGTGAATTGTTGTTTTTATATTTCCAGATTTCCCAGCGAATGATAGAATTAGTTAATAAAAATTTTCCCGCTAGTTCACACCCTCAATCGTTTATTGGTGTGCCCGCCAACGGCCACTAATCGTTTCTTCTTGACTGGCGTTTTTTTTTGTGTTTCCCCACCAATTTGGGGAGTGTCACCCCCGAACGATCCAACGCGTTTCATATCCGTTAGGAATTTGCTTTTGTTAATATTAATTTTTATTGGTAAGTCATAAACTTGTCGGCGCCGACAAGGGTGTTTACCAAGAATTTTTTTTGATAGTGAGACATATCTGGAGAGAAAGTTTGTTTATTTAGGGTTTTTTTAGATCGTTCGAAGTGCTCCGTTTATGGGTTAGCAGCCGTTAATTTTTTTCTTCTCGAAAGAGAAGAATTCGTGAAGTCGTCCGGACGTAACACATGTTTACAATATATTCATGTGTTTTCACTTATTTAGTAAAATAATAATGTAAAAATTAACATAATAGTGAACGGAATTAGTCATTTCGATAATATAGACTTTTCAAATTGTCGAGAATATCGATTTTTTAATTGTCGAGTCGTTAATAGTTACTGACATTTCTTTAATTCCGTTTAGATTGCATTAGCGGAAGAGTTTGTCCTTCGTTTTATCCCCTTATGTCACAAGTTAATAAGCATATACAGTAATAAGCATAAGTATATAATGTATTTATTTTATAATAATACAAATTATTTTATAACAAAGAAAATGTAATAATAATAATAGACATTATTGAATATATATCATTATATATAATTCTTTTTTTTTCATTATTTTGAAACTATTGGAATAATAAATCTTTGGTAAGTATATGTCAATTCATATATAAAGATTTATATATATATATATATATATATATTATGGCGGCGCGCAGCCCATCGCGCGCACCCCCCACGTAGCGCGTGGGCCTAGCTTCGCGGATAGTAGCCGCGCTCGCCGCTAGGCGCCGCCTGATCCTATCGCTGAGCTTTCGCGCATTCAGAATATGATCACGCGGAATATTTAAGGAGGCACGCGATCATCCACCGACACTCCCGTCCACCGTTGAGATAGTGCGTGTAAACGTATATCTAGACGTCCAGGACAACCGCAAGGTTCACTTTTTCCGACCACAAGGTCCGCTCCTTTTTGATCGCAAGATTCGTGCTTTAACTCGTCAAGGTCCAGCTCTCGAGAAGTCTCTTCCTATATACGGAAGAAACGATCAAAAGGTCATATCCAGACGCATCCCAGCGACTGGGACCCTATGGTCCGTCGGCCCAGTTGGCCGATATGACCAGGCAAACGAAGGCGAACGACGTCGCCATCTGCCTCATCGACATTGTCTTCGTCATCATCTTCGATCGATGTCTCATTGACGTCGAGCTCCAATACCTCTTCGGCCTTCTCATCATCTTCTTCATCGGCCGCTTCTAAAAAAAGAAGAACCTCCTCCACGAAAAATTCACAACCGAACGGACAATCACCACAACAGTGTCTTGACCGTCCGCCTATACCGGGGAAGTACCTTGATATCCGCTTCCCATTACAGGAACTCCAGGAAAAGACGACTCCTCAGGTACCGGCTGTGGAAGCTGATCCCGATTTCCGGGATTCTACCAACGACGACGCCGCTACGAAACTGTCGGCCCCGATTGGTTGATTAAAGCACGCAGACCGACAACCCTTCAGGCGTGCGCAGGCATAAAGGAAGAGGTCAAAGAGCCAAACAACGCAGAAAGGAGTGTCGAGCATTCCTCTTCTCACGTTAGCACGGACTAACATCCTCTCGCGCCCACCAGCCCTGGTGAGCCACAAATTCTCCCGCAAGGGAACAATCTCTCAGGTCTGCAAGATCCTCTCGGCTGCGAAGCCTACGGTCACAAGACTCTCTCGTTGCAAAGCTCTCGGTCGCGAGATCGTGCTCGACGGTGATTCCTCATCTGCAAGACACGAGCACACATTCACGCAAACGCGGATACTCACTCGCGACTCACACAGATCTCAGATAATATATCTTTATAATCACCCCTGTAAATATATTTGTAAATATAATGAATTAAGCGCTGAACCGCACCTTTCTTATTTTAATTTCCTATCCTCTAATGATAAAATTTGGTGACAGTAATAAATACTTTCTTCCATTTAGACCAAAATATATATAAATTTATATATATTTTTATAAATTTATATATATATATATATTATATATACATAAATCATATATATTATATATATATAAATCATATAAATCATATATATATATATATATATATAAATCATTCATTGTAATATATATTAAATTAATCAGGAGACACGGTAGTGTCTCGGGTGTCAAGTCAACTAAGAACCCTACCGTGCGACTTTATGCGAGTCGACGAAATGCAAGTATTTCCAAGCACGAAATCCAAGACGTGTTTAATTCTTATGAAATGATTAGATACAAATTTTTATGCACATGTACTAATAAAATTGGCAATTCTCGTATGATATTTTAGGATTAATATGTAAACAGATAAAAATCTAATCAGATTTTATATTATATATCATGCTTAATTTGAAATAATAGTGCTTTCGAGTTATTTAATACAGACAATTATGATATATTTATTTAAATAACATATCCAAAAGATACATTTAATAATTATTTTAATAAATTAGAATTATCTTATCAATGATAATTCCTTTAAGTATTATAACGCTTTTTTCTCTTGCAGGTTTACAAAATTTATGAATGAAAAGATACATAAATGATATTCCTCTAAGAAACTAATATATCAAATTTGATGATGTAATGACTTTGTCAGTCAGTAATTAGGAAACACGATAATGTCTCATAATAAAAAAACACGAACATATACGTACGTAAAAATACAGTACAATGAAAAATATATGCATTTAAACAGTACTCATATTGCTTCTTAGAATTTACCTACAAGATAACCTAACAAACAATGTTACATGTAACGTATATTAGTTGTAATTTTTTATTCAACAATGTTATATAACGCATGTGTTATGTAACAGTTACATTATTGAGGAAATTACAACTAGGAAATTACAACTAACATATACGTTTCATGTGTTGTAGCCCGAATAGCTACCACGATAAGTCTTGCATTTCGGCATAGCAATAAGTCCGTGCTACGCCGGTAATGTAAATTTGCGAATTCCTGAACAGCGTGCGAACGAAGGTCGCTCACTGCATTTTACCATATATAATCCGAATGAGGGTTTTAGCGCGAAGCTATTCGAAACCGCGAACACTATAAAAACGGCTAAGTAGTCCCCGACCGCGGAAATTCATTTTTAAATTTTTAACATATCGTCTCGATCCACGATTGAAATGATAATTTAACGCGAGTGCGGAAACATAATATATTATTTACGGAAAGTTATAATTATTTTAAGAGAAATAATTTAATAACGGAAAAATAAAAGGAATTTACAAGAATAGTGAGTGTTACTGCAAGTTTTTCGCATACTTCTACCAGCGCTCGTGAGTTCTAACCCTTCAGGCGGACCGAATCCCAAATTTTTCCTTGCTGCACCGAGAGGTACAACAAATTGATGGCAGCGGTGGGATTCACGAAGCGAAGATTTTGAAATCCATGTTCGTAAGGCTCTCTGAGGGGAGTGTCGAAGAAGAACGCGCTTGCCGCAAGAAAAGACGCAATAAAGACCCAAAAAACCGCGCAGTGATAACGGGCAGGAGAAAAATTTTCATTGATTGTCTTCATTGAAAGAAGACAAATAAATTACTGGCAGATATCATGCTGCATCCAGGGTTGATAACTAGCGAGAGTACCGTGAGAAGACGAGAGAGACTCTACTGGCAAACGGTCAATGTCCGGAGCTACCGACGCACGCCGAGGGAACCAGAGATGTCACCGAATCGCCCTACGATTACGTGTCAAACTATGAGGAAAACAGCACGACATTAGTAGCAATTGCCACACGCAATACGAAGGTAATCTGAAAAGTTTTAAACCTAATATAGAAACAAGTATTTCTTCGGTCAAATATAGTTTTATTTTTCAACATAATCTCCTTTTAAGTCGATACACTTTTCCCATCGATACTCTAATCTCTTTAACCCCTCCAAATAGTAGTTGACGTCTTGCTCCGCAAAATAGGCGTTTACGTATGCGATGACCTTCTTGTTCGATGAAAATTTCTGCCCTCCAAGCGAAATTTTAAGCTTAGGAAACAGGAAAAAGTCGTTGGGGGCCAAATCTGGTGAATACGGGTGATCAACCAATTCGAAGTGCAGTTCGTGAATTTTGGCCATGGCGACCGTCGAAGTGTGACCAGGTGCGTTGTCTTGATGGAACAGCACGTTCTTCTTCTTCAAATGTGACCGTTTTTTTGCAATTTCTGCCTTATCAAATAATGATGCGTAATACGTTCCCGTTATTGTTTTACTTTTTTCAAGATTTTTCGATACACACAATTCCGTGACTATCCCAAAAAACAGTCGCCATTACCTTCCCTGATGGAACCGTCTTCATCTTTTTCGGAGCAGGTTCACCCTTTGCAGTCCACTGTTTTGACTGTTCTTTTGTCTCTGGAGTGTAGTGGTGGATCCAAGTTTCATCTACAGTTATGAATCGACGCAAAAAATCTTACTCGTTTCGCTTGAACCGCTCCAACAGGGCCTTGGAAATGTTCATTCGAATTTTTGGTCCAAAGTGAGCAAGCGCGGCACCCAACGCGCGGATAGCTTACACATATCCAATTCTTCAATCAATATATGACAAACGCGTTCTTTCGATATGCTCATAGCCTCTGCTATTTCTCTAACCTTGATTCGACGGTCGTCCAGTACACATTTGATAACATTTCCGATCATTTATCAGCGCAGTTTTTGGCCGTCCCGAACGCTCGTCATCAGCCAAGCTGATACGACCACGTTTAAATTCAGCTGCCCATCTTTTTACAGTGGCAAATAGGGCAGAGTCCCCGTAAACAGCATCCAACTCGATTTTAATTTGCGCAGGCGCCTTTCAAATGTAAGAATTTAATCACGGCACGATATTCAATTTTTTCCATTTTTACAAAAACACTGACATCGACTGACACAAACGACTGTCAAACAACAACTGAGCGTCCAAAATGGTTGAAATTTTCACAAAAGTCTTTCAAAGCATATACTATTGTAGTAGAATGATTTTGACGAGTAACATCATCTTCATGTTAAGGCTCAAAACTTTTCAGACTACCCTTGTAAGACTTCAAGGGCCTTTCAGCCAAGCGAGCCAAGAAAAATATGCGAATTGTCTTAGTAAGTCTTTTATAACTTTCTGCAGCGTGAATGTCCAAAGAAAAGGATATTCACGACACACTGACCCCGAATAAATCATGGCTACTTAACGAAAAATAAGAGCGCGCACGAATCTTTTAGAAGAGCATGTTGATTTCAATCACATACATTTAGATGAACGGAATAGAGCATATCGCAATTATACAAGTAACGCTATGGATGTTACCTACGAACGCACATAAGATGATATCTGAAACCGACTCGGAACATTTGAAAATTTGAGATTAAAGGAGGCGCGAGATATGATATAAAAATTCGACGGTACCTCACGAAGCCGCATCTGAAAATTTTTAAATGCAAGTGACTATGCTATAAAAAAATATTGATCCGGCAGAAAAACATTATTAGAAGCTATAGCATGCACTAAGCTTAAAGGAAAGGCAATGTTAGACTTTTACACTCGTGATATTCAGAGCTACAAATTAAAAGTTGAATTTGAGAGCGAATATCTTAGCAAACGCAGTACTACGCATTTGCAGATAGAGTTTATCTCTCTTAAACAAAAAAGCGGAGAAAGCGCTTAAAATTTTGGTTGAATTTTGGTTGAAGAGTAGACGTGCTGGCCATGGAATTGTATGAATCTATGATTAAAGGAGGGCAATATAATTCTGAGCAGAAACGTACTATATTAGAAACAATTAAACTGCCGGCTTTGCACAATTTTCAAATCGAATTGTCAAATGACAAAATAAAGTTAATTGTACATAAAAATACCGCACTTTGCAAAATAAAGTTAATTGTACACAAAAATACCGCACTCTGCAAGAAGCTATAGCAGGCGAGCGTGGAGGAAAAGGTGAGAGAGCAACCGAGTAAATTTTCAATATAGAAATAAAACTGACGCTACGGGACAGATAAAAACCTCCATTCCTTAATGTCAAAAATACGAGAAAACGGGTCATTATATGCGAGATTGTCGTAATAAATTCACATTACCAAAGATCGGAAAACATTCCGCGTGAACACTGTGAATAAATACTGCAAGCATTGCACAAAGATTAGGCACGTGCGCGATGAATGCTGGTCATTACACAGCTCGTGAAAGATAATACTACATCAAAACGCGATCGTGAACAAAACTACTTATGAAAATCATAACACGAAAGACAATCACAAGATAAAAAAGAATCACAAATTAGCGATAACAAGGATAACGCTAGAATTGTCCGCACCGCCGCTGAGTATCGAATTTCTCATATTAAGAAAATGTCATGCGTAGAAACTGGGCTAGATCTAATTACTCTACTCGCTGAAAAAGGCGAAAGCGGAAAAATAAATTTTTTATTTGACACAAGTGCGACTCACTTTTCTTTATCTCACTTTTAAAACTAAAAGCGTTAAAACGCGAAACCAAAATTTATAAAAAAAAAATTAAATTAACCGGGATAACGAGATACGGAATTTTCACTATCGGAAAAACTTATCTAACGATCAAAAACGGATAAAATTTTATACCTGATATATATAGTAAAAGATGATGTATCTATGAAGTATGATGAAATCTTAGGAGTGGATTTCATACAAGAAAATAAAATTAATTGTGATTACGGGAATAAACTCGTGAAAAAATCAAAGAAATAAATTTCAAACTTTATTCCTGTAAGAAGATTACTTTGAAACTGCGCAGCGAAATTATTATACAGGTCACAACAGATCGAAATATGATCGGTATTACGCAATCGGAAGAAACGTCACCGGGTATTTTCGTCGGAAACTGTTTAATAGAGCCTCGCGAATACCTCTGTCCCATAAATATTCTAAACACTGCGGAGCAGTAGAAATTCAAGTGCCGCACGTGATTATCAATGAATTAATAAACCCCCCAAACGCTGACGATAAATACGATCAAGGTTAACGATCGAAGCGAACTTCCCCGTGAGGAAAAGATAAAAAAACTTTTAAGAATTAATTATTTAAATTTGGAAGAAAAAAAAGCATTGTTGCGCATATGTAAAGAATTTAGTAACGTGTTCTATTTAGACGGAGAACCATTGTTTGTTTATACTCGTAACTTAGCTTTATTGACATTTGAAATACACTTTTTATTTGCTAACCACGCTTTTTACATGCTAACGACTAGACTAGACTGTGCTACCCGCTCGCGTATCGCTTTTTCACTGTTAAGCGTGCATACGCTTCATGGGAGAGACAAACGCTTACCAACTAAAAAACACTTGTGCGCGCATTACGTTATATCAACAAACCAAAAATAAAAGTAAATCGAATCGCATCGAAATGAATGAAAAAATCACTGACATGCATGAACATAATATCACGAGATAATAACGCGAATCGGCTCCGTAAGCGTATGGTCGTACCGTCTTCCAGAAAAATATAAGCATGAAGTTGATAAACAAATCAATACTAGAGTATGGAATTATACAACCTAGTATTAGTCATTGGAATGCACCCCTTCTAATAGTATCAAAGAAGGCCGACACATCCGGAAAATCGAAATTAAGAATTGTAGTAAATTTCCGAAAATTAAATAATCTCACGATTGGAGATTGGTTTTCTTTCCTTAATATAACCGATATATTAGTTTAATTAGGGAACGCAAAATATTTTACAACGTTAAATCTTGCTTCCGGTTACCATCAGATACCGATAGCCAAACGCGACAAACATAAGACAGCTTTTTTTACGCCCTATGGGGGGCATAAAAAACGACGAATCACTACGAATTTAATCGCATGCCGTTCGGGTTAAAAAATGCATCTGCTACATTTCAATGATTGATGAATACAATCTTAACGGGAGTACAAGGATTTAAACATCTAGTATACTTAGACATCCGTAATTTACGGTCCAAGCTTAAAAGAATACAATCAAAGACTCGTAGAAATACTCAAGAGTTTACGGCAAAACAATTTAAAATTACGACTGGATAAATGCAAATTTTTGAGAAAAGAAGAATTCATTTTCGATTATAATATACTAATCTACTTAGGGCATATTATAATCGAAAATAGAATATTGTCCAATCCGACTAAATTAGTCGTGAAAAAATTAAGTCGTGAATAAATTTCCAGTACCAAAAAAGATAAAAGGTATATAGTCATTTATCGAACTAATATTATCGAAAATTTATTAAGGCTTTTCTAAAATAGCTAAACCTTTAACGAAGTTAAAATGCGAGAAAGATACAAAGTTTGTCTGAACATTAGGACAGCAACACGCGTTTGAAACATTAAAAAATAAATTAACGTCCACACACTTGTGCTAAATTATCCACATTTTTCGCGAGAGTTCATTGTCACGACGGACGCATCTGATTACGCGGTAGGAGTCGTGTTATTCCAAGGTAAAACAAGACCGTCCGATCGCATTATTAGCCGAGTGCTATCGCAAGCAGAATAAAATTACAATACCACTGAAAAGAAACTATAATTTGCGATAGTTTGGACTGTAAAACATTTTAGACCGTATCTATACGGGACGAAATTTAAAATAATAACGGATCATAAACCGTTAATATGGTTGTTTAACGTCAGTGACCCCAGATCAAGACTGAGCCGATAGAAACTGCAACTTGAAGAATATGATTACGAGATTATTCATAAGACAGGGAAAGCCAACGCGGATGCACTAAGTAGAAATGTATTGACGATCACACGAGACGAAAAGATAACTAATTCAATCCTCGTAAAAGAAGAAGAAAAGCAACAAATATTATACGAATATCACGATGTGCCTATAGGAGGACATCAAGGACTTTAAATAGAATTCGAATGCATCATACCTGGTCAGGCATCACTAAGGATGTGGAAAGATACATCGCAAAATGCGAGTATTGTCAAAAGAATAAATTAAAGAAAAAAAATAGAAGCACCTTTAATAATTACGGAGACGTCTGAAAAACCCTTCGAGAAATGTGCTTTGGATATTGTAGGATCCTTGACTATAATTAAGAGGTAATAAATATGTATTAACGTTTCAAGACTGCCTAACAAAAGTTAATAAGGCAATGCCCATCCCTAATCAAGAAGCCGCCACAGTCGCAAAAGAATTTATTACTAAAATCATATTTGAACACGGGATACCAGAAAGGATATCAACCAATCAAGGCACTAACTTTGTAAGTGAGATATTTAAAAATGTGTGTCGACTATTAAAAATTGACAAAATACAGACAACAGCCTATCATCTTGAAAGTAACGGAGCGTTACGTACGCACCGAACATTGACAAGTACCTTCGCCATTATATAAACGCTGATCAAACAGCTTGGGACGAATGGATACCGTACGCGATTTTTATCTTCAATACTACACCACATACGGCAACGGGATACACGCCATATGAATTAGTCTATGGGCACCAAGCTACCCTACCGTCCTAGCCAAAATCGTCGTATATATACCGGTTGTATGTATACCTACGACAATTACGCACAGGAACAAAAAGAACGGTTACGAACAACAGATCAAATCGCAAAAGAACATTTAAAAGAAGAAAAACAAAAAGCAAAGGAATACTACGATAAAAAACCGAAGGAAATAAAATTTAAAGTAGAGGACAAAGTATTGCTGTACGACGAAACATTACGTCGCGGAAGATCAAAAAAGCTAGGTTATGGACAAGTCCGTATATAATCATAGAAAAGAATTCTGATGTAAACTATACATTAAAAACTGGATATAAAAAATTGCGGACGCACATAAATCGATTAAAAGTATTTATAACAAATTAAGTCGAAAGTTAATGCAATTGATAAAATATTATCTTACAGAGTAATTATATGTGCTATCCAAGAATTACATGAGGAATTGGACACAGAGATGCCATAAGAAATAGAAAATTTCAATCATCATCCTGGAATATACTTCGAAAAAATAGGATATGTACATCAAATAGAATCATACTGGAAACTTGTCATCCGAGTAAATGTCATCTCAATGAAAAGTTTTTGAAAAAGTTAGAACAAATGCAAGGATGTGCATAAAACAAAGAATATGTGTCAACTTATCGCGTTTGCGAGTAAAGAAACGTGCCTTAACAAAATCATAAAAAAGGAGACAGATCAAATCATTTAATAACCAGAATAATATCTATGCATAATTTGGAAAAGAAAAAAAGAGGTTTAATTAATGCATTAAAGCTAGTATCATTTGGGTTAGAATAGGAAGACTCTTCAATAAATACAAAAATCACAAAAATGCTAGCACTTAGATTTGATTTTTTAGTTTGATCACAACTAGAATTAAGTTAGATGTGACAAGTTCGTAACATAATTTTTTTAAAGAATTAAAACTACCTGATGGGTTAGAGTAAGAAGATTCTTCAATAAAGATACAGAGATACGTACTACTTAGATTCTATTTAAAATAAAAGATGTTGTCAGTTCTAGATTCTATTTTTTTAACTTGGTTCAACAGTTTTTTTTTTTTTCAAGCATCCACTATACTTGATATCCTTTTTTTATCTTTTTCAAAAGAGGTAATTTTATAGTGATATCAGACAGTAGTATTATATCAAGAGACACGGGTGTCTCGATGCCAACTTCACCCGCAGCGAAGTTTGCGTAGAACGGCGCCCGTAGTTCTCTCTTACGCGAGACCCCGCGATGAATTTGGTCTACATTTTCATATCTCAGCAACGACTGCATTAAGTTCTAACTATGTTTAATTGACAGCTGAATATCAAATTATATAAAAAAAGTTTTTATCTTTCTTTTGTCGTCTACAAACTGAGATATTACGACGCAATCGCGACGCAAAGTTCAAATTGGTAAATTTTAAGAAACGTCCTAGTCGTCGCGGTGACTTTCTTTTTTCTATTGCAAGAGGCGCTAATGATCGCCTCTGTATGACAGCGCTTGCAGTGTTCATTTTTTTGATATGTCTTTGACAGATGTTCTTCGTGAGAAATTGTATATATTGATTAATAAAAAAGAAGATATAATGTGTGTCACATATAATAGTAAGTAATATTGTAATATATAAAAAAAAAAACAATATTTTTACGGGTATTATCCGTCATTACATTGTTGAATGCCAATGTTTTATGAACATTGCAGTTCACTTCATCAGAGCAAGGAACAGCCTGATACTGTATTGCTTTTCCGGTGGAGTTCCCTTATATACGCTGTAGGAGAGGAGAGTAGGAATGGAGGAAAACGGGGGAAGGAGCTAAAGATTGGCTAAAACTACGATGAAGAGAGAGGGGTGAGTGGGAGTCATTTTCGATCAAATCGGGAAAATGGCTTTCCATATGATATCTATATTGCAACCATTATCTCTATTTAAGTTGTCGTAATGTTTTTGAATTTCTATAGCCTCTCTGTACTTCCTTGGGAAATATGAGATAGTAGCTGTTATTGTTTTATCAAATAATATTTGATGTCCTTTTAATATTATGTTCTGACTGTGTGCTGTGTTTTAATCTGACATCGCATTGATGTTCTTTCATATGTACGTTGACTATTCTCCCGGTTTCCCCAATGTATACTTTGCAGCATGAATAAGATATTTTATACACACCTATTGAGCTAAGTAGGAATCTTTGGTCTTTAGGATTTCTCAAGATCCTATTTTCTTGGGGGAGTCTAAAGATAGTTCGAATTTTGTATTTCTTCAGAATCCTCCCGATACAATCGGTTGTTCTTTTTATATGGGAGGATAAAAAGGATTTTTCAGTCTATTTCGTCATGTGATACTTGTGCATCTGGCTCACTTGTTTTGTTTATATGTCTGTTTGTTTCTTTATTTATATCTTTTTTGTCGTGTCCATTCGGTTATAGAGTTAGTTTTAAGTAATTGAGTTCTATCTATAAATGTTCTTTGTCAGAGACGGTGAGTGCTTTATGTACAAATGAGTTGATTGTTGATTGGATGTTGATTGTTGTTTTCGTATTGGATGATGGTGTGATTCCGCCTGCAGATATCTATCTATGTGTATCGATTTTCTGACAACACCTGAGGACCTAAGGTGTTGTCAGTTTTCTTAATCATTAGAAAGGGGAATCTTCCATTTTCTTCTATTTCCATGGTGAAGCGGATATTGGAATGTTGAATATTGAGGAAATTTAGAAATTTTCGTAATTCTGCTCTACCATATCTCCAGAATACAAAAATATCATCTACATAGCGAAACCAAATTTCAGGTTTCTTTGATACTTTGCATAGGGCTTCTTTCTCCATGAAGATGTTAGCAATTACAGAAGAAATGAGGGAACCCGCTGAAATGAGAGAATCGCTGTCTCCGAAGTTTGTTCATAGAATTGGTTGTTATAGGAGAAATATGTGTTTTTCGAACAGTGTTCGATAAGGGGAATGAGTGGAGCATACTTCATGTGAGAACTTGATTATGTCTAGCGTGTCATTAATTGGGACTTGTGTAAACTATTCTATATCAAAATTCACCAGCACTCTCCAGGAAGTAATCGGATTTTTTGGATTTTCTATACAAAGTCCGTCGAGTTAATAATATGTGATTCAGTGTTTCCTGTGAGGAATTATAGTCTTTGGACTAAGAAACGTGAGAGGTTATATATTGGTGAATTTATGACGCTAACAATTGGTCTGAGGGGAACATTAGGTTTGTGTATCTTTAAGTAATCCGTATAGTCTTACTGGAAGGGGGTTAGTGGGTTTTATTGTCTTCTTAATTTCGTCTGGAATATTGCTTTTTTCTATTAGGATCTTAGTATTTTGCATAATAGTCAATTGGATTTGAGTCGAGTCTTCAATATGTCTTATTAGAGAGGAGAGTTTTTATTTTCTTCTTATAGTCTGATGTATTCATGATTACTGTCGTGTTATTTTTGTCTAGTAGTAATACGATAACATCAGTGTCTTTGTTCAGTTCTTGGAGAGCGAGTTATTCTTGTCTAGTTGTTGTTGTCTAGTAATGGAGACTTGGCTTTGGAAAGGATATTGGTTACCTGCCTCCGAATACTATCTGCTTGTTCTGATGGGAGTCGATAAGATGGTTAACTCTATTTAATTGATGATCTCCTTTTTTGGAATCTTATTGGCTATTGCGAGATTCGGGCCTTTGATCAGCGCAGAGATATCATGTGATAGTATCATGTGAGAGATTTCTGTTGGACAAATTTTTGACAGTGTTTAGTAGAGGAAATAAGGAGTTGTTATCTGGACTTAAGTCTTTGAATTTTTATTTCTGTCGCTCCGTGGACTATGCGTGGTTCTGTGCTTGTTCATATGTAATGCGATCTAAACTCTGTCAAATGTTTTGTTATAGTATGGATGAGAGGACTATAATATATAATACATTTAAAAAATAGTCAAATCTAATCTACCAAAATAAATAATTTTATTTTAAATTGTAAGAAAATATTGACTAAATATTGACCCAAATAAGAAGGGAGGGTGTGCGTCACGGCGGGGCCCGACCACGAACCAGTCGTGAAAACTCGTAATTATTTTGCGAAAAAATACCACCTCAGCCAGGAATCGAACCTGGATCTCCTGCTTACCGGGCAGGCATCTTATCCTTTCGACTACCGAGGCATGTGATGATATTTATCGCAAATAACGTGTTTAGAATAACACGTCAACAATACAATGATACATATATATATATATATATATATATATATATATATATATATATTACAATATACATATATACATGTATTCTTTCGAATCCACGACCGGTACTCCAGAGAGATGATGGTCCTATTCTCTCGATGGATGCAGGTCGGACTGCAGCGGCGACACCCTCCAACGCCATTAATTTATGCCAAAATGCACCTAATTATATAAATATATTTACTTAAATGTATTAATGGTATTATTATCCACAATAATGATTTATAAGAAGTATAATAATATTATATCTAAAAATGTTAATTAAAAAAAAATCTTATAACTTTTAAAAATCTTGCGGAAATTTTACGAAAAAAATTATAGATTATTATAAATAATTATAATAATAATATAATATTGTAACGAAATAGACGAGACCTCCCCTTCAGTAATGAAAACGGCGTAAAATTGTATTTTTTTTTTCCGACCGAACATCCGTTCTTTCCATACCGACATCGCGATCTTCCGCGATTCCATCGACTCCCATCAGAACAAGCAGATAGTATTCGGAGGCAGGTAACCAATATCCTTTCCAAAGCCAAGTCTCCATTACTAGACAATAACAACTAGACAAGAACAACTCGCTCTCCAAGAACTGAACAAAGACACTGATGTTATCGTATTACTACTAGACAAAAGTAACACGACGGTAGTTATGAATACATCAGACTATAAGAAGAAAATAAAAACTCTCCTCTCTAATAAGACATATTGAAGACGAACAATTCGCGTCGAAAAACAGACGCTACAATTAAATTCAAATAAGCGCGAGATTTCATGTAGACAACACTTGTATCTCGCTTGTATAATCCGCGCGTTGGACCCCCATCGCTGGCCATGCTACCGACCGCTTCACCGAACATATCCGCGAAATCGCCGAGCACGTTCAGCGAATCTCGCAAATCTCTTGGCGGAATCATCGCCGGCGACGTCAGTTCCAGAATCCGTTTGGCCGACCTGTACCCGATTCTTCCCGATTTACGGCCGACTCGAGTATATTAACTGACTCCGATGGTTTTTGCCGGCAAGACAGCAGAGAAAATGCTGATCTCGATGAATACCCATTTTGATACCTGAAGGCGATCCTAGGGTACTACCTAACAAGCCTAGCAGGAGCTTCTGGCGGATCGCTTCCGTCTCCAAAGCACACAAAATTATTCTCACAAGGCGCTTCTTAACTTGGCCTCTTAGGCAGGCCTTGTGTGCAACATCCGTCGCTATCGGTGACAAAACAGAAAGCTCCCTGTCTCCGAGCCGCAGCAAAGTTTAAATCCCAATTCCGGCTCGAAAAACCCGTTCCAAATAAGATTTTAATGTGACGATACTTTTGACGGCTATCAGCTGATCGGCAATTGCGTCGAACATCGTGTGCAACGTCAGACACCCCGCGCATCGTCTCACACTGCGCGCCTACAATTGCGACGCGTCGAATTCTTGGAAGAACCGCGAGTAAAAGCCATTGTACGATTCTCAGAATTCGCGAGCATTTTCGGCGAACAATGCTCGAGATTTCGAGAACAGAAATCATTTTTACCGTGTATATAGTATATTGTAAACAGTCAAAACGAAGTTTGTAAAATCCAGTTAGTACAGTAATTTCTATAGTTTAAGAATATACTTGTACATGGTTCACACAAAATCTTTTCTATTTTATTCTACCGAAACTCTCTCTCTTCTTGTCAATCCGACTGATGCTATCCCGCAAAACCGTGAGACCCGCGAACCGACGTATAACCGTTTTAATATAATTATTACAATTATTATAATTATAATAATTATCATTATTATAATTATTAGATTATAAATATAGATTATTATAAATAGATATTATAGATATTGTGGTGTTGGAGGAGCGTTGTCCACGATATGAAGAATTTTGATGACGGAAAAAAGATGTTGGCCGCAGTAGGATTCGAACCTAGGTCCTCAGGTGTATGAGTCTCGAGCGCTACCATGCGGGCCACGGTGCTTTTCGTGTATGTTTTGCTAGGTATTAGTTGTGTGAGCGGGGGACCGCCACAATATTATAATGTAGATAGATATTATAATATAGATTATTATAAATTATATTATTATTATTTATTTGCGGGTGGTTAGTTCAACGTTATATGAAGGACCGTGCACCAAGGCGGGAAGTATCGAACAATTCCGGAATAAATTGTAAAAGTATGGTTTATTCATCATGTATACAATCAGCGATCGAAGAGAGCAATATGGTTGTCGTTAGTTTTAGCTATCGAAGTACACTGCGGTTCGCGCACGACACAACGGAAATCTTCTTGCGGAAGCAATGGAAACGCGGCAACGACGGAAATCTTCTTATGTGATAAATCGTTTCAAGTCATGGTTTTGGTCGGCCTTTGTGTACACTTCACATGAGGTCACTCCACTTTTACGGCAAATGCGGCAGCGATAATGAATTTTGATTGGAATACGAAAAGGCGATAAAAATGACGACAAAACGGAGAACGCTATTGAACTATGTCTAGATTTCGCAATCTGTATCGATTGGGAGCGATAAACAAACTCGCGCGTGCGCGACGAATGCTCATTGGTCCTAATTTTGAGGATCGTACAGGTAAGCCGCGCCGCGGATTCTACAGAGCATATTGTTGTAGCCCGGATGGATTACAAGATTGAATTTAAGGAAAATCGGGTTCACCGAGCCTAAGGAGTTAGAACTCCGAGCAGGATATTGATAGAAGATTTTCCTGCAAAATACTAGTACTTACTTATTAATTAGCTAGTTTATTAGTTGCGACTTCTTGACAATGTTTCGTATGAATCTCGCTATTACTGATAACGACAAACCGTTACGTAGTACGACTACCCTGTTACTTATTGTGACTGCCCGCTCTCGGCGAGTTAGCAATCGTTTTTATAGTATTTTGCAGTGTCGCGTTTTATCGCGTTATAACTCTAAAATCAGAACATGTATAGTCAAAGCAGCGTGCGTTCTTCGTTCGCGCTTTGCCTAGGAATTTGCAGATTTGCGGGCTTGCATTTCCGGCCGGCATTTCCGTAGCAGAATGGTTGCTATGTCGAGACACGAGAATTATCGTAGTAGCATTATATTCGGGCTACAACATTCCTCTCCCGTTGGGAAAGAAAAAACGGTAGAACGGAATTTTTCTTTTTTAATGCATTATAAAAAAATCTTTTAACGACAATATAATTTATGTTATAATCGTTTAGCTTAAATTTTTAAAATCGCGAACTTTCGTTTCTTCTGACGCCTGAATCTACTGTGCGTAGTTCGGTATTTTTATTTACATTTTTCGCTTCTCTTTTTTTTATAATTATACTTATTGTACTGTTACGTCCAGTGGATTCCACGATTCTTTTCTTTCCAAAAAAAAAAGACGAATAACATAATTTCCTCTATATAAGAATAGCGATTTCTTCTTCTATGAGATACTGAGTTTCAAGAAACAAGGAAAAGATTTGCACTCTATTATAACGATACTTTTAATTTTAAAATACGCAAAGAATTATTATTATTATTACTACTCCTCAAGTTGGAGCTGTCGCAAAATACTGTCATATAGGCACGTGCCAAGCGAAAGAAATATCTAACACAAACATCCCACCCTTATCATCTCAAAGTTCTTGCCACCGTCATTGCCCCTTAACCAAGATTCGGACCCTGATCATTTATATAAATAGGGCTGCTTCTGGACTGTGGCAACATTAAGTATTTTTTCATTAGTGTCATAGCTTCTATCCATTCAATCAATCATTTAAAACTCGAACACTCCGACTCAGTGCACCAAGATTCCAACTTTCTGAAAAAAAGCCGAGACTTGTTCTTTTCGAAATAACCGCCCCAGCTAATCAACAGTGAGTTCTACATTTACTAATTATCAATTAATTATAAATTTCAGATTTTTATTTCTTTCCTTTGCTCCATGTCGCTCAAATCTACTTCTTCTTCTCCTTTTCTTTCTCCCTTTAATTAAGTGGTCTGAGCTATGAGCTACAAGGTTCCCGGTTGCTTTTCCTTTCTCTTTAATTAACTGCTCTGAGCTATGCGAGGCTCCCGGTTGCTCTTCCTTTCTCTCTCTCTCTCTCTCTCTCTCTCTCTCTCTCTCTCATTAACTGATTAGAGCTATACAAGGTTCCCGGTTGCTTTCCTTACTCTCTCTTTATTTAACCAGTCTGAGCTATACAAAACTCCTGGTTGATCTTTCCTTTCTCTCCCTCATACGCATTCACACCTCTCTTCATTTATCAATCCTTTTCCTCATAGTGAATCAAATGGAAGTGCCAGCTCCTTAAATTTGACAACGCGATACTAAAAAACGACTCCATCGTCGTCGTTGTTGCGATTGGAATCGACGGAGATATCAAAAAAGTATCAAGAAGTCCAAGCAAACATTAAAAGAATCGATCAGACTGTCAACATTAACTATTTCTGCTTCTGAATCCTCCTTTAACCAATCTTCACCATCGCTTTCTCACCTGTCCATTGAACCAGTTTTACTACCTTCATCTAACTCTGTTCGTCCTTCTGCCTCGATACAACGGCAGTATCAATTAACCGCATCTAATTATTCTCTCGTGCATCCATCCGATGCAGAATACCTTCTCGATTTCTACGCCCTATCCCCAAGTCCTCTCCGATGGCGAACCCCTCTTCGAAGATCTAGAAGAAAAAGAATCTCATCCTATTGACCTAACCCCACTTCCCGAGGAACATCAAGAATCCCTCTTTAACCTTCATGTATTAATCTTCAGTTACACCATATATATATTATATTCAATTTGTTATTAAAAATTTTTGTATTTTTGTAATTTTTCCTTTATTTAGTTTATTATTATGTAATCACTAGTTTAAGTTAATCAAAGAATTAATTGTATACAAAGAATTATTTGTATTATTAATTGTATTATCGCGTAAGATTATCATATCAAAGATTGATTCACATATTTACACTCTCCCTCGTAAAAATCCTACCTGATGGCCTCTATATTTATGTAATACCCGCGATATCACACATACATACACACCTACACAAATATTTCTTCCCCTCTTTTATTATGTATACCTTTTTTCGAATTAAAATTAATGTTTAAATTTAAATTTTTATTTTTATTTTCTTTAAAAACCCTCTTTTTTCCCTATCCCATCACATGAGGTCTTTCTCTGGTAATAAGAATTAAATTTCTTTACCAAAAAATGACCGATGAACGTACGTCTACAACGAGGCATCAGCCTAGCGTTTCTTTATCGCTAATCCAATACCGAGACATAAACAGTGCGTTCGATTCGAGATCATGTTTCCACGCTTAACTCTCGAGAGAGCAGCCGTTCGTCCTTTCAAGCTCATTCAATTCTCATTCATTTAAATTCTTAATTCTTAATTTCACAATTTACTTTGGGCTAGACGTAACAGTACCTATTACAATTATAATTATTATTATTCCGCTAAAACTAACGGGGTAGGCAAAATGTACGTTTTGGAATACGCTCGTCTTCTCATCTAGTTGCTTATTTAATTCATCTATTATTATACTTAATTTTCTTAATTCTAACTCTGAAGCTGTTCGGACTTGTTTATATAAATTTGCATCTCGCGTCTGTACTTATGTGATAGACGAGAAAATTTCGTTCGCACGTGTAAGTTTGATCGTTTCGTATGCACATTTAGCTCATGTTCTTCCGGTAATAGATAATGATGAAGGTTTTCTTTGTCTACTGTTAAGAAAGCGTGATTTACCTATATGAATGTTAATATGTTCGCGTGTTTGCGAATCAGGAATCGGTTTTATTAATTTAAATTAATATTAAATAACAATAACATGATCCCCAATTAATAATAAAAGATAATAATTAGAATAAAGAAATAAAACAATGAGAATAGCGCAGTAAACAATGCGCAAATAGCTTAATTCTTCATGAATAGTTTTATTCTTGAATATTCAGACGTTTTGGCTTTAAAGATTGCCATTTTCAGTGATATACCATTAAGAATTGGAAAGCCAAACTCTACCGTGGTACAGCAAATTGTCCGTCGTTCACGTCGGTTACCAAATCGCGTGAGAGAAACAATTGATTTGCGTCAATAATTGAAAAACTTTTTTCCATTAAAAAGTAATATTTTATATAATAATCTTTCACACTGCGCGTACACTTGGCGACTTTTTTACTTTTTTATAAAAAGTAAGTTTGTTTTGATATTATTATCTTTATTATTTACAGTTTCTTATCCACTTCGATTACACATATACTTTATATATTATATATTATATAAAATATTATAGATAAAATATTATATCGATTTTTAAAATTTAAGAAAGATCAAATGATAAATTTTGCCATAGTAATTTTAATAATTTTAAGAATTAAAGTGAATGCTCTTAAATTGAGTACTTTTTCTTAATATTAATATAATATTCTTATAATATATAATATTCACGTTGAAAGTCTGCTAAAAGCGACACATAGTTGATAATATATAATAATTAATTGAATTTATTTCATATTAAAAGACTTTAGCAACCAAGATCTTGCTTGCCGAGGAAATGCCATATTTCGCGTTGTAATTTGTTAGTTAACATGTACTCGGTCTATATCTATATATTATATAATATTCATAGCTTTTGAAGTTAAAATAATAACAATTTTAATAAATTTTAAAAGAAAAAATAGTTTTTATTAATTGTAAAGTTCTTTTAATGTCTACAAGTTATTTAAATTTAATTTATTTATGAATTTATCAATTAATCAAATAGATTTGAATATTTATAATTCGGTAAAAAGTGATTAAAATTTTTAATTAAAATGGCATAAAGAGAACTATAGAAATTTATTACTTTAAAATTTATGTTATTTATATTTAATGATTTATAATTTTATAATTACTTTAAAATTCTATATTAAATTTAAATACAGATTTAAAGCATAATATTGAAGATATTAAGAAAATTATATAATCTTTAAATATAATCAAACATAAATGTATTATTAATATTATTAATAGATTAATTTTATATATTTCTAGAAATTTTATATATCTCAATTGAATTATTAACAATAATTTATCTCTAATTTGGTTTTAGTTAAGCTAAATTAATCTAATTTCTTTTGTAGGTCCATAGATCATGAAATAAAAATAAAAATTTTCAAAATAACGGATGAAAAATTGAGAGTTTTATATATATAATTGCTTTATTTATAATTCTTTACGTCTATAGACTGTTAAAATAAGATTTAAAAATATTTTTGGAATTTCAAAGTCACACCTATACCCAAATGTTCGTAATAAATAAACATATATAAATACCGAATATGAAATCCGTATAATTAAAAATAAACATTTTCAAAATGGCGGTAGAAAAATTTTAAAATTAAAGTACAAAATTGCGTTATTTACGATCCTCTAAGTCTGTAGATCATGAAAAGATCTAGAAGTCTGTAGATCATGAAAGAAAATGAAAAATGACCTTGAAAATATTTTTGGAATTTTAAAGTCACACCTATGCTAAAATCTTAGTTTTAAATGAATATATAAATGCTAAATTTGAAGTCCATACGATTAAAAATAAAAATTTCAAAACTGGCAGCTGAAAAATTTTAAAGGAAGAGTTGCGAAAGAAGTGAAAAGATATGCGGAAAAATTGTGGAAGAGTTGCAGAATGGTTGCGGAATAGTTACGAAAGACTTGCAGAAGAATTGCGGAAGAGGTGCAAAGATATGCGGAAATATTGTGGAATAGTTGTGGAATGGTTGCAGAAATATGCGGAAAGATTGTGAAGATACGCGGAAAAATTACGGGAGAATTGCGGAACGATCGCGGAAATATGCGAAAAAGTTGCGGAATGGATGCAGAGATATCCGGAGAGGTTGCGGCAAGAGAGAAAATATGCAGAGAGACTGCTGAATGACCATGAAGTTATATAATATTCAAATTTTGCGCTGAGGACTTCATTGCTGCCGCCGCGTGGCGAAAATTGCAATCGTAGCCCATACGGACGGCAATGATAATAATAATGACGACAATAATAATAATGACGATGTTTCTTGAAAGTAAATTTCTAGAATCGGAATTTGAATTGTAATATCTCGCTCACAGGACACGTAGAAAAAAACTAAAAACATTTTTATTATATAATTTAAACCCAAGCTAGATTGCGCCTATTCAGAACTTGATTGGTTCAGCCGTTATTAAGATCCGATAATCTTGATACTTAGCAACTTACAGACTCGCGTAAAGAGAGTCTTGCGCTCGTGAAGCGCTGACGCTTACATTTGGCGACGAGCCACGACCGTGTCTCTCGATTATTTACAACTATTCTTAAAAAATAAAACCCAAGTGATAGAATTTCAAAGTTTAAAAGAATGACCTAATAATTATATATTATAAAGGATTTGATTCTTCATATTAATAATAATATTTTATTAAGCACGTATTTTTCTAATTAATAAAGATTAAAATTTCAAAATAGTTTAAATATTGTACGATATATATATAATTATATTATTCTGCCACGCATTTTGCTGTATATTTTAAATAGAGCGATATATTTTAAACATAGAGCGACTTTAAAATCAAACAGACATACAAAAACTTGACGCGCTCGGGTCACATTAAAACCCGTACAAACATTTATTGTACTATATTATACTCTTACTGTACATTAGCATATCTTCTTGCATTAATTATGTAAATATATTTTTTAAAAACCTATACAGACAAATTTCTCAAATATATAAACAAAATATATGTTTTATTGGAAATCTAAAGTTCAAGTTCAGTTTTCGCGCGCTGCTATATAGCATTTTTCCTGATCCGTGTGCCGCCTCATGGGCGTGTTTTTTTTTTGTATCTCCTCTTTTACCTGCTCATGCATCGCTCACCATGTGTAACAGACTCTTGTATAACTTCGTTTATATTCATTAGACTTCAATATATTGTCGCGCTTTCGCGGCGATCACTCGCACAACACTCACTCACGCGACACGCGGAAATAAATAAGCCATTTATAAAGAACGAATTTTAATAAGCACAACTAATTACACAGCTCAAATTCCGATTCTAGCTCATGATACAATCTCGCGCTCGCAATCCGCTCGCGCGTCACCTCTCAAAACCGTCTCTCATGAATCTTCGTCGAATCTCAAATCAATAAATCCATAAACAATGGCGCGTTTGCAAGGAACGATCTTCTCATCATTACTCGGGGACTAAAAACGAGCGGATCACTGCTCGGCTACAACAATATATTGTATACTTTTTCACTATAGTAATCAAGTGGTTCTATTATTTTTCCACTTCCTAACTCTTAATATTAACAGGTTATAGGCTCAACATACGAGTTGATAATATAGTTGATTGTCTTTGAGGTTAAGTTGAGCACACATTAAGAAAGAAGAATAATGGCTGTGGCAAACGCGATGAGCACCACCGCATCGAACGATTGACAAAAAACAATTATGATACCTAGAGTGTTCAAGTACAAGCTCTGTTAATTAAGAACGATGCATGGGGATATGTGAGCGGCAGAAAAGCGAAGCTAGAACCGGTAGTAGGTAACGAGGCGCAAACAGCTGCACAATCAAATGACGAAAAAGTGAGGTCTGATTTAATTCTGGCCATTAGTCCTTTGGAACTTAAACAAGTGCGTGAGTGTCAAATGTCACAAGAGCTGTGGCTTAAACTTGAGTTGATTTATGCATCAAAGAGACCGGCGAGAAAAGCTACGTTGCTTAAATAATTGACATTGTAGCGTATGCGTAGGAAGGCGAGGACATTCGTGAACACATGATAAAATTTTTTGATGCGGTCGATATGCTTGGTAATATGGATGTAAATATTAATGATAATCTCTTGTTAATTATGCTTTTATATAGTTTGCCGGCGAGTTATAAAAACTTCCGGTGTGCCATTGAGACGCGTGACGTGTTATCAAAGGCAGAGATTCTTAAAGTAAAAATCCTAGAAGAGGATAGCGCAAGGAAACAATCGACTGTCTTGAAACAAGGAGCAATGTTTGCAGGTCGATACAATAGAAAGAAATTCGCTAAGCAATATATAAAGAATAGCAAAAAGACTGAAAATTGGTCGAATCAGGAACCATCTAAATTACAATATTTTAAATGCTGTAAATTTGAATACAAGAGGTTTAAATATAAGGGCAAAATTGAAACTGTCCAAGAATCAAAGTCTGCAATGAATGAGATGAAGATCGATAACTGTTTTGTTATATTTAACAAGCAGGTCGGCGAAAAAGTTCAGGCATAGTCAAAAGTTCGGCATAGTATATACGGGTCGCAAAAAGGATGAGGTTGATTATTCGAAATTGTAGATGAGCACTTGATGAGCGGTTGTATGTCACATTTATGTGGCGACAAGAGCAAATTTGAATATTCATATGCACCTGTTCAAGAAAAAATAAACTTAGCAAATCATGGGTCCACAAAAGTTGAAGGTGAAGGACTGTACAATTTCTTGTAGCAAACGGGAGATAGAAGGTTAGTAGAGTTTTAAGAAATTTTATATGTATCAGATCTTAGAACTAATCTAATTTTAGTGACCAAAATCACGTGATCATGTGATTACATTCCGAGACACTGCGGTTGTAACTAATCAGAAAGGCGAAGTCAAGCAGATCACAAAAGTGATTTAATGTACTAATATTTATATTATGCTCGGGAAGGTATCGAATTTGCATCCATTGTTAGTCACAGCTGCGACATTGACTTGTCGCATTGGCACAAACGCAAAGGTCATTTAAATGCCAGTGACCTGATTAGACTAGTGGAAGATGACTCAATACCAGAGGTAAAAGTTAAGGCTGTTAATGAATTACTGACGTATGATATTTGCCTAAAAGGAAAGATGATTGAGTCACCAATTGCCAAAGGGATGAAGCCTTGTACTGAGAAGTTAAAAATATATATTCGGATATCGTGGGTTCAAGTCATTAGGTGAAGTAAATTTTTTTTTGTTACTTTCATCGATGATAGTACAAGATGGTGCGAAATTTATGTGTTGAAAAATAAAAGTGAAGTCCTAGATAATTTCAAAGCATATAAAAATTTGTTGAGAAACAGACTGGTGCACATATTAAACACTTCAAACGGACAATGGTTAAAAGTACTGTAATACAGCATTCAATCAGTTTCTGGAGGCAAAAAAACATACAAAGGAGACTTTCGGTTCCTCATATCAGCAAAATGTGGTGGAAAGGATGAATCGTACCATTCTGGACATGGCCAGATATATGTTGCTGCAATCTGATTTATCAATAGCGTTTTAAGCAGAGACTGTAGTAACAGCCTGTCATGTGAGAAATCATTGTCCGACCAGTAGTCTAAGTGAAATCTCTACGAGAAATGGAAAATCTGTGAGACTAGATTATCTCAGAGTTTTGGATCAAACGCTTATGTACTTGTTAAAATTCCAGAGAAGGACAAGTTTGCAGCACGCTCCAAAGAGAGCGTGTTCGTTGGTTATCCGAGAGAGTCAAAAAGTTATCGTATTTGGATTCCGAATGAAAAGAAGGTATTGATCGCACGTGATGTTAAATTCCTCGAAAAATCCGTTAATAATAGAAACCAATTAGACTAAGAAGAAGAGTTAACGACATCCAGTGATGATCTCCAAGAGTCATTAATATAGAACACGACGCTATTCATAACAGAAATAAAGCCAAACATTATGAGCGAAGACAATGAGCCTTGTCAATCGGAAATATTAAGTAAGCAGCAAAGAGCTCCGGAACGACTACGAAAATTGAAGACAGATACACAAGGTCGTCCAAAGAAGGTATATAATATCAGAAAGGACGAGATAACTCCCTCGCATCAGTTAAATAAGATGTAGAAAATAACTCCTTTGCAGGGGAAACATTTGGATAGAGAATAACTTGACATGGTCGGAAAGGAGGTCAAGATGGAGATTCAAGGAGGCAATAATTGCAGAGGAGAAAAGAGGTGCGAGGATATGGATGGGAAATAATAGGGTGATTAATGGCGAATGGTGATTCTGGGACGAGAAGGAGAAGATGCTAATAGATAGGATAGGAGGAGAAGTGGTGAGGAGGGGAGGATTTCAAGGGAAGAAGGAGGGAGGACGCAGTAGAGAAGAGATGGACAGAAAGGAGAAGAGTCTGAAAGAGGGAGGGGCAGCATGGGAGGAAGGTGGAAGGGAGGATGTAAAGGAGAAGATTGCGAGGAAGGGGGAATTGCTGGGGAATAGCGAAGGAAATAGGAGCAGAAGCAGTATGTAAGTATTACATTCTAGAATGTTGCGAGATTGAGGAATAAGGATGGGGATTTTTGGAAAGGAATAGCAGAATGGGGTGTGGTGACTTTGATGGAGATATGGATGGAGGAGAAGGGATGGGAAAAAGTGAAAGGGAGGTTGCCGAAAGGGTTTAGGTGGGAAGTACAGTTGGCAAAAAGGAGAAACAGAAAGGGAAGAGCGATGGAAGGAATGGTGATGGGAGTGAGGAGGGGAATCGAGATTGTGGAAGAGGAGAGGATGGAGGTGGAGGGAATGATGATGAAGATGATAAAATTAGGGGGAGAGGAATGGAGAATTGCAGTACGTAAACGGGGAAGTTGAGTTCCCCAAAGAAGGGAGGGTGTGCGTCACGGCGGGGCCCAATCACGAACCAATCGTGAAAACTCGTAATTATTTTGCGAAAAAATACCACCTCAGCCAGGAATCGAACCTGGATCTCCTGCTTACCGGGCAGGCATCTTATCCCTTCGACTACCGAGGCATGTGATGATATTTATCGCAAATAACGTGTTTAGAATAACACGTCAACAATACAATGATACACATATATACGTATATTACAATATACATATATTCTCTCGAATCCTCTCGACCGGTACTCCAGAGAAATGATGATCCTATTTTCTTGATGGATGCAGGTCGGATTGCAGCGGCGACACCCTCCAACGCCATTGGCAAATAATCCTGGAGCACGACAGGAGAGATTGCATCAAGCATGAGCGGAGGATAGAGGTAAGGGAATAAGGACAGGATAGTGAGAAGAGATTTTAATGCGAGAACGGGAACAGGGGGAGAATGATGGGATGGAGGGGAGGAAGGGAAAAGGTCAAGGAACATCAGGGTGAAGGGAAGGTATGTGAACAGACTGGACTAACAGATAGACTGGAGGATGGAGTGATATATTGTTAACGGGTGTGGGAAGGGAGACGAGGAAGTTCCATGGACATATTCTGGGGACGGCGGAAGTGCTGGACTACGTGATAGAGGAAGGGGATGTGTGGGATCGGATAGAGAGGCTGAGTGTGGAAGACAGGGTAGATTCGAATCATTTTCCGGTGATGATCTGGGTTAGAGGGGAAGATGGAGGATAGAGAAAGAGAAATGGTGGGAGAAAGAAAAGATGGAGTTGGACGGATGAGGGAAAGAGCTTTTTAGGGAGAGGATGGAGAGAATATGGAAAGAGGATGAAAAAGGAGGGAAACGAGTTGGGAGAGAGTAAGAGAGGGGATTGAAGGAGTACTGATAAAAGGGCAAGGAATGGATAGAAAAGGAAAGGAAAAAGGGAGTTGGTGGGATGAGAAATGCAGAGAGTGTAAGCGTAAAGTTAGGAGGTCGAGGAGGGGAAAAGAAGGGGGTACAGGGAAAGCAAGAGGGAGTACAACAGAATGTATGAGAAAGAAGAAAGAGAGCGAGAAATGATTGGAGGTAGCAAGGCAGGCAAGAACGGAAAGGCAAGTAAGTGGGAAGTGATGAATAGGGAAAGGAAGAAAAGAAGGGGAATAAATGAGAGTATCGAGTTGGAGGAGTGGGTTAGACACTTTAATGGCCTATGAGAGGGATGGACAACAGGGTTGTAAGAGGAGTAAGAGGGGATAGAGAGAAGGGTAACGAGCCAGAGATCTCGAGGGCGGAAGTAGTGAAGGAGATGGGGAGGTTAAAGGAAAGCAAGGCTGTGAGAGAGAACGATATTCCGGAGGAGGTATGGAAATTTGGAGGGGAAAGAATGATAAATTTTGTGTGGGAAGTATGCAATAGATTGGGGAAGGAGAGGGAATGGTTAGAAGAATGGAATAATAGTACCAATAAGAAAAAGGGAAGAAGGGGAGGAGGTAGGGGATTACAGGGGGGTGACGTTGGCGCCGGCTTTATATAAGATGTATGCGACGATCTTGGGGGAGAGACTGGAGAGAGAGGGAAAACGCTTGGTGCCACAGAAACGGGCTTCAGAAAAGGAATGGGAACAATGGACAACATATATGTGCTTAATTATCTGGTGAATAGGCAGCTGGGCAGAAGAAAGTGAAGTTGGTAGCGTTCTTCGTAGACCTGAAAGCCGCGTTTGATTCTATGGATAGGAAAATGCTGGGAAGAGAGCTGAGAAAAAGAGAGATAAGAGAGGGATTAGTAAGAAAGTGCGAGGACTTATTCAGGGAGACAAAGAATAGGGTGAGTATAGGGCAAGAGCGAAGCATTTTGAATGGCCAGGGAGATTAAACAGGGATGCTCGTTGAGCCCGAGGCTGTTTAATTTGCTGATTGCATAGAAGAGTACATGAGGAAAGGGAGGTAAAGAGGGGGTCAAGTTAAAAGACGGTGATGTACACGCTGGCCTACGCAGATGACTTGGTGCTGTTGGCAGAGGAGGAGGGAAAGATGACAGCGATGATAGCAAGGAGAGATACATTAGGGAAAAGGGATTGACGGTAAATGTGGGGAAATTAAAAGTGTTGAGATTAGGAAGGGAGGGTAGAGAAGAAGAACGGTAAGATGGCACTGGGAAAGAAGAAAGGTGGAAGAGGTGCGAAGTTTCAAGTATCTAGGATATGTTTCAGAGGAACGGAGGGCAGGAAGCGCAGGTGAGCGATAGAATAAAGAGGGGGACAGTGGTGATGAGGCAGGTGTGGAGTATTGGAAAGAGGAGGTTCGGGAAGGATTGGGAGAAAAGGGTCTAGTTATTTGATGCATTTGTGTGAGCGATGATATCATATGAAGTGGAGATATGGAGGGAAAAGGAGGGGATAGAAAGAATGCAGGAAAGATACTGAGATACTGAGATGGTTGATGAAAATGAGTTGGAAGACATCGGGCTACATACTGAGAGAAGAGTTACAGAGGGATAAGCTGAGGTTTTGGGGGGGTTTTGAGAAAAGATTAGCGAATGGTAAAGGAAGCGAGGAAGTGCTGGGAGGAAATGAAAGAAAGGATAAGAATGGAACAGAGGCTTCAGATTGGGAGAGGGAAAGAGAGGGGTTTTTTGGAGAGAGAGGAATAGAGATGGAGAGAGTGGAGAAAACGAGAGAGGAAAAGGTGATTATAGGGCACAATCTCTCTCTCTCTTCTCTCACCCTCCCTCCCTCTTTCCCTAATCCTTTTCTCATATTCCACCCCTCTTTTCCTCTCCCTCAGAATTCTGTATCTTTCCAGTTCCCTCATGGGAGGGTGGACAAAGAATGGGTTATGGACTTCAGAGAGCTAGAGGAGAAAGACAAGAATCTACAAAGGGAGAAAAGATGGCGGAGGATGGGGAATCGACATTTAATAAGTGGTATGGGAGAATGAAGGGGTATCCCAGGATATTTGAAGAAAGGCTGGACAGCAAACAGGTGAAGGAGGATAGCGAGGCATAGGCTAGGAGAGAAAATTAGGGAGGGGGTGTATTGGGGAAGGGAGGAAGATAGATTGTGTAGGTAGATAGATTGTGTGGAATGGAAAGGGAGACTTGGGAGCATGTTGGAAGTGTGGAGGACGGAGGGGGAGAGGGAGTTGGCAGGAGATAGTGGGGATAGTGTTAAGGGAGGGTGGGAATGGAGAGGATTATTAGTTCTGAGGGAACTGGAAAGATACAGAAATTCTGAGAGAGAAAGAGAAAGAGGGGTGAGATAGACGGAGGAAGGGAGGGAGGGAAGGAGGGGGAGAAGGAGGGAGAGGGAGAGAGAGAGAGAGAGAGAGAGAGAGAGAGAGAGAGAGAGAGAGAGAGAGAGAGAGAGAGAGAGAGAGAGAGAGAGAGAGAGAGAGAGAGAGAGAGAGAGAGAGAGAGAGAGAGAGAGATTGTGCCCCATTATTCGACGATCTTGGTCGGAAATGTCAACAGAAGGTCTCAAACGCGCGCGCGTGCGTGCGTGCGTGCGTGTGTGCGTGCGTGCATGTGTGTGCGCGCGCGCGCGCGCGTGTGTGTGTGTGTGTGTGTGTGTGTGTGGGGCGAGCGGCGGCATAGTTTTGAGTTAGATAGTTGTAAATTAAATAGCTGTAAGGATTAGTTGTAAAGATTAGATTGAAGCGTACGTTTGTATAGATTTTTGTAACCCTGAGGAATCAAATAAACTCCATTCATTCATTCAAACTCTTTTGCAGAATTTGCAGGAATCACAGAGGTATCGTTGGAAGTACCCATGACTACTGATAATCGCAAAAAGTGGGAAAATGCAATATTTTCAGAAATTAGTAGTCTTGTACAAAATGATACACGGGACATTGTTAAAAGAATTGATAATCAACATAAAACGGTCTCGCTTTCCCGCGCGGAGAGCGGTCAGTCGGTTACCAGGAGGAGAAGCGAGGACGTTGGAGACAGAAAGGTGTGATTAAATTGTTAGGCGAGAATGATAACAAATAACGATGTTTATTTGACTAAGAGTGGTGCGATGGAATGCACCGAATCGTCGCGTTAATGTTCGTGGCCGTGGCGATCGGCGCGCGGATAGCGCGTGAATATAAAATAAGATATCGCTCGGGCGGTCAGCGCGATACTGATCGCGGCGCGCAGTTCGGTGGCGCGGGGCGCGCGCGGCGGCGGCGGTGTCGCACGTGTTCGTCGCGGGCCTTTAAATCGGCGTGGATTTAAACGTGCACGCGTGTCGCGGGTGTTGTCGCGAGGGTGGATATTTCGCGAGGTCGGCGGATCGTTGAGATCGGAGAACGAGTGTGCCCGTTCCCTGCCGAGAGTGCTCGGCTGACGGGGGGTGCGCCCCTCGTCTGTCTGTCTGAATGCCGAGTGAACTCGGCCAGCCGGGGAGGGCCCCAGCTGTGTGCGGAGAAGAAAGTGGCGGTGCCGAGTGTACTCGGCCGACCAGGGTGTACCCTGGTGCTCAGAGAGGTCGTATCGGGGAGAACCCCGATACTCGGCGGTGAAATCTCGGGAACGGCAGAGTCGGGTCGAGCGAACTCGACACGCTGGGGAGACCTCAGCAACTCTCGGCTTGCCGTGCGAGCTACGGAGACGGCTTTCGGCCAGGCCAAGCGAACTTGGCGCGTTGGGGAGAAGCCCAACAAATCTCAGGCTTGCTACCGGTTACGGATGCTCGCTTCCTTGAGACGGGCTCTCGGAAAACGAGCTAGGAACAGGAGTAAACGAGGAGTGAGTTCCTGTGGAGAGCGATGCCTTTTTATACCCGAGATCGACCTCGGTATTTTCGGTCGGATCGGTCGGATTGGTCGATCTCGGGGTTAGCATCCCTCTCCCCAGGAACGGGAAAAAAGGATCGGGGGATGATTGGTTTTTTGGTAGGGAAGGAATTCGGTGGGAAGGTAACGGCGCGGTGCGGGGTGGTTGCGCGCTTGTGGACGCGGTCGTGGCGCGGTGCGGGACGCTCGCTCGGTTGCGTGGCGCGGCGTCGGTGCGGCGCGGGACGCGTTCACGCTCGGTGGTACGGTGCGTGGCGCGGTGCGGGGTGCGTTCGCGCTTGTTGACGCGACGCTTGGCGCGGTGCGGGGAAATACCACGAAAACATACGTGTTTTCGTGGTATTCTCCGACGCTTTCGGAATTCGCGTATAAAAGTATTAAAAAGGAGGCATTGCTGCCTCTTTGCGGCCACTGCCGCACTCCGCCTGATGTTCGGCGGTCCCCGACGGATGGTCGGTCGGGGGAAATCCGGAGGAGGACTGGAGCGGAAGGATGCGCTCCGTTACAAACATGTCGTGAGAAGCCGTATTGTGTTAACAAATAGATATATCACAGATGCAACTGTTGTAAAAAAAGGCAAGAATAATAGCAAAAGACTATAGACAACGTTATGGGATGGAGTATCATCGTACGTTTGTTCCTATTGCTCGATTGTTGACAGCTTTGACTGCCGAATTGGGTTTAAAAATACATCAGTTAGGTATTACAATGGCTTATTTAAACGGTCAACTTAAGGAGAAAGTTTTTATGAAAGAGATGTTCAAGGAAATGTTATTAAAAATGTGATTAAAAATATGTTATCGTGAAGAAAAACTATGATTGAGATCGCGTACGAAACATAATTGCTAGGTTCGAGAATGGAGGAGATACTTGAAAAATTATTATAAATATATTATTTATTGAAGAATTCTCTGTACGGACAAGCTAGTCATCAATGGAATGAAACACTGGATACAAAGTTAAGAAGCACGGGATTAACACCAACACCAAAGGGAGAATATATCACGTAAAAATATCATTTTAATCTTTGTGATATATGTAGATGATATTTTAGTTGCATCTCAAAATCTAAAATGAATCGAGGAAATCAAACAAGCCATAGCTAAAGATTTCGAAGTAAAGGACTATGGGCTGACTCAACACTGCTTGGGACTGGAGATTTTTTACAGTGATGATGTAATCACCTTATGATAACGAAGTTACACAAAAAATTTATTAAAACATTTTGGCACGAGTGAGTGTAAACCAGTTTCTACACGGATTCCGTCGATTCCAAACTTGCAAAGAGTGAGGAACTTATTGATAAAAATACGCATGTAAATCAAGAGAATAGCCTCTATCGCGAGTTAATAGAAGCTCTGATGTATTTGACTGTGGGAATTCGACCAGATATCGTAAACATGGTCGCCAAGTTGACCCAATTTTCCACATGTCACATTGTCAAAAAAGCATTGATCCGCAAAACATCTTCCGATACCTTAAGGAAACGATTAATTTTGGACTTGTTTACAGGAAAACTGATGAAACGTTGATCGGTTTTTCAGATGCAGATTGTGACGACTGCATGATGGACCGTCAATCATTTACAAGATAAGCCTTCATATTGGGTGGAGCTGCGATCTCGCAGGATGGAAATCGCAAAAACAAATGACCGTATCTCTGTCAACGCAGGCCGAATACGCCTTTCAGAAGCCACAAAGAAAGCAATATATTTGCAAAGTTTGTTATACGAGATAGGATTAAAGACAATTGCAAATATTGAACTGCAGCTTGACAACCAGGGAGCGTTATGTCTTGCCGTTGATCCTGTGCATCACGTCCGCACAAAACACATTGATATTAAATATCATTTTATTCGGAATGCTATTAAAGATCAAAAGTTAACACTAAATTACTTATCAACTGAAAAGATGATCGCAGATATATTTACTAAAGCTCTACATGGTTAAAGACATCTTATGTGTACTTCAGATTTAGGATTACATCCGATAGATAAATCTTATTAGCTAATGCGTGAATTGAGAGGAAAATGTTGGAAATTTAAAGTTCAATTCGTGCGCTGCTATATAGCGTTCTTCTGATCCGTGTGCCTTAGTGTCGGTCTACAATAAGTGATTTAAGCTTTAAAAAGTAAGAAATTGACCAATTATAATCGAATATGAAAAGAATACTCGACTATGATTAGTCAATTTCTTACGGCTTAAAGATTAAATACTTATTGTGGACCGACACTTACGGGCATATTTTTCTGTCTCTTCTCTTTTGCCTGCTTGTGCATCGCTTACCACGTGTGTAACAGATTCCTGAATAACTTCGTTTATATTCATTAGACTTCAATGCGTATTGTATACTTTTCCACTACAGTAATCAAGTGGTTCTCTTATTTTTCCACCAACCTTTAACATTAACATGTTTAATAATTGTTTAATAAAAAATAATAACTTATTAATAAATATTAAAATATGTATATATACATAGTTATTGTATTTTATTCCAATAAAATACGTTATTTATTTTTTGCATTAATTATGTAAATATTTCAAGTCAGATTCAGACAACAAAAATCCATATATAAAAAGGCCATGTAAGACTTTACCTGTTGCTGCTTTTCCGCGGTGTTGATTGGTTTTTTCGCTATGTTTACTTCATATTGTTAGTTGTCACATATTATTTTCATGTATTATGTGTCATGTCATGTGTCATTAGTAGTTAGGATTTTATTTCCTTATTTTATTTAAAGAAAGGAGAAGGAATTCACTTTAAAATCTAATAGAAGAGAGAGAGAGAGAGAGAGAGAGAGAGAGAATCATAAAAACACCAATATACAGGGTGTTCCAAAATTCTCTCATTCGGAGTACACTACGTGATTCTTTATGCTAAAAGAAACAACTTTTTCCTTTAGCTAAATTACGTTTAACGAATAATTTTTACAATAGATCAGATTAAAGGTGACGAATGAGACCGTGTGATATACGTAGCGATCAGGGTCGGCGCGCGTTCCTCAAGCCGGCGCGAAAAATTCTTGTTTTTATTAATTTATTTAAATTGAAAATCTTTTCTTCAAATCTATAAAATTATAATTCATATGTATTATTATATTTTGCAAAAATAATATTGTATTAACAATAACAAGGAGGAAAAGGCCAACAAACGAGTGAGAAATTAAATGTTTTTATAAACACAATTTTATTACAATGAAAAAATTTTTACTGTTTATCTGAGATAACGAAAGTCAACAAGAAAAAACTAAATTTAGAATTGAACGTTTCGGCTTCACAGAACCTCCCTTAGCAACTATTTAAAACATGATAGAAAATTATTAAAAGGTACAATCTTGCAAGACGAATACAACTTTGATTGGATTATATACAAGAAATAACGCGTCTATTCATAATGTACGAATGAGTTTTCCGACAATTAATCAGCAATTCGTTACATAATTACCACATCCAAATATTTTTATATAAGCGTTGCGTGTTAACAAAATATATGCACGACCGTAATGCTGTACGTTAGTATGAAATAGGGAACCTCTGATTCTGTCGCTCTTATCAAGTCGATGTAGTCCAATCTCACGTCTTCATGAAGGTATAAAAATTATGAAAATTTGCTAGAATATTCATCGTTAATAGGCGCGAATATCTCTGAGCCAAAGAGTTAAAATAAGCCACGATGGTTGTCAACAGAAAAAATAGTTCTTGTTTGAAACGAGTTCCTTGTTTGAAACGATTAAATCTATTGAATATAACGAGTAAGAAGACAATTTAATCGTTATACAATCTACGGATGCGATAAAGGTCAAATGTTATCAAGGCATGATTTATGTGCAAGTAAACTCGAGAAAAACGAGATATAGGTAGAATATTATATGTAATAATACGTGAAAGCTTGATCTTCGGAAATTCCTACTGGATAATTCTCGACCATCAAACGGTAGAAAGTAACGACTCGATAACGAACTCTGAGATTGTAGTCCAGACAAAAAAGCAAGTAAAATATAGTGTGAGAAACTAGGTAGGGAAAGGGAAGAGGGGGAATTAAAAAGAACAATGGTGTTGTCAATTTTTAAGAATGTACACATCGAATGTACATTAAGTAATTCTGTGTCTTTATGCGAATTAATGCCTTCCTCCTGTTCCTTTATAAATATTATTTCCGAGATTAGCCTCTTATAATAATTAGGTAATAATTTCGCGGTCTAATATCTGTATATTGTTCCAGTCAAAATCATGATTTAAGGAAAAGACATGTTCAGAAATCACAGTGCTTAGACGAATCCAGCTTAATATTGTTCATATATTCTCTCATTTTAGTTCTCAAAAATCTTTTCGTCTGGCCGACATAACATGCGCAACAGTTTTTACATTTTATTTTGTAGACTACATTATTATTACTAAGTAATTTATGCTCTTTATCTTTATGTTGTTGAAAATAAAATTAATAAGATATCCATTATCCATCAATACTCAGATACAGAATTCCACATTTTTCTGAAAGAATTGGGGATGTGATAGAAGTAAAGCCTTCCTGAAAATTGAACACAGACCCTCTTTTGTGACGGAATGATTCGAGTAATATTCTGTCCGAAGAGAATTCTGTCCGAAAAAGTATCTTTGTGGTACCAATCGATGATGATCTCATTATCTTTGACTATTAACAAGAAGTCTAAAAAACTTAAGCTGCGGTTGCTCCCTCTCTCTCTCTCAACAGTGAAGTTGAGTCGGATAATTATTAAAAATTTCTAAAATCAGAGGGATGTCATCTAGTACTGACAATAAAATGTCGTCCACGTAACGGTAATAAAATAGTAGGGAAACCGGAATTCTTCACAAATACGCTGTCTCCAAATCCTGCATCACGATGTCAGCAAGGACAGGTGATAAAGGTAAACTCATGGGAATGCCAAAAGTCTGTTTATGAATTTTATTGTTGAAAGTAAAATAGATGGAACCGAGATTAAAACGTAACGCGAAGATAAATTCGTTTTTGGGGATGCCGGTGAGATTCAATAAGAGACCTGTCATTAATGCTATCGATCGCGAGGTCAAGTGATACATTTGTAAATAGTGAGACCACGTCAAACGAAATCAAAAAATGTGGTTCTCTGGAATCTTTATTTGAAAGCTCCGAACAATTAGAAACTGTTATTATCGTGACTCTCAGAAGGGGGGAGGCTGACTGAGATGATACTATAGAGGAAGGATGTCAAGGAGTAAAGAGTCGTATTGACCGAAGAGACGATAATTCTGAGTGGGCAGTTGATTTTATGGATTTTTGGCAACCTATAGACTTTGGAGAGAGGAAAGGAACGAAGGCGAAAAAGATCGGTTTTCGAAATATATTCAGATATAATTTTCTGACTAAGTTGTTCAACTTTCTTTTAAGACTGGCCATAGAATTATTTTTTACGATTTCATATGTTTGTTCATCGGACAGCATTCCCCCCATAGTATCAATATAATTTTTCTTATCCAATGCGGTTACATTGCCCTTATCCGCTTTCGTAAAAATTACTCGCGAATTGTTCTTGCAAAACTTTTCGATGATCTTTAAAAGCATTAAAATGTCTCTATCAATTTTCAAGGTTGCTGTTCTATCAGATAAAAAATGAAACAGAAGGCGAATGATTATGTTCCAAATTTTTGTTAGGTTCTTGACATCATGTAATTTAGAACTGCTTTTCAAATTCTTGGTGAATTCATGTACAACAATTTTCTTACCATTGGAAACAGGAAGGCTGAACTTGTTTTCTAACTGTAGTTGATATATACTGCTATATGTTTACATTTATCCCATACCGAAGCTTATATCTCTGTTTTTATTTCTAAAATCAAATACAATCAGGATTTTCATCTGATGTTACTAGTGTCAGTATATCATAACTGTGTCAAATAACCAGATCATTTCAAGATTTCTTAAACATTCAACATGCGGTTGCACGAATTTCTTAATATGACATACATTTCGAGTTTTCATGGAATTTTTTGAGTGAAAAGAAAGTCATTCGCAATAAAATAAAATATTCAAGGTGACAAAATTTATTAGTTCTAGTGAATAGTTTCGAAAATCATTTATTTTATTGCACAAAAAATTATTATAAAATTATTAAAAGTCGAAAACGATGAAGAGTTATATGCAATTTCAAAATTAGTGCGTTTTATGATACTTGATTCGAACAAACACATATGAATTTACGCAAAGTTTATCGCCTTTATTGCCTACTTTCTAATGCTGCAATCATCACGGTACACATTCTTGAAAACAGAATTAAAATTAAATGATAAAGCTGTAGTTGATTGGGCAAATTTTTGTTGAGAAGTAAATAATATACTACTAATATATTTACTTTTTTTTATTCCTAATGTTACACATTTGTTCTTTAAACAAACTTCAATTATTTCAACAATGGATTGAAAATAAAGAAAAGCCAGTTGGTGGAATGGATAAAATTGTTGAAGTAGATGAAGCAAAAATAGGCAAGAGAAAATACAATACTGGATTCGAGGATAGTGAGTTTTTGATGGCATTGAGACGCAGCACCAAAGAAGTCTTCATTTTACCTGTATCAAATCGATCTGCTGAGATATTTTTATCAATTCGGCAATATATTCTTCCTGGGTCCATTATCTATACAAAGTGAGCATATGACACTTTATCTAATGAAAATTATACACATCAAACGGTGAACCATTCAACAAATTTTGTAGATCCAGAAACTGGTGTATACATACACACACAAAACATTGGAAGATTGTGGAGAGATATGCGGACACATATTCCTCGTTACACATGATTACATTTTACTAATTGTTTAGCAAAAGTTTTATTTAAAAAAAGAATACAATTAAGACGAACAAATTGAGGTTTATTAAATTCACTATTGAAATAGTGAGTTTAATATATTCATTAGAATATTTAAATATTGAATAAAACTTTATTCACTTGTTTCACACATCAATTATTTTTTTTATTATAATCCTCTATGCAATTCCTAAGTTGAAATTAAAATTAAAATTTACTGGATAGGGTAGACCGGAGATTTGTACATGTAAAAATTATTTTCCAAATTTGGAGTTGAACGTATTTTTATTTTGTCAACTTTTTATGAACATAACCTTTTAACAAAAAGCGAGCGACGGCTAGAGCGGCTAGAACTTTTTGAAGGTCACTCAGGATCATGATCGTGATGACAACATATGTCAAGGTTAAGATCATGAAAGCTGACTCCCGTAAAGAGGAGTTTTACCATATATATATCGTACAAAGTTTAGTTCTTCGAACGATATTGCGCGTTGTATGATACGTCATTTCCTGCTGTAATAGTAACAAAAGCTGCGATAAATGCTTGTTGTATTTCTTCTTCCGTATCGTTATGGCTATGCATCACTTTTTGTGTAGCTCCATAAAAAGAAATCTAATACATTTAAATCAGGCGACCGTGGCGGCTAAGTGATAGGGTCCCCTCAATCTATCCTATTCACCTATCTTGATAATGCGCATTTAATAAATGGCGAACATTTTTTCGAAAATGTGCTCCATCATGCTGAAAAATCAGCTGTGTTCGCGTATGAAGAAATATATTTTCGAGGAGCACAGGTAGCCGATTTTCTACAAAATCTCCATAATTTTCATCATTTAAACGTGGGAGAAAATATGGACCAATCTGAAAATCGTTGACGCAAATATTTACATTTAGCAATGCGAAAAGAAAATTACGTAAAAAATTTTTATGATTAACATTCACTATTTGGTTCGCGATCATTCCTACTCACACATTGATGGACCATCTATTGAAACGCGCCTGCACGAACAACATAAGGATTTTCCTCATCCCAATACAAAAAAATTAGGTGCATTGAAAATATCATTTGGTGTAAATGTAGCTTCGTTGGTTCATAAAATAAAGTCCGGAAAAGGAATTTTGCGCAAGAAATGCATATATTATATTTTATTAATAATTATATCCTAAAAATATCGTAAAAATAAAAGTCAATGGCCTTCACAAAAATAGATTCGTTGTTGTGCATCTCTTGCAGTAATTATTAAAATAAATTTTCTAAATATTTTTCAAATTTAAGCCAGAATTGAGGCATACATTTTTTTGTATTATTTGAAAAACAGTTTTATTCTTTTTTTTAATTTCTGCTATGCTGTGTAATATTTTATGTTGTATATTTTATGTTGTTATATTTTTACATTATAATTTAGAAATAATTCTGCATTTTTGTAAGAATGTATATGGATTAATTATATTTCTAAATTTTATACATAAGTTTTATACATAAACAATTAAAATATTTTTCTTAGTTTACGAACTTTTTCTTCAAAATTAATTTTACAAATATATCATTAACAGAAAATTCACCACATCATTGTGGCTTTGCTAATAAATTATTTTTTAATTAATTGAGCAAACATTTATCAATATTTTACAAAGATCAAAATGATTGACAAACATTTAACAGGAAAGAAAATTAATTTTTTTGAAACTTTATTTTTACATTCAATACTTGATTCACGATTTTCCTTGTCCATTTATTGATGATCATCGATGTTGAAACGCATCTGATATCTGATAGTTTCTTGTTAATGCAATTGTTACTTAATGCAATTGTTTTTGCTTGGATCCGCGAATGTGATGTACACTGCATGTCATTGTCTTATCGCATGGTCTTCAGTGACAATTATTTTCAACAATGAGATTTACACCGCAGGAATATAGTGACATGATAATTACCTACGGGATAGCGGAAGAAAATGCACAAATCACGGAACGCGAAGAGATTTCCCAAGCGTGCGCAACACTAAATTTTCCGTGCTGTTCAACGGTTATGAGAAACGGGATGTTTAGTGCACAATCAAGAAGCTATTTGTCTACCAGTGCGTTATCATGTCCGAGATAAAGAATAAATTCTTCAGGTGATTTATGAAGATCCTAGTAGCAGTGTGCGTCGTTTGGCATACGATTCTGTCACGCAGCACGGTATATCGCATTTTATGGATAAATGGATTGCGTCCGTACCATTATTGACGTGTGCAACAGAAATTGCCAGGAGACAACAACGCGTCTATTTTTGTGAAGGTATAATCGACTTTTTATTTTTGCGATATTTTTAGAATATAATTACCGTCAATAAAATATAAAATATGCATAGGCTTTCTTGCGCAGTGTCGGCAAAATGTATCCTTTCCCGATTTTATTTTATGGACCGACAAAGCTATATTTACACCAAATGGTGTTTTCAATGTAAAACGTAATTTTTTGTGTTGGGATGAGGAAAATCCTTATGTTGTTCGTGTAGCGCGTTTCAGTATAGATAGTCCATCAATGTGTAGGCAGCAATGATCGCAAACCAAGTGGTAATCATAAACTGTTCATCATAAAAATTTTTTACGTAATTTTCTTTTCACTGCTAAATGTAAATATTTATGTCAACGATTTTCAGATTGATCCATATTTCCTCCCGCCGAGTTTAAATGGCAAAAATTATGGAGATTTTTTTAGAAAATCGACTACCTGTGCTCCTCGAAAATATATCTCTTCATACGCAGGCACAGCTGATTTTTCAACATGACGGAGCACATTTTCGAAGAAATGTTTGCCATTTATTAAATGCGCATTATCCAGATAAGGGATAGGTCGAGGTGACCCTATCACTTGGCCATCACGATCGCTCGATTTAAATGTATTAGATTTCTTTTTATGAGTAACATAAAAAGAAATCTAAATACTCTACATAAAAAATAAGGTGGAGCATAGCCGTAATTGTACGGAAGCTGAAGTATGACAAGAAATGGCGTACCATGCAACGCGCAATATCGTTCGAAGGGTTGAACTTTGTATATAAGAAGAAGGACGATACTTCGACTAAACAGTTTTTGTATTAAAAAGTAAGAATAGATTAGGCCTATTGGGGATACCACTATAAAAAGAACGCACCATGCTATCTACCGCAAGGTGGTATGGAAATGCGACCTGTCATTTTCTTGCTATGGAAAGAGCGAAAAAAATAATTTTTTGATGCGCGATCATTTATACTGCGTCACATATCGCTTGTTATTCATAAATTTACGCATGCACATATACGTACGTACGTAGATGAAAGCGTAGCCATAGCTGTTTGTAATCAACAACTCTCACGCGTGCCTAGCGACGACGAACGCGCGCCTCACTGGGCGATCCTGTCTCACCGCGCGCTTGTAATTTGATTATTTTCATAAATTAATAACTCGTTAACTATTGCAAAAATCACAAAATAGTACAGGACTTTTCGACTCAGTTTAGTCTCCTCTACCTGCATATGGCCGCTTTTTTGGCCATTTTTTGGGGATACCCAAAATACATATATGTAAGTATATTTGAGACTTAATTTTTTGCCGCGTCATATTAACTTTTTAAAAAAGGGTAAAAAAGGGTGTCAAGTAAAGAGACGTGCTTTACGAGCGGAGATATTGCTGCATAAAGTCCGATTCGTAAATTTTTACTTTAAGAAACGACGTCATTATTATTTATATAAAAAATTTGATATCAATAACTGACGCCGAGTTATTTCATACTATAAAAATTGCGTACTATAAAAAACATCTTAGTCTACTAAACCCAAGTGATATGGATATAAAAAATTTTTATGTAAAATCACCTGGGCCGTACTGCTCAAGAGCAAGATCGAAAACGAGAGAGCTAACGCTATCGCTCAGATAATTCGAGAGAGCGCAAGATGTCCGAGAAGCACACGGATATAGAGAAGGAGTTTTACAATGTCAATATACAGAAATTGTTGAAAAAATGTAATATTAATCATTATTGTTGAAGGCATCGATTGTCGAACGGTTCAATCGCACGCTTAAGAACGACATATAGAAAATGTTTACGCTCAACGATACTTACAAATAGATCGACGCGCTACCACGTCTTGTGTCAGATAACAACGTGCGCAAGCATCGCACTATTGATATGCGACCCGTAACTACCGCGATCGCCAAAAGACTCTTGGACATGATGTGCAGCGTGATAAAGATCGCAAGTCCGGCAAAATTCAATATAGACGATTCAATGTATGCATGAGCAAGTATAAGACAGTTTTCGAAAAAAATTACACGCCAAATTGGACCACCGAGGTGTTTAAGATTGTTAAAGTGCAACGTTTTAATCCCGTAACCTATCTGCTCGAGGACTATCGCGGAAAATCTAGTGCTGGAGCATTCTATGAGCACGAGTTACATCGCGCGATTTATCCGGACATGTATCTCGTGGCAAAAGTACTGCGCAGGAAAGGAGACAAGGTTTACGTTGTAACGGAGCGCATCTTTCCGCTCCATTCCTCCTCCGGATTTCCCCCGACCGACCATCCGTCGGGGACCGCCGAACATCAGGCGGAGTGTGGCAGTGGCCGCAAAGAGGCAGCAATGCCTCCTTTTTTAATACTTGTACACGCGAACTCCGAAAGCGTCGGAGAATACCACGAAAACACGTATATTTTCGTGATATTTTCCCGCACCGCGCCAAGCGTCGCGTCAACAAGCGCGAACGCACCCCGCACCGCGCTACGCACCGTACCACCGAGCGCGAAAGCGTCCCACGCCGCACCGACGCCGCGCCACGCAACCGAGCGAGCGTCCCGCACCGCGCCACGACCACGTCCACAAGCGCGCAACCACCCCGCACCGCGCCGTTACCTTCCCACCGAATTCCTTCCCTACCCAAAAAACCAATCATCCCCCCGATCCTTTTTTTCCGCTCCTGGGGAGAGGGATGCTAACCCCGAGATCGACCAATCCGACCGATCCGACCGAAAATACCGAGGTCGATCTCGGATATAAAAAGGCATCGCTCTCCACAGGAAATCACTCTCCGTTTACTCCTGTTCCTAGCTCGTTTCCGAGAGCTCGCCTCGAGGAAACGATCTTCCGAAACCGGCAGCAAGCCTGAGATTTGTTGGGGTCTCCCCAACGCGCCAAGTTCGCTTGGCCTGGCCGAAAGCCGTCTCCGTAGCTCGCACGGCAAGCCGAGAGTTGCTGGGGTCTCCCCAGCGCGTCGAGTTCGCTCGACCCGACTCTGCCGTTCCGAGATTTCACCGCCGAGTACCGGGGTTCTCCCCGATACTACCTCTCCGAGCACCAGAGTACTCCCTGGTCGGCCGAGTACACTCGGCACCGCCACCTTCTTCTCCGCACACAGCTGGGGCTCTCCCCGGCTGGCCGAGTTCACTCGGCGTTCACGCAAACAGACGAGGGGCTCACCCCTCGTCAGCCGAGCACTCTCGGCCGGGAACGGGCACACCCGTTCTCCGATCTCAACGATTCGCCGACCTCGCGAAATATCCACCCTCGCGACAATACCCGCGACAAGCGTGCACGTTTAAATCCACGCCGATTTAAAGGCCCGCGACGAACACGTGCGACACCGCCGCCGCCGCGCGCGCCCCGCGCCACCGAACTGCGCACCGCGATCAGTATCGCGCCGACCGCCCGAGCGATCTCTTATTTTGTATTCACGCATTATCCGCGCGCCGATCGCCGTCTCGCCCGTCCACGGCCACGAACATTAAACGCGACGATTCGGTGCATTCCATCGCACCACTCTTAGTCAAATAAACATCGTTATTTATTATCATTCTCGCCTAACAATTTAATCACGCCTTTCTGTCTCCAACGTCGTCGCTTCTCCTCCTGGTAACCGACTGACCGCTCTCCGCGCGGAAAAGCGAGACCGTTTTAACGTTGTAACGGAGCGCATCCCTCCGCTTCGTTCCTCCTCCGATTTTCGCCCGACCGATCATCCGTCGGGGACTGCCGAACAACAGGCGGAGTGCGGCAATGGCCGCAAGAGGCATTTATGCCTCCCTTTTTTAATCATTATCAATTCGCGAACTCCGAAGCGTCGAATACCACGAAAATATGTCTGTTTTCGTGGTATTTCCTCGCACCGCGCCACGCGTCGCGCCACCAAGCGCTAGCGCACCCCGCGCCGCATCATACCACCGAACGTAAATGCGTCCCGCGCTGCACCGACGCCGCGCCATGACGCGTCTACAAGCGCGTGACCATCCCCGCATCGCACCGTTACCTTCCCACCGAATTCCTTCCCTACTCTTAAACATCTCCCGCTCCTATTCCTTATAATTCCCAAAAAACCAATTATATCCGATCCTTTTTTTCCGCTCCTGGGGAGAGGGATGCTAACTCCGAGATTGACCAATCCGACCGATCCGACCGAAAATATCGAGGTCAATCTCGGGTATAAAAAGGCATCGCTCTCCATAGGAAATCACTCTTGTTAATCGCTCGTTTTCCAAGAGCACGTCTCAAGGAAGCGAGCATCCGAAGCCGGTAGAAAGCCTGAGTTTTGTTGGGGCCCTCCCCAACATGCCAAATTCGCTTGGCCTGGCCGAAAGCCGTATCTCCGAATCTCTCATGGCAAGCCGAGAGCTGCTGGGGTCTCCCCAGCGCTTGGATTTCGGTCGATCTGACTCCGTCGTTCCCGAGATTTCTCCGCCGGGTATCGGAGTTCTCCCTGATACCACCGTTCCTTTCCGAGCACCGGGGTACGCCCTGGTCGGCCGAGTACACTCGGCACCGACGCCTCTTTCTCCGCACACAGCTGGGGCCCTCCCCGGCTGGCCGAGTTCATTCGGCACTCACTGAGACAGACGAGGGGTACACCCCCCGTCAGCCGAGCCCTCTCGGCAGGGAACGGGCCCACCCGTTCTCCGATCTAAACGATCAAACGCCCTCGCGAATACGTCACCCTCGCGACAGCGCTTTAACATCACCGGCGATTTAAAGATCCACAGCGAGCACATGCGACACCGCCGCCGCCGCGCGCGCCCCGCGCCACCGAACTTCGCGCCGCGAACAGTATCGCGTCGACCACCGAAGCGATACCGCATTTGTACACTCAACCATACGCGTGCCGATCACCGTCTCGCCCGTCCACAGCCATTCGCGAAGATCGGTGCATTCCAACGCACCGTTCCCTATCGTTCTGTGAATAAATCATTGTTGCAATACACAACAATAAGCGAATTTCGTCAACGTCCTCGCTTCCTTCTCCTGATAACCGACTGACCGCTCTCCGCGCGGGAAAGCGAGACCGTTTTATGGCGCCCGAACAGGGACCGGAAGATAACAAGACCGCGGAGACAGGAAACAAGAACGAAATGGCCGATGATAGGCTAGATCGATTAACGAAGGCCGAGCTGCAAGAACAGCTCGGACAAATCCATCAAAATACCGCCGGACCCATAGAAGCGCTACGACAGCGCATACGCAGATGCGCGTGCGACATCTCTCGAACCCGGGAACATCTCTCGAACCACCCGCGCTGACATCCGTAGCTTCACCCGTATATTCCGTGTCCCCCGAATTTCCGATCCGTATACCTGAGTTGCCACGGCCGGCCGAAATCATGGGTCAGATGCGTAAGTGGGGCCGTTTCTTCGACGGACGCGATCCGATCGGGTTTCTGGAGCGAATAGAGGAACTTGGCGAAACGTGCGGCTTTACCAAACAACAATTATTAACCGGTATACCCGCATTGTTACGGGGAGACGCGATGTTGTGGCACCGGAACAATCGCCAATACTGACCCGCGTGGGAAACGTTCCGGCAAGACTTCGTCGCACAGTTTTGCCCGCAACCGGAAAAGACCGCCGCACTACGTGAGATCTACTCCCGCACCCAGAAGCCTGGTGAAACGTATGCACAGTACGCCACAGCCCTACAAACACTCATGCGTCGCGCGGGGAATTTCGGGGAGCGGGCGCAGACCGATCTGCTATTCGCCAATCTCCACCCGGATTACAAGATTTACATCCGTCGGGAGGATGCCACGAACCCCCGCGTCCTGCAGACTCGGGCGACCGAATACGAAGGAATTCAGAAGCAGCGACAAATGTTACGAACCACCGAACATCGGGGGGATATCACCGCGAAAGCTAGCCGCACGGCCGCGACCACATATAATCCCCGCGATCATTGTTGGCGATGCCGACAATGCGGACATACACGCTTCGAATGCCGGCGACCACCCGTCCGATTCTGCTCTCAATGCGGAAAAGAGGGGGAAATTCACCCGCGATTGCCACCCGCCGAGAAACGCCAGCAGGATCGAGAATATCGCGGCCGCGTCTCGATCCCAGTAAGCTACACTCCGCAGCCGCACCTGACCATCCATGTGCGCAATCAACCGATCAAGGCGATGATCGACACCGGATCAGAACTATCGTTCATCGATCAAAAAACCGCGCGTTCTCTAAAACAACTCCGCTTCATGCCGACCGCCGAACACAGTCAGGTGCGGCTCGCGGACGGGACGCAGGTCAGCACCACACTATTCGCGTACCTTTAAACCTATCTCATCGCGTCACATGGCACACATTCTGCATCCTGCCGCAACTCGACAACGCCATGATTATCGGGATGAACGTATGGGCAGGATCGGGAATTGTCTTGCGACTACTGCCGCCGTACTCACAGACGTATGAAACAACGTCGACCAAGCAGAGTTGTCCGATCTCTGAGGATAAACAACTCCGAGTGTTTCTCGAGGAGGAACTAAGGAAATTTGACCACGTCCGCGGACCGACCGAATTAACCAAACACCGCATTAAACTCATCAATCCCGCGCCGATCAAACAGAGATACCGACCGTGGAACTCGACAATGCAGGCGATCATTGACGCGGAGATCGACCAAATGCTGCAGGACGGCATAATTGAACCGTCAACAAGTGCGTGGAGCTCTCCGATCGTCGTGGTCCGGAAAAAAGACGGAAAAAACTGATTCTGTATTGATTTTCGCAAGATAAATTCCGTTACCGAACGCGACGCCTATCCGTTGCCACAGATTTCCGCCACACTGGATAAACTGCGCGGACCTGTCTATCATCAACCTAAAGAACAGTTACTGGCAGGTATCCCTCACTCCCAGCAGCAGACCGATCACCGCATTTACCGTGACGGAATTACGTTCTCGGACATATCGTGAATCGCGACGGGATAAAAACCGACCCCGAAAAAACTACCGCGATCGCCGACTGGCCCATCCCGCAGACCGTAAAACACATCCGACAGTTTCTCGGGGTGGCCTCCTGGTACCGGCGGTTCATCCAGGATTTTGCCACCGTCGCCGCACCACTAATCGCGCTGACACGGAAAAACACGCGATGGAAATGGGGGGAGGTGGAAGAAGGCGCCTTTGACGCGTTGAAGAATAACCTAATGACCGCCCCAGTGCTGGCCTGCCCCGATTTCGAACGGCCGTTCACCCTTCAAACCGATGCAAGTACCATCGGGGGGTTGTACTCATGCAGTATTTTCCGGAGGGGGAACGCGCCATCGCGTACGCGAGTCGGATGCTAAACGGCGCCGAAAAAATTACAGCGCGACCGAACTACAGTTCGCCGTCGTCTGAGGGATTCGGAAGATGCGCGGGTATCTTGAGGGTTACCGCTTCACGGTAATCACCGATCATTAAGTTCTGAAATGGTTGCAGCAATTCGAATCAAGGTCCGGACGGCTGGGACGGTGGATGTTCGAGCTACAACAATACACGTTTGAAATTCGATACCGGAAGGGCGCATTGAACCGGGTCGCCGACGCTTTATCTCGTCAACCCGCCGTCTCCGCCATGTCACACCCCCGCTGCCAGTGGTACCGCCACACGTGGGACCGAGTGACATGCGATCCCGACCGTTTTCCGGATTTCACAATCCGCGACGGACGGTTATACCGCCATGTACTCCACGCATCAGACTTCCACGACGTATCATGCGAAACGCAGTGGAAGGAGTGCGTGCCGACCGGAAAGCGGCGAGACATTCTACGCCGATTCCACGACGCCCCGACCGCCGGACACCTAGGGGTGGCCAAGACCATCACTCGCATTGCGTGCCATTGTTACTGGCCGGAGATGTACCGCGATATCGCGCGGTACGTGCGCTCATGTGAGAACTGTCTCGCGTACAAAGTACCGACCCGACACCCGCCCGGAATTATGCATGCAACCGCTTGACCGCCCGTGGCAACAAATGACGCTTGACTTAATCGAGTCCTTACCGCGCTCTCTCCGCGGACACACGTGGGTCCTCAATATACAGGACCGTTTTACGAAGTGGCTCGAGATTTGGCCCCTCCGCCGCGCCACCGCCGAATCCATCGCGAGAACCATCGCGGAAGCGATCATATTTCGACACGGCTGCCCGACCGAGATGTTAAGCGACAACGGCATACAATTCAAGGTGAAAGAAGTCGAGCGACTCCTCAGCGCTTTTGGAATCAAGCCCCGCTTACGCCCCCCGCTGCAACCCGACCGAACGGATAAACCGGACCATCGAGACCATGATCGCACAGTATGTGTGGCGCAATCAAAAGACGTGGGATGAAACATTGCCCGAATTACAGTTCGCGTTTAACACCGCATCGAATGACGCCACCGGGTATTCACCGGCATACTTAAATCTCGGTCGGGAACCGTGCTTGTTTGTCCGGGCAAACCAATCCACCGTCAGCCAGAAGAAACCCGACGCCTTACGTCAGCGACTCGAAGAGCGCGTATGAGCTCATCCGCATTGACCTGGCACGAGTCTTCCAACAGTAGGCGCGGAATTATGACCTAAGGCGACGGGACTGGCGACCAGAGCTCGGAGAGTAGGTGTGGAAGCGCGATCACTCTCTCTCCAGTAAGCGCGACGCATTTAATGCGAAACTCGCGCCCCGATACATCGAGCCTCTGGAGGTGAAGGCAGCCATTTCCCCCATAACGATTTACGGAGTAAACGAGGGAAATCGCATCGGCACATTTACCTCCAGGATTTGAAACCGTCGCCCGGCAAGACCGAATCCGACAGCGCCGCCGAAACGTCAAACGCCGACAACGACCCGACTGACGCCGACAACCAACCGACCGACGCCGACACGACGCCGACTGTCACCACCATCGACGAGCCCCCGGCAATCGCACCAAAGAGAAGGGGCAACCGCGTGACGTCAACAAAAACAACAACGAGGTTCTGGACGTCCGCGGGAAAATTCGAGCCAAAGTATAAACATGTAACTGCCGAAAATTAATAAAAGTAGGGGAAAATTCGCGACCGCTGGCGACAAAGAACGATCCCGCTTAATTCACTGCGAACCACCGATATGGAGAGTCGAGTGGACATAGTAGATGAGATCAACGCCTTCTTAGAGGAACGCCCGCCGCCATACGATCCGATGCGATCGGGACTCGAGAAGCTCTACCTCGATCTATTCGGATCAGACTTCGATACCGGAACCGAGCCACCATCGAACCACCGACGCGCCGCGGCCCACAATATCACGGCCAGGAAAATCATGCCGAAAGTCGGCACGAGCATCCAGTGCTCGGATGCGGCCCAACGACGAAAAGCCATCTGGCTCACGGAAGCGCCAACGCCACCGTCGAAACGAGGTCGCCGATCGACCGAGGGATACATGGTTCGCCCTGCCATCGGCAAAACTATCTCGGTGGCTACAAACACGCCACCGATCGCTAAGCCACGCATGGTGGATGTAGCCACTCAGACCAGCGCCGAGCAGACTACGCCGCCACGACCCAATCCAACCCGCCGGCCCGATACGGCCTCCGCCGATCCCGGTTGAAGTCTGGCCGGGAATGATCATACCGATACCGCATTTCGCGGTACACCGCAAAAACCGAAAATACCGAGCCGAGATACAGGGAGAGAAGTACGTCCTGCGTACGCAAAACGGGATCCAGCCGACCAACATAAGCCACTTGTTTCTGGCTTGCGACGGAGGGGGGAAATGTAACGGAGCGCATCCCTCCGCTCCGTTCCTCCTCCAATTTTCTCCCGACCGACCATCCGTCGGAGACCGCCGAACAACAGGAGAATCATCGGAGAATACCACGAAAATATGTCTGTTTTCATGATATTTCCTCGCATCGCACCACCAAGCGCTAGCGCACCTCGCGCCGCACCACGCATCGTACCACCGTAGCGTAAATGCGTCCCGCGCCGCACCGACGCTGCGCCACGACCGCATTTACAAGCGCGTGATCACCCCCGCACCTTCCCAACGAATTCCTTCCCTATTCTTAAACATCCCCCGCTCCTATTCCTTATAATCCCCAAAAAACCAATTATATCCGATCCTTTTTTTCCGCTCTTGGGGAGAGGGATGCTAACCCCGAGATTGACCAATCCGACCGATCTGATCGAAAATATCGAAGTCGATCTCGGGTATAAAAAGACATCGCTCTTCACAGGAAATCACTCCTGTTCCTCGCTTGTTTTCCGAGAGCACATCTCAAGGAAGCGAGCATCCGAAGCCGGTAGAAAGCCTGAGTTTTGTTGGGGCTCTCCCCAAGTTCGCTTGGCCTGGCCGAAAGCCGTATCTCTGAATCTCTCACGGCAAGCCGAGAGCTGCTGGGGTCTCCCCAGCGCGTCGAGTTCGCTCGATCCGACTCCGCCGTTCCCGAGATTTCTCCGCCGGGTATCGGGGTTCTCCCCGATATCACCGTTCCTTTCCGAGCATCGGGGTACGCCCTGGTCGGCCGAGTACACTCGGCACCGACGCCTCTTTCTCCGCACAGAGCTGGGACCCTCCTCGGCTGGCCGAGTTCACTCGACACTCACTGAGACAGACGAGGGGTACACCCCCCGTCAGTCGAGCTCTCTCGGCAGGGAACGGGCTCAACCGTTCTCCGATCTAAACGATCGGAATCAAACGCTCTCGCGAATCAAACGCTCTCGCGAATACGTTACCCTCGCGACAGCGCTTTAACATCACCGGCGATTTGAAGATCCACGGCGAGCACGTGCGACACCGCCGCCGCCGCGTGCGCTCCGTGCCACCGAACTTCGCGCAGCAAACAGTATCGCGTCGACCGCCGAAGCGATATCGCATTTGTACACCCAACCATACGCGCGCCGATCGCCATCTCGCCCATCCACGGCCATTCGCGAAGATCGGTGCATTCCAACGCACCGTTCCCTATCATTCTGTGAATAAATCATTGTTGCAATACACGTCTAACAACAATTAGCGAATTTCTGTTTTCAACATTCTCGCTTCCTCCTCCTGGTAACCGACTGACCGCTCGCCGCGCGGGAAAGCGAGACCGTTTTAACATCAAGTGGCTAGGATTCGATAGATCACATAATTCTTAGATACACAAAACCATGTGATTTAATTCATTTTTATTGTAAACAAATAAAAATATATATATATAAATATATACAAGGAGTTTTATTATTTTTTCTTTCATTACATTTTCGTAAAAAACTATACATGTAGTAACTACGATGAAACTTATGATAATATATATAATGTATAAAACTATATAAAATACGTACATACATATGTACATACATACATGTACGTACATACGTACATACGTTCATACATACATACGTCCATACGACCATACGTCCATACGTCCATACGTCCATACGTCCATACGTCCATACGTCCATACGTCCATACGTCCATACGTCCATACGTCCATACGTCCATACGTCCATACGTCCATACGTCCATACGTCCATACGTCCATATGTCCATACGTCCATACGTCCATACTTACATACGTATATACGTACACACACGCACGCACGCACGCACGCATGCACGCACGCATATATCATATATATATATATATATACATATATACATATAATATATATATATAATATATACATAATATATATATAATATATACATATAATATATACATATAATATATATATAATATATACATATATATATATATATATATATATTGTTGTGACCAAGCGGTGGTCCGCTCGTTTTTGGCCCCCGAGTAATATTGAGAAGATCGTTCCTTGCCAACGCATTGTTGTTTATGGACTATTGATTTATTGATTGAAGAGGTTCGACTGACATTCGTGAGAGACAGTTTTGAGAGATTTTGGAATTGTAAAACGAGCTGTGTAAATTGTTGAGCTTATTAAAGTTCGTTCTTTATATACGGCCTCTATTTATTTACGTGTGTCGCGTGATAGAGTGTTGTGTGAGTAACTGCCGTGAAAGCGCGACAATATATATAAATATAAAAAATATATACATTATATATACATATATATTACAAATGTAACCGTCAATGCCCCCTAGCAACGTCTCCGTCGAATCTGGTATGATGTATTGCTTGTCATCATACGGACTCAGAGCAATTATCATATACTTTGTGCAACTTTGATCTTATATACGACTGACGACGAATCATTTCGATTTCTTCACTCAAACACCGCGTGTAATTATCAAAGGTCATTATTCGCGCTACGACATTACTCTTTACACCCTTCGCCTTTTTGGTGTCCTTTTTACCATCAATCTTCACCGCGTACATCTTTGCTCTGAGTCTGACGAATTCCATCATTATCGTACCGTTATTCTCGTCCTTCATTACGCTAGGTACTTTTTTATTCGCGAGAGGCATAACATACGTGTTGTTCGTCGAATAATTACTTGTGTCGAATCTAGCGATATCACGTTTCATCGTCTCGTAAATATCGTCGCACTCGATATGGTGAGATTATCTGTGTCGGTGTACATAATCTTTTGTCGCGATACAACGGTAACATATACTCGTGATGAAATTCGTACAAGCAGATTTTCGATATGTCGAGTATACACATAAATCGACTTGTTGAATTTCATTTCGAATTTATGCAGTTCGACGACGATTAAATTTTCCGCAAAGACACTGCGGCTGTGGAAATTTCGCAATCATTGTCTCCGCGCCGTACCATCCCATTTCGTTACTAGTTTTACATCGATGTGATTTTGAACATTTTCCATCGTTTTGCCGAATACCGCGTTGTTCATCAATTTATACAAGTTTTTTTCAAAATCGTTTTTCGTGCACGTTCTAAGCTGCGTATTAAGTTTGATGTAATCATAAAGTCAGACGAATTAACCGAATTGTAGTACGCGGTGTATCTTTACGATACGAAGACCGTGGCTCATGCACTGCTGCAGATAGCGGGATAGTGGATGACGTACTGCTTTTTATTATATAGCGTCGCGAGAAGTTTACCCTGCCGCATGTCGGATGGCTTATCGCGCGTCGGACAGAACAGTCAGTGTGTCGTGCAGATGATGCGGATACTCGAGATCAACCTCAAGAATATAACCCGTGGGTGAACGGGCACGCTTGCGTCAAAGTTCGCAATGTTTTCGATCCATCGAAATTCGGCATAGGATAGCGGTTGACACATCGCTTATCCATTTTATTATTTTAATAATTATATTTGGTGATCTTAGTTTTATAAAAAGAGGATAAGAAAAGAAAGCGTGTGCCAGGAGGCCCGACCACGAACCAGTCGTAAAAATCCGTAATTATTTTTGCGAAAAATATCACCTCAGCCAGGAATCGAATTAGGATCTTCTGCTTATCGAGTAGGCATCTTATCCTACAGAGGCATGTGATGATATTTATCGCAAATAACGTGTTTAGAATAACACGTCAACAATTCAATGATACATACATATATACAATACATACTACATATACATATATACATGTATATTCTCGAATCCCCACGACCGATACTCCAGAGAGATGATGCTCCTATTCTCTCGATGAATGCAGGTCGGACCGCGGTCGACACTCTCCGTACAGATTATTTGTGTCATAGTACATCAAATACGACGAATTGTACGAATGTATTTGTTATTGTCTTGTGCATATCTACCGGAACATTGACTGAGGTCGCCATGTATGTACACTCGATAAACATAATCATCGTTGAGCAACTCAAATTTTACACGACTATGTTTCAACATGGCATCCCACATGAAACAAGACAAAGTATAATAATGCGGGATCGAGACTGTAACTTTTGATGTAACTTTCATGAAAATTTTCGAAAACGTCGATCAATAATAAGACATCAGTCTTCAAATATAGATCGCTGTACTCGCCTAGGGTTTCAATGGAGAACCATTGTCAGACATTCACGGCGTACGTGTAATCGTTTTCCGACAGCGTGTCACTGGTCAATGAGCTAGAATGATTCGCGCGGTGACAGGCACATGCCCTGCAGCTTGTCCGCGTGATCCACGTATTCGTAGGAGTAGGTATACTAGACCGGTTCTAACCTAAGGGCTCCGAGCGAGGTGCAGGTGTGGGGGTAACTCGAAGACGCGGGGATAAAGGAGAAGGGGTGGTAGGCACGGGGAAGGGAGAATGCTTTATCGATGATCCTTTGGAATGTATTTTTGAGAGAGGGGAGGAGGGGGTCTTTTTTTGTCTAAGAAGAGCTTAAAAAAGATATTTTTTGTAGAAATTGATGTAGGAAAAGAAAGGAAAAAAAAGCGCCGATACTCCGGCTGCAATAAACAAATGTAGATGTCGCAACGTATTAATTTCGAACAATCTCGAAAAATCCGTTATTCAATGAAAATAATGTACCTAAACAAATTGTGATTCGGAAGATTTATAATGATGTCCCGATTTAGAAAAAAATAGCATTGACGACTGTACGTGTCGCAGCATGGTAAGAGAAGCGCCGATATTCCGGCTGCAATAAACAAATGTACGTGTCGCAACATGTTAATTTCAAACAATCTCAAAAAATCCGTTAGTCAATGAAAATAATGTATCTAAACAAATTGCGATTCGGAAGATTTATAATAATGTCCCGATTTAGAAAAAATAGCATTGACGACTGTACGTGTCACAGCATGGTAAGAGAAGTGCCAATAATCTGGCTGCTATAAACAAATGTACATATTGCAACGAGTTAATTTCGAACAATCTCGAAAAATCCGTTATTCAATAAAAATAATGTATTAGTCGATAAATGGACCCTTCTCCTCTCTTTTTTTTTTTCTAATAATAAATACTGAAACGTGCTCATTCCTGTTTGGTCAAGTCCAAATTTTCTCGTAAGAGCCAAATAAATTTTGGCAGCGACACGGAACGGAAACTATAAAAATGAATACATTACCCCTTTTTATCGATGTTACACCGATAAATAATATTCCATCATAAATACCAAGTTTTTTTTATGAAAAAAATTATTTCCGGATATCGGTTGATATTATTCCAACTGTTACTTTCAAGTTATGCTGTCTTTAAAAAAAAATTATCAAAACTTTTCTATCGAATCTTCTTATCGGAGAAAAAATTGGGGGGGGGGTGAAAAAAACGAGGAAACTTAGGCTGCTGTAAAAAATCAAAATTGCGACTCGGAAAACCTATGACCATGCTTCGAATTCGATAAAGGGATAATGAAATTACAGATGATATATATAATAGATTCTTGAGCACGCGGAATCACAATAGATCTCGGAAGTCTCGAAATGAATATCAATTGCGATGCTGTGTGTGAGAAAAATAGTTGACGGTGCGAATATTGAATGTGATAAATATGAACGTGGAAGACATCGCGAATATAGTGGACGTGTGGGGAGACGAAGAAGAAAAAATTGAGAATGTTGGAAATATTGACATTGACATTGATATTGAAGATGAAGATGATGAACACGTGTTATCTGATGACAGTGATTGCATCAGAGTGAGGAGCTAATGGATTATGCAGAGAAAATTGTTACGCATTCGAAATTCCTTGTACTGAATAGTAATAGAAAACATTGTACAATACAATTTTACTATTCGACGGGTGATGTTCTAATTGTATGTGCCGAATGCATGGTTCGTCTGACGAACACTGACATTGGAATAATGTATGTTAGAAAGCATGAGATAAATACTCTTGATGCGCTAAACGGTCGATTTTGCTCCAATTGCAGTCAGTCCGTATATATAACAATGCCATGTAACATGTGCCCAATTTGCACCGCATAAGAAAGATGATATTGTGGACCGGATCACGTGCAAGTGCTCCGTGGGACGTAATATAATAATATACAAAAAAATGGAACATCTCGAACGAGTGGAACGCGAGCTGCTGGAACAGTGCAGCCAGATCGCTATTTTGGTAGAGTGTTTCGCGTAACGATGTGACGAGTGCATCGAGCAGCTCGAAGAACTCAGTCGGGTTAAGCGTTCTTGACTCACCGTTGGAAACAGATAATCTGTGGTGGCGAGAATCGCGCGACTCGCGGGTGCAAAAATTCAATTAGAAAGACGTTTTGTGTACTTTGGTGGCGAGTACGCAAGTATCAATAGAGATAATGGTTCTCTTGTTTGGCGCGAGATTGATACGGAGTTTGAAAGCTGTACATTAACTGGCACGATGATTAACGTGGACTATATCGAGCTGCAACGATTTTTAGAAGACGCCGGTGGTGTACTGCTCGAGCGAGTGCAAGACATTGTAGAAAGACACGGTAGTGTAAAAGTGAACACCGCATTCAACGGCGAGTTTGTGACAGGCGATAAACGCGCCAATAAAAGTATAAACACTAAAAATAGTGAACTCTTTCGAGTGTCAAATGTGGATGAGTGGTACAAGCAGCACGTCATCAAACCTTGGCATTGCTCGAAGAGCGCGTTTCAAGAACGCGACAGTGGATGGGTGCTGTCACGTATATTAAATTTGACAATCAATGTTAATAAATATAATCCCATACACGCGGGATGTTACATCAAGTTACCGCGGGAAATTATGTTGAAGAGAGCGGTAATTAACGTGCAGTCAACGCACAATGCATGTTTCGCATAGTCAGTGGTTGCGGCCTTGCATCCGACCGAAAGGCATACAAATCGGGAATCGTCGTATCCACATTATACGACGGTGTTGAATCTCTAAGACATTACGTTTTCGATGACAAATTAAAAAGTTCGAACATCAACGTCTACGGTATCAAAGGAAAGGAGATTCTCCCGATACATCTGACAACAAAGAAGATAAAGAAACATGCAAATCTGTTATACGTGCAGGATCCGCGCAACGATAATGTGGAACACTTCGCGTATATCAAAAACTTGTTCCGTCTCGTGAGCTCGCAACTAAATAAAAAAGAACACAAGAAATACTTTTGTGATCGGTACGTATACACATTTTTTAACAAATTGTAAAATATTTTGTAATTGTTAATTTAAATGCTAAAAATACTAAAAAAATCATGTTTTCTGTTTGCAGATGTCTACATTATTTTAATTCATCGGAGAAATTTGAATCGCATATGATGGATTGCCAACGAATGAACGATTGCGCCATCCGACTGCCGAATGAAGACGACAAGTGGCTCAAATTTAAGAACCATTGCAACAAAGAACAACTTCCATTCATTGTCTACGCGGATCTAGAGTGTATACTGCGAAGAATGGAGCCAGAGAGGGAAAACATGTCGTACACATATCAACAGCAGCACGAAATATTTAGCGTAGGATACTATGTGCGATGCTCGTACGACGATGCGTTATCGGCGTATCAATTTCGTCATGACGAAGACTGCGTTGCATAATTTGTTCGGCAACTCGAAAACTTGGCGCATCGAATAGAAATTTTATTATCCGTGAATGTCCCTATAGAAACGTTATCGAGAGAACAGTGGGAGACATACTAACGCAACGCGTTGTCACATTTGTGAAAAATCATTTGCGTCGGACGACATGCGGGTACGCGATCATTGCCACCTTACTGGTCGTTACTGCGGACCCGCGCATTCGAATTGCAATTTAAACTATAAAAAATCATATCATCTGCATTCCTGTAATCTTTCATAATTTATCCGATTATAAAGCGCACATTGTTATCACGGAAATAGCTACGGCATACAAAGGATCGACGTGCTACCGATAACAAAGGAAAAATACATTTCGTTCACTAAACATCAAAGATACCGCAGACAGATCAGATTTGCAAAATTGTGTACAATTACGGTTCATCGATTCGTACAAATTTTTGAGTATCAGTCTCGATAAATTGACATCTTTTTTAAGTAGAGAGAAATTGAAAATTTTACATTCCGAATTTTCTATTATCGAACGAGGATTTTGATTTGTTGACGCATAAAGTATCTTTCTCTACGAATATTGTTACGTGCCGAAACTCGGGATTTGAAAATTATTATTTTTTTGTTCCCCTTTGTCGAACAAATTTTAAGTATCGCGTTATTTAAGTAATTCAGGACATCCCTTCCTTTTTTTCCTCTTCCGACACACTTTCACTTTAGTCCTGTCCAAACAACTCATAACACATCATCACGTTTTCCAAAATTCTCACGTAGTTTTCCCCTTTTAGAAAACCGTCCTAATCGTTATATTCTTGCATCAAAACGCGTCGCGTTATTGGTTATTACATCAGCAAAATACCGCCTACCTCGTCTTGGACGAAAATCCTTCCTGAACACGAAAGTAGTTCTCGTCAAAAACTCGAAGGAAAAACATCACAATTTCGTCAAGTGTATCGTGTGCGAGAAATAAAATTCAACTTTACAACAATCCTATGAATTCTCTAAATTCTTAATTCCTCTACACATTACGTCGCGATTCGCACGTAACAACTGGTGGCAGCGGTACCGAACCGTTTAAGAAGGTTGAAGCATCTACCAACACCTTTGTTTTGCCAACAAGACTGAGTCAACGAAACAAAGCACGAAGGAAGAGAACACAGTCAATCAAGATTAAAATTGAGAAAACTTCGCAATCTAGTAGAAGATTAAAGTCTGGTTGATGATTATTGTTCCCACTTGACGAAGGCGACAATAGGCACGATTATTCCTCATAATTATACGATTTGGCTACCTATAGTCCGATGAAACCCTGGTGAATTGTGGCATAAAAGTAAAAAAAAAAATCACTTGAGAAAAGCATTAAGGAGCCGATACGTCGCAGACGGAAACTCCGCAGTGGGCACGGAAAAGGACCACGAGGCATCCCGGAACGAAAGCAAATATCCTTTCGAGACAACGCAACGACGAGACTCCGTAGACAACCGACACGTAAAAAGGATTTCATTGAACGACGGCATCCTGAACAACCTCATCGAACGATGAGATTCTGCATTGAATATTTCGATGAATATTTCCCGGACAACCACGTGTTACGTTCTGCTGTTACTGTAAGTCTTACGAAGTCATATGAGTTATAGAAATTCCAAAGCGCACTATAATACAGATAGTTCCGAAAATAGCTCTATAAATAATAGTTTCGAGTCCGATATATCTTTGAAAGAAAAACCGATAATTATGAACGATCGAGCGTCATCACTAGTACACATTATGGATGAATCAAGCCATACCCGTGACCAACAAAGTCGAAGATCTTCTACTTCGACAAGCAATAGTTATTTTTCTGTTCGTCATAGCTTATCACTCTTGCCGGTCTTTAATGGTACGAATGTTCCGGTACATTAATTTACATCTGACTTTAAAGGAGTCCTCGAATTAACTGAACCAGAAGAAAGATTATTTTTCTTTAGAGCTGTTTTACAAACTAAATTAACAGGAGACGCTGCGTTAATTAGGTCAATATATACCATAACGAATCCCGATGAATTATGTAGCGCGTTAGAAAAAGAATTCGGTAATTTCAAATCTTTTGATAATTGGGAATTGGAAATAAATAATCTCAGATAGCATAGAAATGAATCCTTGGAGGAATACATTAATAAAGTAAGAAAATTAAATTCTAAAATGATTGTCGCGATTTCTAACTACCCTGATCCGATGGCAAGAACAGGACTAAAAGTATTTGCTATTAATAAATTAATAGATCATTTTATAGGCGGATTGCGTAGACATATAGGGCAACATCTTTTAGTGCAAAAATTTAATACTTTAGAAGACGCGATAGAAAGTATTGTTAGAAAATCTCAATATCATACAGACAGACTTAAATTTAATAATCACAATCAATCAAATTATGTAACTTGCAATTATTGTAAAAAGATCGGTCATTCCGAAAACGAATGCAGGAAAAAATATTTTAATATGCAAAACCGAAATACAAACTCAAATTTTCCACACAATAACTATCGCTATAATAATCGCGAATTTAATACTGTGCAAAATTTTGACAATAATTCAAAACCCAGATTTAATAATAATAATAGTAATACACAAACTAATAGTTATCAAGAAAATAGTAGACGAAATTATAATAATCGAAATAACCCTATCAACTCATCAAATAATAATCACTATAACGGCAATCAATCTAATAATTTGCATTTAAACTACCAAGGCCAAGCGAAGAGCGCGTAACGCTTAAGCCAATCAACGAATCGCGTGAATCCAATCCATATAATAGAAACAACGCAAGAACATACACAATCCGAACAACCTCCCGAAATCTTATCACTATCCCCTTCAACGAGCTCACAAATCCATCAGATCAATTCTTGTTAAATACGGGCGCTGATATTAATATTATTAAAGTAAGCTCTTTATTTCGCGACACGTTAGTATATCAGGATAACAAAGTTGAAATTCAAGGCATAACAGAAGAAAAGCAACAAACTCTTGGGACAGTATACTTAAACTCGGAAAACGGAGTTCATGAATTTCACGTAGTACCTAGCAAATTTCCATTAAAAGAACAGGGAATTATAGGGTCAACCTTTTTACGGCAGGAAAATGCAAAAATAGATTTTGAAAAGCGAACCGTTACAATCAGAAATAATAAAATATATCCATTAGAATTTAGTAATATAGTAACCCTACCAGCTAGAAGCATGTGTTTATGCACAATTAAAACAAAACAAAATAATATCGAAAACGGATTAATAAATCAACAAGAAATTTTGCGTGATGTTTTCCTTATAAATAATATTGTAAAAGTAACTAATAATGAAACTCGTACATATGTAATTAATACAATGGAAGAAGAAATTAACATCGAGATACCCGCAATTAATGTAGAGCCAGTGTTAATCGACACGAGCCCGAGGGACAGCCCTACATACTCTATAGATTCGGTTATCTCAAATAATTTAACGGATAGATTGAAAATATTGAAAGAAAATTTACAACTAGAACACTTAAATAAAGAAGAAAAGCTCTCTATACTACCAGTTATCGAAAATTATAATGATATATTTTATTTACTGGGAGATAAACTAAAAGGTACAAATAGAATTACACATTCCATTTCCATCACAGATGACACTCCGATAATTGTAAAACAATACAGATACCCTCCTGTTCATAAAGAGGAAATAAAACAACAAGTGAATAAACTGCTTGATCAAGATATTATTCAGCCTTCACTTTCTCCGTTTAATTCTCCGTTATGGGTAGTACCGAAAAAACCCGACGCTGATAGTAACAAAAGATGGAGATTGGTAATAGATTTCCGTAAACTAAACACAAAAACAATCGGGGACGCATACCCTTTGCCAAACGGACATTCTTGACCAACTAGGTAAAGCCAGATACTTCTCATGTTTCGACTTAGCTTCGGGTTTTCACCAAATTCCTATGAATCCACAAGACTCAATTAAAACCGCCTTCAGTACACCTAATGGTCATTATGAATATAAAAAAATGCCCTTCGGTTTAAAGAATACTCCCGCGACATTCCAAAGACTAATGGACAACGTTTTAACGGGTTTACAAGGAAACATTTGTTTTGTTTATTTAGACGATATTGTCATTTATGCGGAATCATTGAAAGAGCATACTGAAAAACTTATTCAACTCTTTAAACGATTAAGAGAAGCCGGTCTTAGTCTACAACCGGACAAGTGCGAATTCTTCAAAAAGGAATTGCTTTATCTAGGTCATATAATTTCTGAAAACGGCGTGAAGCCTAACCCAGAAAAAATAAAAGCGATAAAAGAATATCCCGTCCCGAAAAACCATAAAGAACTCAGACAGTTTTTAGGCCTTGTAGGATATTATCGACGTTTCATAAAAAATTTTAGTGCAATTACCCAACCTTTTACAGCACTTTTTAGAAAAAATATACCATTCAAATGGGAAATGCAACAACAAATAAATTTCGAAAAAATCAAAGAATTACTGTTGAACGAATCTATATTACAATACCCGGATTTTAATAAGGAATTCATATTAACTACAGACGCGAGCGACGAAGGAATTGGCGCGGTTCTCTATTTCTATCACAGGGTAAAGTTGGATACGATCTTCCTATTGCTTACGCTTCCCGGACACTTAACAAAGCAGAACGTAATTACGATACCACAGAAAAAGAACTTTTAGCCATCGTGTGGGCTACAAAACACTTTCGATATATTTGTACGGCAAAAAGTTTAAAATAATAACCGATCATAAACCATTGATTTGGCTTTTTAACGTTAAAGATCCATCATCGCGTTTAATGCGGTGGAGATTAAAATTAGAAGAATATGACTACGAAATTTTATACAAAGAAGGAAAACAAAACACTAATGCAGACGCTCTTTCTCGAATACCGCAAATATCAGCCTTACAAAGTAAAGCTTCGAGTAGCAATCACGTAAATCCTAGTTATAGTTTATTTCTACAACATGCATTAAATGATTCATTATGGAAGACAAATAATATAATTCCTCAGACTTCAGGCAACATAAAAGGATTATTAGTAAAAGAAGCGATCCCTTCCCCAAAAATTAAAATTACACTATCAAAAATTGACGGAAACAGAGCGAAAAATATAATACTAATACCAGGAGATATTAACGTAATAAAAAAGAAACGCTCAACCGAGATATATCTTATTACACGAGAAAATGAACAGGCACTTGTAAATCTAGAAACTATATTCGAGTGTTTAATTAAATTAAAAGAATATGCTATCTCGAATAATCAAACGATATCAATAGCTCCGATAGGAGATATTACAAATAAAGCAAGAATCACTCAAATGATTAAATATATATTTAAAGACACACCAATTAAAGCATTTTTATTAGAATCCGTACCTAAAGAAATTACTGATCCGAATACAAAACAAGATATACTCAAAGAATTACACAATTCAAAAATCGGTGGTCATAAAGGCGTCACGAAAACATTAAAACGAATTCAACAATATTACTCATGGGATGGTATGAAACAAGACGTGAAAAAATATATAAAAGCTTGTCACGATTGCCAAAAACGAAAATTAGTCCGCGAAAAGACGAAAGCTCCTATGTTAATTACAGACACGCCAAGCGAGGCATTTCAAAAAGTTGCGATAGATATTGTAGGACCTCTACCGGAAACAGAAACTGGGAATAAATATATTGTTGCGGCCGTGCGATATTCCGTTCGGCGCTGCTAAAAGATAATCAATATCAATCGATAAGAGTTTGAATAGAGGATCGGCCCTTGGCAAGGCGTCGTTCTCCGACTGTTTTTGCAGATTTGACGGCCAGATTTCGCGGTGGCCGGACGCGTTTCTGTACCGTTGGTTTAATAAAGAGCGAGTCTTTCCTAAAACAGTGTTCTTCTTTTCCGAAAGCGCTCCGCCGAGTATCGCGATCACGGGAAGTAACGCCGCGAACGCGACAATATATTGACGACGCAGGATCAGTTGACAAAGTTTTGCCTATCCATTATCAGATACTAACAGTACATCGATAGCTAATATAATAATTAATAAATTTATTTATACTTTTGGTTCACCTGCAGAATTGTTGTCCGATCAAGGTAGTAATATATCCGGAGAAATAATGAAAGAAGTTAGCAGAATTTTTAAAATAAAACAAATCAAAACTAGCGTTTATCATCCACAATCAAATGGATCATTGGAACGTTCTCATCATGTATTAGCCGAATACTTAAAACCTTATATTAATGAGCATCAGAATAATTGGGATTCGTTTCTAGACGCCGCAATGTTCTCATATAATACTTCGTATCATGAAAGTATAAAGATATCTCCTTATGAATTAATATTTGGTCGCAAACCACGGTTACCTTCGACTCTTGTTGAGCCACGACAAGGAATAACACATAGAGAATTTCTCGTAGATTTAATTGAGAGACTAACTTATCTGAAAAAACACGCAGCGGAAAATCTCCAAAAAGCTAAAGAATCGGCTAAATAATATTATGACAAACGCATAAAACCTTTAATACTAGATCCTGGAACTATGTTTACGTACTCCACGAGACAGTTAGAACAGGCAGTAAAAAATTAATGGATCAGTACGATGGTCCATTCGAAGTTTTGCATCGAATAAATTTATTGACATGTAAGATTTGATTACGTCTACCTCTTTTAATTTCATAATAAACGATGTTAATTATGAAATTAAAAGAGGTAGACGTAATCAAATCTTACATGTCAATAAATTGAAACGCGCATATTTCTCTTTGCAGAATAATAAGGATGGTTAATTCAGAAACAAACCTCTTCGTTAATCAACAGCTAGAGAAATTAGCAGGGATTTATTTCGAAAATTTAGGAGAATTACATATTTTTAGAGACCATTGGAAATTTGTAAATTATGTAAACCTTGCGCCGTTAGAAGAAAAAGAAGAAATATTAAAATTTTATACTAATAAGATAGATCTTTTGTGTTACATTACATATAACTTCGGGCGTGGTACAACATGCTCGGGAGCGCAAGAATTACAGCGCTTAAAACGTAAGATAGCAAGTTTAAAAATTGATAGAGAAATCATTAACGATTTAATAGGACGAGCCGATGACGTAAACGAATTCAAGCGCAGATCCAAACGAGGAGTTTTTGATTTTGTTAATCAAATAACGAAAATTCTTTTTGGTACATTAGATTTATCCGATGCAGATTATTATAATGAACAAATAGATCTCGTATATAATAACTCACGACAACTAACAAATCTATATAAAAAACAAATAAGTATTATTCAGTCTGCTATTGGTAATTTTTCAAATGCTTTTACGGCAAGCAAACAAAAATTTAAAGAAGTAGATTTTAACTTAAATACTCTTAATAAAGAAATTTTAAAGAACACGAAAACGTTATCTGATGTACAGATAAATACCAAAATTAATTCATATCTTATGGAGTGTTCGGAAATGATGCTTGAATACGAATTAGAATTAGGAGTATTAACAGACGCCATATTACTAGCACATCGAGACTTGATTCATCCAAAAATACTCACACCAAAAGAATTGTTCAATAATTTAAAAGCGACCCGATATGCGTTAGATGATAAGCGATTACCTGTAGCCTTGGAACCTAACGAATTTACTAATCTAATAGATGTTAGCGATGTAAACGTATTTTATAAAAATCATCGATTAATTTATGTAATAGAAATGCTGTTAATCGAACAAAAAGATTTCACCTTATATCACACAATCCCACTACCAATCAAGCAGGGCGAAAGGAGTATTTATGCGTTCATAAATGCAGTTTATACTTACCTAGGTATTAGATCCGATAAACAACTGTATACTCATCTAACGGAGCATGATGTATCTAAATGTAAGAAAATTAATAACGTGATGATTTGCAAACAAACGGATTTATTATTTCAAATTTCGGCGATTCATAACTGTGAATCTGAATTATTAAGATCAGCTAGATTAGAAAGCATACTAAAAGAATGCGATATCCGAGTAATGAGAATTCACAACACAGTTTGGTATCAATTAAAAACTACAAACTCATGGCTATACACTGCTCCTCGTAATGAAACTCTTCATATTTTATGCGAAGATAACAAACCACGACAAATCCAATTATTCTCTACCGGACTTATTAAATTATCGGCGAATTGCGATGCCATTTCAGATAATGCTCTGTTACGGAGTCGAAAAACGGGAATTATTAATACCATTGAAAAAGACTTCATACCTAATGTTAAACTTAATACGAGCAAATTATGCGAAGACCTTAAGAAATATAATGTAAACATTTCAGATCTCCCTTTATTAAATATTGGTAAAACTCTTAATTTAGACGTCCATTTATTAAATACAGCGAGCACTGCTTTAGACGAAATTTATAGAGAAGCGGAGGAATTAGGTAAACATCATCGAACAGAAATGTTTTATCGAAAGGTAACTAGTTGGTTTTATTATATATTATATACCATTGTCGGTCTAGTTATTTTGTATATAATAGGGAAATGTTCATTAATAAGCAAAATCATTCACATTATTAAAGTCTGTTGCGTACCAAAAGAAGGTTGTACTCAATATTTCTACAAATGTTTCAATAATAATGTTAACACCATTAACACCCGCCATCCGCAAGATAATAATCGACAAGTAGTTACATTTACTGCGATTCCTACTGAATATAATGAACTCCCAAGATAATTTAATTTTTAAACCCAAAAGAAATACAGAGACACGCCGATCTCGTTCTCGAAATGATCGACTTTCAAATCTAACTTAACACTAATTGTAAGTCACGTATATATATATATATATATATATATATATATATATATATATATAACGTATATATATATATATATATATATAAGTAATATCTGCGTATGATTATACTAAACTATTAAGTAATTAACTTAGTGTGTGTGTCGATATGTTATAATTGTAATTTTAAATCACCATACTGTCACGTTCAGATTATTATTATTAAGCTACGCAAATTGATTATAATTATATCTACGAAACCCGAATGTATTTTGCGGTATATCAAGAAGGATCTTCAATTTAAGAGGGGAGGTGTTACGTGCCGAAACTCGGGATTTGAAAACTATTATTTTTTTGTTCCCCTTTGTCGAACAAATTTTAAGTATCGCGTTATTTAAGTAATTCAGGACATCCCTTCCTTTTTTTCCTCTTCCGACACACTTTCACTTTAGTCCTGTAAAAACAATTCATAACACATCATCACGTTTTCCAAAATTCTCATGTAGTTTTCCCCTTTTAGAAAACCGTCCCAATCGTTATATTCTTGCATCAAAACGCATCGCGTTATTGGTTATTACATCAGCAAAATACCGCCTATCTCGTCTTGGACGAAGATCCTTCCTGAACACGAAAGTAGTTCTCGTCAAAAACTCGAAGGAAAAACATCGCAATCTCGTCAAGTGTATCGTGTGCGAGAAATAAAATTCAACCTTACAACAATCCTATGAATTCTCTGAATTCTTAATTCCTCTACACATTACGCGACTCGCACGTAACAATACGTGGATCGCGCGGACAAGCTGCAGGACACGCGCCTACCATCGCGCGAATCATTTTATAGCTCGTTGATCGATGACACAGTGTCGGAGAACGATTACGCGCACGCCGTGAACGTCTGGCAGCGGTTTCTCTACTGAAAGTCTAGGCGAATATAGCGATCTGTATTTAAAAACCGATATATTGTTATTCGTTTTTGAAAATTTCCGCGAAAGTTGTATCAAAAGTTACAGTCTCGATCCTGCTCATTACTACACATTGCCAGGTTTCACGTGGGATGCCATGCTGAAACATACGCGTATAAAATTTGAGTTGCTCACTGACATCGATATGGTTATGTTTACCGAGCGCGGTATACACGGTGGCCTCAGTCAATGTTCCGGCAGATACGCGCAGGCCAATAACAAGTACATGCGTTCGTACGATCCGTCGAAACCGTCGTCGTATTTGATGTACTACGACGTGAACAATCTATACGGATGGGCGATGTGTCAACCGCTGCCCTATGCCGAATTTCGATGGGTTGAAGACGTTGTGAACTTTGACGCGAGCGCGATTCGCTCCGGATTCGCCTACGAGTTATATTCTCGAGGTCGATCTCGAGTATCCGCATCATCTGCACGACTGACACATTGACCTACCTTTCTGTCCGACGCGCGATAAACCACTTGGCACGCGGCAAGATAAACTTCTCGCGACGTTATATGACAAGAAGCGGACAAGAAGTACGTCATCTACTATCGCAACCTGCAGCAATGTACGGTCTTCGTATTGTAAAGATACACCGCGTATTACAATTTGCTCAATCCGCCTGGCTCCACGATTACATCGAACTCAATACACACTTTAGAACGTGCGCGAAAAATGATTGAGAAAAATAATGAGAAAAAAATAATGAGAAAAATTTGTACAAATTAATGAACAACGTGGTATTCGGTAAAACAATGGAAAATATTCGGAATCACATGAATGTAAAATTGATAACAAAATGGGATGGACGGTATGACACGGAGGCAATGATCGCGAAACCAAATTTCCATAGTCGCAGCGTCTTTGCGGAAAACTTAATCCGTCGAACTGCGTAAACTCGAAGTGAAATTCAACAAGCTGATTTATGGGTGGGTATGTATATACTCGATATATCGAAAATCTGCTTGTACGAATTTCACCACGAGTATATGTCACTGCTGTATCGCGACAAATGTAAAATTATGTACACCGACACAGACAGTTTTATATATCACATCGAGTGCGACGATGTGTATGAGACGATGAAACGCGATATTGCTAGATTCGATACGAGCGATTATTCGACGGATAACGTGTATGGTATACCTCTCATGAATAAAAAAGTACCTGGCCTAATGGACGAAAATAACGGTGCGATTATGACGGAATTTGTCGGACTCAGAGCGAAAATATATGCGGTGAGAGTGGATGGTAAAAAGGACACCAAAAAGGCGAAAGGTGTAAAGAGTAACGTCGTAGCGCGAACAATAACGTTCGATTACACGCGGTGCTTGAATGAAGAGATCAAAATGACTCGTCGCCAGTCATGTATAAGATCCAAATTACACTAAGTATATACGGTGTCCGAGTCGAAAATTGCTCTGAATCCATACGATGACAAACGATACATCGTATCGGATTCGACGGAAACATTACCGTGGGGACATTGGCGGATATCTTTATAATATACATGTATATATTTTTTTATATATAGTTTTATACATATATATGTACGTATGCACGTATTTCTTGTTTATACGTATATATTATACGTATGTATGTATGTACATATGTATGTATGTATGTATGTATGTATGTATGTATGTATGTATATATGTACATATGTATGTATGTATGTATGTACATATGTATGTATGTATGTATGTATGTATGTATGTATGTATGTATGTATGTATGTATGTATGTATGTATGTATGTATGTATGTATGTATGTATGTATGTATGTATGTATGTATGTATGTATGTATGTATGTATGTATGTATGTATGTATGTATGTATGTATGTATGTATGTATGTATGTATGTATGTATGTATGTATATACGTATGTGTATATATATATATATATATGTACATATGTATGTATGTACGTACGTATATATATATATATATATATATATATATATATATATATATATGTATTTCTTGTAGTTTATATGTATTTGTAGTTTATATGTACTTGTAGTTTATATGTACTTGTAATTTATATGTACATATGTACGTATTTCCCGTAGTTTTATACATTTTATATATTATCTTAAGTTTCATCGTAGTTACCATCATGTACAGTTTCTTTACGAAAATGTAATGGAAAAAAAAAATAAGACTTATTGTATATATTTTTTATATAAATATTTTTTATTTGTTTTTACTATAAATGAATTTAAAATTTTTTGTATACATTTATATAAATATTTTTATATTTGTTTACAATAAATGAATTAAATCACATTATTTTTATGTATCCAAGAATTATGTGACCCACCGAATCCCAGTTTGACGTAAACCTTGTCTCCTTTCCTACGCAGTACTTTCTCCACGAGATACACGTCCGAATGAGTCACGCGATGCAACTCGTAGAACACTCGTTATGGCACTGTATATTTGTGAATTTTTATCATGATGCGGGTGTATCTTTAAAAATATGAACAATTTATATATAATTGAACGTTACAAATATATAATATATATATATATATATATATATATATATATATATATATGTGTGTACATTATTAATATATATATTATATATTTATAACGTCCAATAATAATATGTAATTATATATATATATATGTATATATATATATATATACACATATATATATATATATACACATATAATAATATTTATAATAAAATATTATTAAAATATAATACCAATGCAGAATTCCGTTGACTATCGTTTTGATTCTGATATTTTTGATGTATACACGATTGAAACAGTTAACAAAACGTTCATATACAGACATTTGCGACTATACTTTACTGCGTCGTTACATACACAATTTATTACATAATTCATTCTCTTGTTTACTATCGCACATCAAATTTATTTCGGATAAATTTATTTTTCGAAACGGCCGCTGCGAGGCATACAGACGCAAGACGAGGCACATACATGTGCGCTCGACGCTCGGCAACATTGGGTTGGCAGAAGAGAACAGAAATCATCCTTGTTGTACCCCGGATGGGCTACAATGTTAATATTAGGGATAGTCGGGTTCGTCAAGCCTAAGGAGTTGGGACTCCGAACAAGATCAAAAGAATGTAAGGATCTTCTTGAATTCACTAACACACTTTCTTATTTTTAATTGATTTATTCTCACAAGTGCACAGATGCTTAATATATTAATGATTATACTTTACACACGGTTAAACGTCGTCGAGTGACTCGGTGCGTATCGCGTTACTCTGGCGGCCGACGACCGAATATGTCACCTGAGATGCTGATAGTACGGCTCGCGGGAACTTCGCTACGAGATTCGGTAATATCTCGTGCGATTATTATAAGTCCGATTCCGGACGACACGTAATTTTCGACTCTCTCGACTCTCTGCCTTGTATGATCGATTATATAGACTGATCGATGCCCGATCAGCATTCTGATCGATTGCGTTGATTGATTGCTCAATATCACGCCTGGTTCGATCAGCAAATTGAGGAATTTACTGATAGACTTTTCGCAAATGTTCGCAATGTTCTCGCGCGATGCATTTCTACGGTCTTTCGAAAGACTGATCGCAATTTTGGCGATCACGCATTTACGTTGTCTTTCGAAAGACTTTTTCCGATAATACATTTCATGCGGATTAATTTTGTTGCCATGCGGACTACTTTTATTATTAGTTGTAGATCTGGCTACAACATCCTACTCTCTCGCACCAATGTGCTGTGAATAAAGAATAGGAATATCATTGTACTCTCTCGCGTTCTCGACGTATGAAAAGGAAATAAAAATATTATCGTATCTTTCACGCTCCATGCACCGTGCGGTCGTCGAGCGTCTTCGATGTTGATCACCGCTCGTTATTGTTGATATATATATATGAATTAAAAAGTATGAATTAAAAAGAGTAAGCAGATATGAAAATAATGTATGAAAAAATTCAAAAATTGTTATATGCTTTACTTGTCATAATGATCTGTTATATAATTTTATAAAATTATAATAACTGAAGAGTCTAATAAATGAGTGAGTATAAGTACGAAATTATCTTCTTATTACAATTTTATTGTATATATTCCGACTCTTAGAAATGGAAAATTTATATTTCAGATAATTAATTATAAATTTAACAAATTCCGCATATTTATTTTTGCTTATATCAAACAAAAAGGAGAGAGAAAGAAGAAATAATATAATTTGATTATTTCATTTATCGTTCAATAAATGTCTTGTCGAATTTGAAAGTAATTACTCAAAACTGTGAATTTCTTACAGATTTTCGAAACATATATTATACATTTATACTGAGAAAATAATTTCATAGACATTCTTATTTATTATACAATTATAATTTTTATACATAACAATTATATACAATTATATATAACGATTTTTGTTTCTTTTCATGCATTGTTAATGTCTGTTTATTCTTTTTAATTCTTTCGCTATACTATGTTAATAATGAACGATAATCAAACGATGCTGGATCATCGCAGGGTGCATACTGCGTGAAAGAGTACGATAATATTTCTATTTCCTCATACGCGTCGCGAGAGAGTACAACAATATTCCTATTCTCTATTCACGGCGCTTCGTGCGAGAGAGTAGGATGATATTTCTATTCTCTTTGGCCAATCTACGTTGCCGAGCGCCGAGCGCACATGTACGTGTCTCGTCTTTTGTGTGCATGCCTCGCACACGTGAACCCGCCGCGGTATGGTCAAAACAATTAGAATCGAGACAGAGCGTGACACGAAGTTACGTGCTCGGAAGAAAGCGCTCTTTTTATAACTATTTTATCCACAATTATATTCTTATAATAATATTAGCGCAATGAAAAGTGTTTCGTCAATGTCAGAAGCGTCTATTTGGACGGTACTGATAAAAATTATAATCAGAAACGTCTGTTCTGACGGTACTTACAAAATAAAATGAATGCCAGAAGCGTTAATTCTGGCAGTACTGGTTATAAAAAAATTATCTGTAAACAATCAGAAAGATTATTTGGATGGTACTGATAAAAATTATAATCAGAAGCGTCTGTTTGACGTTACTGGCAAAAATGTATGCCCGGACAATACCGATTATTACTAATGCATTATTTGTAAACAATTGGAGAGATACCTACACACACACACACACACACACACACACACACACACACACACACACACACACACACACACACACACACACACACACACACACACACACACACACACACACATCTTCTAAAATTATATATATAAATCTAATATGTAATGTGTGTATACACACACACACACACACACACACACACACACACACACACACACACACACACACACACACACACACACATTACATATTAGATTTATATATATAATTTTAGAAGATGAGTTGTGTGTGTGTGTGTGTGTGTGTGTGTGTGTGTGTGTGTGTGTGTGTGTGTGTGTGTGTATTGGAATATGCAATGTTATCGCAAAATCTAATAAAATTATATACATGTTTGTATACTTGTAGATATTGTAGACAACTCAATAGCAATAGCACAAGTAGTTCCATGTCTTTCTATAGCAAAGAGTCGCTTCACTATGTATGCGCAATATATACATGTTCTCTTTGAGAAAAATACATGTAGTGTCCTTCGTATCCTGGTCTATAAAGATATTGGACATAGCGAACGTCGTGAAGAATGACTACTGCATTGACAATACATGTATACAATATATACATGTGTTTTCATTTATTTAGTAAAATGATAAGATAAAAATTAATATGAGTAAACGGAATTAGTCATGTCGATAATATAGACTTTTTAAATTATCAATAATATCGACTTTTTAAATTGTCGATCGTTACCGACATTTCTTTAATTCCATTTAGACAGCATTAAGGGACGGCCGTCGGAGTTCGTCCTTTGCTTTATCCCCTTAAAAAAGAAGCTAATGTTGCAAAGGATATCAGTATTAAGAAAAAAAAGAAACGTGAAGGCAGCGATGATGACGATGACGATGACGATATTACTACTACTAACAGGAATTCGTATTGGACGGATGTTGGATGGTTGAAATTATCGCCGCAACCTAAAAAGCATACAAAACAATTGAATACCGCGTCAGATTCATTCACGTTCGATTCTACATTGATAGAACCATCGAAAGAACTATCTAAAGAACCACCGAAAATACCGCTATTCGTGCGAAATGAAAATATTTTTTAAACAAAAGACGTTAGTGAACCGTCATTCGAAACAACCATCAAACAGAGTTTGCAAACGCATAGAAGTCGTGAGACGCTTCATGGTCAGCTAAGACCATTGGAACAAAAGTACGTGGGCCTTCTTCTCGGTGACGACATAGATAAAGCGATCGATAATGTGTACGATATCTATTTCGATAAAAGTGTAATACTCGGTATAATACTCGGTGACAAAAAGTTTGACGTTGACAAAAATGACTCCGTAATCATAGACAATGTGAGATACAATAGTACACCAGGATTATACAAATTAATCTTCAAGAAACTTCCCGATGAGGCTATATTTATCGAAGATGACAAACAAACGTATAAAAGTATACTGTTAACAACGAAAGAGACGCTCATAGACGTGATCACAGCGCCATAATCCCATCATGGGCAACAAGAGATACAAGTACATTAACATCATTGCTCCGTTCGTATCTACATATAAAAGAAGTAGTAAAAAGGGTGTAGGCATGGATAATATACCATCCATGAAGTTAAATGACAACAAGATCAATTACATGCATTGGGACGATCCCAACGAACTGGTGGATCGACTCCGATTGCTCGACGCTTCGCACCGAGCTGGTCACAACGGTTACGACAACGAGATGCTGTCGAGGAACTTCGCGAAACCGGCATTATTATAAATTAAATCGCGTGTCGACGAAACGAGCCAGTCGATTGACAGTGAGGAAAAAAAACTTTAATTGTAATATATCTTATTTAGACACATTAATATCAAACATCGTTGAAACATGAGATCGTCACAATCCGATGGACGTGAAAAAAATGTTAACTCCGTAAGGCGACGACTTGTTGAAGAATTGCACACTTCGGCCAAAAGAAATTTTTCATGAAGATGTGTCATAATTCGGGGATACGACGACTTGTGGCTGATATCGTCGAGATGTGCCCATATTCGAGTTTCAACAGAGGTCATCACTACATATTCACCGTCATCGTGCGTTGAGCAAGTATGCCTCAGCCGTATCGCTCAAGAGCAAGGTCGGAAGCGAGACGGCTAACGTTATCGCCGAGATAATTCAAAAGAGCGGAAGATGCCCGAAAAATTTGCAAACGAATATGGGGAAGGAGTTTTACAACGCCGATGTGCAGAAACTCTTGAAAAAAACATAGCGTTAATCATTATTCCACGTATTCGATATTGAAGGCATCGATTGTTGAACGATTCAATTACACACTTAAAAACGACATGTGGAAGACGTTTACACTTAATGGTACTTACAAATGGGTCGACGCGCTGCCGCGTTCTTGTGTCAGATTACAACGCACGCAAACATCGCACTATTGGCATGCGACTCGTTGACATAACTCCCTCGATCGCTAAAAAACTCTTGAGCACGGTGTACAGCGCGATAAAGATCGCAGGTCCGGCAAAATTTAAAGTAGATGATTCGGTATGCATGTGCAAATATAAGACTGTTTTTGAAAAAGATTACATGCAAATTGGTCCGAAGTGTTTAAGATCACTAAAGTACAACGTACTAATCCCATAACCTATCTACTCGAAGACTATCGCGGAGAATTCATCGCTGGTTATGGCATTTTTATTTTGCAAATAAAATGTTATTAAAAATTTTTTCATTCTAATTAAATTTTTCAGTCGTATATTTCATGTTGTAAGAAAGATTAAAAAAAAAAGAAAGTAGGAATAGATAGCATTTCCTAACGGAGAGTGGCTGAGGATCGAAGCCGAACTCTTCGCATGGCAACTCTGACACATTGCCACTTTACCAATGCAGAATTCTTGACTATCGTTTTGATTTTGATATTTTTGATATATGCACGATTGAAATAGTTAACAAAATGTATATAGATATTTGCGAAAAGGACTATACTTTATTGCATTGTTACTTACACAATTTATTACATAATTCATTCTCTTGTTTACTATCGCACATCAAATTTATTTCGGATAAATGTATTTCTCGAAATCGGTCGCTGCGAGGCATACACACGCAAGACGAAGCATGTGCGCTCGACGCTCGGCAACATTGGGTTGGCAGAAGAGAACAGAAATCATTCTACTCTCTCGCACCGATGCGCTGTGAGTAAAAAATAGAAATATTGTTGTACTCTTTCGCGCTCTCAACGCGTATGAGAAGGAAATAGAAATATTATCGTATTTTTTCACGCTCCATGCACCGTCATCGAGCGTCTTTGACGTTACCTGGTCACCGCTCGTTATTGTTGATATGTATGAATTAAAAAGTATGAATTAAAAAGAGTAGTATGAATTAAAAAGAGTAAGTAGATATGAAAATAATGTATGAAAAAATTCAAAAATTGTTGTATGTTTTACTTGTCATACTCATAATGACCTGTTATATAATTTTATAAGATTATAATAACTGAAGAGTCTAATAAATAAGTGAGAATAAATACGAAATTATTTTCTTATTACAATCTTATTGTATATATTCTAACTCTTAAAAATAGAAAATTTATTATACTTCAGATAATTAATTACAAATTTAACAAGTTACGCTATATTTTTGCTTATATCAAATAAAAAGAAGAGAGAAAGAAGAAATAATATAATTTGATTATTTCATTTATCGTTCAATAAATGTCTTGTCTAATTTGTAATTACTCAAAACTGTGTGAATTTCTTGAAGATTTTCGAAACATATATTATACATTTATACTGAGAAAATAATTTCATACACATTCTTATTTATTACACAATTATAATTTTTATACATAAAATTGTATACGATTATATATAACGATTTTCGTTTCTCTTCATGCATTGTTAATGTCTGTTTATTTTTTTCAATTCATTTGCTATACTACGTTAGCAATAATGAACGATAAGCAAAAGACGACCATCGTACGGTGCATACTGCGCGAAAGAGTACGATAATATTTTTATTTCCTTCTCATACGCGTCGCGAACGCGAGAGAGTACAACGATATTCCTATTCTGTATTCGCGGCGCTCAGGTGCGAGAGAGTAGAATGATATTTCTATTTTCTTCGGTCAACCAACATGCCGAGCACCGAGCGCCATGTACATGCCTCGCTTGTGTGTGTATGCGTGCATGCATGCGCGCGCGCGCGCGCGCGCGCGCGTGTGTGTGTGTGTGTGTGTGTGTGTGTGTGTACGCCTCGCATCGGTCCTATATTATAGCGGCCGATTTCGAGAAATAAATTTATCGGAAATAAATTTAATGTGCGACAGTAAAAAAGGGAATAAATTATGTAATAAATTGTGTGTGTAATAATACAATAAAGTATAGTCCTTTTCGCAAATATGTCTGTTGCACATTTTGTTAACTATTTCAATCATGTATACAATAAAAATATCAGAATCGAAACGATGACCAACGAAGTTCTACGTTGGTAGAGTGCAATGTATGAGACTTTCTGTGCGAAAAGCTGGAATTTGATCTCCAGCCACTTTAGTTAGGAGTTAAGCACAGTTAGGCACAGTTAGGAGGTTATGCTATTTGCTCATATCTTCTTTTTTTTATCTTTCTTACAACATAAAATATATGATTTGTAATGTCTAATGATATATAAATTGTTCATATTTTTAAAGATACATCCGCACCATGATAAACATTCACAAATATACAGTGCTATAATGTTTTTATTTTGCAAATAAAATGTTATTAAAAATTTTTTATTTTAATTAAATTTTTCAGACATCAGTCGTATATTTTATGTTGTAAGAAAGATAAAAAAAAGGAGGTATAAGCGGATAGCATAATCTCCTAGCGGAGAGTGGCTGGGGATCGAGCTTTTCGCACGACAAGTCTTATACGTGCCACTCTACCAACATAGAACTTCGTCGATCACCGTTTCGATTCTGATATTTCTATTGTATACATGATTGAAATAGTTAACAAAACGTACGACAGATATATTTGCGAAAACTTCTTTTCTAAGTTACAATTTCTACATTTGCCTTATACGTTATGCAAGGCAGAAACACTGTCTTATTTCGAATATAAAAGTTTTGCAGCTTTGCATGTACAAAATGATATATTCCGCACTTCGGATTACTTTAAAGAATAATACTGAGCTTGTAAAATTACAATCCAAAGCTTAACAAAAAAGATCTAAGCATCAACAGTAAGCGTATAATCATTTCTCACTTCGACGAAATGAGAATGAAGAACTTTGATTGGACCATTCTTTCATACCTTACACGTTATGCAAGGGAGAAACACGATGCGTATGTGTATAATTATTTCTCATTTCGACGACATCCGTCTTTCTTTTCGTGTACTCATCCTTGTTTTTCATCAGAATCAGATTGCAATGCCGTGATTTTATGGTAGAAGCAGTATTATTCTTTAAACTAATCCGAAGTGCGGAACTGTATCATTTTGTCCATACAAACTGCTGCAAAACTTTTATATTCGTCGAAATAAGACATCGTGTTTCTCCCTTTCATAACGTGTAGACATGAAAGAATGGATCAATCAGAGTCCTTCATTCTCATTCGAAGTGAGAAATTATTATACGCATACTGTTGATGCATAGATCTTTTTTGTTAGGTTTCGGATTGTAATTTTACAAGCTCAGTATTGTTCTTTAAAGTAATTCAAATTGCGGAACTATATCATTTTGTCCATACGAGACTGTAAAACTTATTATATATATATATGTGTGTGTGTGTGTGTGTATATATATATATATATATATATATATATATATATATATAATAGGAATTTATATATATATATATATATATATATATATCTAAAAACACAAATTATATGACTGTTTTTATTGAAAATACTGACGGGATTATCGACACATTACAGCCGGAATCTTTGGCTTTACAGATTACAAAATCCTTTTGTGCAATTGAAACATAGCACAAAAAAGAAGTGCGGGATAGATTTCGATAAAAAATTAAATTCACTTTATTCTAGCAAGCAAGCTTATTGAACGTTTTATCGATTCCATAGATCGTTTGTCTTTATCTTTCCTCTGCAACGCCATCTATTACAAGATCTGTTAATTACAATTACTGCTCTACTTATTATTTTATATTTGCGCCAAGCATATATATACGCGTAAAATCATACACAATCTGTTCAAATCTCAAACTTTTTTTCTAAGCTTTCAATCATAAATCCAAAAATATAATATTGTTTATTCATCTAGTCCGAAGTGCGGAACGTACTCATTTTATATATGAGTTGTAGAAATGAAATTTTTGTAGGAAATGAAGATGTAACAGTTGTACGAACTAAAAGTACGTGAATTTTTTAATTTTTTTCTTATTTACTTGTTAAATCGATCGTCCCGCATATTCTTTTTATGCGTATTTTAATTGCCTGAAAGAATTTTGCAATCTATCAAGCCAATAAAAAGTTCTTTGGTGCACTGTAATGTGTTAGTAATTTCCGTCCCCTTAATTGGATGTGTTTCCTCGACAATCTGTTTTAAAGGTTCGACGATGGGATTGAAGCGTCTCTCCAACGTTACATCTTTATCTATTTTACCAGTTTTCAAAGCGCGATATTTTTTGCAAATCGAATCGCTCGTTTTCGCAATCTTTGCTATTTTCTCGCGATCTTTGATTCATGTTATTCATGTTGCCTAGTTGACATATCAACATCGACTAATCACATTATGGTATCGCGAATGTATTAAATTCTTTTCTGTACCACCCGTTGACAAGCGGACTGTCTTTCACTAGGAATCCGTACTCGCGCTGCCAACAATCGCGGCATAACGCACAGAATTCATCATACGACATGTCAGTATTCACATGATCGTTGTAAACATGTTTCAAATTGGTACCATCCTCTTTAAATAGAATCAGCAGGTTCGCATTGTCGCGTATCAGATGTTTAAGTATCTTCGCATATGTCTGACAGAGATAGAAGCAGTCGACGTTCGAGAGGCGACCCATCGAGAAATACTCTCTCATCACATCTTGCTTATCACATGAATTGGGACGTGCCTCGCTCGATGGAATGACGTCACTGTTGTTGGAAAACGTAAATAGCTGAACATAAAATAGCTGATTTCGTCGATTGATATCAATAAAGTTTCGAGATATCGATTTTGATTGTTGCAACGACTTCGAGTACACACGTTCTCGAAACGTACACCGTGCGGACTCTCGAGCAAACTTATGAGAACGTTAGTAATTACGTTTTACCGTAATTCGATGGACCGCAAATAATCGCGCGTATAGTACTCGATAGCATTTTACTATGCTTGCGTTTTGTCGCGATGTCCCCATCATTTGCGCTTCGTCGTAATTCACGACGTGTATCGTCTGTGGGTGCCGCACGAATTTCATGTTCACATGCGTTATCTAGGCTTCGATTGAACGCCTATTTATAGGCGCGCGAAACCGCGCGATTCGCTCAGTAGCAAAAATGTATCTCGCGCTATCGCATCTATTTGATATTTGGAATTTGCGCGCTGAACAGTTGCAATATATACCGAAAATCATATTGTTATGCATGTGTGTTATGCATGTGTGGCGACTATATCGATCACGTGTGGGACAAACTTCCGGAGCATATAAAGGCGGATTTGGAGATTCAAATCTATTGTCGCTGCGTCGAGCATTATAATCGTGACAACGCATGCATATAGGTTTCGCACCGAAGATAGAGGACTGTAACATATGTCAGCAGCAACGTCGAACAAAGACTGTGTTGGAGGTCTGCTCAATCGAGCGATAAACACGCTTCCTTTCGAGTTACATATTCCCGGCTATCAGTTTTGCAATCCGGGTATTCGGCTGAAAAAACGATTAGCCAGAGATGAAACGGGCATCCACTGGACGTAGCGTGCCGTGAACACGACATTGCGTATTCTTGGAGCAATGATTTCACCGATAGACACGCGACGGATAAAATACTCGCCGATAAAGCCCTAAGACGCGTCATCGCGAGAGATTCAAATCTGGGCGAAAAAGTTGCTACTACAGCCGTTTGGACAGCGATGAAAGCCAAGACCAAGATCGGCATAGGTATGAAAGTAAAGACAAGAAAAAAGCTAACAAAAAAAAAACGAATCCTTCCGACAGCGAAACGAGGCGACATATTACCGATTCTGCCAATGTTGGACGACAATGGCTCGGTTTCATGATTGGCGGAGCGGCCAGCGTGGCGAAAGTGGTAAACGATAAGAAAGCCATGCAGCGTCAGCTAGAGGACAACGTCACAATCGCGATGGAAACGTGCGGACGGGAACTATATCTCGTTCCGTACAAAGGCGGACGAAGTGTAACAGCGAAAAAAGAAAAAAAGAAAAAAAACGCCAAAGAGACAATAAAAATACAGGTATAACTGCCAACGTGCAATTGGACCAGCTGGCGAAGCGTATGCGTGTATCATACTTCAGAGGCGTTTTCATGCGTGACGCATTACCGATTAGCGGCGCGCGTCGAAAAAAGAGCGGTATCATAAATCTAGACGACACGATGGGTCCCGGCATTCATTGGGTAGCGTACGCAAAGAGAAACGATCGTGTCATATATTTCGACAGTTTCGGTAATCTTCGACCCAAGGAACTGCGATATTTCGGAGACAATGTTATGATAGAGTACAATCGAACGTCCTATCAGACATACGATCAGAGCGTCTGCAGACAGCTGTGTCTGTGGTTTCTTCAAATGGTCGACGCGCGTGAATTTATAAAGTCTGACAAAATGCCGCGACGTCTCAGCATTCATTGAACACTTTTTCCATCATGTCGCTGACGCTTACGCTAAGCGAGAAGAGCAGCATTCTCGCGGCAAACTACTTTCCAGCCATAGATTTGAACGACGATGACTACGAGCTTGGTCTAACAATTTTGGAGATTTATCATACGATATCGAATGTAAACGTTTCGAACAACAAATTTTATTTTGACAAAAACGACGCAGAAATTACGATTCCCGAGAGGTCGTACGAACTGCAAGCCATAAATGAATTTTTGAAATGTGAGATTTTTCGGAAACGTCCGCGACGCGACACGTCCGATAATAATGCCGATGACACCGCGCGCGGCGATAACGAGATTGGGAATATATATAGTGCTCCGCGTAAATTACAATATGATGAGGTGTCAGATTAAATGTGACTACAGAATAAATTTTAACAATCCCAATTGGATTGCTTGGTTTCTCGTCGAAGCGTATATTGCAAAGGTGGCATAAATCGGACATGTCAATCAACATAATGAACGTAAACATTATCCGTATAGAATGCAACGTGATCGGGCACGTGCAGCAACGACAAAAATATGCATACAATACATGAATTTTCGCCGAGCGTATCGCCAGGATATAAGATATCAGAAAGACCGATGCAAATCATTTACTTGTCAGTCATCATACGGAGCATTACGGAGCTAACGATTGTTGACCAGAACGGATGATTGCTCGATTTCAGAGGAGAAGAGATCACTGTCAGATTGCACGTACGACGGCGACAGCGATAACGCGAGCGCAACATTTGGGATGCTCGTGTTGAACGAAGCGAAGCACGCGCAGAGAGATAACGCATCTTTTACAAAGAAAATACCGATCGACAATACTCGCTCATACGGCTGCATCAAGAAGAGGAAGAAACTCAACACGTCGAACGTTAAATTTTTACAAGCTATAGGATTCGCGGTGCGCAACTTGTAAGATGACTGACATCCTAAACATCAACCCAATCTTCGACGATCGCATCAAGATTGAGACTCACACGTACAACCCGTTCGCCAACGTACAACGTTCGGGTACAGCGATGAGATAAGAATACCCATACAGCAACAGGATCTATACACATTGCCGTACGAAAGCTTTCTATATGTCGAAGGAAAACTAACGAAGAACAAGATTGTTAAAGGATCTGATGTGGTGTTGGGAAATAATTTTGTCGCGTTCATAAGTAGTAATACTAGGCCGGTTCTAACCCAGGAGCTCCGAGCGGGGTGCGGGTGTGCGGGGTAACTCGGGGACGCGGGGGTAAAGGAGAGGGGGTAACTGGTAGGCACGGGGAAGGGGGAATGCTTTGTCGACGATCCTTTGGAATGTACTTTTGAGGGGGAAGGGGGGAGGGGGTCTTTTTTTTGTCTAGGAAGAGCTGCTAGAAAAGATATTTTTTTGTAGAAATTGACATAGGAAAAAAAGCGCCGTTATTCCGGCTGCAATAAATGTACGTGTCGCAACATGTTCATTTCGAACAATCTCGAAAAATCTGTTATTCAATGAAAATAATGTATTAGTCGGTAAATGGACACTTTTCCTTAATTTTTTTCTTGTTTTTTTAGTAATAAATACTGAATGTGCTCATTTCTATTTGATCAAGTTCTCACGTAGGAAACAATAAATTTTGATGGCGACGGAAAATGGGAAACTACAAAAAAAGTGAACTATAGAAAAAATGAAATGAATTCAATAAGAAAAAAAGATATTACCCTTTTTTTTATTGATGTTTTTTATTGATTATACCAATAAATAATATCTTATTATAACTGAAATATTATTTTATTTTAAGATGGGAAATAGGGAAATTTGTTTTGATTGAAATCATATTTTTAAACGTGAAAACGTTTTTATTCACATTTTTGTTACATCGTCTTTTTTTCATACATACTAAAAACTAAAGCTAACAATTCGCAATCGACGAGTTGATGCCTATCGAAGATATCGCTATCGCGTATCACGTATGGTACCTCCTCGGGATTTGTTATAATAGATTCCACGCAATGTTGGAGAATCGCGTATACTTTTCATCGATCGTTTCAACGAGTCTGTCTAATTGAGTGAACGTTATATCAATACATTCGGCGAGATTAAACATACGGCGTAGCGTCGATTCGACCATCATAATGCGTACGTTTGAAGATTCAAGACGTACGAGTGTAACGTTGTTCATCATACAAACTCGGACTGTTAACGGTCCGACGCTTATAAAATTGTCTTTGTAATTGTTTCGTAGCAATTTGTAGATATTCCATTGCTGCTCATGGAGTCCTTTCCATGTTTCGAGAGACAATATCAGCTCTTGTCCTCGATGATCTCCTAGGGCGATCTCTACGTAGCTCGGTGGACCAACATTGATTCCAATTTCCAGAAACTTGAAGCCCGTAGCCGTCAGGTTGTAACGTCTGCTCATCAAGCGCACCGCGCGAGGCTCCATCGAAATGCTATGTAACAAGTACATAATATTGCGTAATGTTGCAAAAAGAAAAAAAAGAAAATGTCGAACTTACGCGTTACGTTCCTTCTTCGTTTCACCATCGTACAGTGCACTGCTTCCTTTGGTGGAGTACATTGTGTGTGGATCGTTCGTACAAACGAATGATGAAGAAACGGAGTACGTTGCGTATGGTTCGTTTGTACAAACGAATGACGGAGGACTGATCGCACCCGCGTAAATTTTGACACGTCAGAGCGTGTTAAATCCCCCCTTCCTCTCATTTGAAAGATGGAGTGGATAAAAAATCCAACTCGCTGAACGACAATACTCTATTATGATAGTATTTCGTGAATAGGCATGTTAGTGGCCAAGAAAAAGACAAAGAATCGTACAATTGCAAATCGAGAACGAGTTTACTGTTATAGTGTTTTATTATAAACTGTTATAAACTGTTTTATTATAAACTATTATAAATTAAAAGAAAAAAAAAGATTGCATTATCAATTAATTATAAAATTTTTATTTCAAGAAAAAACCTAATCAGCTATAAAAAATATGTAAAGAGAAAAAAAGAAAAATGTGAATAAAAAGTTTCACGCTTCAATCATAACGCAATTTCTTTGTCATCGATGAGTCGATCGAACGTTACATTGAAAAAAAAATGTATAGGATCGTTGGAATATTAAGTAATCATCGATGTATATGAATAGCGGGGAAAAGGAATAAAAGAAAATATATTATATGTTATATATGTTTATTTAAGATTATCTGCCCACCAATTAAACAATTTAAATACATTTTGTAACGCGCAATTAGTATAATGATATCCACATCGTACAGAATTATCAGCATTTAGATTATTTAAAGAATCTATGTCTTCGTAATCCGCATCCAGGGTCTCGATGTACACGCGCTCTCGCTCATCGTCCAAAAGCAAATTCCGCAACCATTTTCGTTTTTCGTGTCCCTTGACATATATGACAGCATCATCGCCGTCATCGTCGTCGTTATCTTCTTTCGTACCATGCACAGCTTTCGTAATCAAACTTTTAGCTTCGCTGTACGGAATCGTTCCGTCGTTCCATTGCAGTCTATGATGATGACGTATCACCCAGCGTGCGCGAGATTTGTCGGCACTTGCCAGGAAATGCCACGGTATAGGGCTTGCGAAAATGTAATGAGAGAGAACGGTCCGTTTTTTGAGAGCAGCAAACTCTTTTACGACAAACTGTCCTTCAACGAGGAAACCTTGCAGGTCTACGAACGTTGGCACAGACATGTCGAGAAGAAGACTGCGATCGATTTCGATGTATAGATTTTATTGTCTCATATACCAGCGATGCTCTTAGGTGATCTTGCGTACAACATTGGTCAATGGGTTGTACTGAACCACGCGATCGTGTATAATGAGACAGTACGCGGTGGTATTCATCGGTACGTTCTCCTTAGTCTCAAATTCCAATCTCACATCCACGGTTGCGCTCTTGACTGATTCGTTTTGTCGAGAACAATCGATGATTACGAATGGACCGTAACGTAGAAAAGACGTGAGGGTAAGACTTGGCTCGAGATACTCGTATCCGTAGTAATTTTTGCAGAAACGCGCGTACGTTTCGTACAACACAGACCATCTGTTTTTTTCGAAATCCAGATTCATATCATCGTACGGATAACATTCTGAGTTCAGATAGAGTTTCACATTGGTTAAGTTGCAGTCGTCGAATCGGCTCGTGTCCTCGGCCATGATGTTCTTTCGGCCTGTTTGCAAAGCGAAGATGACATATCGCGGCTTCTCCAGCTGAGTAGCGGTCTTGATGGCCCACGAATGCTTGGTTGTACGCTGTAACAGCGGAAATTCATACAGATCCCACGAGCGAAAAGCCATGCTCAAGTATCGTCCGCTCTCCAAAGTGCGCAGCATCGATAGTTTTGTTATCTCGTTCAATAACACGTGCGGCATTCGCCATTGTATCTTGAATAAGTCGATCACGGGATCCAATGCCGAATTTCCCATCAATTGTTGTCGTTGCGCGATCGTATTAAGATCAACTCGTGACGAGCGTTGATTACCACGCGTCTGTAATCCTCGCAGAATCCCAACAGTACGTAGAGAGGTACGCAAAAGTTAAAATATCCATCCGCGTTGGTACGCGCATCCCAGCCAGCATTTCTCAGAATCACGCTTCTCTCGGATGACGTCGTTACGTAGTATTTGAGCGCGCTAGTTATGCCCACGTTTCTATTACGATCAATCTCCACGCCATCGAGCTCGTATCGAATCTCATCGAACATGAACACCACAAAATTATTTCCCAACATCACATCAGATCCGTCGACAACATTTTTCTTCGTTAATTTTCCCTCGATATATAGAAAGCTTTCGTACGGCAATGTGTACAGATCCTGTTGCTGTATGGGTATTCTTATCTCATCACTGTACCCAAACGTTGTATTGGCGAACGGGTTATACGTATGAGTTTCAATCTTGAAGATGCGATCGTCGAAGATTGGCTCATCTTCGATGTTTAGGATGTCAGTCATCTCACAAGTTGCGCACCGCGAATCTTAAAGCTTGTAAAAATTTAACGTTCGATGCGTTGAGTTTCTTTCTCTTTTTGATGCAACCGGATGAGCGAGTATTGTCGATTGGTGTTTTCTTTATAAAAGATGCGTTATCTCTCTGAGCGTGCTTCGCTTCGTTCAACACGAGCATCCCAAATGTCGCGCTCGCGTTATCGCCGTCGCCGTCGTACGTGCAATCTGATAGTGATCTCTTCTCTTCTGAAATCGAGCAATCGTCCGTTCTGGTCAACAATGCGAATCGTTAGCTCCGTAATGCTCCGTACGATGACTGGCAAGTAAATGATTTGCATCGGCCTTTCCGATATCTTATATCCTGGTGGCACGCTCAGCGAAAATTCATGTATCGTGTGCACACTTTTATTGTTGCTATATGCGCCCGCGGTCACGTTGCACTCTACACAGATAATGTTTATATTCATTATGTTGATTGACATGTCCGATTTATACCACTTTCGCGGTTGCAATATACGCTTTGACGAGAAACCAAGCAGCGATCCAATGTTATTGGGCTTGTTAAAGTTTATTCTGTAATCACATTTAATCTCACACCTCATCGTGTTGTAATTTGCGCGGAGCACTATCGGGTATTCAGCAATGTCATCATCGCCGCGCGCGGTGTCACCGGCGTTACCATCGGATGTGTCGCGTCGCGGATGTTTTCATAAAATCTCACGTTTCAAAAAATCATTTATGGCTTGCAGTTCGTACGACCCTTCGGGAATCGTAATTTCTGCGTCGTCTTTGTCAAAATAAAATTTGTTGTTCGAAACATTTACATTCGGTATCGTGTGATAAGTCTCCAAAATTGTTAGACCAAGCTCGTAGTCATCGTCGTTCAAATCTATGGCTGGAAAGTAGTTTGCCGCGAGAACGCTGCTCTTCCCGCTTAACGTAAGCGTCAGCGACATGATGGAAAAGCGTTCAACGAATACTGAAACATCGCGGCATTTTGTTAGACTTTATAAATTCATGCGCGTCGACCGTTTGGAGAAACCACAAACACAGCTGTCCGCAGACGCTCTGATCGTACGTCTGATAGGACGTTCGATTGTACTCTATCATAACATTGTCTCCGAAATATCGTACCAGTTCCTTCGGCGGTCGAAGATTACCGAAACTGTCGAAATATATAACACGATCGTTTCTCTTTGCGTATGCTACCCAATGAGTGCCAGGACCCATCGTGTCATCCAGATTTACGATATCGCTCTCTTTTCGACGCGCGCCGCTAATCGGTAATGCGTCACGCATGAAAACGCCTCTGAAGTATGGTACGCGCATACGCTTCGCCAGCTGGTCCAATTGTACGTTGGTAGTTACACCCGTAGATATTTTTATTGTCTCTTTGACGTTTTTTTTTCTTTTTTTCTTTTTTCGCTGTTACACCTCGTCCGCCTTTGTACGGAGCGAGATATAGTCCCCGTCCGTGTTTGTACGGAGCGAGATACAATCCCCGTCCGCGCGTTTCCATTGCGCGATTGTGACGTTGTAGTTCCTCGAGCTGACGTTGTATGGCTTTCTTGTCGTTTACCGCTTTCGCCACGCTGGCCGCTCCGCCAATCATGGAACCGAGCGCGCCCAACATTTTCAGAATCGGTAATATGCCGCCTCGTTTCGCCGTTGGAAGTATTCGTTTTTTTTTGTTGGCTTTTTCCTTGTTTTCGTTTTCATACCCATGCCGATCTTGGTCTTGGCTTTCATCGCTGCCCAAACAGCTGTAGCAGCAGCTTTTTCGCCCAAATTCGAATCTCGCAATGACGCGTCCTAGGGCTTTATCGGCGAGTATCTTATCCGCCGCGTGTCTATCGGTGAGATCGTTGCTCCGAGAATACGCAATGTCGTGTTCACGGCACGCTGCGTCTAGTGGATTTATGCCCGTTTCACCTCTGGCTAATCGCTTTTTCAGCCGAGTACCCGGACCGCAAAACTGATAGCCGGGAATATGTAACTCGAAAGGAAGCGCATTTATCGCTCGATTGAGCAGTCCTCCAACGCAGCCTTTGTTCGTTGCTGCTGACATATGTTACAATCCTTTATCTTCGGTGCGGGGCCGTCTATATGCGTGCGTTGCCACGATTGATTATAATGCTTGACGCAGCGACGATAGATTTGAACCTCCAAATCCGCCTTTATATGCTCCGGAAGTTTGTCCCACACGTGGTCGATATAGTCACCACATATGCGTAACAATATGATCTTCGGTATATATTGCAACTGTTCAGCGCGCAAATTCCAAATATCAAATAGATACGATAGCGCGAGATACATTTTTGCTACTAAGCGAATCGCGGTTTCGCGCGCCTATAAATAGGCGTTCAATCAAAGCCTAGATAACGCAGTGTGAACATGAAATTCGTGCGGTACCCGCAGACGATACACGTCGTGAACTACGACGAGAAAGCGCAAATGATGGGGGACATCGCGACAAAGCGCAAGCATGATGAAATACTACCGAGTACTATACGCGCCATTATTTGCGGTCCATCGAATTGCGGTAAAACCAACGTTCTCATAAGTTTGCTCGAGAGTCCGCACGATGTACGTTTCGAGAACGTGTACGTGTATTCAAAGTCATTGCAACAACCAAAATATCGATATCTCGAAACTTTGTTGGCATCGATCGACGAAATCGGCTATTTTACGTTTTCCAACAACAGTGACGTCATCCCACCGAGCGAGGGACGTCCCAATTCGATCTTCGTCTTCGACGACATTGCATGTGATAAGCAAGATGTGATGAGAGAGTATTTCTCGATGGGTCGCCATTCGAACGTCGACTGCTTCTATCTCTGTCAGACGTATGCGAAGATACCTAAACATCTGATACGCGACAATGCGAACTTGCTGATTTTATTTAAACAGGATGATACCAACTTGAAACATGTTTACAACGATCATGTGAATACTGACATGTCGTATGATGAATTCTGTGCGTTATGTCGCGATTGTTGGCGGCGCGAGTACGGATTCCTAGTGATAGACAAAGACAGTCCGCTTGTCAACGGGCGGTACAGAAAAGAATTTAACATGTTCGCGGTACCATAATGTGGATAGTCGATGTTGATACGTCAATTAGACAACATGAATAACATCAAAGATCGCAAGAAAATAGCAAAACAGATTGCGAAAACGAGCGATTCGATTCGCAAAAAATATCGCGCTTTGAAAACTGGTAAAATAGATGAAGATGTAGCGTTGGAGAGACGCTTCAAACCCATCGTCGAACCTCTAAAACAGATTGTTGAGGAAACACATCCAATTAAAAAAGTAGCCAATGTTGCAAAGGATATCAGTATTAAGAAAAAAAAGAAACGTGAAGACAGCGATGACGATGACGATACTACTACTACTACTACTACTACTAACAGGGATTCGTATTGGACGGATGTTGGATGGTTGAAATTATCGCCGCAATCTAAAAAGCGTACAAAACAATTGAATACTACGTCAGATTCATTCACGTTCGATTCTACATCAATAGAACCATCAAAAGAACTACCGAAAATACCGCTATTCGTGCGAAATGAAAATATTTTTGAAACAAAAGACGTTAGTGAACCATCACTCGAAACAACCATCAAACAGAATCTGCAAACGCATGGAAGTCGTGAGACGCTTCATGGTCAGCTAGGACCATTGGGACGAAAGTACGTGGGCCTTCTTCTCGGTGACGACATAGATAAAGCGATCGATAATGTGTACGGTATCTATTTCGACAAAAGTGGTACAATGCTCGGTGACAAAAAGTTTGACGTTGACAAAAATGACTCCATAATCATAGACAATGTGAGATACAATGGTACACCAGGATTATACGAATTGATCTTCAAGAGACTTCCCGATGAAGCTATATTTACCGAAGATGACAAACAAACGTATAAAAATATACTATTAACAACGAATGCTCATAGACGTGGTCACAGCGCCCATAATCCCATCATGGGCAACAAGGGATACAAGTACATTAATATCATTGCTCCGCTCGTATCTACATATAAAAGAAGCAGTAAAAAGGGTGCAAGCATGAATAATATACCATCCACCATGAAGTTAAATGGCAACAAGATCGATTACGTGCATTGGGACGATCCCAACGAACTGGTGGATCGACTTCGATTACTCGACGCTTCGCACCGAGCTGGTCACAACGCTCACGACAACGAGATGCTGTCGATCATCGAGGAACTTCGCGAAGCCGGCAGTATTATAAATTAAATCGCGTGTCGATGAAACGAGCCAGTTGATTGACGTCAGTGAGGAAAAAAAACTTTAATTGTAATATATCTTATTTACACGCATTAATATCAAACATCGTCGAAACATGAGATCGTCAAAATCTGATGGACGTGAAAAAAATATTAACTCCGTAAGGCGACGACTCGTCGAAGAATTGCACGCTCCAGCCAGAAAAAATTTTCCACGAAGACGTGTCATAATTCGAGGATACGACGATCTGTGGCAAGCTGACATCGTCGAGATGCGTCCATATTCGAATTTCAACAGAGGTCATCATTACATACTCACCGTTATCGATGCGTTGAGCAAATATGCCTGGGCTGTACCGCTTAAGAGCAAAATCGGAAGCGAGACGGCTAACGCTATCGCCGAGATAATTCGAGAGAGCGGAAGATGCCCGAGAAATTTGCAAACGGATATGGGGAAGGAGTTTTACAACGCCGATGTGCAGAAACTCTTGAAAAAACATAGCGTTAATCATTATTCCACGTATTCGATATTGAAGGCATCGATCGTCGAACGGTTCAATCGCACACTTAAAAACGACATGTGGAAGATGTTTACACTTAATGGTACTTACAAGTGGGTCGACGCGCTGCCACGTCTCGTGTTAGATTACAACGCGCGCAAACATCGCACTATTGGCATGCGACCCATTGACGTAACTCCCGCGATCGCTAAAAAACTCTTGGGCACGGTGTACAGCGCGATAAAGATCGCAGGTCCAGCAAAATTCAAAGTAGGCGAATCGGTACGCGTGAGCAAGTACAAGACAGTTTTCGAAAAAGGTTACACGCCAAATTGGACCACCGAGGTGTTTAAGATCGTTAAAGTGCAGCGTACTAATCCCGTAACCTATCTACTCGAAGACTATCGCGGAGAATTCGTTGCTGGAGCGTTCTACGAGCACGAGTTGCATCGCGCGACTCATCCGGACGTGTATCTCGTGGAGAAAGTACCGTAGGAAAGGAGATAAGATTTACGTCAAGTGGCTGGGATTTGATGGGTCACACAATTCTTGGATACACAAAAATAATGTGATTTAATTCATTTATTGTAAACAAATATAAAAATATTTATATAAAAAAAAAATATTTATATAAAAATATATACAACAAGTCTTATTTTTTCTTCCATTACATTTTCATAAAGAAACTATACTGATGGACTAACTACGATGAACTTAAGATATAAAATGTATAAAATGTATAAAACTACGGGAAATACGTACATATAAACTACAAGTACATATAAACTACAAGTACATATAAACTATAAGAAATACATACATATGTATATGCATACGTACATATGTGCATAAACTACAAGTATGTATATACATACGTACATAAATACATACGTACATATGTACATAAATACATACATACGTACATATGTACATACATACGTACATATGTATGTGCATACGTACATATATATGTACGTACATACTGTACATATGTACATACGTACATATGTACATACGTACATATGTACATATGTACATAAATACATACGTACATATGTACATACATAAATACATACGTACATATGTACATAAACTACAAGTATGTATATACATACGTACACACGTACATAAATACATATATATATATGTACATTACATACTGTACATTACATACGTACATATGTACATATGTATATATAAACTATAAGAAATACGTACATATGTACATATATATGTATAAAACTATATATAAAAAATACATGTATATTACAAAGGTATTCGCCAATGTCCCCATGGTAACGTTTCCGTCGAATCCGGTATGATGTATCGTTTGTCATCGTATGGACTCAGAGCAATTTTTTATTCGGATATCGTATATACTTGGTGTAACTTGGATCTTATACATGACTGGCGACGAGTCATTTCGATCTCTTCATTCAAACACCGTGTATAATCATCGAACGTTATTGTTAGCGCTACGACGTTATTTTTTACACCTTTCGCCTTTTTGGTGTCCTTTTTACCATCCACTCTCATCGCATACATTTTCGCTCTGAGTCCAACAAATTCCGTCATAATCGCACCGTTATTTTCGTCCTTCATTAGGCCGGGTACTTTTTTATTCACGAGAGACATACCATATATGCGTTGTCCGCCGGATAATCGCTCGTATCGAATCTAGCGATATCGCGTTTCATCGTCTCGTACACATCATCACATTCAATGTGATATACAAGACTGTCTGTGTCGGTGTACATGATTTTACATTTGTCGCGATACAGCGGTAACATATATTCGTGGTGAAATTCATACAAGCAGATTTTTGATATATCGAGTATACACATACCCACATAAATCGGCTTGTTGAATTTTACCTCGAGTTTACGCAGTTCGACGGCGATTAAATTTTCCGCAAAGACGCTGCGGCTGTGGAAATTTGGTTTCGCGATCATTGCCTCCGCACCGTATTGTCCGTCCCATTTCGTTATCAATTTTACATCCACGTGATTCCGGACATTATCCATCGTTTTACCAAATACCACGTTGTTCATTAATTTGTATAAATTTTTTTCGAAATCGTTTTTCGCGCACATTCTAAGCTGTGTATTAAGTTCGATGTAATCGCGGAGCCAGGTGGATTGAGCGAATTGTAGTACGCGGTGTATCTTTGCGATACGAAGACCGTGGCGCGTACATTGCTGCAGGTTACGATAGTGGATGACATATCGCTTTTTGTCATATAGCGTCGCGAGAAGTTTATTCTGTCGCGTGCAGGGTGGTTTATCGCGCGTCGGACAGAAAGGTAAGTCGATGTGTCGATCGTGCAGATGATGCGGATACTCGAGATCGACCTCGAGAATATAACCCGTAGGCGAATCCGGAGCGATCGCGCTCACATCAAAGTTCGCGATGTCTTCAACCCATCGAAATTTGGCATAGGGCAGCGGTTGACACATCGCCCATCCGTATAAATTGTTCACGTCGTAGTACATCAAATACGACGACGGTTTCGACGGGTCGTACGAACGCATGTACTTGTTATTGGCCTGCGTGTATCTGTTGAAACATTGACTGAGGCCGCCGCGTATACCGCGCTCGATAAACATAACCATATCGATGTCGGTGAGCAACTCAAATTTTACACGCGTATGTTTCAGCATGGCGTCCCACGTGAAACCTGGCAATGTGTAGTAATGAGCGGGATCGAGACTGTAACTTTTGATACAATTTTCACGGAAATTTTCAAAAATGTCGGCCAATAACAAGACATCAGTCTTCAAATATAGATCGCTATATTCGCCTAAGGTTTCAATAGAGAACCGCTGCCAGATGTTCGCGTGCGCGTAATCATTCTCCGACACTGTGTTACCGGTTAACGAACTATAAAATGATTCGCGCAATGGTAGGCGCGTGTCCTGCAGCTTGTCCGCATGATCCACATATTCATAAGGAAAGACACCTTTACGCGTCAACAAATCAAAATCCTCGTTCGATAACGTGGAAAATTCGGAATGTAAAATTTTCAATTTCTCTCTACTTAAAAAAGATGTCAATTTATCGAGACTGGTACTCAAAAATTTGTACGAATCGATGAATCGTAATTGTACACAATTTTGCGAATCTGATCTATCTTTGACATGTTTAGTGAATGAAATGTATTTTTCCTTTGTTATCGGCAGCACGTCAATTTTGCCTTCGTACGCCGTAGCTATTTCTGTGATAACAAAGTGCGCGTCATAACCGGATAAATTGTGAAAGACTACAGGAATGCAATATGATTTTTTATAGTTTAGATTGCAATTCGAATGTGCGGGTCCGCGGTAACGACCGGTAAGGTGGCAATGATTACGTACCCGCGTGTCGTCCGACGCAAATGATTTCTCACAAATGTGACAACGCGTTGCGCTACGGTATGTCTCCCACTGATCTCTCGATAATGTTTCCATAGGGACATTCGCGGATAACAAAATTTTTATTTGATGCGCCAAATTTTCGAGTTGTTGAACGAACCATGCAACGCAGTCTTCGCCGCGACGAAATTGATACTTCGATAACGCATTGTCGTACGAGCATCGCACATAATATCCTACGCTAAATACCTTGTGTTGCTGTTGATATGTGTACGACGTGTTTTCTCTTTGCGGCTCCATCCTTCGCAGTATGCACTCAAGATCTGCGTAGACGATGAATGGAAGTCGTTCTTTGTTGCAGTAGTTTTTGAAGTCGAGCCACTTGTCGTCCTCATTCGGCAGTCGGATGGCGCAATCGTTCATCCGTTCGCAATCCACCGTATGCGATTCCAATTTCTCAGATGACTGAAAATAATGTAAACATCTGCAAACGGAAAACATAATTTTTTAGTATTTTTAGCATTTAAATTAACAATTATAAAATATTTTACATATTTTGTTAAAAAAATGTGCATACGTACCGATCACAAAAGTATTTCTTGTGTTCTTTTTTACTTAGTTGCGAGCTCACAAGACGGCATAAGTTTTTGATGTACGCGAAGTGTCCATTATCGTCGCGCGGATCCTGCATGTACAACAAATTTGCATGTTTCTCCATTTTCTTTGGTGTCAGATGTATTGGGAGAATCTCCTTTTCCTTGATACCGTAGACGTTGATAGAGATTTCGTTGAGATGTTCGAACTTTTTAATTTGATTCAACGTCATCGGAAACGTAATGTCTTGGAAATTTAACACCGTCGTATAATGTGGATACGATGATTCCCGATTTGTATGCCTTTCGACCGGATGCAAGGCCGCGACCACTGACCATGCGAAACACGCATTATCCGTTGACTGCACGTTAATTACCGCTCTCTTTAACATAATTTCCCGCGGTAACTCGATGTAACACCCCGCGTGCATGGGATTATATTTATTAACATTAATTGTTAAATTTAATATACGTGATAGCGCCCATCCACTGTCGCGTTCTTGAAATTCTTCGAGCGATGCCAACGTAGGTTCAATGACGTGCTGCTCGTACCACTCATCCACATTTGACACTCGAAAGAGTTCACTATTCTTAGTGTTTATACTTTTATTGGCGCGTTTATCGCCCGTCACAAACTCGCCGTTGAACGCGGTGTTCACTTTTACATTATCGTGTCTTTCTATAATGTCTCGCACTCGTTCGAGCACTACATCACCGGCATCTTCCAAAAATCGTCGCGGCTCGATATAGTTCACGTTGATCACCGCACCAGTCAATATACGGCTTTCAAACGCCGTATCAATCTCGCGCCAAACGAGAGATCCATTGTCTCTACTGGTGCTCGCGTACTCGCCACCAACGTGCACGAAACGTCTTTCTAATTGTACCTTTGCACCCGCGAGTCGTGCGATCCTCGCCACCACAGATTGTCTATTTGCAACGGTGAGTCGAGGACGCTTAACACGACTAAGTTCTTCGAGTTGTTCGATACACTCATCGCATTGTTGCAGCCACGCGAAACACTCCACCAAAGTAGCGACCTGGCTGCATTGTTCTAGCAGCTCGCGTTCCACTCGCTCGAGATGTTCCATTTTTTTTTTATATTGCGTCCCACGAAGCACTTGCACTTGCACGTGATTTGTCCACAATATCGTCTTTTTTTTTTTTTTTTTTTTTACGCGGTGCAAATTGGGCACATATTGCATGGCATTATCATACAGACGGACTATTGGCAATTGGAGCAAAATCGGCTGTTTAGCGCATTGAGAGTATCTATCTCGTGCTTCCTAACAGCATACAATACTCCAATATCAGTGTCCGCCAGACGAACCATGCATTCGGCACACAGAGTTAGTGCACCACCCGTTGAATAATAAAATTGTATTGAACAATACTTTTTATTATTATTCAACGCAAGGAGTTCCGAATGCGTAACAATTTTTTCTGCATAATCCGTTAGCTCGTCACTCTGATCACTTATGTAGTCACTGTCGTCAGACAACGCATATTCTTCGTCTTCAATGTCAATATTAATATTGTCAATATTATTAATTTCCATTTCTAGTTCATCTCCAAACTCTTCGTCCACTATATTCCTGAGATTCTCCATGTTTATATTAAACACATTTTCTATATTTAATACGTTATTCATATTCACTATTTTTCTTACACAGTATCGCGATCGATATTCGTTTTGAGACTTCCGAGATCTACTGTGATTCTGTGTGCCCAAGGATCTACTATATATATCATCTATAATTTCATTGTCTCTTTGTCGAACTCGAAGCATGGTCATAAGTTTTCCGAATCACAATTTTGATTTTTTTGTAGCAGTCCAAGTTTTCCCGTTTTTTTTTATCTCCAATTTTTCTCCGATAAGAAGATTCGATAGAAAAGATTTGATGACTTTTTTTTTTTAAAGACAGCATAACTTGAAAGTAACAGTTGGAATAATATTAATCGATATCTGGAATAATTTTTTTCAACATAAAAAGAAAGAAACTTGATATTTATGATGGAATATTATTTATCGGTGTAACATCTATAAAAAATCGTATTCAGTTTTATAGTTTCCGTTCCATGTCACTGTCAAAATTTATTTGGCTCTTACGTGAAAACTTGGACTTGACCAAACAGGAACGAACATGTTTCAATATTTATTATTAGGAAAAAATTAAGAGAGAAGAAGTGTCCATTTACCGACTTATTTTTATTGAATAATGAATTTTTTCGAGATTGTTCGAAATTAACTCGTTACAACATATACATTTGTTTAGCAGCCGAATTATTGGCGCTTCTCTTACCATGCTGTAACACGTACAATTGTCAATGCTATTTTTTCTAAATCGGGACATCATTATAAATCTTTCGAATTTGTTTAGGTACATTATTTTCATTAAATAACGGATTTTTCGAGATTGTTCGAAATTAACTCGTTGCAACGTGTACATTTGTTTATAGCAGCCGGATTATTGGCGCTTCTCTTACTATGCTGCGACACATACAATCGTCAATGATATTTTTTTTCTATATCGGGACATCATTATAAATCTTTCGAATTTGTTTAGGTACATTATTTTCATTAAATAACGGATTTTTCGAGATTGTTCGAAATTAACTCGTTGCAACATGTACATTTATTTATTTATAGCAGCCGGATTATTGGCGCTTCTCTTAACATGCTGTGACACGTACAGTCGTCAATATTTTTCTAATTCGGGACGTCATTATAAATCTCCCAAATAGCAATTTGTTTAAATACATAGCAGCCCGAATATCAGCGCTTTTTTTTTCCTATGTCAATTTCTACAAAAAAATATCTTTTCTAGCAGGTCTTCCTAGACAAAAAAAAAAGACCCCCTCCCCCCCCCTTCCCCCTCAAAAGTACATTCCAAAGGATCGTCGACAAAGCATTCCCCCTTCCCCGTGCCTACCAGTTACCCCCTCTCCTTTACCCCCGCGTCCCCGAGTTACCCCGCACACCCGCACCCCGCTCGGAGCTCCTGGGTTAGAACCGGCCTAGTATTATTACTTTCATATTCGATGAGATTCGATACGAGCTCGATGGTGTGGAAATTGATCGTAACAGAAACGTGGGCATAACTAGCTCAAATACTACGTAAATCATCCGACAGAAGCGTGATGATTCTGAGCGTGATGACTCTGAGAAATGCTGGCTGGGAGGTGCGTACTAACGCGGATGGATATTTTAACTTTTGCGTACCTTTCTACGCATTTGGGATTCTGCGAGGATTACAGACGCGTGATAATCAACGCTCGTCAAGAGTTGATCTTAATACAATCGCACAACGACAACAATTGCCTTATGGGAAATTCGGCGTTGGATCCCGTGATCGACTTATTCAAGATACAATGAATGCCGCACGTGTTATTGAACGAGATAACAAAACTATCGATGCTGCGCACTTTGGAGAGCGGACGATACTTGAGCATGGCTTTTCGCTCATGAGATCTGTACGAGTTTCCACTGTTACAGCGTACAAGCATTCGTGGGCCATCAAGATCGCTACTCAGTTCGAGAAGCCGCGATATGTCATCTTCGCTTTGCAAACAGGCCGAAAGAACGTCATGGCCCAAGACACGAGCCGATTCGACGACTGCAACGTGACCAACTGAAACTCTATCTGAACTCAGAATGTTATCCGTACGACGATATGAATCTGGATTTCGACAAAAATAGATGGCCTGTGTTGTACGAAATGTACGCGCGTTTTTGCAAGGGCTACTACGAATACGAGTATCTCGAGCCAAGTTTACCTTCACGTCTTTTCTACGTAACGGTCCATTCATAATCATCGATTGTTCTCGACAAAATTAATCGGTCAAGAGTGCAACCGTGGACGTGAGATTGGAATTTGAGACTAAGGAGAACGTACCGATGAATACCACCACGCGTACTGTCTCATTATACACGATCGCGTAGTTCAATACCAATGACCAATGTTGATCAATGTTGTACGCAAACTCACCTAAGAGCATCGCTGCTATATGAGATAGAGAGATAATAAAATCTACAATACATCGAAATCGACCGCAGTCTTCTTCTCGACAACAGTCATATCTGTGCCAACGTTCGTAGACCTGCAAGGTTTCCTCGTTGAAGGACAGTTTGTTGTAAAAGAGTTTGCTGCTCTCAAAGAACGGACCATTCTCTCTCATTACATTTTCGCAAGCCCTATATCGTGGCATTTCCTGGCAAGTGCCGACAAGTCTCGCGCATGCTGGGTGATACGTCATCACCATAGACTGCGATGGAACGATTCCGTACAGCGAAACTAAGAGTTTGATTACGAAAGCTGTGCATGATATGAAAGAAGATGACGACGACGACGACGATGACGATGCTGTCATATATGTCAAGGGACACGACAAATGAAAATGATTGCGGATCTTGCTTCTGGATGATGAGTGAGAGCGCACATACATCGAGACTCTGGATGCGGATTACGAAGATATAGATTCTTTGAATAATCTAGATGATAATTCTATACGATGTGGATATCATTATACTAATTGCGCGTTACAAAATGTATTTAAATTGTTTAATTGTTGGACAGATAACCTTAAATAAATATATATATATATATATATATATATATATATATATATATAATATGTTTTCTTTTATTCCTTTTCCCCGCTATTATGTTGATACTTAATATTCTAACGATCTTATACATTTTTTTCAATGTAACATTCGATTGACTCATCGATAACAAAGAAATTGCTTTATGATTTAAGCGTGAAACTTTTTATTCATATTTTTTTTTAAATGGCACTTTATATATTTTCTTATAGCCTGATTAAATTTTTTATTGAAATAAAAATTTTACAATTAATTGATAATGATGCAATCCTTTGTTTTCTTTCTGTTTATGGTCACTATAACAGTAAACTCGTTCTCGATATGCTATCTGCAATTGTACGATCCTTTGTCTTTTTCTTGGCCATTATAACACGCCTGTTCACGAAATACTACCATAATAGAGTATTGCGAGGGGATTTTTTGCCCACTCCATCCTCCTCCTCTTTCAAAAGAGGGAAGGGGGATTAACGCTCTGCCGTGTCAAAATTTACGCGGGTGCGATCATCCTCCGTCATTCGTTTGTATGAACGAATCATACGCAACGTACTCCGCTTCTCCATCATTTGTTTGTACGAATGATTCACACACAATGTACTCCGCCAAAGGAAGCAGCGCACTGTACGATGAAACGAAGAAGGAACGTAACGCGTAAGTTTGACATTTTCTTTTTTTCTTTTTGCAACCTTACGCAATATTATGTATTTAATTTCTGTTATACAGCATTTCGGTGGAGCCTCGCGCGGTGCGCTTACTGAGCAGACGTTACAACCTGACGGCTACGGCTTCAAGTTTCTGGAAATTGGACTCAATGTTGATCCACCGAGCTGGAGATCGCCCTAGGAGATCATCGAAGACAGGAGCTGATACTGTTTCTCGAAACATGGAAAGGACTCCATGAGCAATGGAATATCTACAAATTGCTACGAAACAATTATAAAGATAATTTTATAAGCGTCGAACCGTTAACGGTTCCAAGTTTGCATGATGAACAATGTTACATTCGTACGTCTTGATCTTCAAACGTATGCATTATGATGGTCGAATCAATGCTACGCTGTATGTTTAATCTCGCCGAATGTATTGATATAACGTTCAATCAACTAGACAGATTCGTCGATACGATCGATGAAAAGTATACGCGATTCTCCAACATTGCGTCTATTATAACAAATCCCGAGGAAATATTAGGTGTACAAAAAAGTTCTGAGCTTTTTTTGTAAAATTCAATCTTTATTCAAAAATAAACAAAAAAATATTAATCAGCGAAATATTCCCCGTTTGCATCAACGACCTTTTGCAATCTTTCGGGTAGCTTGCGAATTCCTTGATGATAGAAGCTTACCGGCTTCGAAGCGATAAAGTCATCAATGCATTTTCGTATCTCTTCAAATCTTACGAAATGTGTATCAGCCAAATGATGCTGCAGCGACCGGAATAGGTAGTAATCGGAAGGCGCCATGTCTGGGCTATACGCCGCGTGCGGGAGAAGTTCCCAGCCTAACGCAAAGATATGGTCCTGAATCGCTTTCGCAACATCTGGTCGAGCATTGTCATGAAGCAAGATCACTTTACGACGTTCATAAATGGCCTCTTTTCTTCTAATGCATCGCTCAAATTGGTCAATTGTTGGTAGCGGTCTGCCGTGATTGTTTCATCCGATTGTAACAACTCGTAATACAACACACCTTTCCAATCCCATCAGATACAGAACAAAACCTTCTTGGCGTGGATATTGGGCTTTGGCGTCGATGTTGAAGGTTGACCAGGGTCAACCCATGATTTTCTATGTTTAGGGTTATCATAAAGAATCCACTTTTTATCGCCTGTGATGATTTTGTGCAAAAAAGCTTTTTTCCGGAACTTTGAAAGCAAAGTGAGTGCAGTGTCACGCCGAGGATTTTTGTTGTCTTCGGACAATTCATGCGGAACCCATCTGCCTTCTTTCTGAACTTTTCCCATCGTATGTAAACGTACGGAAATGGTTTGTTGCGTAACGCCAAGCTGTTCTGCAAGTTCCTTTTCAGTTTGCGCAGAGTTTATATCTAGCAGTGCTTGCAATTTGTCCGTTTCAATCTTTTGAGGGCGTCCAACACGCAGTTCATCAAGACTGAAATCTCCTTGGCGAAATTTTTGATACCATCTTTTATATGTAGTATGACTTATAGCGTTCTCTCCATATGCAGCACAAATCATTGCAGTGACTTCAGTAGCATTTTTCTTCAGATGAAACGCGAAGTGAATGGAAAATCGAATATGCTCTTTTGTTATTGCCATCGTGAACACTACTGATTTTTGAGGTTATATGCATCAAACGCCAAACCGTATGGCAGACCAAATGTTTTAGAAGGCCAAATGTCAACGCTTTAAAACCGCAAAAGGGCGGGAAGATATATAAAATTTAAATTGTTATTTTGGTTGTATGAAATCTAAAGCTCAGAACTTTTTTGTACACCTAATACCATACGTGATACGCGATAGCGATATCTTCGATAGGCATCAATTGCGAACTGTTAGCTTTAGTTTTTAATATGTATGAAAAAAAGAAGATGTAACAAAAATGTGAATAAAAACGTTTTCACGCTTAAAAATATGATTTCAATCAAAACAAACCTATTTCCTATCTTAAAATAAAATAATATTCCGGTTATGATAGAATATTATTTATTGGTACATACTATCATTGGTACATAATATCAATAAAAAAAGGGTAATATTTCTTTCTTTTCTTACTGAATTAATTTCATTTTCTAGTTCATTTTTTATAGTTTTCCATTTTCCACGTCGCCGCCAAATTTATTGCTTCCTACGTGAGAACTTGAACTTAGCCAAAAAGAAATGAGCATGTTTCAATATTTATTAAAAAAAACAAGAAAAAAATTAAGAGAGGAGAAGTGTCCATTTATCGAGTAATACATATATTTTCATTGAATAACGGATTTTTCGAGATAACGGATTGTTCGAAATTAACACGTTGCGACACGTACATTTATCGGCACCTTTTTTTCCTTTCTTTTCCCACGTCAATTTCTACAAAAAATATCTTTTCTAGCAGTTCTTTCTAGACAAAAAAGATCCTCCCACCCTCCTCTCAAAAATGCATTCCAAACGACCATCGACAAAGCATTCCCCTTCCCCGTGTCCACCAATTTACCCCCTCTCCTTCATTCCCACATCTCCGAGTTACCCCGCATCCCGCTCGAAGCCCCTGGGTTAGAACCCAGTTAGAACGGTCTAGTATACCTACTCGTAGGGAAAAACATCTTTACGCATCTATTAGTCAAAATCCTCGTTCAATAACGAGGAAAATTCAGAATGTAAAATTTTTAATTTCTTTCTGCTTAAAAAACATGCCAATTTATTGAGACTTGTATAAAAAATTTGTACGAATCGATGAATCGTAATTGTACACAATTTCGCGAATCTGACTTCTCGGCGGTATCTTTAACGTGTTTGGTAAATGAAATATATTTTTTTTTTGTTATCGGTGTTCTGCCTTCGTACGCCGTAGCTATTTCGATGATAACGAAATGCGCATTATAACCAAATAAATTGTGAAATACTACGGGAATACAGTGCGAGTCTTTGTAATTTAGATTGCAATTCGAATGCGCGAAATCACGGTAACGACTGATAAGATGGCAATGATCGCGTACCCGCGAGTCGTCCGGTGCTTTTTCCATATCTTTTATATTTTTTGAGATATTTGATATATTAAAAAGTTTGAAAAAAGAACACCCATAAATAAAGCACAATATATAATAGAAAATACAATGTTTTGTTTATTTATAAAAATAAAAATAATTTAGCAAAGAAGATATCTAAGTGACAGTTTGAGGCGAAAGGCGTACGAGCATATTTCTCACAAGACGACGCTCCTGAGGCACAGCCGTTCAGCGGCTCAGCCGCTGAGACTCGAGCGGTGGTGGGGGAACTGTAGGCATCGCCTTCGAAATCGGACCGAGATATTCAATTAATTCCGAGCGCTGATCTATTGGAATGTGCTATTATGCAATCTATATTCTTGTATTTTTAGTTTATTTTCTTTATTTTCATAAAATATGAGTTATCTCATTATTGTAGCAAGCCCTCGAATTTATCATTTTTTTTTCTTAATCATATTTTTGTTTTCAGGAGTAGAAACAATTCAATAAGTCTCTTGTTGAGACTAGACAAGTAATTGAGCGAGCTTTTGCTTTATTAAAAGCAAAATTTTGACGTCTTAAATATTTAAATATGAATCATATGAGCATAGATTTGATTCCTCAAACTATTATTGCATGTTGCGTTCTTCATAATGTCTGCATCTGCATAGTTTAGATGTAGATATTGAAGATAATATAAATGAAATGATAAATGAAATTAATAGAGAAAATAATGAAGAATTACATGCAGAAAGAGATAGAGAGTTTTGATAAAAGAGATAATATTGCTCAGATGTTACATGTTTTTAACATGGATTAAGAAAAACTATACATTCATGCGTATGTGTATATATCAGCTACATCTATGTACTTTGTAATAAAAGTGTCATTAGATCACTTCTGTTCAAAAAAATAAATTACGTTTTACTTTATATTTTTTAGTTAATATTTTTATTTTACATAATATATGCATAGAAAACAAGTAATATATGAGAGCGGTTTGAAAAGTCTGTGCAAAGTCAGAAAAATAGCACCACTAGGTTATTTTCAATTAAGGTTATTTTCAATTAATAGCATCTCTTGGAACAACACACATCAAATTTTAGCCAGATTGATCTATTTCTCTGTATTTGACGTTCGTCTGAATCGAGGAAGTCAAGTGATTTCTAAAAAATGGATGAAATAGAATTTCGTGTATTGACCAAGCATTACTTTATAAAAGGCAAATCACTTCAGCAGACTAAAAAGAAGCTTGATAAACATTGAATGATGAATCTGCACCTTCAATTAGAACAGTACACGCTGAACGTTCTGGACGCCTTGTTGAGGCTATTACTCCAGAAATCATTGATAAAATCCATGATATCAATGATGGTTAGGTGGTTATGGATGATGGTAATGGATGATAGAAGAATAAAGGTGCGTGAGATTGCTAGTACTGTGGGCATCTCGAGTGAACAGATACATAATATTTTGCATCAACATTTGGGTATGAAAAAGTTATCTGCAAGATGCCGCAATTGCTCACAATTGACCAAAAACAAAATCGTGTGAAGTATTCCAAGGAATGTTTGCAGCTGTTCCAACGGAATCCATAGGACTTTAGGCGTCGTTTCGTCACTGTGAACGAAATGTTGCGGCCGTGCGGTATTCCGTTCGGCGCTGCTAAAAGATAATCAATATCAATCGATAAGAGTTTGAATAGAGGATCAGCCCTTGGCAACGCGTTGTTCTCCGACTGTTTTATAGATTTGACGGCCAGATTTCGCGGTGGCCGGACGCGTTTCTGTACCGTTGGTTTAATAAAGAGCGAGTCTTTCCTAAAACAGTGTTCTTCTTTTCCGAAAGCGCTCCGCCGAGTATCGCGGGAAGTAACGCCGCGAACGCGACAATTTTGGGGGCTCGTCCGGGATCGAATTTTTCGATTCGTGTGTGTGTGTGTGTGTGTGTGTAAGAGATAATGGCGGAGCGACAAACAGAAGAGACGGGGACTGGACAGGAAGAGGCGAAAAGTCGGAGAGTGATCTCTGCGAGGAAAAGGGCACTCGAGCGGAAGGGCCGGAGGCGTCTCCGAATTTGGAGGAGATTCTTCGCTTAACGCTGGAGGAGCTTCGCTCTCTGAGGGAGGAACGCGTTCGTCGAGAGACAGAAACATTTTCAATGCCCGGTCCGCAGGGAGAGATTTCGCAACGTCCGATATCAGGTCAGTCATTTCCTTTTTCAAATTTTAATTCCGACTTTAAACTCAAGCCCGATATTTACGATGGTAGTGTTCCGTTGCGCGAATATCTTACGCAGTTTAATTTAATTGCGCGGGCGAATAATTTGGGAAACGCGGAAAAGGCTGTTGTATTAGCATCATGTCTCCGAGGAAAAGCGCGTGCGATTTTGGAAAGGGGCACAGATTTTGAGAACTCTCAATTTGAAAATTTGGTCGCGCGTTTAGAGCTACGTTTTGGAGAAAATTTATCCTCGCAAAATTATTATTATCAATTTACGAATCGAAAACAGAAATTCGGAGAAGATTTAGCTGCATTAGGCTCGGATATCGAGTGTTTATCTCGATTAGCTTATCCTGAATGTTTTCCTGGAGTTCGTGACAAAATTGCTTGTTCTCAATTTGTAGTTGCATTGTCTGATGTGAATGTTAAACAGACATTGCAGCTAGAAGGGTTAACGTCTTTGAGGGCCGCAGTAGAAAGGGCTTTGGCTATTACAATTATTAGGGAGAATTGTTTAAAAGAGCGGAGAAATTTTGATTTTAAAGAGGTTAAAGATTGCTCGAATTATAAGAGCAATCCTGAAGAATTTTAAGTAGAGATTTTCGGGGCCCGGTTTTCCAATTTCGACATTACTTTTATTTCTTGTTAATTGTTTTGAGTTACTGTGTTCTGTTTTATTTTTCTTTAAGCTTCCTTCCGTCGTGAGAAGCGTCGTGGGGAGATCCTCGAGCCTGAGCTCCAAGCAAGATCTTCAAGCTCGTGCTTCAAACTGAAATGAAGTCTGCCTCGCCCCCGGTTTTCCGAGTCGTGGTTTTTCCGGGGGACGATGGGCGAATGCCGAGGCAGGGGCTTAGTGTGTCTTTTAGAAAGACGTAAGGGTCCACGACGATTACCCCCACTTTGCCCGAAAAATAGAAGAGAGAAGTACGCAAAGCTCAAGACGAAGAGTCAAGAGTGAAACGCGCGAGAATTTCAAGAACAAGATTCTTCTGAAGAGTAGAGAAGACTGGGATTGGAAGTAGCGGCGCCCGGTAACCTGAGGCAGCAGCCCAGGGTAGGGCAGGAAGTCGCCAGGAGCCCAGAAGTCTTTTCCTAAGAGGAAGTTCTTGAAAGAGGAAGAATTGTCGGGACGACAATTTTATGAAGAGGGGGGCAGTGTTGCGGCCGTGCGGTATTCCGTTCGGCGCTGCTAAAAGATAATCAATATCAATCGATAAGAGTTTGAATAGAGGATCGGCCCTTGGCAACGCGTCGTTCTCCTTGTTTTATAGATTTGACGGCCAGATTTCGCGGTGGCTGGACGCGTTTCTGTACCGTTGGTTTAATAAAGAGCGAGTTTTTCCTAAAACAGTGTTCTTCTTTTCCGAAAGCGCTCCGCCGAGTATCGCGATCACGGGAAGTAACGCCGCGAACGCGACAGAAACATGGGTATACCACTACACGCCTGAGACCAAAGAACAGTTCAAATAATGGGTTGCCAGTCGGGAATCTACACCAAAGAAGGCAAAAACCATTCCGGCAAGATTATGGCGACTGTCTTTTGGGATTCGCAAGGCATAATATTCATCGACTATATGAAAAAGAAAATAAAACTATTTCAGGTGAATATCATTCATCGTTATTGGACCGTTTGAAAACCAAGCTGCAAGAAAAACGTTCATGATTGAACCACAAGAAAGTCCTTTTCTATCACGACAACGTCAGCTCACTCCTTCGGAGTTATGGCCGCAAAATTGGGGTTATGGTTTCAACTCGTTCCTTATCCCCTCTATTCTCAGATTTGGCTCCCTCGGACTATTACTTATTCCCCAATGCGAAGAAATGGCTAACGGGAAGGAGATTTCATTAAACGAGGAGGTGATTGCGGAAACGAATGCCTGTTTTGCACAGTTGGACCAATCATATTATTCGGAAGGGATCAACAAACTGGAACAGCGTTGGACAAAGTGTGTAAGCTTAAAAGGAGATTACGTTAAAAAATAAAAAAGGTTTATCCCGAAAAATTAAGAAGTTTTCCTTTTTGTACGGATTTTTCAAACCACCTTCGTATCTATAAGAATATATGTAATAAAATATATGCAAGAATAAACAATATAATTCTAAATATCTTCAAAATATATATATGTTTCACAACTTTTTATTAATCAGAAATTTTAAAAGAACCTAAGTCATAACTAAAATTAACATACATAAATTATCTATGTGAAGAATAAATTCTTTTTTTACATATCCTTGTATATGCTCTTTTCTAGATCTAACAGATCCAAAAATACTAATCCTGTTTTATCTATAAGAATCATATGTGAGTATTGAGTATTTTAACACAAATATGTATATGACTGTAATATGTATGAGATGTATCTTCTAGATAGAACAGCATAAGCATTTTGGATTTACTTCACTACGAATTGTCTATGAATATGTAGAAACTATAGAAATAAAAAAAAATATCTTTTACTGTTATGCGTTCAAGCTCGAAAGAAGCGAAAGCATGCATGATATACGTATATATTATATATATATATATATATATATATATATATATATTATATATCAATTTGTAATTACGTAATATTTGTAATTACGACGGACATCGCTCATGCATACATGTTCTATTACGTATGCATATTGTATTATATACTTATAACATAACATCGTTGGGACGGCGCGGTTCCTGTGAGTTCGAGCTCTCGACTTGCGACGTAGCGTTGCTCGAATCATCAAAATCCGAGCACACGTGCGAGTCTTGGCCTTGCCGTCGCCGATCCGCGGCTTTTGTGATCTCGCGACTGCGAGAGAAAAACAGGATTCGGCTTGTTTCGTTTTTCGTGCCGAGGATCCTCAAGAATCGGCGAGCGGATTATTATTCGATTACTATCCTGCACATCGAAGGTTCGGCGAGCAATTTTATATTCTTCTCGTTCGCGACACGGTACACATCGCGAGTTGAAGTCTCGATCCGGATACGGTGTGTGAGTGCTGAACCACAACCGAGGCAACGGCCTCAGGCGTTGTTGTGCCGTCGAACACAATAGAAAAACGACGGCTAATACGAATTCGAGAAAAAACGTTAATCAGCGTGACTCAGGGCAACAGCTCCTAAACGTTGTCGCACCGACCGACCCAAGGCATCACGGCCTCCAGGCGTTGTCGCTTGATATCATACGAATCTTTCCTAAGAGTCGGATCCGTAGACGACAGTGTGTATGTGACAAACTGAAGTGCGTGCGAATCAACAAACTATTACGCGATCACAAACATTGCGCGGTCAGTATACTTGTTGTAAAACCACGAACTGTAGCACAAGCTTACTTCGTAAATAAATAGTTAGAACAAGATACGTAACTATAAATCGTGAAATTTCCACGCGAAACTACGAGTGTGAGTGTTAGGTCATCCACATTCGACAGAACATCTACAAAATGCCAACAAATGTAAAGTTAACTATTCTTAAATTCTTTGGCACATATTATTAAGTCTTATCAGTCTCATAACATTTTAAATTATATAATATAATAACACAAGAAAAAATTAATAATAGTTAAAATAAAAAAAAATATTTTGAACAAATGCTTAGAATAACTTCAAGGTGTTTAACTTAAGCTTTGTGTCCTCGATATTAGAAATCGGTTCGAGATCTCGGATAGAAAAAGAATTAGCCAATTGCATTTAAATAATTCGATCAATTAATCAATGCGATTGGTCAGTTCTCTTTTCATCTGAAATCTTGGACCGATTTTTAGTATTGAGACTACAAAGGTTTAGATCAGTGTATAGACTAAGTAATTAAATTTAGAAAGTATAGTGATAAAAATTGTTAAACTAAAAATCTTAAAGTTTTTCAATTAATTTCTCCATCATTTCACGAAAGGTTTTCTTTACGTTTTCAATAGCAATTATTTTCTCTGTTTGACATGCTTCATTTCGCTGTTCTCACTCCTTAGAATAATTAATAAGTTTCTCTGTTCAGAAAGATAATTGACGTTCTACTTTACTCTTTCTTCTTTTAAATTATAATCTATCGCATTGTCATCTGAAGATAAAGTATTTTCATCCTCAGTTCTCATATTTGATGCCAGTGCAATGTTACGTCGTGACGACTGCACGATTCTTCTCTTTCGGATATCAGTTATTAGAATTTAGTTAAGCAGATAAGCGGATGACACATGTTCTGTTACGCTGTTAGATCGCGATGGTTAGATCGCAACTGATTTCTTCCGGGGGTCGGTTACTAGAATTTGACTAAGCGAATAATCCCTATTATTCTAATCGTGGAAGAACAATATGTGTACAGATGTTTTCCTCAACGAAATTATATATATATACAGTGCCCTTAAGGCAGGGCAGGGCACTGCTACTTTTTTTTTTTACGCGGGCAGAACAGTTTCAATCCGTCAGTAATTCAATCAGTCGGTGTCAATCGAAATATATTTTTTCACCAAGTACAAGTGACCAAGTTTCCTGGCGACACCGCTTCCACCTTCATCATCTCGCAGATCCCAAGTCTCCGGCATTCCAGAACAACAGTGAGTTTGACTACACATAGTAAAATTCTCTAATAATAATTTTTGGTCTCTTCTCCTTATATTTTCTCCCTTACATCCTTTCTATCCTCTGCCGTTCTCCTTACACTTCTACTCCCTTTTTCTTTTTCTCTTTTTTTTTCTTCTCTTTGCTTGGGCCGTCAGACCTCTCGGGCTCCCTATGCGTTGCGGAGCACTCAGCAGGTTCATGGCCGCCGAATAATTCGGCAAAATCTGCTTCTTCTCTGTTTGCTTCGACCGTCGAACCTCTCTGACTCCCTATGCGTTGTGGAGCACTCAGCAGGTTCATGGCCACCGAATAATTCTATTCTTCTCTATTCTTCGGGGAAATCTATTCTTTTTTTTTCTGTCTTACAATTTTCTCTTTCCCTTCTTCATTTCTCTCCTCCGTCGAATCTCTCGGTTTCCAACGTAAGATAAGGATAATTAGAATGTAGACAAACATACAAATATAATCGAATTTGTCGAATTTGTGTGAAAATTAAATAATACATCCGTAAATTTTCTAAAACATTCAATGTATATTATATGAATTTCCGTATGTATAAATCTCCGTTCCTTTACTCATCTCGAACATAAAAAAAAAACATTTGTAATACCTTTCTTTTATCAAATGTAAATATATCTTAAACAAATGTAATTAAACTGGTAATCGTTTTAAAATTATCAATTATATATAAAATTCAAATTATTTATCGTTTAGTTATTTCCTCGCTCTTTCATTCCCCGCTATCCCAAGATTCGCAAATGGTCCTGTCCCTGGCAAAAGAGATTAAATTCTCTTGCCTAAATTACGGACCGACGTCACGCAGTGACAGTCAAAGTCATAGCGTCTTTTTCAAGACGTTGACTTGCACTCGTGAATCTGCACAATGCGTTCGACTCGTAGGAACGTCTCAGCGCGCCCACCTGCGAGAGGGTATTTGGAGCGTTCTTCCTAGCCCATTCATTTTCTCTTTTTCTTTAAAAAAAAAATATAATTATCTCGGGCTGGACGTAAGAGCAATAGGATTTATGTTTGGTTTGTCTCTGTACAGATTATACATTTCGTTATAGTATCGACAAGTTTTCGATATGACTCCCGATATCTTATTGTGATCTTTGACTCTATAGATTTTTGTCATATTCATTCATTTATTTCTGTATTCTAATAAAATGATATCCATTAATTTCATTTGCATTTAAATTTTATCCCATACAACCCACATAGAACAAAACCCTCCAGTAGACATCCATTAGACGTCGGTCATGGATATTCGGAACATTCATTAGACGGCCATTAGATTTCCAGTAGACGTCCACAAGAAAGTCATAGTTCCGCTGTCGTGGAAGTCTATGAGACCTTTATTAGACGTCTTCCATAAACGTTGTCCATAAACGTCTGTTAGATGTTAGGTAGATCGCTAATAGAGAGTCCATGGAGTCTCGATAGATGACCCACACGGAACAAAAACCAATAGATAAGCAAGGGGGGTCCTAAGCCCCCTGGGGCGAGAGGAGGGGATGAGGGAGGGAGGGAGTTCGTAGAAGCCCCAGAGGGTTCATATCCGGAAGATCCTCCTGGGTCAGTAAGGATGGTTTTCTTTCCCCAGGGGGTTCGTAACCGGGAGACAGAAAGTGGATCCCTTTGGCGGTCGTCGGGATAGGTTTATCCTCCTCGGTAAGACGATCGCGGGGTTTCCCCGGGTCGGTTTCCTGGGCGTTGTCTACGGGGACGCGACGCATGCGTCCTCCCCGTCTTCGGTGCGTCCTCCCCGTCTTCGATGCGTTTTCCGCGGGTCTAGCGCCTTCCGCGTAACTCCGGGCGCGTCTTCGACGCCTCCTTAGCGTTCGTTTTCGACGCCGCCCTAGCGTTTTCCACAGGGTCTAGCGCGTCCTGTTTCGCGAGATGCCGCGGTTTGTTACGTCGCCTTAGGCGTGTTCCGTATCTAGACGTCGTCTATGAGGATATAACGCGTACCGCTCGTCCTGTTTTGTAGAACGTTGTGGTTTGACGTGTCGTCGAGGTGATTCTTTTGAGCGATACTTGTCGTCGTGTTTACGATGGCGAGAACCGTCAAAGTAGCGAATTGGTGTCAGCTGTGCGAGACACGAATGATCGATGACGATGAGATGTGTTGGTGCCATTCGCTGGATGACCTAACATCTTCTCCATTGTGAAACGTGACGGCGTATCCATCAGTCAATGTGACTGAGTACGTCGTGAGAGGACAATACACTCCGATTTCTAATCAGTTAAAGAGGCGCGGTTGTCGATTTCCGCCTCAGCGTGAAATTTCACCTAAAAAGGTAATAGAGGCGTGTGTATGTCATCACTACCAAGGAATGGCATATAATCTTTTACTGGAGGTACTCTACGAAGAGAAGAAACCGATCGAGATTAGCAGACGACAGGAGTATAAGATGAACTTTTATGCGGTTATTACGACGTATTTAACGACAACGATGACGACGAAATGTTTTTTTGCGCTCATCGCAAATATTGGAGGAAAAGCGGTATCGTTTCGTCAGCCGCGTACGAGGAGGAGAGAAAAAGAAGAGAGCGCGTTGGCATCAATTAACGCAACTAAGTGTGCGTGCATATAATTATGTACTATAACTGTAATATAACTATAGCTTGTGTATATGAATATGTATGAGATTAAGACTAACCGTGAGAGACGAAGTTTCCTTTTCTCGTTCGTTTGCGTATCGCGGAGACGATAGACGCATCGGGCGACGCGCCGGAATCTTCAATTTGCGATACCGAGGGTGACGTTATATTATTGAGAACGTATGAGAGACGAGTCCGACCTGCATCCATCGAGAGAATAGGACCATCATCTCTCTGGAGTACCGGTCGTGGGGATTCGAAAGAATACATGTATATATGTATATTGTAATATATATATATATATGTATCATTGTATTGTTGACGTGTTATTCTAAACACGTTATTTGCGATAAATATCATCACATGCCTCGGTAGTCGAAAGGATAAGATGCCTGCCCGGTAAGCAGGAGATCCAGGTTCGATTCCTGGCTGAGGTGGTATTTTTTCGCAAAATAATTACGAGTTTTCACGACTGGTTCGTGGTCGGGCCCCGCCGTGACGCACACCCTCCCTTCTTATTTGAGAAGTGGGAGTCGCGCGAGGAGAAAATCGTCGTACCAGTGTTAATAACGAGAGATTCAATTTGCGATATCAAGGACAACGATATCGGGAATGTATGAGAGATACGGGGATCGCGTGGTGGAAATTGTCGTAGGAGTATTAATAATGCTGAGAGAATATTTTATTATTTTATTACTTTATTGTTGTATTATCTTATTATTGTATTATCTTTATATTGTATTATCTTTATTATTGCATTATCGTATTGTTGTATTATCCTATTGTTGTATTTTGTATTATCTTATTATTGTATTTTGTATTATTGTATTATTTTATTATTGTATTATTTTATCAGGAACGTAAAAAGAGGAAAGAGATATTTGTAGAATACTGCGGTTAGGCGCGTTCTGTGTCTAGGCGTTTTCCGCGAGATCTAGCGCATCCTGTTTTCGCAGCGATGGGAAGACGCGCGTTCTGATTATGTAGAATACCACGCGCCTTGGCGTTTTTTCATGGAATCTAGCGCTTGCCGCGTCTGGAGCGTTTTCCGCGGAGGTTTAACGTGTCCTGTTTGTGTGACGCGTTTTTTTTTACGCCGCTTTAGAGTATTTAACTAGGAGTATCGACGATATAGTATTTGTTTGAGATGGAGAGTCAGTCTAATGTTCCGGAGAGTCAATTGAAGGATCCGGAGATAATATCACTTTTAAATGAATCGCTCGAGCTCTCGAGAGAGATGGAACGCGAGATTGTGGAACGGGAGAAACGCGTGATAACGATGGAACGTGAAAAACGGCCTACGATCGAGCGGGAAGAGAAGGACGAAATATCGGCGGAGGCCGAGAGTGACGCGGTCGACTCGCTCTAGTTGATGCGCGCGATGTGGACGTCTATGCATTCGACGGCGTGTAATTTGCGGCTGATGATGGCGTTTCTGTCTAAACATCTAGTGCTTCGTCGAGGAACGGAGCCGATCGCGCGTATACGCGAGGATGAGCGTATGAAGAATGCTATACGTATCGTCACCCTCGTGTGGAGTCGGAAAGGTCCATGGAACTCGTATTGTTCTGGGGAGAACATGGTTAGCTTGGTCGAGAGGTCCGCGACGCCGGACGCGCGTCGCTTATGGAGATCGAGATAACGAGGAAGGCTTCTTTGAGTTGGATACGAGATTACTGGGAGTATCTGACGCGTTTGAAAACGACAAAGGGGGATCTTAACGACGAGTACGAGAAGTATCTTGCGCGTCTGAATACGGCGAGGAGGAATGATGAGAGTTGTGGCAGTGGTTTAGATGCGTTGTTCGCGTCCCTATCTGGAGACAAGGAGGAGGAGGCTGACCGATTCGTTCAGTACGTGACGAAGTTGAAGGGTGGATGACAGTTCGAGATGAGATCTCCGAGAAGGGGACCGATTGCGAATTAGTTTGAATACGTATACAATATCAAGGATATAGTCAAGAAGAAGAGACAACTGGTGGAAATACGCGAAATTGAGAGTTCAATTTTTGCACTCCGCGTCGGATCGGAAGAAGGAGTTGGTGCGACAGTTGATAGATCGAGTCGCCGGTGATCTGGGGAGAGTGCCCGGAGGGCGCGGAGAAGCGAGAAAGTCGAGTGCGACAGCGAGTGGGGATGTATCGCTATGACGCTCACGCGAATTATCGCTAGAGGAATCGATTGTGGTAAAAAGTGCGAATTTGCGCGAGTATATGTCTATGTAAAAGAGTATACACTAATATGTATACTAATTACTGATATGAATATATGTATAAGAATATGTATAAGAATATGTATACGAATATATTTATATGTATACAAATATGATGCCGAGTAATAAAACAACGAATATATATGTACGAGATATACTGAAAATAAGATATACTGAAAATAAGATATACTAAAAATAAGAAGAACAATGCAAATCGTCGTTAATACGCATCGTTGTTGCGACGATTAACTAACCGCAAGAGATGGAGTTTCCTTTCCTCGTTCGTTTGCATATCGTGGAGACGAGAGGCGGAGCGGCGACGCGGTGCTTAAGCGCCCTATATCCTCGAAATCCGCGTCGATAGTTTCGACGATCACGTCGTGGTCCGCGATGACGTCGCAGCCAAGAGTCTCCTCCAACCACTTCTTTTTCTCCAAGCCTTTGACGTACACTCGTTTAGGCGCGTCTCGCGATTGATCGCACACGCCGCTTCGAATCACGTGCTTCGAGAATCTGTATGCGACGTCGCCGTCGTTCCACTGCAGGCCGTGATGATTGGAGGTTATCCAGCACGCTTTAGATTTTCTGTCTTTGTAAGAAGATTCCAGGGAATCGCTTCTCGAAACATTCGAGTCAGCTCTTTTCCATTTTTTAATATCGCCACTTCTTTAACCATAAATTTCCTGAACGGTAAAACCTTGCAGATCGACGAAGATCGGTACGTTCGACATCGTCGAGAGAATTCGATATCTTTGCGCTTCGCTCTTCTTTATACGTTCGTTATCACTATCGCATAGAGAAAATCGCGAATTCCTGTGTTTTCGCGCTCCGCTCTTCCTTATACGTTAATAATCGATATCGCGTAGAGAAACCGCGGTTTCCTGTTTTTTTACGTGAGTTTACAACGTTTGTCAGCGGATTATATTCTATAACTCTATCGTGAATGATGAAACAATAAGCCGTTGTGTTAGTCGGAACGTTTTCTTTGCATTCGAATTCTACGCGAACGTCGACAGTGGCGCTCTTGATCGATTCGTTCTGGCGGGAGCAATCGATGATCACGAGCGGACCGTATTGCAGAAATCTAGTGACAGTCATGAACGGTTTGCAGGTCTCGCACCCGTAATACGTCTTTCGAAATTTCAGATACATATCGTACAGCACTGCGAACTTGTTACGCTCGAAATCTAGATTCATATCGTCGTAGGGATAGAACTCGGAATTCAAATAGAGTTTTACATTAGTCAATTTGCAATCGTCGAATTTAGAAATGTCTTCCGACGGTACGTTTTTCCTTCCGGTCTGTAATGCGAAAATCATGTATCGCGGTTTCTCCAATTCCGTTGCCGCTTTTACCGCCCACGAATGCTTGGTTGTACTTTGCAACAGTGGAAATTCGTACAGATCCCACGAACGAAAGCCCATGCTCAGATAACGTCCGCTGTCCAGCGTTCGCAGAAGCGACAATTTGTTAACATCATTCAGTATACGTGTGGCATTCGCCACTGTATTCTCAACAACGTGATCTTCGCTCTCTGCTCTGAATGCGCCACAACGTAATTGTTATCGTTGTGAGCGTGTATCAAAATAAGTTTGTGTCGCGCGTTTATCACTATGCGTTTGTAATCCTCGCAGAAACCGAGGAGTACGTTAAGAGGCACGTAAAAGTTGAAATCGTCCAACGCTATAGGCGGTATTTCCCATCCGGTGTTCTGTAAAGCTCTATCTCTCTCGTAACTTAACGATGCGTAGTTTTTCATCAAGGTCGTTATCCCGACGTTTCTGTTCTTATCGATCTCTACGCCATTGAGCTCGTATCGAATCTCGTCGAACATAAACGCGACGCAGTTGTTGACTAGCTTCGCTCTCGTATTTCCTTCGTAGTACCTTCCTTCGCCGTGCCTTCCTTCGCGCTCTTTCTCGTCGCGAACTTTCTCTCGATATACAGAAAACTTTCGCACGGCAACGTGTACAGATCCTGTTGTTATATAGGTATTCGTGTCTCATCGCTGTATCCGAACGTAGTGTTAGCGTACCGATTGTAAGTATGGGTTTCTATTCTCACGATACGATCGTCAAAGATCGGGACACCTCCGATACTTAAAATGTCGCTCGCCATGTCGATTCTTCACGACGAAACCTAAAGATCTTAAAAACGCGATGTTCGTGGTGTTCAACTCGTTCGCTCTTCCCTCGAGCACTTTCTTCGTCGCGTTGTTTTGCGAGGGTATAGGATCGCGGATGTAGCGTTTGCGTCTCCTCCTCTTGCGTACCACTCATTCAGAACGAGCATCTTTCGCTCTCGCGCAACTCTCTAATGCCTTCGTCGTCGCATGTGAAGTCGCGCCGTTATCTCCTCTCCGCGAAAGTCGATCGGTCGCCCGTCTTGATCCACGACTCGAAGCGTGATATCGGTAACGTTTCGCGCGATGATTGGAAAATAAATGATCGATGTCGAAGCGTTCGACAGTTTATATCCCGGACGAACGTTCGGGGAAAACTCGTATATTGTATGAACCGGTTCGTTGTTACTGTACGTACCCGCGGTGATATTGCACTCCATCCGAATGATATTCACGCCCATGATATTCACAGGCTCGTCGGACGTGTGCCATTTGTTCGGTCGTAACACGCGACGAGAATCCCAGGAGCGAACCGATGTTGTTCGGTTTCGTGAAATCGATTTGATGCTCGCATCTGATTTCGCTTTTCATGGTGTTCTCGTTGGCGCGAATGATCAGAAACCGCGCGCTCCTCTCGCCCTCGTTGCTCTCGTCGTAGACGACGTCATCGCTCTCATCATCGTCGCTCGTCCTCTTGCTTTCGTCCATCTTTCGCTTTTTAGAGATAGCGGCATTCAGATATCTGTCTATCGCGCTCAATTCGTACGAACCCTCGGGAATCACGATCGTTTTGTCGTCGTAATAAAACTTATTATTTGTGGAATCGACATTCGGTATAGTGTTGTACGTCTCGAAATTCGTGAGACCTAACTCGTAATCGTTGTCGCTCAGATTTAAGGCGGGAAAATAGCACGCCGTGAGGACGCTCTTACCGGTGAACGAAAGACTCAGCGACATCGCGACCGATCCTCGAGAGAAATTGCAGGCACAACTGACCGCAGATGCTCTGATCGTACGTCTGATACGATCCGCGATTGTACGTTATATTTTATGCCGCCGCCGAGATATCTCTCGAGTTCCTTCGGCGGTCGAAGATTGCCGAAACCGTCGAAGTAAATTGCGTTGTTTCCCCTCTTCGCATAAACGACCCAGTGAGTACCCGAACCCATCGAGTCGTCGAGATTCACGATGCCGCTCTCGTTGCGTCGCACCTTCGATGGTAACGCGTCACGCATAAACACTCCTCTTGAAAAAGGGCTCTCGCAGACGATGTGCCGAGCGGTTCAACTGTTCGTTCGTCGTAATGCCCGAGAGCGGTAACTCGAGTGATCCTAACGTTTCCTTCCACGATTTGGTTTTTTTTTCGTTCTTCTCGTCACACCGCTGCCACGTTTGTAAGGCGCTAGGTGCAATCCGTGACCCTCCATTGTCCGATTGTGACGTTGCAACTCCTTCAGTTGACGCCGTACGGTTTTACCGGCGGTTCATCGCATTCGCGACGCCCGCCGCGTCACCAATCAAAGAACTGAGCACGCCTATCGGAAAAATGGGTAACAAGTCTTCGCGTTTTACCGTTGGAAGTATCCTCCTCCTCATCTTTCTCTTCTTCTTTCTCAAACCCATGCCTAGCTTTGTCTTTGCTTTCATAGCAGCCCATATGGCAGTCGCGGCGGCTCTCTCGCCGAAGGTGGAATCTCCGGCCGTTATACGTTCGCGCGCCTTCTCGGCGAGAGCTCGGTCGGCGTCGTGGCGATCGGCGAGTTTCTTATTTCGCGAATAGGCGATGTCGTGCTCGCGGCACGCCGCGTTCAACGGGTTTACGCCTCGATCGCCGCGCGCCAATCGCTTCGCAAGATGGGTGCCGGGCCCACAAAATTGATACTCGGGAATATGTAGTCGAAGGGAAGCGCATTTATTGCCGTATCGAGTAATCCTGCGCCGCTAAGCATTCGTTACAATTCTTGATAAAAGGCGCAGGACTGTCTATATGCGATCGTTGCTACGGACGATTATAATGCTCCACACGCGACAATGTTGCACCTCGGAATCCGCTCTCGGATGATCGGATAGTCTGTTCCACAGTAGTTCCACGTATCTGTCGAAATCGCGCATGAGAACGATCTTCGGAATAAGTCGCAACTGTTCGACGGATAGATTGAGAATATCGCGATTGTCCGTCAATAGGGGAAACATATCGATCACTGTGCGCGATCGAATCGCTGTCGAGTATAAGTGAAGCGATTATCGGTCGCGTCTCCTCGAAGCGAGCGCGCGATTCGTTCGACAGTCGCCGGCTATAGGAGTGTCCAATCTCGACCGTAAGGCTCGACGAATCTCGAGCGACGCGGTCGGGAGAGTGCGCAGACACGGCCCTCTACTACCGAACACGATACGTTGCGGCCCCTCCAACTGCGGTAAAACAAAGGTGTTGATAAGCATGCTCGAAAGTCCGCACGGCACGCGCTTTGAGAACGTGTACGTTTATTCGAAATCCCTGCAACAACCGAAGTATCGATACCTGGCGGAGCTGCTCGAGTCGATGGACGAGATCGGCTATCGCGCGTTCTCGAACAATAGCGACGTTGTGCCATCGAGGCGCTTCCCGATTCAATATTCGTGTTTGACGTGGCCTGTGACAAGCAGAACGCGATTAGGGAATATTTCGCCATGGGTCGACACTCGAACATCGATTGTTTCTATCTTTGTCAGACATACGCTAAAATTCCGAAATACCTGATACGCGACAACGCGAATCTCTTAATTCTGTTTCTGTTGTCAACAGGGATGGCACTAACTTAAAACACGTTTACAACGAACACGTGAATACGGATATGTCATACGACAATTTTTATGCCTTGTGTCGCGCGTGTTGGAAACGCAAATACGGTTTCGTAGTCATCGATAAGGACAGCGGGTTAAGGAACGGTAAATACAGATGAGGATTTAACGATTTCGCCGTGTAGAGCGATCAGTTGTGCGACGAGGATGGACATCGACGCTGCTGCGAGTATGGACGTTGACGCTGCGGCTGGTATGGACGTCGCTCGGCGGGAAAAGACGGCACAACAGATCGCGAAAACTCAGAATTCTATACGTAAAAAGTACAGTTAAAGACCGGTTAGATAGAAGAGAAGATCGCGCTGCAGAGGCGACTCAAGCCGATCGTTCAGCCGTTGAAACGAATCACCGAGAACACCGCGCGAGACGAGTCGACCGAGGGAATCAACCCGATTGCATTCGTCGGCACTAAGAGGAAACGCGAGATCGACGACGAGCCGCCGTCGAGAACGACGAAGAGACGCCTCTCAACGAGATCGCCATTGATCGTGACAGTGAGTCCCGCGACTAAAAACGAATCGGAGGAATCGATCTCGAACGCGCAATGGGGACCATTAGGTCGCAAATATATGGACGCGCTTCTAAGCGGGGACAGAAAGAGCGAGATCGATCACGTTTACGGGATGTACTTTGACTTGGATGGCTCGATGCTTGGCAACAGGCGATTCGACGTGGCCGCCGACGACAGCGTGATCGTGGGCGACACGCAATATCCGGGTACTCCGGGCTTATACGAATTTATCTTCAAGAGACTTCTCGACGACGCCGTGTACACGGAAAACGACAAGCAAACGTACAAAAATACTGTTAATTACGAACGCCCATCGGCGTGGTCACAACGCTCTTATGCCCATTCTAGGAAACAAAGGTTTCAAATACAAGCATATCATTGCGCCGCTATTGCTCGATAGAAACAAAAGTGGCGCTGGTACTGGTAAAGCGAGAAAAAAGGGGATTCTGTTCCCTCTACTATGCGGATGAGAGACAAAGGAATCGAGTACGTTCACTGGAATGATCCCAACGAGCTAGTCGATCGTCTTCAATTGCTCGATGTCTCTCGACGAGCCGACAACGAGATTCTATCGATACTCGAGGAGCTTCGCAAGATCGACGCGATCGAGTAAAACGTGGCGCGCGCTCGCGACGACCGGTATTCCCGTTATGTTGGTGAACAAGTTCGAAAGACCGTTGGAGTCGTTCGGCGGAGGCGACAGGGCACGCTCGCGACCGTCGATCGATTCCTTGCGTCACTATATGCGTAACAACGCGCTCTGTCTAAGTGACGATTACTATGACGCGAGAGACAGAACCATACGGCGTTTAGCCGCGCCTAAAACCGATACCGACGCCGCGAGGAAGAGCTACGTGGACAGCGCGTTTCGAGACGCGGAAACGAGAATCTCCGAGACAAACGAACTCTCGGCGAGCACTCGAACATTGCTGTCGGAGATAAACGAGAGCACGGCCAGATCGGCCATCGATCGGCGAATTGGAGGAATCTATGGCACGCGTAGTCAGATTGTTCCTCAAATACGATACGCAGATCGCCGAGATTACGAGCAGATTATCGCGCGCGGTAGATTTCGTCACCCGCATGATGTCCGTGAAATTCGGGAAGTCTCTGGAGAGGCAGCGCGACGTTAACGATCGTTCGACGATTGCATCCCTGCGGGCGTATGTGCGTTGCAGCGCGCTTTGCCTGAATCCGGACGACTACGACGTCAACAGACGCAAGATACGCCATTTGGATATGCCGATCGACGAGGCCGACGCGACGACCAAAGATTACATCGACGACGCGCTTCGCGAAGGAGCGAGGAGTCGAAAGTTCTAACGAACGAGTTACGAAAACAGTTGGAAGATATGAACAAGCGAATTCGGAATACAGTATTATGACGTAAAAACCGAAGTGGACGTTCTGCGATACTTCGAGAAGAAGAGAGAGGCCTCGCTCGTCGATCATCGACAAACGAATAGAGGAAACGAGAGACGCGATGGAACGAGAGCTCGAAAAACGGAACGAATCGCGAGATCCGAAGGGTCATCGAGACGCTCAGTGACGCTCAGGAGAAACGAACGCGAAATCTAGAGGAATCACTGCAACAGATCGAGGAGAGAAGAGAGGCCTCGCTCTCGTCGATCTCGATAAACGAATAAGGGAAACGGAACAAGCGCTCGATAAACGGAACAACCACCGAATTAAAGACTTGTTCATGTTTCAATGTACGCTAGGATGAACGGGGGAAAAACAAGACAAACTGCGAGCTAGAGACTCGAGCGAGATCCGAAAGACCGTCGAGGTGCTCGGCGACGCTCAGGAGAAACGAACGTAGATCCTAGAGGAATCACTGCGAAATTTAGAGAAATCTCTGCGAAACGAGTTCGACGCGTCATCGACGAGCCGCGAGAGAATATCGACGAATGTGGAGAATCTCGCGCGTAGCGTGATCTGACGAGGATCGCGAGAGAACTGACGGACAAAGCGGTAACAAGAGAGACGCTGGATAAGATGCTGGCCTCGTTGAACGTGGATAAAATAGTGACTAGAGAAACGATAAATGAATTACTAGTCGCACTAAAAATGGATATTCCAAATATCCATTTGAAACACGCGATTGACGTTTGGAACGAGGAACAGGAGCGAATGCGCGAAGCGACGAGCACGAATAAAATCAACCAATGCGAATCGCGCCTCCTCATAAATCAGCGATGAGCGTCGAGAAGAGGAGACTCGTCGAGGAGCTTCACGCGCCCGCGCGAAGAAAGACTTTCCGCGTCGTCGAGTCGTGGTGCGCGGTTACGACGACCTGTGGCAGACCGATGTCGTCGAGATGCGTCCGTACAATGCAGAGATGCGCGCGACAAAACAAAGGCTATAATTATGTGATGACAGTCATCGACGTGTTGAGCAAGTACGCGTAGGCTGTGCCACTGAAGAGCAAGCGAAACGGAAGCGAGGTAGCCGCGGCGTTGTCCAAGATATTTCGCGGCGACGCTCGACATCCGCGAAATCTACAAACGGACAAGAGTAAGAAGTTCTACAACGCCTCCGTAAAAGCGGTTACTGATAGGTACGATATACGTCACTACTCGACGTACTCGGTGATGAAAGCGGCGGTTGTGGAGCGATTTAATCGCACGTTTAAGAACAACATGTGGAAGCTCTTCACGCTCAACGGACAGATGGCTCGACGCTTTTCCGCGTTTAATCTCGGAGTATAACAACCGTACGCATCGACCGACGAACAATCGGAATGCGACCTGCGGACATAACTCCCGCTATTGCACTCCTCTCCACGGTATACAGTCACTTGAAGATCGCAGCCCCCGCAAGATTCAAAGTGAATGATTTTATGCGTCAGCAAGTTCAAAACGATTTTCGAGAAGGGATATACGCCTAACTGGACAACCGAGATTTTTCGAATCGCTAAGGTGCAAGGCACGAATCCCGTGACGTATCTGTTGAAAGATTATTCAAAAAAAGGTAAAAAGCCAATAGCCAGAGGATTTTACGAACACGAGTTACTGCGAGTTTCCAATCCCGATATGTATCTCGTAGAGAAAGTGCTACGTAGAAAGAACGATAGAGTGTTCGTCAAATTAGGTTAGGAATGGACAATACACACACTTCTTGGATTCATAAAACGGCTATATTGTAATGAATAAAGAGTGTACAGTATTACTTATTCTACATTGATAAAAGTTTTATACTACATTAGTATCTAATAACGATATCTTATAATGACCTCACGGTAACGTATCGGTAGAATATTCGGATATTAAGTATCGTTTGTCGTCGTGAGGACTCAAAGCTAGCTTTAGTTTGCACACGGTGTAAATCTCATGCAGCATCGAGCGTACGCACGCCTGACGTCTCGATTGCTGCGACGATTCGTTCAAGCAACGCGCGAAATGCTCGAAAGTTATCATTTTCGCGACGGTACTCCTCTTGACGCCCTTTATTCTCTTCGTATCGTTCATTCCCAGAACTCTCAAATCATACATCTTTGCTCTGAGTCCTATAAACACCGTCATGACAGCTCCGTTGTTCTCGTCTTTCATTAAACCAAGAACCTTCTTGTTCACGCGCGGTATATCGTAACCGTTGTCGTCGGGATAATTGCTGGTGTCAAATCTCGCGATATCTTGCTTCATATTCTCGTAAACGTTCCGGCATTTCAGAAAATATATCAAGCTATCGGTGTCCGTGTACATGATTTTGCATTTAGAGCGATAAAGCGGCATCATATAATCGTAATGAAAATCGTACAATCGCATCTTGGATATCTTTCAAATGCATATACCAACGTAAATTGGTTTGTTAAACTGAACCTCGAGTTTGCACAACTCGACAGCCATGAGATGTTCATCGAAGACGCTCCTACTATGAAAATTCGGTTTCGCGATCAGCGCCATATCTTCCGTCCCAATGCGTCACGAGCCTCACATCTACGTAATCGCGCACGTTCTCCATTGTCTTGCCGAAAACCGCGTTGTTCATCAGCTTATACAGATTCTTCTCGAACTCGTTGCTCACGCGAGTTCTCCGTTCCGTATTGAGTTCGATGTACGCGCGCAGCCAAGGAGATTGCGCGAACTGCAACGCTCGATAGACCTTCGTCACGCGTAAACCGTGTCGTACGCACTGCTGAAGATTGCGATAGTGCGTCACGTAACGCGACTTGTCATAGCGAGTAGCTTTTCGTTTCGATTTCCCGGCGGTCTCTCGCGCGTCGGGCAGAACGGAAGATCCGTGTGATCATCGTGAAGATATCGCGGATACTCGAGATCGACTTCTAGAATATAACCGATATCGGAGTCAGATGGCACGGACATAACATCGAGACTCTCGACATCTTCAACTCACCGAAATTCCGCATACGGCAAGGGTTCGCACATGGCCCAGTCGTAGAGATTGTTCACATCGTAGTACATGAGATACGACGACGGTTGAGAGTCGTATGATGATTCATATTGGTTGTTAGCTCGCGCATATCTATTCGAACATTGACTCAAACCGCCGCGTATACTGCGCTCTACGAATATCACCATATTGATAAGCATATCGGTAAGCAGATCGAATCGAACGTTCGTGTATTTCAACATAGCGTCCCGTGTATCCCGGTAATGTGAAATAATGCGCTGGATCCAAATCGTAACTTTCCATACAGGTATCCCGAAAATTTTCGAAAACATTCGTTTTCAAATATAAATCGCTATACTCGCTGAGAGTTCTCACGCGAAAACGCTCCCATACCCTTCGCGCGTGTTCATAATCGCTAACGCTCACAATTTCGCCAGTTAAAGAACTAAACTAACTAACTGAAAGGCTTTGATTGGCGGTAACTCAGTCTCTAACAGTTTTTATCAACGTTATCGATGTACTCGTACGGAAATACGTCCTTGCGCGTGAGCAACTCAAAATCCTCCGCGACGAGATCGGAAAATTCGAATCGCGCGATCCTCAATTTTTCCCGATCTAGATAGAAGCTTTTTCTAAACTGGTATTGAGAAACTTAAACGAATCTACGAAACGTAGCTTAACACAATTTTTCCATTTTCCATACGCCGAATCGTTGACGATTTTCGAAAACGCGATGTAATTCTCCTTAGTCAGTAACAGTCGATAACAGATCGACCCTCAAAAGCGTTCGCTACATCCTTGATAATGAAATGCGTGTCGTAACCGGATAGATTGTGAAAAAAAAACGGGAATAACGAACGCGTTCTGATAGTTCAAATTGCAGCTCGCGTGCGTGGGTCCTCTGTAAGATGACAGTGATCGCGCACGCGAATATCGTACGACCCAAAGCTCCTTCCGCACACGTGACAATTTGTCGCCTTTTGAAAAGCGTTCCGTTCGTCCGGCGTGAGCTCCGACATTGGTACGCTCGCGCACAGAACCTTTCTCACGCGACACGCGAGAGCGCGCAGCTCCTCGACGAACCACGAGACGCAGTCGTCGCCTCGGCGAGATCTATAAGCGGATACGATTCCGTTGTACGTGCTATGAACTTAATATCCCACGCTGAACGCCTTGTGGTGTTGATAGGCGAATCTATCATCGAGATTCCCAGTGAATCGTTGATCTCCCTTTTCTAAAACGCACTCCAGATTGGCATACACGATGAATCGTAGTCTCTCCTTTTTATATGATTATGAAAGGAGAGCAAGTTGTCGTCCTCGCTCGGAAGAATAACGGCGCAGTCGTTCGCTCTTCCGCACTCGACGCTATGCGCAATTTCTCGTTTAAGTAAAAATAATGTAGACATCTGAAAAATACAATTTATACTTAATACAAAATTGATCTCGCGACGAGCGTAGTCTCTCTCTTACGCTTACCGGTCGCATATGTATTTTTTTTTCTTATGCTTGTTTATTTGCGACGTTAACAGTCGAGACAGGTGCTTTATCCATACGAAGTGACGTTATCGCCGCGCCACTCGTTCGAGATAAAGCAAATTTACGTGCGTAGACTTCTTGTTCCCCATGAGCGACAAAGGAACGAGCATGATACCGTTCCTCTCCCTTTTCTCTCGAATGGCAAATACATTGATAGACACATCGTTAAGATGTTCGAACCTAGCAATGTTTCGTAATGTCATAGGAAAGTCGATACCATCGAAATTCAGCACCAACGAATAATGAGGATACGACAACGGTCTGTCTGAGTGTAGATCAACAGGATATAGAGCGACTATTACCGCCCACGCGAAGTACGTGTTGTCGTTTGAACGTACGTTAATCACGGCTCTCTTATATCTTATCTTCGTAGGAAGTGTCACCCAACATCCAGCGTGTATAGGATTGCACTTGTTCACATTGATCATCAAATTTAATATCCGAAGTAACGCCCAACCGCTGTCGCGTTCCTGAAATTCCTCCAGCGACATCAGAACAACATTTATAATGTCTCCGTCGTACCATTCTCGTAGATCGGACATACCGAATAACTGACGATTCCTCGTGCGAATGCTCTTAACAGCGCTCTTATTATACGAACTCCCCGTGAAACACAATGTTGACTTTTATACACGCGTGCATATCGAAATCGACTCGCACCGTGGCCCTGGCGTCCTCAAGAAATCGTCGGGATTCGACGTACTCGATGTTTATCACAGCACCCATTTACATACGCGATTCGCGAAGGCCGTCTCGATATCCACTCATTCGAATCCCTTCGAACCGTCTCATATCCTGCACACAAGTAACCAAAACGTCGACTCAAAGCGAGTCTCGCACCCTCCAATTGCGCTATTCGAGAGATCAGAGCATTTATCGTTCCGATAACCATAGAATCGACTCTATTCTCACATCTATCTCTCAAGACCTCGAGACACTCGATACACTCCCGTTTCCAAACGCGTACATCCCTTCAACTCCCGCTGCGCGTTCGAGAAGATCGCGACTCTTCTCCATGTCACAACCTCCCACACAGTGTTACCCCAACCGTCCGTAGGAATGACAAATTTAACGTCTCGAACTTTTTTCTCTCTCGCTATTCTCTCATAAATCACCGCTCTGTCGCTCAGAGCGAGCAACGTTTCGATCCACAGTTTCTCTCGCGGGCTCTCTGTACCGATCTTCCGTCGCAAGTGACGTGGCCACGTTCCAGCGAACGTCTTCTTTCACCACGATCCATTCCTCGTCGTTGCCAGGCGCAATAATCTCGTGACACTCTAAACTATCGTCATTCTCGATAATCAATTCGCAACGATCGTCGTCGAGATCGCGATGCGTCACATTACGATCGAACGCGCGTAAAAGCGGATCGTCGCTCTCGCTCAAAGAGCCGCTGTTAAGCGCGACTTCTTCCATATACCACGTTCTTAACAATGGAAAAAACTGTCTCTCACGACTAAATATATGCTCCGAGGCAGCGTCGTAAACGCGTCAAATCGCGACAACCGCGACATACTGAAATGACAAAAACGCGCGGCATTCTACATAATCAGAATGCGCGCCTTCCCGTCGCCGCGAAAACAGGACGCGCTAGACCCCGCGGAAAACGTCTAGACACAGAACACGCCTAACCGCAGCATCCTACAAATATATATCTCTTTTCTCTTTTTTACGTTCCTGATAAAATAATGCAATAAATAAAATAATACAATAAATAAAATAATACAATAAATAAATAAATAAATAAAAAATAAATAATAAATAAATAAATAATAAATAATAAATAAATAAATAAATAAATAAATAAATAATAAATAATAAATAAATAAATAAAAAATAAATAATAAATAAATAAAATAATACAATAATAAAAATAATACAATAATCACCTCGACGACGCGTCAAACCGCAACGTTCTACAAAACAGGACGAGCGGTACACGTTATATCCTCATAGACGACGCCTAGATACGGAACACGCCTAAGGCGACGTAACAAACCGCGGCATCCCGCGAAACAGGACGCGCTAGACCCCGCGAAAAACGCTAAGGCGGCGTCGAAGATGCGCCCGGAGTTACGCGGGAGATGCTAAACCCCGCGGAAAACGCGAGGGCGGTGTCGAAGACGAACGCTAAGGCGGCGTCGAAGACGCGCCCGGGATTACGCGAAAGGCGCTAAACCCCGCGGAAAACGCATCGAAGACGGGGAGGATGCACGTCGCGTCCCCGTAGACAACGCCCAGGGGAAACCGACCCGGGAAAATCCCGCGACCGTCTTACCGACCGAGGAGGATAAATCTACCCCGACGACCGCCAGAGGGATCCACTTTCTCTCCCCGTTATGAACCCCTGAGGAAAGAAAACCATCCTTAGACCCAGGAGGATAATCCTCCGGATATGAACCCCCTGAGGATTCTATGACCCCCTCCCTCCTTCACCCCTCTCTCGCCCCGGGGGACTTAGGACCTCCCTTGCTTGTCTATTAAAACTTCTAATAGATGTCCATTGGAGGTCCACCATGGAAGTTTTTAACTTTCATTAGACGTCCATGAACCCTCCAGAAGACCTCTACAGAAAAAGTTAATAAAAAGAATTTGCTGAACGAAAATATTTCTTTGAAGAAACGAAGCGCATACATATGTAACGTATAATGGAACTAATGAAATCTTTTTTTATCTTGTAAATGTCGGTAACGTCACATATTTTTTCCGAGGGTCACCCTTGTAGTATACACGATCGAGTTCGCTTCACCTCTGTGATCGGCTGAAATCAGATACTAAAATAACAGTATAATTAAACTTAGAATTTTTATGTAAAAATATGACAGATCTCCGATCAGTAAATGTTATCACATTGTCATAAGATTCAAATAGTCTCAATGTCAATGTCCGGATAGCGTGTGTAATTTTTGTACATAATTTAATATATATAAAATTTTATATATATAAAAGTGTAAAGATTATATGTTATATGGATTTTTAATATTATGTTCCATGTGAGTAGTGTTTATAAATTTACGTAAATATTCTATTTACTCATTTATATATTTATTGATTGTATTAAATACGTGAGATATTTCTCTTATTCGACAATATATGTTTTCTTCTGTTTGATATAACTGTTTATATACATTCAAATAAATCGAATGAATAAGATATATGCAATAAATTTTTAATTTATTTATAAATATACATTCTCAATTTTTATCATAAAGTAATCATCTACAAAAAATCTAAAACCTCCAATTAAGCTCTGTATATGATCCATGAAAGTTTCATGAAATATCTGTAATTCATTCATACAACCTCCATAAGACTAACGGAAGTTTGGTAGAGCTCCATCATGGAGATAATATAGGTCTCCATTAGAGATTTATTTGATTTTCACCATGGAGATAGATATCACATGGAGGCCGTGAAGATGTAGACCTCTAATGGATGTCATGTTCCGTGTGGGATCATCCATCAAGGTTCGCTGGACGGCTAATGGACGTTCACGGTGGAATCCTAGAGGATCGTTCACCATGGAGTTTGGCTGGACGGCTAACGGACGTCTACCAAACGATGGAGCTCTACCAAACGTCCATGGTGGAATCCTTGAGAACCATCCACTGTGGAAATTCGCTGGACGGTTAATGGACGTCCACGCACTGTCCACCGTGGAAGTTTCTTGGACCTCTAATGGAATGGTCTATCTGACTTCCATTGTGGAGATAGACGTTCGATGGAAGTTTAATAGAGCCATGGAGGTTCAATAGATGTCCACTAGAAGTTATGTTCTATATGGAAACATTATTTTTAACAGAAGTGTTTTTGAAAGAATCTTGATTATTTGCATATAAATTAAATAACAATTTTACAGCTGCGTCGCCCCACACAGCTGAAAAGTAAAATAAATTATAAACGATTAGAAAAATAATATCACTAAAATATTAATGAATTATAAGCTAATATTACTAAATAATAACAAGGAACATGAAAGCCACAGCCAGATCTTCAAATGTGTGTTTATTGTGATATAATCCAAACATTTCGACCTATATACCTAATGTTGGATTATATCACAATAAATATACACTTAGCACAAAGATCTGGCTATGGCTTTCATATCCTTTGTTATTGTCTTATTATTAAAATAAATTAATAAAGAAAAAATTAATATATATATACTAAAATTAATATTTCATTACTGCTTTTATTAACATACCTGCAGTCAAGTTTGAAAACTCAGAAGAGCTTTCATCTGAATTTGAATCTATAAATGCAACAATTATTATACAATATTCATATTCCATGTACATAAATCTATGATAACAATAAACAAAATAATATTTCTTATATAAACTATTCATTCCAGTTTTTTCACATGAAATCTTATTTGTATCTGTTATACAAATCTCAAAAAATGAAAGTACCTCCGGTGGAAGCGGCAATTCAAATAGTGTTTCGTCTTAAAAATATATATATAAATAAAATAAATTATAAAAATTGAGATTATTTCATCTTTTTCATTTTTGACCTATATATTTTAAATACTTACTAACTTGATCCATTACTAATAGATCATCATTCTCGCCTTTTGTAATTTCTTGATTTTCATTTAGGACTAAACTGTGACGTCATTTTACCAGAAAAACATTATTTGCTATAGTTTACTGTTGTTCACCGTTTATAATCGAGTCAAAATTCACATTAGTTTACATATCTGCTGTTGTAGTCCAGATGGATTACAAGATTAAATTTAGGGAAAGTCGGATTCGCCGAGTCTCAGGAGTTAAAACTCCGAGCAGGATCGTAAATGGATGGTTAACGTTCTTTTGGTCAAATATTATTACTCATTTTTATTAAGTAGCTGGTTTATTGGTACAGCTTCTTGTCAATGTTTCGTGTGAATCTCGCTATTACTGACGATTGATCGTGACGAGTGCCCTGTTATGTATTGCGACTGCCTGCTCTCGGCGAATTAGCGACCGTTTTTATAATCTTTTAGTAGTGTCGCGTTTCATCGTGTTATAAATCGGACCATATATGGTCAAAACAGTGCGCGTTCTTCGTTCGCGCTCTGCTTTGGAATTTGTAGACTTGCTTTTGCATACTTGCATTTTCGGTATTTCCGTATCACCGTTCCGTAGCACCGGTTGCTATGCCGAGATTCAAGAATTATCGTGAAGAAAATAATATCGTAATATTCAAGCTACAACACCCTTCCCTCGTTAGGAAAGAAAAACGAAGGAACAGCGTTTGTCATTACAAAATTCTTTAACCCGATACATTTATGTTATAATCGTTTTAAAATCGTGAACTTTCGTTTCTTCTGACGCTTGAATTTACTGTGCGCAATACGCTATTTTTATTTACATTTTTCTTTTCTTTTTCTTATAATTACACTTATTGATACTTATTGACCTATTACAATTATAATTAATATTGTTCCATTAAAACTAATGGGGAAGTAAAATATATGTTTTGGAACACGCTCGGCTCTTCATCTAATTGCTTATTTAATTTATCTATTTTTGTGCTTAATTTTATTAATTTTAACGGGTTTTTTTATTATCGCAGCTTTATTTTTTCTGCGAGCTCTTACACCTTTGATGTTTTTCGATATTAACGTTAAATTGTATTCCGGTAAGTGCGCTCATACATAACGCTGTTTGTCGTCGCGTGGCTATCATTATTTCCGGCGTTAGTTTACAATCGCTGTTTAATTTTACTTTACCTATTACTTGTACCATTTATTTTTAGTTTTCTTGCTTCCGACTTATCACATTGAATTTCTATTTTTTGTTCACTTGTGCGGAATATAGCCACGCTTGGTTCTGTTAGCGTTAACCATAATGAGGTATCAGAAATTATACGTCCTTGTTCGCAATTCTGGAGCTGTTCGGGCGTGTTTATATAAATTTGTACCTCACGTGATGCATCCGTATCTACGTGATAGACGGAAAAAATTCGTTCGCACGTGTAAGTTTGATCGTTTTGCATGCACGCATTCAGTTCACGCTCTTCTAATAATATATAATGATGGTTTTCTTTATCTATCGCTAATAAGACGTGATTTATCCGTATGAATGAAAAGATATTCGCATGTTCGCGTATCGGGGACGGTGTCGATTTTATTTAATTTGAATGTCGGGAAAGCGATTTATTGGAAATCGGATGATTGTGTAAATGTCTGTTTCATCATAGTATGCATTTATAGTCACATATTTCTATATAGTGCGCCAATTTTCTATACTAATTTTAAACGGCAAGTGTTGTTCCGTTAGCTGTGTTGCGGCTTCCCGCAATTCTTTTATAATGTTCTTGAGTGATAACAGGCGGGTTTGCATTATTCTGCTTTTCGTTATTGATAAATAATTAATTAAAGTATTCTCAACATCTCTAATTAAGTCCATCATTATTACCAATATTAGTAAATTTTCATTCATATTCTTTCGTGTATTTTGCTAATTGCAATTCCATTCGCGCTGTTACATTTTTTTAGTCAATCTTCATTATAACTTATGGTTTTTTTCTAATTCATTTATATGGCCTATCGTGGCGTTGATAATTATCTGGTTTTTTTGCAGCATGCTGTAAGATTTGTTTCGCAATAATTGCATTTGCTCGTTTATGTGTAGCGCGTCATCGGCATCCATCGTAGCAAATAATGTTTTGCTCATCGTACCAATCGCATTTAATAATCCTCTTTTGCTGTCAGAAATTTTATATACATTTTGTAAGCATGCTAATAGTGTTGTTAGTTTCTCATTGTCCCTATACAGTATTTGCAGAATATTTTGAGTGGCATTCATTTGGACACAGTTCAATTGGACACCGTGCAAATGCACACTGTTATTGAAACAAGTTGCAAATGCGCATTGCTCATTTGGGCACCGTGCAGATGTCCACCGTTCATTTGAACACCGTGCAGATGCCCACCGTTCATTTGGACATTGTTAATGCGCACCATTTATTTAGTTACGAAAGGATGACATATGATAAAAAAAACCGCACGATTTGTTTAGTTATGTAACAAATGTGAAAAATAAAATGTGACAAATAAAAAGGGTAATTATTTAAAATACCCCCATCACCTCTGAGAAATTTGGGCTCAATCGACGCGGTTTCGCTCAAAATAAAAGAATTTGGCAAAAAAAACGCGGCGGTCTGCTTCGCGAACCAAGATATTAAGCGTTAAAGTTGATCATCTTTGAGCGTTTAAATTTGACTACCTTTTGATTAAGAAATCTATTATAGCGACTTGATACAGCGCTAAAAAAATGTTAAAAGTATTATTTTATTCGAAGTACAAGATGCAATCTTTCGTCTTATTAAATTGATGAGTCTATCATATACTAAAATGATCCTAGAAAGATTAACAAAGACCCCAACGCAAGGACCGGGGTGTGAAGCTTTCGCTGATTTTTTCATTTTGTTACAAATTTAATTTTGTGTTGTTTTTGTAAGCTTGTAATACGGGGGGGGGGGGGACTTCGCCTCCTAGACTCCGATCAGGGGGCTTCGCTCCCTGGACCTCTGACGAGGGGGGCTTCGCCCTCTCGATCCCTGTTCGGTAGGCTTCGCTCCCCGAACCCCCCTATCATACAGTCACAACGCATGCTCAGTTTGTTGCATTATGTCGCTATGACAGATTTCCTAAGAGTAGTCAACTTTAACGCTTAATATCTCGGTTTGCGAGGCAGACGCCGCGTTTTTTTTGTCAGATTCTTTTATTTTGAGTGAAACTGCGTCAATTAAGCCCAAATTTGTCAAAATCGAAGGTGATGGGGGTATTCTAAATATTGGCTCTATGCATAATTCCGTAACGAAATTCCGGCAGATGTCGTTCGCAGTTGTTTTTCCGCTCGCACATGTGTCAAACATATAAAGTGTCGTACATTAAGTGAAAGCTGAAATTTGTGCCAACATTTTAAAAAAATATTCATCGAGATCTGTGACGTATACGAAGTTTAATTATATTTTGAACATGGAAGAAAAAAACGTGTATTTTCGGTATATTTCGCTTTTTTATTTCTGAAAAGGCAAAAACGCGTCGCAAACTCACAAAAAGATATGCATCATGTACGGAGAGAATGCCGTAAGCGAAAGTGTGTGTCGGAAATGGTTTGCGAAATTTCATTGCGGAGATTTTGATCTCCAAGATGCTCCTCGCTCTGATCGGCCAATCACTACTGATGTCGATCAAATCAAGGCTTTAATCGACTCCAACCGGCATTTGACGACTACACAGATTGGACATAATCTCAACATTGATCAATTAACTGTCTCGAGACATTTACATTTATTTAAATTTGGGATGGTAAATAAGCTTGATGTTTGGGTGCCGCACGAACTGAGCGAAAAGAATTTAATGGACCGAATTTCAGCTTGCGATTCGCTGCTTAAACACCATCAAAACAAATCATTTTTAAAGCGGATGATTACTGGCGATGAAAAGTGGATTGTCTACAACAATGTCAGTCGAAAAAGATCATGGTCGAAGCGCTGGGAGGCTGCTCAGACGGTCGCAAAGACTGGATTACACCCGAAGAAGATCATGCTCAGTATCTGGTGGGATTGGAAAGCAATCATCTATTATGAACTGCTGCCACCCAACAAAACGATTGATTCGACCAAGTGCTCACAACTGACCAAATTAAAGCAAGCAATCGATCAGAAACGGCCCGAATTGGCGAATAGAAAGAGCGTTGTGTTCCACCAGGACAACGCCAGACTACACGTTTCTCTGATGACCCGGCAAAAATTATTGCGGCTTGGATGGGATGTTTTGGTGCACCCACCGTATAGTCCGGACCTTGCACTTCAGACTATCACTTGTTTCGGGCGCTACAGAACAATTTGAATAACAAAACCTTCAGTTCCCTGAACATCTTTAAAAACCACTTGGATGACTTCTTTGCCCAAAAATCTCAAGACTTCTATGAAAGAGGGATAATGAAGCTCGTGGAGAGCTCATGGCAGAAAGTCATTGAACAGAATGGAACATATTTAGTTGATTAAAATCGCTTTTTTTGCTAAATATTTTGCGTTTGAAATTTACTCGATTTTCGCTATGAAATGCATAGACCCAATAATTACCCTTTTTACATTTTATTTATCACATTTTATTTTTCATATTTGTTACATAACCAAACAAATCGTGTGATTTTTTCATTACATATCCTTTCGTAATAGTCCTTTCGTAACTAAATAAATGGTGCGCATTAACAGTGTCCAAATGAACGATGTGCATTTGCACGGTGTTCAAACGATGTCTATTTGCACAGTGTCCAATTGCACCGTGTCCAAAAAATTGTGCATTTGACACGTGTCCATTTCTGACGTGTCCAATTGAATTGTGTCTAAGTGAACCGGATATTTTGGCAAATAAATTTGAGTGATCCAATAATATTTATACATCACTATCTGTTCTAAGTAATCTTGTAATTGCCGTGTTCGTATTCCTAGAGCGGTAATATCTAATTTGATAACTAATTTCCATGTAGTTTGTACTGATTCATCAATCCGATTTCTTCGAAATATATTCCAGGATGATGAAAAAACTTCTTTATTTCAAATGGCTATTTTTCCTAGATTTTTTCGGTGCCTATGATGTCCCATAAAGTTATTCTGGAATTATAATAAAGTTTCTTTTATTATATTTCATAGAAAAAATTTTTGTTGTCATAGCGTTGAGACTGACGCGTATATTCTTTTATTTCTCAAGATATGTTTACTCCTATTTTGTTCTCCACTGTATCTTTTCTTAGATTCTGGTGTCTATTGACTTCGGGATATCTTTTTTCAAGATACACCTAATTATCCACCTTTTTTATTTTATTAATGTTATCAAAAAAGTAAATATTTTTATGGTATTATCCGTGTCATTATGCATTGTTGAATGTCAACGTTTCGTGAACGTTGCAGTTCATTTCATCAAGACGAGGAACAGCTTGATATTGTATATAGTATCAGGCTGCTCCTCGCCCTGATGAAGTGAACTGCAATGTTCACGAAACATTGGCATTCAATAATGCATAATAACACGGATAATATCCATAAAAATATTTACTTTTTTGAAAATAGTAACCGTGGAAGCCTTAAAAGTTGTGCAGTTGTGCGAATCGGTTTTCGTTATAGTCGAAAACCGTAACTTCTAGTCGACCCATTCGATCTTGTAGCACGCGAATCCCTTCTAGTAAAACGTCTAATATTGATTCTTTATCATTGTTTGGTTCTGATTACTTTATCCTTCTGCGCGAGGGGCCTGCCGAAGCTCTGAGACGTTCTATTTCCGCGTCTACTTCTGCGCAAATTACCTCTGGTTCCCCATTTTCCTCACCACGAGATGTACGTAATTGTTGTTTTGCCATGTTTCTACGCTCGGAGTTACGCGATGCGGTGTAATCTTCCGGATCGAAAACGCTATCGTTATAAAAGAAACGAGAATTCTCTCCGCTATGAATTTCGGCCCTCTTTTCCTTCAGAACGTGTCGTTCTGGAATACAGTCTGCGTTCGTCTACTAGGTCCGGTATTAGACTCTTGTCTTTTTATTTCAATAAACTATTATTATAATATATTTCGCCTATCTAACTCGAATCTTTACACCAAAATTCTATTTCCAACGTCCCCGCTTCCCCACCTGGTAATTGACTGACCGCTATCCGCGCCATAAAACGGTCTCGTTTTATGGCGCCCGAACAGGAAGTTATAGGCGAATTTATATTATAATAATAGTTTATTGAAATAAAAAGAAATAACACTGTATAATGCCGGATGGGAATGCACAAATAGCTGAAAGGAACGCGAATAGAATGAGCAGTGAACGGGCGAGACGGTGATCGGCGCGTGTTTATAGTTTTTACGCGGATGAGGTATCGCTCCAGCGGTCGGTGCGATACTGATATCGCTGCGCGTAACTCGGTGACGCAGGGCGCGCGCGGCTGACGGCGATGTCGCATGTGTGGTCGCGGACCTTTAAATCTTCAGGCGATTTAAATTGCGTAAGCGTGTGTTAGAAGCACGGGCGTTGTCTGTGTCGCGAGAGTGGAATTTCTGCGAGAGGATTTCTGATCGTTTGGAGAACGGGGGTGCCCGTTCCCTGCCGAGTGTACTCGGCTGACCCCCTATCAGCCCCCGTATGCCCCTCTGTATGAAGAATGCCGAGTGAACTCGGCCAACCGGGGAGAGTCCCGGCTGTGGCGGAAGGCGTCGGTGTCTGCCGAGTGTGTTCGGCCGACCGGGGTGTATCCCGTGCTCGGAATCGGTCGGATGGAAGTACGGTTGTATCGGGGGGGCACCCCGATACGGCGGTGGAATTTGGAGACAGCGGAGTCGGATCGAGCGGACTCGATGCGCTGGGGAGACTCCAGCAGCTCTCGGCTTGCCGTGAGAAGTTTCGGAGATGGTGTTCGGTTAGGCGCGAACTTGGCGCGTTGGAGAGAGTCCCAATAGATCTCAGGCTTTCTACCAGAATCGGTTCGGATATTCGATTTTTTTGAGATGTGCTCTCAGAAGGGCGGAACAGGATGATTTTCTGTGGAGAACGATGCCTTTTTATACCCGGGATCGATCTCGGTATTTTTCGGTCGGATCGGTCGGATTAGTCGATTTCGGGGGCAGCATCCCTCTCCACAGGAGAAAAAGGATCAGATATAATTGGTTTTTTGAGATGATAAGGAATCGGAGCGGGGATGTGAAAGAGTAGGAAGAGGAGTTCGGTGGTGAGGTAATGGCGCGGCGCGGGGTCGGTTACGCGCTTGTAGACGCGGTCGTAGGTCGCTCGCTCGCTTGCGTGGCGCGGTGTTGGTGCGGCGCTGTCGCGAGCGCCGAGAATGCAATCACGCTCACCGCTGACAAAGCGGATTGCGGCAAGCGATACTTTATCCGATGAATTATTATTTTACCAAGCGATAGCGAATTGTGTTAATCGCACAAATATGGTGTAATCGTTCGACGTGAAGCAACTGTTAACCGGGTTGCGCGGCCCTTACGCGGAAAACCGCCGCGCGACCCAGAAATATACCGCGAACGCTGACGAACATGTTGATGACACGGCAAGGACCGGCCGTCCGGAACAGGATAAAAACGGAAGACCGATATGAGGAGAGGACTCGTCGAGATCCGCGTGCCGTCACGTCTGTCGCGGTCCGAATTAGAAAAGACAAACTGTATTGAGTGTTAATAAAATTTATTAAAATAAAAAAGAAGTGGTGAGTGCTTCCTACCCGCCGACTCCTGGACCGATCCTCCGAAACGACCCGCACAACATTTCTGGTGGCAGCGGTGGGATCGTTTCGCAGCTATACCCAGTCATCTGGAAGGAACAAACGATCGGAATTCAAGGAAAAGGCCGGAAAAGAAGTCGAATTCCGACAGGAATAATTAAATAAAGACCGATTCACGACCCAGAAAGACAAACTCTCCTTCGGCTCGACAAATAGAACGACGAGAATCCCATGTGACTTAAGATCAAGGAAGCCTTCTTGACGAAATTGCTTTTCTGACTTGCAGCAGTGGTTTGTCCACTATTGCTTGATCATTCTAGGATTTGTCGTATAAAAAGGCATCCCTGCAGCGAGAAAGAACCGGTAGAGCCACAACGCAGAGCATATCAGTGACACCGGAGAAGCCACGACCTACCGCAACAGCCAGCGCCGCGTCACAAACATGCGAATTGCGAGCGTAATGTAAGTCATAGAAAAATAAGTCAAGCGCATTAGATAGCGAGAGAAGCGTGTAGGTAGATGTCGAACGAGGGAGTTAACCAAACTCCTGCCCAAAGAAACACGTCGTGGCTACATAGTGCGTCAGCCAGCCGAGCGCTCAGCCCGAGCCCTCCGAGCCTTGAGCAGACGGAAAATTCACGCGATCCGCGCGATAACGTACGCCGCGATTTAAGTAATTATTATTCTGACGATAGTCTGACGAGTCAACCGGAATTACATCCGAACATTGTAATTGAACGCGTGTTTTCGCTTAGTGACATAGATAATAGCCTACTACCGAGTAGTGAGAGACGCGACGACGCTCTATTACAACCAACAGACGCAAGATCTGACCATAGCGACGGCACAAATGCAAGTAATCCTAGCCGCGGAGAGTTCTCATTGACATCTTACGATAGTAGCGTGTTCGATCCAACCGAATTTTACACCGCTTCACGAAACATAAATCCAGCAGAAATGGCAAATCAACCCTCGGGCACACCGTTAAAATCGATCGCGGAAGAACAACAAGTAGTAAACAAAGAATTGGACGACGAAGTAAAAAGGATGAGAGCCACTTTAAGCCAGGCGCACTGGAAACCTGACCCGGCGGAATCTTCGCACGACGCGCGAGATGCAATGTTGGTCGAATTGATAGAAGGCATGCGAGCGCTACAGGACCGCATAAGCCAACTAGAAGTCGTTCATTACGATCGGAAGTGCAGAAAATGACGAACCGATAGAAATGACATACGGGCGTACACGAGACGATGTCCGAAATTCGCGAGATCCCGCACATACGTTTATGAAATTGAAAGAAGCCCGCGATATGATTCCGGAAATGGACGGATCATCGCGGAACCAAGTTCAAAAATTTTTAAATGCAAGCACGTACGCGATGAGCGAAATAAATCCTGCCGACGAAAAATCATTATTAAAAGCGATCCTGTGCACGAAACTAACAGGGAAAGCCATGCACGATTTCCAAACAAGGGATATATGCACGTTCATGCAACTGAAGCGCGAGATCGAGATGTGCTATTTGGCAAAACGTAGCACTACGCACATTCAGCGAGAGTTTAATATAACCCGTCAAAAACCCGGGGAAAGCGCGCGAGAATACGGACTCCGCGTTGACAAACTAGCCATGGAACTCTATCAATCTATGGTAGAAGGACGCGAGCACACCGCGGAACAACGAAAGGCAATCCTAGATACGATACAAGAATTAGCCCTAGAAAATTTCCAACTAGGATTACGTGACGAGATACAAACAATAGTACGATCCAGGAACTATACGAATTTAACAGCCGCGATGCTAGGCGCGACAGCCGAAGAAAAATTAAAAGGTAGCCAACCTATAAAAATGTATAATAACGAGAAAGCTAGAAGCAACCAAGAACAGTATAGAAACCGCAATCAAAAACTGGAGTGCCACAAATGCGGTAGGCTAGGACATTTGGCGCGCGACTGTCGTTCAAGCCGATACACAAATAAATATCCGCTACCGCGAGCCGAACGACCGACGAACGTAAATAATATCGAGAAATACTGCTCGTACTGCAAAAAGGCAAGTCATAAGCGCGACGAATGCTGGTCACTGAACGGCCGCCCGAGAAAGGGGCAACCAAGACGCACGAGACAGGATAATGAAAAAGAGCGACAAATAAATACCGTTGTAATAATGAGAAAGAATAAGCAGCAAAGGGAGAGCGATGACCTGTCGTTCACCAACAGTGGCGACGACGAAGAAGAAGAGAAACCGAGAACAAAGATAACGCGAACCGTACGCGAGCATCAAGTGACACAGGTGAATACGCCTCACACAAACGCCACGTTAGACTTGATTACCTTGCCGATGCGAGAGACAAAAAAGGGAAAAACAAGTTTCCTCCTCGATACAGGCGCCACTTTGACATTAATAAAAGTGGAAAATCTAAAGGGAAACACACTAATGCGCGAAGAACGTTTAGCCCTAACCGGAGTTACGGGCCACAAGATACACTCGGAAAGATAAGAGCAACGATAACGCTAGGAGACCGAGAGATACGGCACACTATGTACGTGGTAAGAGATGACTTCCCAATAAATTATGAAGGGATACTGGGACTAGACTTTTTGAATAAACAACAAGCGAAATGCGATCATGGGAAAAAACAAGTCCGTATTGGCAACACAACTTTCAAACTCTATCCGTACAAGAAAACCATGCTAACGCCTCGCAGTGAAACCATAATTCAGGCAGTAACCGATCGGAATAGCATTGGAATAGTAAATGCAGTCGAAACCAAACCCGGAATCTTCATAGGAAATTGTTTGGTCATACCGGAAGAAAACGTATGTCCAATAAGTGTGATAAATACCACAGGAGAATCCGTGGAGATAACAACGCCGCTAGTCACGGTGGACGAGATAAGGACAAAAGACGCCGCACACATGTATACCATGGAGGTGTCAAGTAACGAAACAAGCGACGAGCCCATTCAAGCTCGTAAAGAAAAATTGCACAGACAAATGCGAACCGAGCATTTAAATAAAGAGGAAAAGAAAACTTTGCACCAGATCTGCGAAGATTTCTGTGATATCTTCCACCTAGAAAACGATCGCCTATCGTACACTAATGCAGTAGCACATGAAATAAATACGCGAGCAGATAGCGCGCCGGTGAATGTCCGACCATATAGATTACCAGAGAAGCACAAGGCAGAAGTAAATAAACAGATAGCGAAAATGCTGGACGACGAGATAATCCGTCCCAGCACGAGTCAGTGGAACGCACCCTTACTAGTAGTACCAAAGAAAATAGACGCATCTGGAGAGCGAAAATTACGAATAGTTGTGGACTTTCGGAAACTAAATGACTTAACAATCGGCGATTCTTTCCCGCTCCCGAATATCACTGACATACTAGATCAACTAGGAAACGCGAAATACTTTACAACATTGGATTTAGCATCGGGATACCATCAAATCCCCATGCATGAGGAACACAAACAAAAAACAGCATTTTCCACACCTTACGGGCACTACGAATTTAATAGAATGCCTTTTGGACTCAAAAATGCGCCTGCAACATTCCAGAGACTTATGAATTCCGTACTAACCGGATTACAAGGTCTCAAATGCCTAGTCTATCTAGATGATATCGTAATATATGGACCAAATTTGAAAGAGCATAACAAAAGACTAATTGAAGTATTCAAAAAACTAAGAAACTACAATCTGAAACTACAACCGAATAAATGTGAATTTTTAAGAAAGGAAGTGACATACTTAGGACACATTATCTCCGAAAACGGTATAATACCGGATCCTGCGAAAATAACGGCCGTAGCAAACTTTCCAATACCAAAACCAGGGTAAAAGATGTGCAATCCTTCATAGGATTAGCCGGATATTATAGAAGATTCATCGAGAATTTTTCGAAGATAGCAAAACCACTGACAAAACTAACAAAAAAGAATGAGAAGTTCGCTTGGACAGCGGAGCAACAGAACGCATTCGAAACATTAAAAGAAAAGTTAACGACCACACCAGTTCTAGCTTACCCGGACTTCACTAAACAATTTATAGTAACGACAGACGCATCCGGATACGCCATCGGAGCAGTATTGTCGCAAGGGCCAGTAGGCCAAGATCGACCAATTGCATACGCAAGCAGAATTCTGAATAAAGCGGAACAAAACTATAATACAACGGAGAAAGAATTGCTAGCCATAGTATGGGCCGTCAAACATTTTCGACCCTACCTCTATGGAACAAAATTTCAAATAATTACAGATCACAAGCCATTGATTTGGCTATTTAGTATAATAGACCCTGGTTCACGATTAATCAGATGGAGGCTCAAATTAGAAGAGTACGACTATGAGGTGATACACAAGGCAGGTAAAGGTAATACAAATGCTGACGCGCTCAGCAGAAACCCGATCGCGCCTGACACACAGATAAACAGCATCGAGCGCGACAAAGAAGAACGCGAATATAACAAAGAAGACAAGGAGCAAATAATGTACGAATATCATAATGCCTCCCTCGGCGGACATCAAGGCGTAACACGTACCGTAAATCGAATACGACTAATGCACAATTGGCACGGACTAATACGAGATGTGGAAGAATACATCGCCAAATGTGAATACTGCCAGAAAAACAAACTAAGCAAGAAAACCAAAATGCCTCTAGTACTCACCGACACGGCAGAAAGACCGTTTCAAAAATGCGCCCTGGACATCGTAGGACCACTCACGGTCACCATGAAAGGAAATAAATACCTACTAACATTTCAAGATGACTTAACAAAATTTAGTAAAGCAATACCGATATCAGATCAGGAAGCAAACACGATTGCCAAAGAGTTCACCACAAAAATAATATGCGAATTCGGAATACCGGAGACAGTACTGACAGATCAAGGAACGAATTTCGTCAATGAAATGTTCAAGGATGTATGCACCCTCCTAAAAATAACGAAAATTTAAACAACCGCGTACCATCTTGAAAGCAACGGAGCCCTGGAGAGATCGCACAGGACTCTGATCGAATACTTAAGGCACTATATAAATGAGGATCAAACCAACTGGGATGAATGGATCCCATACGCGATGTTCACGTACAATACAACACCGCATACAGCAACGGGTTATACACCTTTCGAATTGATGTACGGGCACCAAGCAACATTACCTACGGCCCTGGCAGCGCCGCCGAAACCATATTACACATACGATAACTACGCGCAAGAATTAAGAGAACGACTCAGAGCCACACAGAAAGTAGCAAAAGAACATATACGCGAAGCAAAACAAAAGGCAAAAAACTATACAGATAAAAATACGAATACTAAAATTTTCAAAGTAGGAGATAAGGTCTTCCTGCATGACGAAGCAGTGCGCAGAGGACGATCGAAGAAATTGGAAGCACCATGGATAGGCCCATATCAGATAATCGAGAAAACCTCTGATGTCAATTACAGGATTAAACAGAAACGAAAAATTACGACGGTGCACGCGAATCAACTCAAATTATTCATCGAAGATTAGCAAACAACGCATACGAATAATTACCCGCAACAAGCAAAAAGCAAAAGCAGTAAAATAAAGATAGTAATCACAAAGATAGCATAGATTAGATTTAGAAAAAAAAAAAAAAAAAAAAAAAAATACAGGACTCACCAGTCACGCAGGACAGAGACGAACCGTTGCCCGGTGGCGACACAAATCCGCACCCGCAACGGGTCGCGGGGGTAGAGCTCCTCGCAGACGGGCGGAGGGGGCACAGGAGACCTCTCTATGCACGTTTGAATACGTGGACGACACTCCCCCGTCCAGACGACCGTAGTCGGCCACCTGGACGACATCCTTACGGCAACCCGTAGGGCCGCCAGGCGGTATGACCGCCGCACACATTCACTACACATGATGGGAACATGTTCCCGACCGCATCTAGTGCACTGCATGATGGAAAGTACACGGAAATACACTTAATAAACAAAAAAAAAACCGTCCACGACGCGCGATAGACCACGGTCGACGGCAGACTGAACAAAATAATTTATAATATTAAACGTAGCGCACAAAAAAATGCACGACGAGGATTCACGGAAAAGTAACCTGAACCCTAAACTTGCAGGATGCTCCTTATGTGGAGAAGAGCAGGACAAGCGACACCTGACTCTCGGCATAATCTTGACTGGGAATTGTTCTCACATCAGCCAGGAATCTACTACGAGGAAATCGGTCAGCTGAGATAGGCTGAATCGGCATGGAAATTAGTGATAAAACTGAGCGCAAAAGAATTGGAGATCAGACATCAGCAATTGCAGGACTATATGGAGGAAACCGAAATACAGTGCCGAAAAGTAATAGGCAACGCCCAGTTAGGTTGCCGAAACATTATGAGGATAATAGAAAGAAAAAACACCAAATTGATCACGCTGCTGACACAAGTAGAAACGCTATACAAAACGACTGACAAACGACGAGGACTGCTAGATGCGATCGGGTCGGTCAGCAAAATATTATTCGGAACGATGGACGCCGACGATCAGAAACTAATAGACGAACAACTGCAAACGTTACGAACAAACGGCAAGGTATTGCAGCACGCAGTAGCAAATCAAATAAAAATAATCAACGCCACAATAGCGCACTTGGACGAATTAGAAAATACTCTAAATTATAATGAAAATCTGATAATGAGTGCGACAAAACGACTAGAACAACGATTGACCGAGTCAACACTACAGGCAGACGTAGACGAACATTTATTAATCCTGACAACGATAATGAACGATTTAACGAAGGACACGGAAAATGTAATAGACTACCTGACATACGGGAAAAACGGAATGATACCGACACGACTACTACCCATCAAACATATAATAACAGCCCTCAAAGAAGCGGCTACACAATTACAAATGGGATTACACTTTCCTTTTAAAATCCAGATTGAGCACTGGCAGACTATACACACATACATCACTTTTAGCGCATATTCAGATGGTCCATACATGTACACAATCTTGCGATTTCCGGTAGTAGCATACCCTACATTTAAACTAGTTAAAGCAATACCGCTACCAGTACACGATCATGCGAATGTATTCGCCTACATAAAAATAAACCATCCTTTGCTAGCTATAGATAAAGAGAATCACCACTACAAATTACTAGAGGAAGTAGAGTTAGAACGCTGCATACGAGAAACAAACACATACACATGCGAACAGAACTTCGCGACATATTATGCGGAAACAACAGCACCATGCGAGGTGCAAATATATACACATACACCGGGACAGCTCAATTACTGCGAAAAGAATCATATGATATCTAACACACCGTTGTGGATAGCATTGACGGAGGAGCAAGCGTGGCTCTACTCCACGACACACAAGCAAGAAATTAGCATTAAGTGCGAAAAGCAAATAGAAGAGAAAATTATATTAGAAGAAACCGGAAAAATAAAGCTAAAAGATAATTGCAAGCTAATCACACCAAATGTAATATTAAAAACACGAAAAATTGAGGGAATAAAATATATTCAAAACTACCTCCCCGAATACAATATAACATTAGAAATAAAAAATAAGGACACCGATAAGAATAAGCTAGCGAAAACCGACACGTTACGACAAATAATTAAGAACCCCGTAGATTTAACCAAGTTAAGCATAAGTCTAGAAGAAATAAGAGAAACTCTAGAAGATAGCGATTATATCGTAATTTACTCAAAAATAAATACACTGTATACTCTATGGGAACAGGCACCTGCGTAGTAATAATAACTATAATAGGATTAATAACATGGCGCATAAACAAAAACAAAAATAAAAAGCAGAAGAAAAGCGAGACCGCACAGAGGCGCCGCGACGATGCTATGTTATATTAGTCATAAGCACACGATTATATTACAGTTACGCGACAACATATGTAAACTAACAAGTAAGATCACCTTCCATCGAAAGGGGGGAGGGATGCCGCGAGTGCCAAGTAAGGGACACATGAAAGCCGAACCCCCATGGTTCCCTTCCATCACAGGGGGAGGGATGTCGCGAGCGCCGAGAATGCAATCACGCCCACCGCTGACAAAGCGGATTGCGGCAAGCGATACTTTATCCGATGAATTATTATTTTACCAAGCGATAGCGAATTGTGCTAATCGCGCAAATATGGTGTAATCGTTCGACGTGAAGCAACTGTTAACCGGATTGCGCGGCCCTTACGCGGAAAACCGCCGCGCGACCCAGAAATATACCGCGAACGCTGACGAACATGTTGATGACACGGCAAGGACCGGCCGCCCGGAACAGGATAAAAACGGAAGACCGATATGAGGAGAGGACTCGTCGAGATCCGCGCGCCGTCACGTCTGTCGCGGTCCGAATTAGAAAAGACAAACTGTATTGAGTGTTAATAAAATTTATTAAAATAAAAAAGAAGTGGTGAGTGCTTCCTCCCCGCCGACTCCTGGACCGATCCTCCGAAACGACCCGCACAACAGCGCGGAACGCATTCGCGTTTGCTGGTACGGCGCGTGATGCGATGCGGGGCGCGTTAGCGCTTGTTGGTGCGGCGTATGGTGCGACGCGGGTGGAATACCGAGAAAACATTCGTATTTTCGCGGCAATCCTTCGCTATTCTCTGACGCTTCGGAGTTTTCGCGAATTTATATAAGATTAAAAGAGGCGTAAACGCCTTTTGCGGCCATTGCCACACTCCGCCTGTTGGTCGGTGGTCCCCGACGGATGATCGGTTGGGGGAAAATCGGAGGAAGGAGTGGAGCGGAGGGATGCGCTCCGTTACATATCCCCCTCCGTTGAAAGCCAGAACTTAGGCTTCTAGGCCGATCGGGTGGACCTCAAGGTTCTGTTGGCATTAAATCTGAGGATGTACTTCCGCCCCTCTAGCTTTGCCTGGTATTTCCGATTTTTGTGGACCGCGAAATGCGGTACATGAACTATTTTTCTCGGTTTCACCTCGACGGGAATCGGTGGTCGTATCGGATCGGTTGGTTGTAACGGCGTGGTGGTCGGTTCGGCGATGGTCTGCGTGATGGCATCCACTATCTGCGATCTCTGTACCAGTGGCGTGTTCGTCGCCACCGATATCTTTTTGCCGGCGACGGAACGGACGGCGTATCCCTCGGAGGTTGCCCGATCTTTTCGACGGCGGTGGCGGTGCCTCGGTGAGCCAGATCGCCTTGCGTCGTTGTACTGCGTTGGATATTCATTCCGATCTTGGGCACGGATTTCTTCGTCGTGGTGGCGGTTTTGTCGGGCCTGCGAATTGTCGGCGACTCGTTAGCGATTCGAGTCCGACCCGAACAGGTCGAAGTATATTTCCTCGAACCCTGGCCGAGTCGGATCGTAAAGTGGTGGCGTGCGCTCCTCGAGCAGCGCGTCGATCTCTTCTACTATACTATCTCTTCTAGAGCTTGACTGTTCATATCGGCGTCTCGCAACGAATTAAACGGATCATTCTTTACTTTGTTTGTCGGTGGTTGCGTTTTCCCCTACTTTTTGCTATTTTCGGCAGTTAAGCTATTTATTTTTCGACTTAAATTTTTCCGCGGACGTCCGGGACCTCGACATTGTTTTTTGACGTCACGCGGTTTGCCCCTTCTCTTTTGCGATTGCCAAGGGCCCATTGTTGGTGACATTCGTCTGATCGGTCGTGTCGGCGTCGGTCAGGTTGTTGTCGGCGTCGTCGCTCGGCGTTTCGGCGGCGCTGTCGGATTCGGTCTCGTTTTCGACGGGCGCGTCGTCGAATTTCAGTGCGCCGAACGACGGTTTTAAGTCCTGGAGGTGAATGTGCCGGTACCATTTACGACGCTTGCTCCGTAAATCAAAAATTACGAAGGAAATGGCTGTCTTTATCTTCAGGGGCCTGATGTAACGAGGCGCGAATTTCGCGTTAAACGCGTCTCGTTTGCTGGAGAGGGAGTGGTCGCGCTTCCACACCCACTTTCCGATCTCAGGTCGCCAGTCCCGTCGTCTTAGATCGTAATTTCGCGCTTGCTGGTACGATGCGTGGTGCGGTGCGAGGCGCGCTAGCGCTTGCTGGCGCGACGTATGGCGCAGAGGGAATACCGAGAAAACATTCGTTTTCATGGCATTCCTTCGCTATGTGTCCGGCGTCGTGAATTGATACAGAACGCCTTCGTTCTTGCTACTCCCAAGATCGACCAATCCGACCGATCCGACCGAAAAATACCGAGATCGACCTCGGGTATAAAAAAGCATCGCTCTCCACAGAAAATCATCCTATTCCGCGCTCGTTTTCTGAGAGCACGTCTCGAAGAAAGCAAGTATTCGAACCGATTCTGGTAGAAAGCTTCTAGAGATCTGTTGGGGCCCTCCCCAACGCGCCAAGTTCGCTTGGCTTGGCCGAAAACCATCTCCGAAACCTCTCACGGCAAGCCGAGAGCTGCTGAAGTCTCCTCAGCGCATCGAGTCCGCTCGATCCGACTCCGCCGTCTCCGAATTCCACCGCCGTATCCGGGTGCCCCCCGATACAACCGTACTTCCATCCGACTGATTCCGAGCATCCCGGTCGGCCGAGCACACTCGGCACAGACACCGACGCTTTCTGCCACAGCCGGAGCTCTCCCCGAGGCTGACCGAGTTCACTCGGCATTCTTCATACAGAGGAGGGGCACACCCCCCGTCAGTCGAATACACTCGGCAGGAAACGGGCACCCCCGTTCTCCGACCCAAGCGGTCAGAAATCCTCTCGCGGAAATTTCCCCTTGCAACACAGATAACGCCCGCGCTCCTAACACGCTTACGCAATTTAAATCGCCCGATTTAAAGATCCACACGTGCGACACCGCCGCCCGCCGCGCGCCCCGCGTCATCGAGTTACGTGCAGTGATACCAGTATCACGCCGACTGCCGGAGCAATACTTCATCCGCGTAAAAACTATAAACACGCGCCAATCACCGTTTCGCTCGTTCACAGCTCATTCTATTCGTGTTTCTTTCGACTATTTGCATTCCCATCCGACTATACAGTGTTCTTTTTATTTCAATAAAATTATTATTATTATATAATTTCGCCTATAATTTAACTTGAATCTTTACATCAAAATATAACAAATTCTGTCTCTAACCTCCCCGCTTCCCCACCTGATAATCGACTGTCCGCTATCCGCACGGGAAAGCGAGACCGTTTTAATGGCATGGGTCCGAACTTTTTTTTTAATGGTGTGCCAACTTAACACGTCGTGGATTCGCGGTATTCCCATGCTATTATTCCGAATTTCGGAGTTCGTGAAATTATATAAGATTAAAAATAGGAGTAAACGCCTTTCTGCCGCACTCCGCCTAGTGGTTGGCGGTCGCCGATGGATGGTTAGTCGAGAGCTCGAGCCATGCTTGATGCAATCTCTCCTCGTGCTCCAGGAGGATTATTTGTATATTTGCCATTTGTATATTTGTATATTTGTATATTTGGCGTTGGAGGGTGTCGCCGTTGCAGTCCAACCTGCATCCATCGAGAGAATAGGATCATCATCTCTCTGGAGTACCGGTCGTGGGGATTCGAAAGAATACATGTATATTGCAATATACGTATATATATATATATATATATATGTGTGTATCATTGTATTGTTGACGTGTTATTCTAAATACGTTATTTGCGATAAATATCATCACATGCCTCGGTAGTCGAAGAGATAAGATGCCTGCCTGGTAAGCAGGAGATCCAGGTTTGATTCCTGACTGAGGTGATATTTTTTCACAAAATAATACACAAAATAATTACGAGTTTTCACGACTGGTTCATGGTCGGGCCCCGCCGTGATGCACACCCTCCCTTCTTATTCAAATGAATATGAGGGAAAAGTATATGTGACTTTATAAGAAGAACATTATCTATGATGCTAACGAATGACATTGCAGACAAATATAGTTTCTTTGGAAGAAAACAAAAGAAGTCATTTTGCAATCTAAACATCTGCAAACTTTTAATAAATGAGTATTATATTTTTTATTTTATTATCTTATTGTAATTTTAATATGATTTTTTATAGATGCTTCAAAAGAAGGAGGTTTTTGAGAAACTTCTAAAGAAGCTGAACAATCAATTCAAGGATGATTATGAAGAGCTGCAGAAAGAAGAAAATTAAAACGATAATTGCGTTTTTTGTTATTGAGAGCCTATTGTTTACTTCCATTCCCAAAAGCCAAATTTTATATATATATATATATATATATACAAAGTAAAAGGATGAAAAGTCGTGCGCTCTCTCATTTTCTCCTTTTCTCTTTCTCTTTTTTATTTGAGAATTGTTTAATCGGGAATATTAATTTTAATTTAATTTTGTTTATTTTGTTTGTTTCCTATGATGTTTTATTTATACTTATTTATCTCTCTTTTTTATATCGAGGATGTATTAATATGTGTATTATATAAAAAAATATCTTATAAAATCTAAAATATAAACAACTAAACTTTTTTTAACTAATTTATTAGTTATTTTTTAATACAACATTGGGAGATTAATTTGTTGATAATAATTACGATAATTGATGCAAACAATAAGTTGTATCACTAACAATAAATTGATGTATTACTAACAATAAATTGATGCAAATAACAAATTAATTTTCCAATCTGCATTAAAAGACATTTATTGGTAAACATTCTTTTCTTATCTTGAAAATGAACGGTTTTGTCTAGCGAAGCCTTAAATCGAACCTTTTCAAGATATCCCCAAAGAAACATTGAACATTTTTAAAATGTTTAAAAGATGTTCGTGGCTCTAATACGGACATTTTAAATACGTACGTAACGTCCAATATGTACGTTTTTAATACGTCTGGGTTGTGCTATCTGGATTAAGTTTAAAATTATTTTTGTTCGCTTACGTTTTTATTTCTTTACATTATCTTTATAAACATTAATTCCTAATATATTAACTTAATAACACAATTATTTGTTAATATATAATAAAATTCATATATTCATATATTATATATCATTCATTATAGATATTATGATAATGATATGTGACAAAAAATGCTTTAAACATAACAATTTTTTACATCAAAAACATGTTACTACAACTATATTGTTGCAATTTTTGATATCACATGGTGTTTAAATTTTTTTAAAACTAAATTTTGCTAGATTTTTAAATTTTTCTGGTCTTTCTTTCGTATATCCACTTTTAAACCAAATATTTAAATAAGTTGTGATATTGAAGAGATGATAACTAATTATGTATCAAAGATTCTATTATATTATTTTTTTATGTAAATTTATATCACTTTTCAATAATAAAACGGTGTTCAAAAATTTTTTAGCAAAATTTTTCCAAATCCGAAATCCATAAACTATCCATCTAATGGTTGTATTTTCCCTATAATATCTTTTGGAATTATCATTGTATTAATCATCATAATTATCATTGTATTTTTTTCTGCTGATTAAACTAGAAACAATATCGGGACAATGTGCACTCCAAGCATCAATAAGAAGAACGCTATTTGGAAAGAAAACTTCTTGTAACCAAGATTTAAAATGATTTGTACGGAACAATAATTTAAATTAATAACATTGAATTTTATTAGATTGCTAAAATAATTATAAAAGAAACAATTGAAATTTGTGTATACCTGCTATCATTTTGAGATTTTGATGCTTTCACAATAACATTTATTGATTTGAACAAATTTTCTTCCATTCTTGACTCAAACATACCATTTTTGTAATATAATAAATAAAGGCGATAGCAGTTGCTTACCATCACACGATATTATTGGTTATATCGTGTATGAATGATTTGTCGGTAATACAGATTGTACAACACGTTCTACTGTCTTTATTCCTTGATTAGATTGTAACCTTCCGGAATGGATTTTTAATTGAAATCTTTAATCTTATATTATAGATAGTATTACGATCGAGCAGTGTTCCGCTCGACGCTACCCTCATAATGATTTTCAACCTGAATATCGTTCCTTGCCGACGCGGTCGTCAAGTGATTGTCAAGGATTATTTTGGGAGAGTCGTCGGCGCGGTGCGCAAGTTTGAGATGTATCGAATTCTTATTTAATTGTGAAAGCTCTTGTTATTGCTCCCGTGCTTAGTGCATAATAAAGTATGTTTCTTTTCTAAACTGTCTCCTCCTTTCCTTGCGTGAGTGTGACGCGAGTGAACCCGCCGAGTGCGACAATATTTTCAGAACTGTTCAAGAGTTTCACTGTTTTTAAAAAATCTTCGTTGGTTTTTTGTAGACTGGATCTTCCAGTGTTTTTCTAGTGACAAACTTTGTAATTTTTCTGGAAACAATTCGATGGGACTTTCTGAATATTGTTATCCAACTATCAGATAGCTTTAAACATAGGCTTTAAATTTCCTATTTCTTGTTGAATCTGTAGAGCCCACCTTTTTAAATCAACATCATGAATTATATTGTTACGACCGAGCGGTTCCGCTCGACGCTACTCTTATACCGATTTCCAACCTGAAGATCGTTCCTTGCCGACGCGGTTATCAAGCGGTTGTCAAGTGTTGTTGTGAGAGAGTCGACGGCGCGCGAATTTAAATCGTGTCGCGATGAATTTATATTGAATTGTACAAAGCTCTTGTTAGCTCCCGTGCTTCTGTGTTTAATAAAGTGTGTTCTTATATTTCCTAACTTTCTCTCTCTTCCTTCCTTGGCGTGAGTGTAACGCGAGTGAACCTGCCGTGAGCGCGACAATATGAATTATACCTGATTGACAGCTAAATTTATTATGTGTAAATTAGGAAATGTAGGATAATTTTTCCATATGTTCCAATGTTCACCTGATTGTAATTGTTTTCTCATCGTCTCAATTGACTTTCGGGTGACAATCTTCTGCTGCAATTTATGCTGCACGGATTTTAAAAAGCGATTCCTTTTTTATTATTTCCATTATCTTTATTGTTAATGTTTCGCCAATATTCAACAGCTTCCCTTTTATAAGAACTATCAAAATACACCCAGACAGCACGCATGTCTAAAAGACGTCTAAAAGACATCTTATAAAAGACGTCTTTAAGACTTTACCAAAAGAAGTTATAAATACTTTTGGACATGTCTTAAAGACATCTTGAAAAAGACGCCTTAATGTCGGTCCACAATAGATGATTTAAGCTTTAAGAAGTAAGAAATTGACTAATTATAATCGAATATGAAAAAAATAATCTACTATAATTGGTCAATTTTTTACGGTTTAAAGATTAAATACTTATTGTGGACCAACCCTTAAAGATCTTTTAAAGACGTTTTTAAGACTATATCAGAAAGATGTCTTTCTGACGTCTTAAAGACATCTTTTCTAAGACATATGTTCCATAATCTCAATCTGACATCAATATAATCTCTAAAAGTTCTAAGTGACAGTTCTAAACATAGTTATTTACATTATCGACTGTGACATTTATCGAGAAATAACTACACATTTATTGATTGGAATAAATGACATGACCAATTTCGATATAATGTAACCTATAAAAATATTGGCAGTCAGTTTATCTAATACTCCAATATTTTATATTATTGTAATATACAAGAACGCAATTAAGATGAAACTCTTCGGAAATGTATTGACAAGAGGAAGAATACAGAAGCTGGAATTACTTGATAAATCGGATATATCAATGATTTAATATCTACACAACTTTTCTAATGACAAAATTGATTTTCGATTACAATAGATAAATCAAAGTTGTGTAATTATTATATCAATGATGTACCAATTTATTAAGTAATTCCAAATTGTGCATATTCTTTCTCTTATCAATACTTTCCGTATAATTAATTTTTATGCCATTATAGAATGTCCAAAAAATTCCATTTCCAAATAAGACGTCTGAAAGACGTTTAAAAAATGTGACTTATAGTACTTTGATTATCAATTTTTAATATTATCGATAAACTTTCGTCTAAAATTTCTTTTAACAATGATTTTATATGTAACAGTTCTTTGCAACACATTGATGTCGCTGTATATTCTGCTTTTGTGCTGAAGAGAGGTATAGTTGGCTGCTTCTTTGAGCTCCATACAATAGGTCTTCCGCAGAAAAATATTATATATCCGGTGGTACTTTTTCTAGTTTTTAAGTCACCTGCGAAATCCGAGTCGCAATATATAAAAATTTCTTGTTTTCGATTTTTGTTGTAAAATTCTATCCCTCTACCTAAAGTCTCTCTACCTTTAAGAAATCTAACAATTTGCTTAATGGATATTATATTTTTATTTGTTGTTTTTCTGTATGTCGATTTGCTAAATTTACTGCATATGCTAGATCAGGACACGTTTATTCGTTAATATATATAATATATTATTCGTTAAATATAAAAGAATGCCTGTAGCCTCTCTATATGGAAATTTTATGTCTATCGCGCTTGTTTCATTATCATCATCTTTAACTGCTAGCGTCATGATTTTGGCATTTTCCATTCCGAATTTTTTTAATAATTTTATTGCAAAAAATGTTTAATTAAGTTTAATTAAGTTTTAAATCTATCTCTGTTTTTTTAATTTCCATATGTTGTGCGGATCATTTCGGGGATCGACCAAGGAGTCGGCGGGAAAGAGGCGCTCATCACTTTGTTCAACACTCAATAAACTTTATTAAAATTGATACAGGTCCTTCTTAATTCGGATCGCGACAGACGTGACGGCAAGGCAAGGCGGATCTCGACCAGTCCTATCCTAGTACCGGTCTTCCGTTTTTATCCTGTTCCAGGCCGGTCCTTGCCGTGTCATCAAAATGTTCGTCAGCGTTCGCGGTATATTTCTGGGTCGCGCGGCGGCTTTCCGCGTAAGGGCCGCGCAACCTGGTTAGCAATTGCTTCACGTGGAGCGGTTACACAATAAATGCGCGATTAACACGGTAGCGTTAATAATCGCTTGACAATAATAATTCGTCGGGTAAAACATCGCTTGCCGCAATCCGCTTTGTCAGCGATGGGCGTGATTGCGTTCTCGGCGCTCGCGACATCCCTCCCCCTTTGATAGAAGGCAACCACGGAGGATTTCGAATTCCATGTGTCCCTTACTTGGCGTTCGCGACACATACCTAAAAATACTTTTGGATTTCTTTTGTAACTATATGCCCAAATCACCCTCCAGTAATTAAATTCTCCGTCAATCTTACCGTCGACAGATTCGCGTAGAATAACCAACATGAAGAATTCATGTGAACAGCGCGTGTATCATAATAGTCCACGCGTTGGGTCATTGCCGCTGGCCCCGCTTCCGACCGCGTCACCAAATGTATCTGCGGAATCGCCGAGCCCGTTCGGCGAATCTCGCAAATCTCTCGGCAGAATCATTTCCGGCGGAGTTAACCCCAAAATCCGAATTCGGCTAACCTGTTACCCGATTCTTCCCGATTTACGGCCGACTCGGGTATATTAATTGACTTCGGATGATCTTGGTCTGTTCCCAGCGAGACAGCAAGTCCAATGTTGATCTCGGTGAGTATCTGTCCAGATACCAGTAAGCGATCCTAGGTACTATCTAGCAAGCCAGAAGCTTCTGGGATCACTCCTGTCTCCGAAGCAAGCTTTCTTTCAAGCTAAGACACTTCTTAGCTTAGTCCCCGAAACAGGCCCTTGCGTGCAAAATCCATCGCTGTTGGTGATAGAGCAGGGAGCTTCCTGTTTCCGAGCCGCAGCAAACTCGGATGGGACTCATTTGACCACGTTGCAATTGACCATCAGCCACTCATAGCGTTTGAACAGAGGAAAAGGCACTCTAGGCACCACTGTGAGTGGCTGTAGTCAATCGCAACGTGGTCAAACGGGACACTCCTAGCTGTCCTGATTCCGGCCCGAAAATCCGTCTGGAATAAGACTTCAACGCAATGAAACTTTCAATTGATCGGCAATCGCAACAAACGCCACGTGCGACGAATCCCCTTTCCCCGCGCCACGCGCCCACGATCGCGATGTGCCGAATTTTCAGAAAAGCCGCGAAGCTATTATACGATTTTCAGAATTTGCGAACATTTTCGGCGAACAATAAACGCGATTCCGAGATTAAAACTGAAATCATATCTAATCGTGTACATATTTTAAATAGCAGCCAAAACGAAAACTATAAAACCAATTAGCTGTAAATAGTGTTTAATCTTTAAAAATATACCTGTACATAGCTTACACAAAATCTTCTCTATTTTATTTCTCTATTCTTCCTGGCAACGACTGATGCTATCCCGCAAAACCGTGAAAACGAACCGACGTGTAATCGCTTTCAAATTTTATTTCGCATTGTTTTCTTAAATTTTCAAAAAATCTATTCATTTCTTTTATGTCTTTACTTATTATTATACCGTCATCTACGTAGATTGCCAATAGTAAACTATCTTTCTTATGTTTAAAAATACATTGTTTTTAATTGTTCTAAGCTATTTTGTTTTAAAAAATTTGTGAAACATTCATTCCAATTGAGAGATGCTTGTTTCAAGCCGTACATAGATTTGATTAATTTACATAACTTGTTATTATAGTTGAAATCTTCTGGTGAATGTAAATATTTTCTTTTATATTACCATAAAGAAAGGCAGTTTTTACATCAAATGATTTATTATTTCTGAGTTTGTATTCACCGCTAAAGCAAATAAAATTCTTAACGAATTTGAACTTACCACGGGACTGAATACCTCATCATAATCTATATCATATTTCTGCTCACATTCTCGAATTACTAGTCTCGCCTTGTATTGTCCGTTATTCTTTACTTTGAATCGATATCCATCGACTTGTTAATGATTTTATGCTTTGTAATTCATCCGCATCTATCAATGTCTAGGTTTTTTTTTAATTTGCTTCCTTTTCTTCTTATATAACTGCTAATTTTTGTTTATCTGGATCTGTTTCACTGCGTGAAAAGTTAAAAAAGCACAATCAGTATACCTTTCTGGAATTTTATGAGTTTCTTTATGATTTCCTTGTTTTCTTTTCTTTAGCAATTTGTTGACGAAAGTTGGATCTGGTTTCTTGTTCGTATGAGTCTTTATTGTCCTCAAATACAGTGCTAATATGATCTTCTTCATCAGGCAATGTTTCTGTTGCGTCATTATTTTTTATCTGTGTGTATTCCATATCTCTTCTGTAATTTTCGTTTCGATATCGGTTTCATTTTGTACGTGGAGAATTTTTTAAAGAATCACATCGTTTTTCATTCAAATGGTTAAGACTTTCTGTTTTGAAATCATCTCTGACCGTAATGATTTTTCGTTTCATTTTTATCAAAAATTCATCCTTATATTTCCAACAAAAAGTATGCAATTTATAAGGTTCTTGGAAATCAAGACATATTTCTTTTGTTATTTCTAATCCATTGTAATGAAAAATACTATCTAATAATAATTCTTGAATGTTTTCTTTCAATTTTATTTCTGCTTCAATTATTGACGTTTCTAGATATATCGAACTTATGGAAGCCAATAAAAGTCTGACAACATTAAGTGGATTAATAATCATTATTAATTTGTTCTTCTAAAAATATACGTTAAAATACTTTAACATACTCTAACAGTGACTTTACTGACTATAAGCGCAAATCTATTAATATTTATACATTTATTGATATTTATCTTTAAGAATGCACTTGAGCTTAAAAAAGTCACGTTTGAAAAACATTCTAATACGAAAGATAAACGATAATATATTTCATGACATAATGATATCTTTCGGTATGATTGCTTTCCAATATAGTAGATTGCTTTCGATCGTAGTTTTATTAAGCGGTTTGTTCATTTGATTGAATTTGCAGTACCTATTATATTGACACAAATTAGTGCTGAATTTTGAATGTTTTTAAATGTTAAATTAATAATTCGAATTTCAGCTGGGTACCGTTATTTAATACTAATAATTTTAGTTCTGAATAATAATTTTGGCTTTTCATATCGATATACTAGGCAGTTGAGAATTTGCTGCGTAACGGTTTGGGCGTAGCGAGCATATCCACATACATTTGCTAAAACATTTCTGAAACATTTTTAGCAGTTAGATACATCCATCGATAGATTTTGATAAAACCGATGAGATCAATCGTGACTTGCTATCATGTATACCGATGGTATAGTGAATATATCGCTACGGCTCTTAAAGCTGAACACGCGGTATCATTAGATTAGGCACACGTATAGACGCACACATAACTGAGATACTCGGAGCCGTTAGGTACTTACGCGAAATCGGCAGACAAATATAACGATTGTTTCTGCTTTTTCTAAACAGAGTTTTTGCTAAATCATTTTGCGATGAGAGAATAGTTATCTGTGTGCCTCCTTCCGAATTTTTTGGCATGTAGAATAGATAGGTTTAATTCGTACTGGCAATCAGGGAATAAAATGATACAAAATTATCTTTCTAAAAAAAGGGTATCAAGTAAAGGGACATACGTGCCCTATGAGCGGAGATATTGCTACACAAAATCCGACTCGTAAATTTTTACTTTAAGAAACGTTGTCATTATTATTTTTATAAAAGATTTGATATCAATGATTGGCGCCAAGTTATAGTCTTATAAACATTAAGCTACAAGTTCACCTTAGCAAAGTTATATATTTCATTTGTAAAAGATTTGATATACCGCTATTTTAAAAAAATAAAATTCAAGCGATAGTATCTTTAATTTAAAAATAATAAAAACCGAGTGATATGTATATTTTTTTACCCATTCAAGACTTTCTTTATTAATCCAAGTAGTAATAATTATTTAGCTTTAAAAATATTATTATATAATAAAATTGCTTTACTCAAATTAAGTTTTTATCATAAAGAATTAAAGAGTAATAGTACAAAATAAATGATAAAATTTTATTTAAGCGACTCGTGCGTAGCTATTGCCGTTTGAAGTAAACAATTTCTCACGCGCCTATCAACGATGATCGGACGGGAGTATCTTACCGCGCGCTTGCATTTGCCAGCGGGCTGGGCTAATACGGTAATTTTTAATAATTAATATCTTGATTATTATTGTAAATATTATAAAATGATATGGGACTTTTATGTTCATCTCGGTCCCTTATCTATTTTTTTACGAGCGATGGCAGAAGTCTCGTATATATATATATATATATATATATATATATATATATATATATAAATTAATTTATAATGTTTTTCAATGCATGGCCCAACAATATCTAACAACTGATTGAACATTTCTATGGACATTCTACAATAATTATAGAACATTTCGTAATCTTCAAATTCCATTTCTTTGACCAGATTGTCACTGTCATCCTGTAATAATCTTCGTCTTTCTGTGAATATCGAACGTACTTACATTCTATGATGAGCTTTTTCCTGTTGGTATACCATCAGTTTCCAAACAGTTTTAGTATATTACATCGTCTAATTTTCTGTTGTTGAGATCGTTTCATCTTCTTCCACTTTTGCCATCGCTTCCACATTATTAATAACAACAAGTCAGGGTCCATGATGACTTCTGAATACATTCGCACAGATTAAGTTCGCATCTACTTTACTTATTCATACACATACTTGTATGTAAAATCTCGGTTTCCCATGAAGTGTACCTTTCCAGATACGCAGATTACAAAAACCAATCACAAATTAGTTTAGCATTTCTGTTAGAGAATACAACAGAAGCCTTCAGCAATTAATTACGCATTTCTCGAAATTTTGAAATATGTTCTATGTGAAAGAAGACTTTCAGAATGGCGTAACGTGTTTTAGTAAAATATTATATAATATAGTAAATAGAATATGCAAATTACACTTACGCAAGTTACGCCGCATATGACGGCACCCTCAGAGATACAGAAATGATATGTACACCTTTCTATCGCGTATACTCATAGGTTGTACTCCAAATATGAGAACAATACATGCGAACATGAATCGCATTATGTGCAACTCTGTTCTATAAAAATAGTATTTATTGACGTACCCAAGGAGCAAGATTACATTATAATGACGATTTAAGGTTATTTTTAAGTCATCTTTAATAAATAAATAATAAAATAACATTATTAATTACTATCTTTCTTAATTAACTTATAATATATAAATAAGAAAAATATTTCCCATATTAATAATATTTAATATTAATAAATTTATAAACAAGTAAACAAAATATATACAATAATTTATAAACAATTTTCATTTAAAAAATGATTCTTATTATACTATATTATATTATATTAAATATAATATAGGTTCATGGGTCTATATATGTAATTAAATTATCTACAAGAATTACATATGCAATCGAAATTTTAAAATTGAGACTGTTTATACGACAATATAGTAACATTCATTAATCAGAACTATCATCTCTAACAGCATATGATATCATACATATCATCCCATTTTTATACTCAATGTATTGTGATCATCCGTAATGTACTAAGATTTACGCTCGAACGTCACTTAGTATATCAATAGGTTTTCTTTTGCGCACGTATATTCTCAGGATTTACTCAGAGATATGAAAATGATATGTACGTATTTCTATCGCGCGCGTATATTTCAGGTTTTACGTCAAGTACGAAACGGTACGTACATCTATGCCATCTCTACTTTCTGTTTTGGTTTCTTTTTGTTTAGCACGGCATCAGAATAGTCAAGATTCTGAAGATCACCGATATTGAAAGTAATCCTTTTTTTTTTAAATTTCATTCCAAAAAACAAAGAACAAAGTTTGACAGATAGTTTTTATATATGAATGATGTAATATTTTTCATTATTTTTTTTGTTTTTATAAAATTATTCTGCTTAGAATAGTTTAAGGTTATTTTTATAAAAAAGATGTACAAATATAACATTTCATACATAATTTAACATAAAATATTAATTATTTTAGCTATATTAGATATTCATTGCAAAATTATTCATTAAGTGTTATATTTTTACATCTTTTTTACAGATAACCTTAAACTATTCTAAGGCTTCTAAGCGGAACAGTTTTATAAGTATGTAAAAAATATAACATCAAATATAAAAACGGTCAAATTTTGTTCACTATTACTATGACAATCTGCAAATCGCTATCTACAAATAATTTGCAGAATAGTTTTACGAGTTATTTCTTTATAAGATAAGTGTTCAAATTATCAAGCAAAATCTCAAGCTGAATCTAGAACTGCAAGCATTTCAATGAAAATTAGTTTGAAGTGTACTTCGTTGTTGTGTCAAACAAAATATTTAGCTCGAGGTTTAAATTCGGCTCAAAATTTGACTCGATAATATGGACATACAATATTACACAAAGTTTGCATTACAATCCATCTCTCAGTTTTAGTTAAATATATAATATACATTATCTTAATTTTTAATGTCTTAAAATGATAATTATATATAAAACTGTTTTCAGCCCACAAGGTCAATAATTTCAAGTCCTCCAGCTATATAATACTTTTTCTTTTATAATGAGACAAGTCGGCGGTTATTTTTATCAGACTCTAATGTATCTGTTTATTAATCAGTATTCAAGATCAATGGAATGTATGGTATGTTCTTTCTGTCCTAAAAATTTTATACTTTTACATCTCACTGTCTGTGTATAATTTCAATACAATTCTCTTGTTAATTTCAAAGTTATTTTACTTCTTCTTTGCCCTTGATTCTCATATAAAACTGGATTTTATAATACTTAGTTATAAATTTTATGTGAATGGTGAATTAAATCATTTTTTATATAATTTAATAAAAATAATAATAGTGCAAAGGTTTATTTACATCCACTTTATCATTAAAAACTTTTGTCACAAAACTGCAGCAAAATTATCTTATAATGATAGTTATATGTAATTAATTATATTTTATATTAGTTTAATTAATAATTTTAATTATATAAAATATAATTATATATAATTTTAATTTTAATTTATATTAATTTATATTAATTTATATTAATTTATATTAATTTATATTAATTTATATTAATTTATATTAATTTATATTAATTTATATTAATTATACATAAAATTATTTTCAGTCCGCAGAGTCAAAGTTCCAAGTTTTCTAGCAATATTATAGTGCTTTTTTCTCGTCCGACAAAATAAATCGGAATTATCGGTTACTGGTGCTGCTGGATATTAACGTTTTCTTTATTCACTCATCAAACATTCAAGAATATCAACGGAATAGATATTTTTTTTTCTTTATCTCAAGTTAGATGACAAATTCACTGAATGTAAAACTTTTTTTGCTTTGACATTAACATAATCTGCTTTTGTCATTAAAATACAGCAAAATTAAGTCATTGCGTTAACCGTTATAAGGCAAAATTTTTTGTTGTTTGTTTGCGAGTTTTCAACGCTAAAATTCGATTTTTTACGATAATAATTAATTTTTTATTCTTTATTAGGAAAAAACAAATAAGTTTAAAGTTAAAAAAACTTGCTAAAATTAAGCTAAAAGTTTTCAAAATCTGCAAATTTGTTTAAAATATTTTTTCGAAAATACTTTTATACAAAACTTAAAATGGGACTTAATAAATAAAGAGCAATACAATCGAGCCAGATCTTCATGTTGAATAATATTTATTAAAGAGTTCTGCAGATGTTATAACGTTACTAATGATTTCATGGTTTAATTCTGTTGACTGTACTCATAGTTTTTTTCATTCGAATGATTGAGTGTATGTTCTATATCATTACCATGTCATTTAATTTTTTGAGCAATGAATTGATGATCTATCCTTTCTTTCTTTTATATTTTGTTTCTTTTATTTACGCTGATGATGAACTAATGTCAAAATATCTGATAACTCTTTAATAAATATTATTCAGCATAAAAATCTACCTCGATATTACTCTTTATTTATTTTGAATTTGCATTTGACATCGGCCTTATTCGTTGTTATTATTAAAATGGGACATTTTGTGTAACAAAATATATTCTATTTAAAAAAATGCAAATGCAAAATGCAAATCTATCTGCAAATGAATCTATATCATAATCAGCACTGTACTATCCATTTTCTTTGAAACTTTTTTGTTAATTCGTTTCCTTTTGCAATATTTTACTGTTAAAATTAATATTAACCGAGAGTTGGGAAATAATTATTTTTCGCATTATTCCTAACGGCATTATTGTTACTTTTTTTGCTACAATTATTACTTTTTTTTTATTTTAATTGTAATGATAACATTACATTTTTACAATAACAATAAGGAATTCAGCCTTACTGTTATTGTTACTTTAGTTTTCTGTTATCTTTGTGCTTGTTATTTTTGCAGATGTGATGAGACACGCACATACTGCTGCAACTAATGAAGAAATAGCAGTACCCATAAAAGTATGGTTCGCTCACGCAAAGGAAAGAATAGCTAGCGAACATCAAAAATAACATTTAGAAGAATTGGGGATGTGCAGAATTATTTTTGACATTTTTATTATATAATATATAAATGTCATAAGTTATTATATGAAATATTATCGAAAGTATTATATAAAAATATAAAATAAATAATATAAACATATATAAAGAAATATAAACAAACTGAACTGTATAAATGTTAATAAAATTAACATTTAAATTAATAAAATTATAAGAAGTACATATTTTATAAATTTATGAAATTTATTTTAGCAGTGTGTGTGTGTGTGCGTGCGTGCGTGCGTGCGTGCGTGCGTGCGTGCGTGCGTGTGTGTGTGTGTATGTGTGTGTGTGTGTGTGTGTGTGTGTGTGTGTGTGTGTGTGTGTGTGTGTGTGTGTGCTCAGGAAAAAGTACACACACATATTGCTAAAATAAATTTCATAAATTTATAAAATATGTACTTATAATTTTATTAATATATATATATATGTGTGTGTGTGTGTGTGTGTGTGTGTGTGTGTGTGTGTGTGTGCGCGCGCGCGCGCGCGCGCGCGCGCGCGCGCGCGCGCGTGTGTGTATGTGTACTCAGGGAAAAAGATTGTGATACATATAGTGACAGTAATTATATAGGTAACACAATTTTTATATAGGTGACAACATTACACAATTTTTATGTATAAAATTAATGTACATAATTTCATTAACTATTTTATATTTATTGCAAGTAAAGCTGCTTATAATAACTATAAAATAGTTGATTGAACTGTTAGTATCAATTCTATATATAAAAATTGTATAACTGCTACCTATATATATAATTGCTATTACTTTTTTTCTCTGAGTATGTGTATATAGAAGCGTGTGCACGAGGCTGCGTATATACTGGAGGCATACTGAAAATATATTGCGGTTAATAATTTATGTATTTCTTCGGTATATTACGAGTAATTCCCAACAAAACTGTGTGGGCTTTGACAATGCGGACACAATAGCATTCAGAGTATTTATTCCGTATATTCCAGTATTCGAATATTCTGAGATAATACGCAATATACTGATGCGATATACTACGTATTATCTCAGAATTTACACGTGTTGTTAGGATATTTTATGTCAAAATTCTGTATTCACTTATATCATCATTTCAGTAGCAGATTTCATCCCAGCATAAAAATGAAGCATCGAGCAGGATCCTAAATTGTATGAGTGGTCATTTTAGAAACATGCGATAATACCAAGATAAAAGATTTATTACTTCACAAAATTTATCACTTTCTGTTATTTTTTTTTAATTTTTTTCATTTTTTTTCACTTATTTTCCATAAGGGGTATATTATAGATTTTCAGTACTAGCAGTCAATATCGAAAGGCAACCATAATCTATTGAAAAACTTTCCGTTTTTATCCTTTCCTAATACTGTCATCATTCGCTGTGAATATTCGCGGCGAAATTCCATGGAAGGTGTTAGCCCGGACATAGGAACGTACTTAGAACGTATTTAGTCGATCGCAGTACGTATGAATATTCTGAGATGATCGCAATATACGCATTGCGATTTTCTCAGAACATACTCAGAACGTACGCATGTTAGGGAACAGATATCTTAACCTCTAAAGTCTCGAACTTTAAAGCCTCGCTTAATAACTTGTTTAGCAAGACAGATTGCCGTGTTTTTCTGCCGAATTTTTTCGTTTTGAATAAAACCGCGTCGAATGAATATATTTTTATTAAGATTTACAGTCAGGAGGATATTCTGAATAAATAAGAAGAATAAGATAATGGATGCACTTGGGTATTATGAACGCACCTCAGCAGTCATTCCGGTTAGCATATATCTCAGGGTTGGCAAATGGTAACACTGTCAGTGCATATTTGATCTTAAGTGCACGTGATATAGAAAATGTACAAATAAGAATGAAGAGAACAAAATTATTGCTGGTATTACTGATACTGCTGGTACTCACCACAGGCACAGTTTCCTCATCGAAATATGAAAAGTCTTTGAACGCTTCTTGTCTCACCGAGGTGACAGTATCACTGAACGAAGATGACATTGTTCCAAGATACTAGATAATAATTTATAATGAACTGCGTCTCAACTGATGTAACTGCATATGGGAATGACGAATGACGGCATTCCTTGGCTGCCTTCACATACGGCTGTTGTGTATATCTTGTATGTGTGTATATCTTGTATGTGTGTAGATGTGCCTATTCTGTATTTTCTATTTCCACATCTGCTCTCGTCACAAATACGCGGAGCAGGTGCGGTTAAGTGATTTTACATGGGAAGATATAAGACTTTATTAAAAGATAATGTCTCACATGAAAAATATAGGGTGAAGACGGATAAAATCCTTTTTTAAATTAATACTCTGTTATAAATCTGTGTTAAGATTTCTAATTTAGAAAGACTCGGCTTTCTCGTTACAGTCATATTGAATTATGATGTCAAATGAGAAATGACTTGCAAAAAGTTTCTAGCGCCGTATAGTTTTATAATAAAATTACCTTTTAAAAAAGGTTAAAAAATAACATTAAGTTCACACGCCTGTTTTCTTATTTATGTAAAAGAAAGAATTTTATACAAAAATTTCCATCTACAAAAGTTTTTTTAATAATAAATTTCATATTGATACAAAAGATGTGATATGAAGAACTGGTGCCAATTTCTAATTTAATAAAATAAAAAGAGCTTTACATTGAAATACATTTTATTTTGTAATTCATTTTTATTTGAAAAATCGTTTCGTTATTCTTTTCTACAAAAAACATGATATCAAAAATTGGCACAAACTTTTAATTATATGAAGTAGAAAAGAAACTTTGCAAAGGTGAAAAAAGATATTATCAATCCAAAATTATCAATCCAAAATTAATGTCAATTTGTAGTTGCCAAAAAATTTTTATTGAATTATTGTACTTGTGTTTACATAAAAATAAAATATAAAAGAAAATCTGATGCGTAAGAAAAAAAAATGACGTACAAAAACTTGGCGCGCCCGGGTCGCATTAAAACTACTTTTAATAATAATGAATTATGTGACAGACAAATAGAAAACAGTTTGAATTAAAATTTAATATATTTTAATATATTTTAAGATTTTTTATTTTTAAACTTATTTCTTTTTTAATATTAACTAAATAAAATTAATGAAATATATAATTAATTATTAATTAATAAAACATTTTTTACATAAATAATGCAAAAAAACTTAAGAGTTTATTTTATTAGAATGTTATCCAGTATAAACGCAAATGTTTTAATATTTATTAATAAATTTTTTTAATATTATATATTTACATATAATGTTAAAAAAATTATATAAAAATTATATAAAAAATTTATTTACAAATATTTTTAAAAGTAATATATACATTATTAATGTAAAAAGATAAACAGTAAGAGTGCAATACGAGTAATACAGTAAGTGTGTACGTATGTGTTTTAATGCGACCTGGGCGCGCAAGTTTTGTACGTCGTTTTTTTTCTTACACATCAGATTTTCTTTTATATTTTATTTTTATATAAACACAAGTACAATAATTCAATAAAATTTTTTTGGCAACTACAAATTGACATTAATTTTGGATTGATAACATCTTTTTTCACCTTTGCAAAGTTTCTTTTCTACTTCATATAATTAAAAGTTTGTGTCAAATTTTTGATATCATGTTTTTTGTAGAAATAATGAAATGATTTTTCAAATAAAAATGAACTACAAAATAAAATGTATTTCAATGTAAAGCTCTTTTTATTTTATTAAATTAGAAGTTGGCGCCAGTACTTCATATTATATCTTTTGTACCAATATGAAATTCATTATTAAAAAGACTTTTGTAGATTTTGGAAATTTGGAAATTTTTGTATAAAATTCTTTCTTTTACATAAATAAGAAAACAGGCACGTGAACTTGGCGTTATTTTTTACCTTTTTTAAAAGGTAATTTTATTAGGATATCACTCATTTTTTTAGTAACAAATAGTATTTATTATTTAGCATATTTGAAACATTTTTTTACTTTATATATACTAGAAAAAACAATCAGTATTCAGTCATTATTTTTTAATAATCTTTTTTAAAAAAAATATATACACATTTTTTGCTTCATTAGGCCATTTTTTTCTTGTTAATTTGCACATCATCAATGTCTCTCCATCCATTAGACGTTTCATCTCTACATATACTTGTATAATGACCATCTTCAATAGATGATGAAAAATGACATTCATTACCTTATAAAATCTCCTACTAATATTGTAGTTGTTGGTACTGCACGCAAATTAAATGGATCTATTACGTGTACAAAAAAGTTCTGAGCTGTAGATTTCATACAACCGAAATAATAATTTAAATTTTATATATCTTCCCGCCCTTTTGTGATTTTAAAGCGTTGACATTTGGCTTTCTAAAATGCCATGTGGTTTGGCGTTTGATGCACATAACCTCAAAAATTAGTAGTGTTCACAGACAACAGTTAGATGGCAATAACAAAAGAAATTCGAAGATATTCGATTTTCCATCCACTTCGCGTTTCATCTGAAGAAAAATGCTGCTGAAGCCACTGCAATTTGTGCTGCATATGGAGAGAATGCTGTAAGTCATACTATATGTAAAAGATGGTATCAAAAATTTCGCCAAGAAGATTTCAATCTTGAAGATGAACCGCGTGCTAGACGCCCTCAAAAGATTGAAACGGACGAATTGCAAGCACTGCTGGATATAAACTCTGCGCAAACTGAAAAGGAGCTTGCAGAACAGCTTGGCGTTACGCAAACAATTTCCGTACGTTACATACGATGGAAAAGGTTCAGAAGAAAGGCAGATAGGTTCCGCATGAATTGTCCGAAGACAACAAAAATCGTCAGCGTGACACTGCACTCACTTTGCTTTCAAAGTTCCGGAAAAAAGATTTTCTGCACAAAATCATTACAGGCGATGAAAAGTGGAAAAGTGGAAAAGTTCTTTATGATAACCCTAAACGTAGAAAATCATGGGTTGACCCTGGTCAACCTTCGACATCGACATCAAAGCCCAATATTCACGCCAAGAAGGTTTTGCTCTGTATCTGGTGGGATTGGAAAGATGTGTTGTATTGCGAGTTGTTACAATCGAGTGAAACAATCACGGCAGACCGCTACCAACAACAATTGACCAATTTGAGCGATGCATTAGAAGAAAAGAGGCCATTTACTGGCCAAGGACGTCGTAAAGTGATCTTGCTTCATGACAATGCTCGACCACATGTTGCGAAAGCGATTCAGGACCATATCTTTGCGTTAGGCTGGGAACTTCTCCCGCACGCGGCGTATAGCCCAGACATGGCGCCTTCCGATTACTACCTATTCCGGTCGCTGCAGCATTTGGCTGATACACATTTCGTGAGATTTGAAGAGATACGAAAATGCATTGATGATTTTATCGCTTCGAAACCGGTGAGTTTCTATCGTCAAGGAATTCGCAAGCTACCTGAAAGATGGATCCGAATGTCTACTATTTCTTTGCTATTATAATATAATAATTCTGCTACTAGATTTATCTGAAGAATTCACTGTAAGCAAAAATACGTATAACTCTTTGACAAGATATAAGAAAATATCTTTTTATTTATTTTTTTATAATAAAACCATGTTTTTCACATAATTACCAATTCTCTTTTGTTAAAAAATTTTCCAAAAAATTATAATAATAAACATTTAATAAGTATTTAAAAATATGAGCCAAAATAATAAGATGCAAAAACGTCAAATTTTCTAAAATTTTAGAAATTTTTATTTTAGTAATTATCTATATTCTATAAATTGAAATATTTGAAATATTTGAAATATTAATATTAATTACGTGCTCTTTTGCTAAAAGTTATGAAAACAGGAGGAAGCTGTGCATCGCTATTCTCGCTGATATAATACAGTTCTTAATATAAACAAGTGTTTGTGGATATATCCTTAGTAGAATCATACAAATGACCCAAAAAACTAAATTAATATTTACACATTAATATTTATACAAATTAATTGTTTCTCTTTGTTTTTTTGATTCTTTACTTATTATACACAATTTTATACATAAATTCTATAGTTTACAGTATAGAAATTTGCTTTTGCAAATTAAAACATATATTTGATTTTTTGTGAAATAAATCTATTGAAAAAAATCATTTAAAACATATATGAAATATTTCATGGATGATATGGAAAGCTATTATCAAAACTTTAATTATTATGAGTTATTGTTAGAACTATTTTTATATGAAATGTATACAGAATGTTTTGTTTTAAATGTAATAGGTCAAATATCTCAAAAAATATGAAAGATGTGAAAAAATGTTTTAGACAAAAGCTTTAGCTTCGAAAGGAAAAAATGATAACGTTATTAATTAAATTGTAAATAGTGTTCTACTTTCGAAATTTTGTTATGGCCATTATTTTTTTAAATGGTATCATTTATTTTTTGTATGCAATATGATTCCTCTAGTTCTTTCGAAAATAAAAATATTAAAATACAAATATGAAAAGTTAATAGTTTACGAGATATTTCATATTTTATTCTGTCATATTTTGATATAAAAAAATAAATATTTTGTAAACTAATCATTTTCTGGTAAATGTATCTTAATACTTGTGCACAGAACAATGAGATAACTTAATTGATATAAAGAAAACACATAGTTGTTTTCCAAAAAAGTTATGCATTTTGCAGTTTGCAACTACCTAAATTTTTTTGAAAAGCACTGGTATTTTCTTTACACCATTTGATTTATCTCATTATTCTGTGCAGAAAAATATTAAGATACGTTTATCAAAAAATGATTAATTTATTTTATGTTTTATGTCAAAATACGACGGAAAAAGGCAAAATATCTCGTAAATTAGTAATTTTTTGATTTGTGCCTTAATATTATATATATAATATTTTTATATCCAGAATAACTAGAGGAATCGTATTGCATAACAAAAAGTATGATTCTATTTGAAAGAATGACAATTATCTCGAAAATCTTGAAAGTGGCACTATTTATGATGAAATTGATAATGTTATCATCTTTCCTCCTCGAAGATATAAAATTTTTATCTGAAATGTTTTTCCATATTTTTTCCATATTTTTTGAGATATTTGACCTATTACGTTTGAAAAAAACACTCATAAATAAAACAAAATATAATATATTAATAATAGAAAATTCAACATTTTATTTATTTAAAAAAATAATTTAGCAAACAGATGTCTAAATGACAGTTTGGAACGAAAAACGTATGGATAGCATACGGCGACGAGGCACAGCCATTCGGCGGCTCGGCTGCTGAGATTCGAGCAATGATGGGGAAACTGTAGACGTCGCCTTCGAAATCGGATCGAAATGTGCAACTAATTCCGTGCGCTGATTTATATAATTGAAGAAAAGAAGAGCGAATAATCTTAGAAAAGATTGAAAGTTTTTTATTAATCATTTAATTTAAAAAGAAAGAATCATCTGGAAGGAGATCTCGCTTTAGATATTTGCAAGATTATTTTAGATAAGTATTAAATGTTTTTTACGTCTATTATTAATATTTTATTATAAAGGATCAATACTCTATGTTCTATTTTATTTTTAATTAGTGGTGTTCGTTTCAACGCTATTAAAGTTGATAATGATATGTTTGGTGTAGAAACATGTTGGAGAACATTGTACATTTATTTTTATTTAACATAAGAAATTTAACGTAAAGAAAATGAAGAATTGCTTAGTAAATTAAGCAATCTCAAATTATGAAGAATTAAACTGAATTAAATTTCTTATGGTTCGTATTATTTACTGCTTAATAATAGTATAATTACGAAACTAATTTTTCAGATATAGAACATGGAAGTTTATTTTATACAAATTCACCAAATATTATAATTTACTCGATTAAAAGTAAAAATTTTTGCCAGTAATGCATTCCATTTCATTTCATAGATCATCGAAATTTTTTAATAAAATAAACATAATAAAATAAACTTCCAGTATCTTGTGTTTTTTTTATCGCTACAAATATTATATTAATATTATATTATATATTATTATTATTATTATTATATGTTATATTATATTAATATTATATTATATTATATTCTTCTTTTTTGTTCAAGTGCTACGCTTCATATATAAAACATATGTAAAACTCCATCTTTTTCCTTTCTTTATATTGTACGGCAGGATGTTATCGACATTGATGTTTGTGTGGAACGAAAAAAAGGATATATTTTAATCGAAGGTATTTCTCATGTGGAATGATATTTTTCGCAATAAATTTCTTGAAAATTTTTAATTGGTATAGCAATATCATTAGATACAAATTATTAATTATTTATTATGTTTGAAAAATATAGTTCTGTCCTTGCCTGTTACATACAAATCCGTTAAAAATAATAGCATATTATTGGCATATTATACAATATTAATAGCATATTATTGATAAAGATGAGGAAGATAAAATTAAAAGAGAAAATAGCAGTCTTTATATATGCAAATGATATAATATTACTAATCGAGGATTTAAAAAAAAAAGAGAAGTATATTGCTAGGGAAAAAAAGTTATTTAAATATGAAAAGATTAGTGTTATTCATGGTAATAATATAATCCTTTCTTTTTTATTGTTTCTCATCGTATATTTTACTTTTCATTTTTATCATCTTGCAACTTTTATAAAATTGAAAGATATCTCAAATCTTATAAAGGGAAGGAAGATAGAAGAAAGTAAGTTGAGGATAGAAATAAAAATAACTATATAAGGTAAAAATGTATAAATATTTAAGGAATGTTTTGCGATGAAATAGAGAACAGCAATCAAACGGTGAAATAATAAATAAAAATGGAGATAAATAAAAGGCGCGCGCGTAGCGCGCGCTGCGTGCTAGTCCCTAATAAAAAAATCCGTGTAGGACGTGAGAAGTGCGCGTTCGCGGTCGAATATATCGAAGGCATTGTTGCCTCTTTTTTGCGATGTTGATTGGCCGATCGATGTTGACGATTGAGATCGTTTCAATTTCGCGGCGATGATAGTCGGTGACAGCTCGTGTCATGACGCGGGAGAGCGTATAAGAAAAAATGTTAAAAAAGCGTTGAAAATATTTTTGATGATTAAAAAGAAAAAAATCGTTTGGAAAAAGATCTCGCTTTTCCGCGATGCCGATTGGTTCTCTTGTTGCGCTAATTTCATGAGTTTTATGAGTGGCTGTCATTAAGGAGATTTGACAGCTTCGTACATTAAAGAGATTAATTAAAAATGAAATAAAAAAAACAGAATGGACGAGAGAAGAAAGAAAAGACTTCTTCATAATTGTTACAGATAAATTTTAATGTTTTTATATTACAATCTCTCGAATTCCTCATTCCAGCATTTATAAAAAATAAAAAGCTGTGACTAATTATTATCATATTTTTTTATAAAATAATAAGTATGATAATAATTAGTCACAGCTTTTAAAGTATTTTATAACAGTATTAGACAATTCATTAGAAAATTCCTTAAACAAACATCATAAACGTTTTATTTTTAAATATAACTTTTTATTTATATAATATATATATATATATATATATATATATATATTTGGTCTTAAGCGTATGTATGTGCGTATGTGTATTAGATGCGTGAATAGTCGTGTCTAAAGTGTGTACCATTCATTCAGTTTAAAGAGATTTACATTATTTCATTTTATTCACAATCGACAATTAAGACAAATTATTTATACTACAAATAATGTTTTGTAATACTATATACATCTATATCTTTTTATTTTTTTTCTTCTACTCTTTTTTCTTTTTTTTTTCTTTTAACTTTTATCTTTTATTTTTTTATCTTTATCTTTTTCGTGTGTGTGTGTGTGTGTGTGTGTGTGTGTGTGTGTGTGTGTGTGTGTGTGTGTGTGTGTGTGTGTGTGTGTGTGTGTGTGGGTGGTGTGTGTGTGTGTGTACACATATATTTATACTTTTTAAAGTGTAAGTATTTGATACATTTACGCTTATAAGTATATTATGTTAATACATTTATATTTACTTATTATATTATATTAAGATATATTAATATTATATTATATTTAGTAAATTGAAAAAATATTGTATTAGAAACATTGAAAATGTTTGTCTTTGAAGTTTATTACATACTTATTTTATTCTTGGTCATAAATGGCGCGCGTGAAGCGCGCGCATGTATTGTGCTAGTCCATAATAAAAGAATCCATGAAAATGCCCGAAGTGCGTTGTCGGAGTCGAATGTATCGAAGGGTATTGTTGCCGCTTTTCCGCGCTGCTGATTGGCCGGTCGATGCTGGCGGTTGAGATCACGGTGAGTTTGACCGCGACGCGGTGATAACAGTGATGTCAGAATGCCCACGCTAGCAACACGCAACCGCAATGGAGGGGATGACGCACACAAGCGCAAATCGCGTACGTGTGAGCTCGGCGCTCGGCTGGCTTCAGATAGCAGAAAAGGACAGATACTGTTTTCTATCTCTCTTCTTCTTATCGAGCCGGCACGAAGACGGTACGTGATCGCTTCTCAATTTTCGCTTCTTGCTATGCCTTAAATATTTTTTTCACCTTTTTTGTATGAGACATATTATCTATTATATAATATATATATATAATAATATATCTATTATATAATATTTATGATTAAGATACATATAAATTAATTAAAGTTTTTAATCCACGTAAAAATGCATTTTAAATCGATGAATTGAAAGAAGGAATATCCGTGTGAAGACAACAAAAGGAAAAATCATACATTTTATTGTATGAGAAATGTATCGATTTTCCAACAAATGATTAAAAATAATAAAAAGTACTATAAGAAATTTTAAATATTTAAAAAATATGTCATATAATAATATTTAACTTTAGTTTCTATACATATATATTTACAATATCATTACGATACACAAACGTATATACGAACCACATATATATGTTGTGTCGTTGTCAAATAATACTGAATGGTGATTTTTCACACCATCTATATGAGGTACCACCAATGGCGCGTAAGATTTTTTTAACGTGAATCTTCGCCTATAGCCATATCATATCATTATATTATATAATATGCTCTATTGTATCTGTCATTTATAGAATAGTTTTTGCGCACTTGCTTTTGCAAATGTGATGTCAATTAGTGACAACCAATTTTTTTGCACATTTGCTTTTACAAGTATGATGTCTATTACATGAAAAAATTTGTTTTACAAACATATCATAATGCGAGGAAAGCTCTTTATTGTATTATATAAATAATAATGCCCATAAATAATACTATTTATTTTATTTTGAACATTATTATTGTATATTAGTAACCGAAGTACTAGCAATATCATTATCAGCAGCATATAGTGTTAAACTGCTCTTTTTCTTAGGACAAATAATTTGTCTGACGTCATGAGAGACAAATGGTTTTCATTTATCTCCATATTTAAAACTGTTTCTTTTCTTGCTTTTAATATTGATTTTAACACACAACTAGCATTTATACATGTAGACGAAAGGTTATTTCTTTTTCTTATTTTTAAATCTGAAAGAAAACATTCTTTCTGGGTCGGCATTTGAATTTGGAAGTGATCTAACAGCATTCAAAAGAGACTTCATATTAGGATATGTACGTTTTAAAATTTCTTTCCACATCTCATCAAAATTTAATTTTGAAAGATGTTCTTTTTCTGCTGTTGTAAAATCTAGATGTAAAGTATGCCACTTTTTTTTTTAAAGCATTTTCGTCAAAGCCACCGAGGGTTTGAGCAATAAAAGAAACATTATTAAATGATGTTTCTTTGTCAATACTATATAATGCTGTGTTGAATTGCAAAACTGTTAATTTACATAAAAATTTATCTTTAATGGGCAATCTCTTATTAATTTCCTCGGTAGCTGTTACGTAAAATTGCAGACAATTATTTCGAACATTTCCAATTATGTCTGCGTGTCCTTTTTTCATTAAACTTTCGAGATATTCTTCACATTCATATCCTAAATTTTTATTATTTACAGATTTTTGGTTTTCTTTTTCAGAAAATTTAAAATCATTATATACATTTTTTACAAGCTCTGATTTCAAAAAATGTTTGAAAGAAAAAGTTTGAAAAAAAAAGTCTTATTAAAAGTTTCAATGACTTTGGCTGTGACAAGTGAATTCTTGTTTCCACAGCTTGAAAAAATGCATTAAAAGAATTAAAAAAATTTTAAATATTCTTTAAAAATATACTTTTACATCCAGATTTTCCATCACAGATAATAAATTTGTCTCCTGATTTAGATTTTTCACTTATAATTTCAGTCAAAAAAAGCTTCGTAGTATCCCAAAAATCAAGAAGTTTCACAACACATGAATGATGAGATAGCCATCGTGTAGTAGATAATTTTAAAATTTTACGGTTTGTTTCCTGAAAACATTCGGTAAATTCTTCATAAATAGCAGCACGCTTAGGATTACTATTAATATAATTTATTATTTTTTTAAAAACTCCTCACAATATTCCGGTATTTTAGTACATGTAGCATGTGCAGCTAATGCCGTGGAATGGCATGGACATGGAAATGTTAATAAATTTGTACAAAATTCTTCTAACTTTTTTTTAAATGAGAGATGTTTACCTGTCATGACAGATGCATTGTCGCATGACAAGGCAACAATATTTCCAAATGGAATGTTCAATTTCCACATTTCACATTTAAATGTATTAAATAATTTTTCTGCGCTACTATTTTTTGCATCAATATTAAGTAATTGCGTGCGAATGTCTAATGTTTCAGGATCAATATACCGTACAAGAAATGTTATCCATTTTTCATTACAAATAGATGTTTCATCAATAAAAATGGAAAATTTAGTATTTTGAATGCTGTTGACCACATGGTTCGACCGGACATAATACATTCAAAATAATATTTTTACATTTTATTCGACCCATACTCATATTTTTTAACACGTTAGGATCTTTTCCTATTTGTTGAAAAAAGTTAAGGATATCTTTTGCTGTTTGATGCGAAATATTCTAATCAACAATGCGATATCGAATTTCTGCTGATTTTTTCCGCTCTTCAAACGGCAAAAGTGAGTCATCCATCATGTTTATATTTTCATCCATGTTCATTGTTTCTGTCTTCTTTTCTTTACATATTTTTATATGTGCTTCAGATTCTGCGTGACGATAAACGTGAGATAAATCATCAATCACAGATTTATTACAAAATGAGCAAAAAAATGTATTAATGCTATCTGAAATTTCACTTAACCATGGCTGAAATAATTCGATCTCTAGCCATTATGCTTTAAATTTATATTTTGGTGATATATTTTTACGTGAACTTATATCAATATTATCTAATAAAGTAATAAATTTTCTTTAATATTATTTTTGTGACACGCAGAATTCGCGTGTCTTAAAACATGTGTATTGCACGAAATATTTTTATTACATATGATGCAATGATAAAAACCATCATCAGAAGATACTTTACGTATCCAAGATTTAATTCTATCATCACTAAGTCAAACTTCTGAAAAGCTTCGCTTAAATTTTTTTCTTAATTCATCACACATTTTTATAATAAAAAGTAGATAGAAACTTCTGGAGTACCGGTCGTGGGGATTCGAAAGAATACATGTATATATGTATATTGTAATATACGTATATATATATATATATATATATATATATATATATATATATGTATGTATCATTGTATTGTTGATGTGTTATTCTAAATACGTTATTTGCGATAAATATCATCACATGCCTCGGTAGTCGAAGGGATAAGATGCCTACTCGATAAGCAGGAGATCCAAGTTCAATTCCTGGCTGAGGTGATATTTTTTCGCAAAATAATTACGAGTTTTCACGACTGATTCCGTGGTCGGGCCCCGCCGTGCACATCTTCCCTTCTTATTTGGATAGGTAGAAGAATGAATAAAAGGAAAGATAAATAATAAAAAAATAATATAGAAATATAGAATTAAATATAGATATTTAAAATAATCAAGACTTATAATCACAATTGCTTCAGCTTTTTGGGTACCAAGATTTTACAAGACACATATAAGAAAATACGTTGATTCGCAAAGAGCAACAAGATTATCTTACAGAAACGCCGTGAAACAGTAACAGTACAACGTATAAAATAAATGCGCGGCGTACGAAACAAATGCACGGCGTACAAAATAAATAAAATAATGCCGAGTGCTTCAGTTCTCTGTGAAACATTGCCGTGACACAACGTACAATCATCATCCCGTAAGTAAATCAAATTATTATTATTTGTATTTCTTAAGAAAATTTAATATTTAATTTTTATCTTCTCCTTTCTCTTACATAATATATTTTATTTTTATAGAAGAAATAAATGCAGATGCTGCAAATTTGCAACAGTTGATGCGACAGTTGTTGCATCAACAAAAATTGCAAGAAGAGAGACAACAACTGTTGCAACAATTGCAATATTTGCAAAAGAAGCAGGAGGAGCAGTAGCAGCAGCAGAAGCTGCAGCCACAGCCGCCGCCGGAGAAAATGGATGAAAATGATATATTTTTATTATTTATTCTTTTTCAATAAAATATTAATAAATATGCATAATTATATTATCATTCATTGTTTATTACTTATCTATTTTTTCAGACATACATACAAAAAGAGCAGGCGGCCGATCCCGCGCCCGCTGGTATTACCCCTCCAGCGGGGCGGCCCTGGTAGCCAAGGAAGAAGCGATCGAAGAAGAAATGCATGGGGCCGTAATAGCCCCACAATAATAAAATATAATTTTTTTAATTAAAAATTATTGTATTATTGTATAAATACTTTTTAAATAATAAAGTAATAAAATAAAAATTAATAAAAAATAATATATAATTGGGGAATAATTATTTAAAAAATTTTTTCTCTTATCCTTTTTTCCTTCATATAAAATAGAGCATATTATATAATATAATGTGGTATGATATGTCTCTGTAGCCACTAGGCGAAGATCTACGTTAAAAAAATCTTACGCGCTTAATTAATCAGAAACGAGATAGAAGAAAGAAAACGCGATGTATAGAGACACCGCGGTCTCTCACTCGCACTAGTGTCGAGTGTGCGAGACAGCGATGCGACACCGAAATTCGGTATTACGTCCGATTATGCTTTCTCTCTCAATCGCGCGTCTTGCGTTAAGGATGGAACATCGAATTGCCTCCACTATTTTTTCTCCCCGCTCCGCGATCTCCTTCGCGCTCCGCGGAGGCACGGACGTACGCGCTTCGTGTGTATGTGTATCAGCCGCGCGCCGAGCGCAGGACATCATTCCTGCCGGTGCGTGTACCTCAATAGGTATGGAAAATCATCATTCAGTATTGTTTAACAACGACACAAACGTACATATGTGATCCGTATATACGTTTGTGTATCGTAATGATATTGTAAATATATATGTATAGAAACTAAAGTTAAATATTATTATATGACATATTTTTTAAAATTTCTTATAGTACCTTTCATTATTTTTTATCATTTGTTGGAAAATCGATACATTTCTCATACAATGAAATGTATGATTTTTCCTTTTGTTGTCTCCACACGGATATTCCTTCTTTCAAATCATCGATTTAAAATGCATTTTTACGTGGATTAAAAACTTTAAGTAATTTATATACGTATCTTAATCATAAATATATTATATAATAGATATATAATAGATAATATGTCTCATACAAAAAGACTGAAAAAAACATTTAAGGCATAGCAAGAAGCGAAAATCGAGATTCTAGCATCACTGATGACAGCTTATGTTATGATGTGCGAGGTTAATAAATATCGAAAGGTTAATAATAGAAGAGCAAATGAATATATTGAATATATTGAAAAGAAGAGCAAATGAATATAATGAATATATTGAAAAGAAGAGAATATTGTTTTACTGTGAAACTAAAGACTTTCGGGTGTCTCATTTTTAAATAAATTTTACAAAATATATTTTACTTAATTGTTAAAGATTAAAGATTATAAAATTTTTATTCTTAATATTTCATTATAAAAGATCGATACTTTGTGTTATATTTTATTTTCAGGTCATTTTTTTTTAATGCTTTAATGTTAAGGAATGTATGTAAACATATGAATATGAATATTATAATGTAATAAATGAATATTATAATGTAATAAAAAAAAGAAAAGAAGAATCCTTAAAAAGAAGAAAGCGAGAAAAGAAAGAAAAAAGGAATAAAGTAATGAAAAGAAAAAATCGCTGTGGTACGTTAATATTTTGTTAAGATAATTGAAATAAAAATTTATTTTACTAAACATTATTTCTTGTTTATTTATTTTCTTATTCATTTATTTATTTTTTTTCTTATTTATTTATTTTATTAAACATTATTTTATTATTTTATATTAAAATCATTTATAATATATGATTGACAGTATGTAGTGATTGACACTACCGGTCGCAAAAGTATTTCTTGTGTTCTTTTTTGTTTATTTGCGAGTTCACGAGGCGGAACAAGTTTTTGATGTACGCGAAATGCCCCGCGTGTCATCGCGCGGATCCTGCACGTATAATAGATTTGCGTGTTTTTCCATCTTCTTATCTGTCAATCGTATCGGGAATATCTCCTTTCCTCCCTCGAAGCCGTAGACGTTGATTGAGATGTCGTTGAGATGTTCGAACTTTTTAATTTGATTCAACGTCATCGGAAACGTAATGTCTTGGAGATTTAACACTGTCGTATAATGTGGATACGACGATTCTCGATTTGTATCCCTTTCGGCCGGATGCGATCATCGATCACATGAAACACGCATCCTTGGATCGTACGTTGATCACCGCTCGCTTTAACATAATTTCTCGCAGTAATTCAATGTAAGATCCCGCGTGCATTGGATTTATTCACATTAATTGTCAAATTTAATATATGTGATAGCGCCCATCCACTATATTGTCGCATTCCTGAAACTCTTCGAGCGACGCCAACGTGGGTTCGATGACGTGTTGCTCATATCACTCGTCCAAATTTGACACTCGAAAGAGTTCATAGTTTTTCGTGTTTATACTTTTATTGGTATACGTTTATCCCGTCACAAACTCGCCGTTGAACGCGATGTTCACTTTCACACTATCGTGTCTTTGTACAATGTCGCACTCAATCGAGCACTACACCACCAGCGTCTTCCAAAAATCGTCGCGGCTCGATATAGTCCACGTTGATCACCACATCAGTCAATATACGGCTTTCAAACGCCGTATCAATCTCGCGCTAAATGAGAGATCCATTGTCTCTACTGGTGCTCGCGCACTCGCCACCGACGTATACGAAACGTCTTTCTAATTGTACCTTTGCACCCGCGAGTTGTGCGATCCTCACCACTACAGATTGTTTATTTGCAACGGTGAATCGAGAATGCTTAACATGGCTAAGCTCTTCGGGTTGTTCGATGCTCTCGTCGCATCATTGCAGCCACGCGAAACACTCCATCAAGGTAGAGACCTGGCTGCACTGCTCCAGCAGCTCACGTTCCACTTTAGGTGTTCCATATTTCTCTCACATTCGATTGATTCATTAGACTTCCAAAGCACCTACTGTAATCCCGCGCGCCCAATGACCTATTATATATCATCGACAATTTCTTTATCCGTCTGTCTAAACCGGAGCGTCGTCAGACGTTTGCAATCGAGTCGCAATTTGTTTATCTATTTGTTTATAGCAGCCGAAGTATCGGCACTTCTCTCCTAACACGTCGCGACACGTACGTCGATTTCCAGAAAAAGCCGCGATAACATGGTTTTTCGTGGAAAAAATTTAAACATGTCATCGCGTTCCTTTTGTAAACATGTTTGATCATAACAATGAAATTCCTAGAAATAAGGGAAGAGTTAATGGTCTGCAATTTTTTGTCCCTTTTGTTTAAATCGAAGCATGATCTTCGAAATGTGTTTATAGCAGTCGGATTATCGGCGCTTCTCTTAACACGTCGCAACATGTACATCGACTTCTAGGAAAAGTCATCTTATCACGACTTTTTTCCTGGAAAACAATTTAAACACGTCATCGTGATCCTTTGCGAACATATCGCTACATGTTTGATCACAATAAAATAATAAAATTCTGAGAAAGAGAGGGGAGAGGGAGGAGGGGGGAGAGAGATTAATGGTTTGTCATGTCAAACGCTGATGAGATCAGTCCTCTATCGAATGATCTGCATGAAAAATAGCTCCGCTCCTCAATCATTTATACGAACGAGCAATATCCAATATACTTCGCCAAAGGAAGCAGCGTACCATACGATGGTGAAACAAAGAAGGAACGTAACGCGTAAGTTTCAATAATTATAACGTTGTTTATATTGATACTAATAATTATAATGTTGTATATATTGATACTAAAATTGATATTAAAATTCTATATTGATAAAATTGCATAGAAATGTGTATCTTTTGCTGTTATTTTTCAAACATTATGACACGTTATCTGTGATATAAATCGAAATCTATATCTCATTAAATACATTTGAACAAAATTTAAATAATTACAGTTTTGAAATTGAGCGCTTCTTGAATAAAACGAAACATTTTAGTATATGTGGCATTCGATAAAATAAATTAATCAAATTAATAAATCAAAATCTAAGTTTAAACAACATTAGCTGACAAATTTATTGAGAACTTGCATCAAAACAAACACATGTTTTATTTACATGTAACATATATAAAATTTATATATACATATACTACTGTGATCAAATATAAACGAGATTTTTAAATTTAAATTGCGCGGTTCATCGATTCTGACAAATATTTTTTTTATTAAGTTGGTAGTACTGTCTTTGTGTGAAATTTCATGTCATTCTCTTCATTTCTTTAATAGTGAACGCTCGTTTTTGTGAATATCCAAAAGTATTTTTTTCGATTTTTACGATGTGTGATTCTGTTGGGCAAAAAAATTGTATTTTATTTTGTTTGCGGAATGAAATTTCTGCTACTGAAACGTTCAGAATGTTGCAGAAGGCTTTTGGTGACCAGGCTCTATCAAAACCAAAAGTATTTGACTGGTATAAAATGTTGAAAGATGGTCGAGAAGGCGTAGAAAACGAACCACATCAAAGACGACCAAAAACATCAATTGATAAACAACACGTGAAGCAAATCAAGGATTTGATGCTCCAAAATCGTCGATTGACAATTAGAGAACTTGCTGATACTGAAACATTTCATTTAGATCAGTCCAGACCATTTTGAAAGACCATTTGTGCTTGAGAAGAGTCAAATCTCGTTTGTTCCGAAAACACTCAATTTTTTGGAAAAACAGCGTCGCGTTGAAGTGTGTGAAACAATGATTTCTGCTTACCAAGACAAGATGAAACGAATGATAACTGGAGATGAGACTTGGATCTATGCGTACGACCTGGAAACAACCGACCAATCGAGCGAATATCGTGCAAAAGATGAGGCAAGACCAAAAAAATCGCGCCAAAGTCGCTCAAAAATCAAGGTTTTCTTAACAGTTTTCTTCGATTATCGTGGTGTGGTGCATTATGAATTCCTTCCGCCGGGCCAAACTGTCAACAAGGAATATTATTTGAGTGTTATGCGTCGTTTGCGTGAAGCTATTCGCCTCAAGAGGCCAGATTTATGGGCAGACAACTCATGATTTTTGCACCACGATAATGCGCCATCTCACACTGCACTGGTTCTTCGTGACCATTTCGCCAAAAACTCGACCCATATCGTTCCACAATCACCATGTTCGCCTGATTTAGCACCGTGTGACTTCTGGCTATTCAGTAAACTCAAAAGACCGCTCCGGGGACACCGTTTTGAATCGATTGAGGAGATACAAGCCCAAACGAAGAAAGTATTGAAGGCCATTCCGGAAGAAGAGTTTTCAGAGTGTTTCGAGGATTGGAAAAAGCGTTGGCAAGTGTATGTTGGTAAGTGTATTGCATCGGGAGGGGATTATTTTGAAGGCGACGAATTTGATTTTGAAGAATAAATAAAGATTTTTCACTCTATAACAAAAATCTCGTTTATATTTGATCACAGTAGTATATTAACGTATTTATTTATTTATTTATTTATAGATATAATCTTATTTTTCGAGTGGTTTTGTTTCTTAATGAAATTTTGTCATGAGTTATAAATCTTGTAAAGTAACCTTTACGTAATCAAATTATTTTCTGTGTATCGCGTGTTTTTTTCCTGCTTTATTTGCTATCTTTCTATTTTTCTATCTTCCTATCTCTCTTGTTATCTCTTGTTTCTATCTTTTATCTTCTATTTTTTCTTTCTTTCTATCCTTCAATTTCTTTCTATACTTTTCCTATCTTTTTTCTTTTCATTTATCCTTTCTACTATTCTGTCTCTACTCTCTATTGTAAGATATTGCGCTGAAATTGGTTGATCATGATCAAATTAGGTGCGTAGACCGGTTGATGGCGCCAGCTCCCGGTTTACGCACCCACCGGGTGTCAGCGCACTTCGCGAGGTGGCAATTAATCAATTAGCGTGATTCGGCGCTCGCGAACTGGATACGAAGCCGGCCTGAAAAGTTTCAGGATCGTTCTAAATCCTTCGATCCGTGCTCTGATTCCCGGCAAATTGGAGCAACGTGGCACTCTCCATCGGAAAGGCACACGTATCAGACGCGCGTTGTCGAGAGTTGTATTGAAATTAGTGGAACAGTTAAGTTGAACAGTAACAAGTTATAGTTAATGATAATCGGCTTAAATTAGCTCGGATTAATTAGATTAAAATAGAAGAAAAGATTTGGTAAACTGCGCGCCTCAGTTCTTGTTCCATTTACGTTAGTATATTCAAATATGGCCGTTACATGTGGCATAGTGTGCGCGTTAAAATCAGTGTAACTCTGTTACGGAAACATTGTATGGAAACTCTCGAACTGAATAAACGCTCTCATTTGTGTGTGTCAATTAATAATAAAAGTGAGCTGATTTATTAAATTCCGCCGCCCATCGCGATTCCTGTGAGCAATCTTACAGCTCATTCAAATTCAGAAATGGAATTCGAAGCTCGTTATTCATTCGAGAAACGCGAAAACGGTGAAAAAATTTGTGTCGGCGGTGCCGAAGACTCATTCGATGGAGCGCGCGGCGCTAGAGGAGGCCTCGCTGAAACAATTGCAGAAGGAGGCGCGCCGCTATAATCTACCGATTTCAGCGGATAGAGCAGCATTGTTAGAGGCGATTTTGTCTCATTTGGACCGGCACGACTCATCAGATTTAGCATCAGAAATGCAGCCGAGAGAAGTAGAAAAGACTGGTCCGGAAATTCCGGTCAGGATCAGGGAAGAACCGCTGATTGCCGCGCTACTCAGCGATACGATGACGAGGATGTCAGAATTTTTCCTTCGTCAGCAACAGGTATTTCAGCAGCAGCAGCAGCAGCAATTTATGGAGCAGGTGCTAAGACACTTGTCCAGTAAAGAAGACCGGTGTCGATCGAGCCCGTCAGGAAGGGATCTATACGCGATCGACCACAGATTCAAACGAGAGAGTGGCACAGCCAGGTACACTAGTGAGATCGACTCCTGGGCAGGATGCACTCCCCCTCAGGAATTTTCAAGAAGGCTCGCCAGCGGGCAATGCGGTTGGCTGGTTGGCCACGCAGATCCCGGAATTCGGAGGCTCCGACGAAGAGAATGTGATGGCGTAGGTGAGGAGAGTAGAAAAGGTGGCACAAATACACAACGCCTCAGATGGAGTGATTTTATTGGCAGCCTCCAGTAAGTTAACTAAATTTACCCGACAGTGGTATGAGATCCAGACAGGCCCGGAGATTGAAATGTAGAGCTCGCTCCGCCTGGAAATATAGAAAATATTCGAGCAAAGTTCCTTTTTATAAGATAATACAAAAGGCGGAAGCGCGTAAGTGGAATCTAAATAGAGAAAGTTTTAATCAGTACGCGATATCAAAACTCGCGTTATTAAACCCGTTGGACTTACCAATGAAAGATTCGATTCACCTACTGATAAGTGGAATTCCACACAGTGCGTTGAGAACCACTGTCGGTGGCAGATGACTCGAAGATTGAATGACAAAGAAGATGCGATGCATCGCGGAAAGCGTATCAGAGGAAGATAGGAGACCTTTCAGACCGATACTGAGTCATAGAAAGGAAGTTACGTGCAAAAATTGCGGCAAGAAGGGTCATCACTATAAGGAGTGTCGTGATGATCTCACCTGTTTCTTCTGCAAAACAAAAAGTCACCGGACATACGACTGTCCGAAGCTGAAGGACAGGGCGAGAATGCAGACCTAGTCTCCAACACAATCTGATGGCAACTCTGATTTTCAGCGGCGATTCTTCCGGTAAGATGGTGGCGACAGCTTTCGCAATCGTCACCGTAACTTCTCTTTGTAACAAAGATTGTAAATTGTTAACACTCGTTGACACAAGTAGTCTGGTCTCTTTTGTCAAGTTCAAAGTTTATAACGATAAGATTCGTCCGTATATAGAAGATTTATGGTTAACGTCTAAAAAATTTGTTAATTTAAATCACGACTCTTTGAATATTCTGGGTGTTGTTCCGATGGAATTATCTTTGCATTTATTAGAAAATCGAAAACTATCGGCTGATTTATATATTATTAAAGATAGTTCCTTCAAGGGGACCTTATTCTCGGTAGAAATTTCATAAAAGGGGAGAAACTTACTTTGATTTATAAGCCCCATGAACCGGAGCGGTCCGGATGGGTGCGCTAAATTATTTTCCCATCTCCTACTTTGCGTAGTCGAAGAGTCTTCGAAGACTCTAAAACAGATAATTCTAGAGACGCGAATAGATTTTGATTTAGATTGTAAACGTAAATTATTACAAACGATTTTAGAGTTAGAAGGCAAAGATATCGCTCCGGTTGAGGACAGCTATTCAGTACAAGTACGTCTCAAAGACGATTCGGTAAACGCATACGCTCCGCGGTGCTTCGGATATGCGAAACGAATAAAGATTAAAGAAATAACAACGATTTGCTGAATAGAGGAATAATAAAAAGAAGTGTTTCACCATACTGCGCGCGAGTCATTCCGGTACGAAAACGTAGCGGTCAAATCAGGCTATGCGTGGACCTGAGACTAAATAGTCGCGTGCTGAAGCAAAAATATCCATTTCCGGTCATAGAGGATTGTTTGTCGCGATTAAATAGTAAATCTGTATTTACGTTACTTGACCTAAAGGATAGCTTTCACCAAATAAACGTCGACGAAGATAGTACGAAATATTTCTCGTTTGCGATGCTCCGACGGACAATTCGAATACACGCGCTTACCATTCGGATTTTCGCTCCAGCTGAGTTTCAAAAACGACTTATTCAAATACTAGACTCGCTGCTACGTGATGATAAGATCATAGTATATATGGATGATGTGATGATAAGATCATCGTATATATTAGGTATACAAAAAAGTTCTGAGCTTTTTTTTGTAAACTTCAATCTTTATTCAAAAACAAACAAAAAAATATTAATCAGCGAAATATTCCCCGTTTGCATCAACGACCTTTTGCCATCTTTCGGGTAGCTTGCGAATTCATTGACGATAGAAACTCGGCTTCGAAGCGATAAAAATCATCAATGCATTTTCGTATCTCTTCAAATATCACGAAATGTGTATCAGTCAAATGATGCTGCAGCGACCGGAATGGCTAGTAATCGGAAGGCGCCATGTCTGGGCTATACGCCACGTGCGGGAGAAGTTCCCAGCCTAACACAAAGATATGGTCCTGAGTCGCTTTCGCAACATGTGGTCGAGCATTGTCATGAAGCAAGATCACTTTACGACGTCCTTGGCCAGTAAATGGCCTCTTTTCTTCTAATGCATCGCTCAAATTTGTCAATTGTTGTTGGTAGCGGTCTGCCATGATTGTTTCACCCGGTTGTAAAAACTCGTAATACAACACACCTTTCCAATCCCACCAGATACAGACCAAAACCTTCTTGGCGTGGATATTGGGCTTTGGCGTCGATGTCGAAGGTTGACCAGGGTCAACCCATAATTTTCTACGTTTAGGATTATCATAAAGAATCCACTTTTCATCGCCTGTAACGATTTTGTGTAGAAAATCTTTTTTCCGGAACTTTGAAAACAAAGTGAGTGCAGTGTCACGCCGACGATTTGTTGTCTTCGAACAATTCATACGGAACCCATCTGCCTTCCTTCTGAACCTTTCCCATCGTATGTAAACGTACGGGAATGGTTTGCTGCGTAACGCCAAGCTGTTCTGCAAGCTCCTTTTCAGTTTGCGCAGAGTTTATATCCAGCAGTGCTTGCAATTCGTCCGTTTCAATCTTTTGAGGGCGTCCAGCACGCGGTTCTTCAAGACTGAAATCTCCTTGGCGAAATTTTTGATACCATCTTTTACATGTAGTATGACTTACAACGTTCTCTTCATATGCAGCACAAATCATTGCAGTGGCTTCAGCAGCAAAGGCTTTTCTTCAGATGAAACGCGAAGTGGATGGAAAATCGAATATGTTCTTTTGTTATTGCTATCGTATCTGTCAACACTACTGATTTTTGAGATTATATGCATCAAACGCCAAATCGTATGATATTTTAGAAGGCCAAATATCAACGCTTTAAAACCGCAAAAGAGCGGGAAGATATATAAAATTTAAATTGTTATTTCGATTATATGAAATCTAAAGCTCAGATCTTTTTTGTACACCTAATATATAATTAATTACATTAATTTTTTTAATAAATAAAGAAAAAAAATATATGTATAATTTGTAATATATATATATATATATATATATATATATATATAATTAAATTTAATATATGTATATTAAATTTAATAAAATTTAATAAAATAAATGTAATTATAATATTAATTAATAAGACAAATATATTTTCCAATGAATAAATATTTAAAGTAAATATAAGTGTATTAGAAAATGATGAAAAGCAGCAGCGTAAATAAATTAAGAAAAAATCCATTCTTGGCTAATATGTACGCATTTTTCTTAAAAGAAAAACTTTCATTTTTAATGTAAGAAAACGACTTGTTTTTACAGAAAATGATTAAAAATTAACTTCAATGTTATTCAGTTAGTACACTTTTATAATTATTCAGTTAGTACACTTTTTATTTCGTCAATTGCAAGTATAAATAACATTTAAAAAAAAGTAGAAAAGTAAATGTAATAAAGGAAAGTACTATTATTGTGTGGCGGTCACTGCTTCGCGAACACACCACGACACACCGTTGCGCGCAGTCCCGCGCCGGATGGTGGTTCGTGCGCCCGCCACTAGATGGCAAGTCGAGAAATAATTTTCTCGTGTTTGAAACGCTACAGCGGACACTATATAAGAGCGGCACTCGGCATCGCTCTTCGCCTCAGTCGCCTCGAATCAAGTAACTGGTAAGAGCTGCACTGCGACGCCCTTCGAGCTCTGGAGGCCAACCTTGGCCTCATTGCTTGCTAAACGGCAGTTTTTCCTGCTGGCAATTACCGACCTATATTCGGTCGTACTCTCCGCGGCAGTTAACGCCGCGGTTACCTCTCCGGGCTTAAGTCTGACGGCCGTGAACGCCGCCAAACCGGCCTTGCCTTTGACGGCCGTGAACGCCGCCACTTCCTTCTGGCCACACCTCTGACGACCGTGAACGCCGCCAGGTCCTTCCGACTCTGCCTCTGACGGCCGTGAACGCCGCCACCTTCCTGGCCTTGCCTCTGACGGCCGTGAACGCCGCCAGCTTCCCAGCCATGCCTCTGACGGCCGTGAACGCCGCCATATCCATCTCGCCTCTCTCCTACGGACGTGGTCCTACCAGCTGTGAACACCACAGCCTCATCACGTCCCGGAAGGTCTCTCGCGGCCAGCGACGCCGCCCAATCCGCCCGTGTCCGGGCGATCTGCTATAGGCCGCAGTCGCAGCCCGCCGTTCTCCATCAGCTCGGGGAGCCGCTGTTCATCCGGAGGACCTCCGCCGGCGCACCTCATCTCCAGGAGCCGCCCACGACGCCTCGACATCTCCGAGACCATCGTCGCTGCCCACCATCCAGGAGGCGCCAGCACCACAACGCTCGCCGCCGTTGACTGCGCGGCCACCCACGCCGCAGCCAGGACACGCATCTCCCTCACCGTGCACCGGCCAGGGACGAGTCACCGAGCGACGAGCCAGGAGCTCACCCGATCGCAAGCAGCAACTCCTGGACCTCGGCTCGGCTTCCTCCTCCGAGGACAGCCTGCCTCGGCCGCCGACTCCGCCCGTAGGGGACGCGACAAGTCCCTCGACTTCCTCGAGCGTCTCCACACCAGAGCGACCACCGACGCCTGGCCGTTCATTGGAGCTCGGCGCGCAACCAGACAGGCCATAGCAACTCTGCGCAATTGAGCTCGGCCACGTGCAGCATCGGCCGCCGCGCCGTGACACTCGCCGGTTTTTCGCCGAGGCCGCCACGCAGACCACAGGATTGCCTCCGGCACCGGTCAAGCCCGCAACGCTCACCCCCCGGCCGCGCCGAGGGGGAGCCGGAGCTCGAGAGAGACGTAGGGAGAGGCTGCAGGAACTGGTGCGCGCACGCGCAGAGACAGACGCGACCGACTCGCCTACGCGCTTTTCCCGCGGGACCCAGACTAAGTCCCGCCTGCCCATGTAGCATTTTTTGTTTCCTTGCATTTTTTTTAAATATAATGGCTTTTATTTAACTCAGCATTCCATGATTGTTAGCATGCATGCAACCTTCCATATCCTTCAGCTTGCGCTCCTATTATCCAACGCATCGCGATACTTGGCTGCTACCCTTCCGCATTGATTGGTGCTGACACTCACATCGCTGGTCCGCCACACCGCTGGTCGAGGACAGATACCCTCCACGGACCGGGAACCAGTTTCCACGGCCGATTGCGAGCGTCGCAGTGCAGCAGGCCACACTCAAGCGCGAGACGCGCCACACGCACACGCAATCGCCATCCACGCCACCAAGTGTCACACCACACCACAAATTCGCGACAATAACTGGCGACACACGCAGTCGTCACCACAATTGTAAACAATTTTATTGCAGTTTCATTAATAGATTATGTATCTATTGTTGCTCAACGGAAACTGCGAAAGGTAGTGCTCTCTTCCGTCAAAAAAATGTTTGTCACAACACAAATGTGTTGCATTTTCAATGAATGAATGTATAGAAAAGAATAGAGAATAGAGATAGAATAATAAAAAGGATAAATGGAAAGAAAAGAAATAGGAAAAGTATAGAAAGAAATTGAAGGATAGAAAAAAAATAAAAAGAAAGAAAAAATAGAATATAAAAGAATAGAAACAAGAGATAACAAGAGAGATAGGACGATAAAAAGATAGAAAATAGAAAATAAAGCACAAAAAAGACACGCGATACACAGAAAGTAATTTGATTACGTAAAGATTACTTTACAAGATTTATAACTCATGACAAAATTTCATTAAGAAAAACAAAACCACTTGAAAAATAAGATTACATCTATAAATAAATAAATAAATAAATACATTAATACGTTAATATATATGTATATAAATATAATACATCTATAAATAAATAAATAAATAAATACATTAATACGTTAATATATATGTATATAAATATAAATATATATGTATATAAATATATTAATATATATGTATATAAATATGTATATAAATTTTATATATATTACATGTAAATAAAACATGTATTTGTTTTGATGCAAGTTCTCAATAAATTTGTCAGCTAATGCTGCTTAAACTTAAATTTTGATTTATTTTATCGAACGCCACATGTACTAAAATATTTCTTTTTATTCAAGAAGCGTTCAATTTCAAAGCTGAAATTATTTAAATTTTGTTCAAATGTATTTAACGAGATATAGATCTCGACTTATATCACAGATAACGTGTCATAATGTTTGAAAAATAACAGCAAAAGATACACATTTCTATGCAATTTTAATATCAATGTAGAATTTTAATATCAATTTTAGTATCAATATAAACAACATTATAATTATTGTTGCATCGTGTCAGAGAGTGAGCCTACATTTCGTAAAAGAACGCTTCGATTTGATACTCATGGCGAAAAAAATTTTGCTTAAATAAATAAATACACTCAATCAATGAAACATGAAAGAATATTAGCGTGACTTGATTAATTTGATTGAATACACAACATACTTCTGCTAAAATAGAGATAAAAATTAGTCCATTCCAAAATGAAAAGGTAGACAGAGTTCTTTTCGATAAGTCTTCTTTCTTCGTTTCTTCAATTACATAGAAGAATATTGAAATAATGTTTCAATTTTTCTATTCTATTCTATTACTTAAATTCTATTTTCTATTCTATTCTATTCTATTCTATTCTATTATAGTGATTTACTAATGGATTTAGCAGAAGAGCCATGCATTCAGTCAAGTTATATGGATTGAATAGAAAAACATTTCAATATTCTTCTACGTAATTGAAGAAACGACTTATCGAAGAGAACTTTGTCTTCCCTTTCGTTTTGCAATGGACCAATTTTCATTACTAATGGATTTGGCAGAAGAGCCGTGCATTCAGTCAAGTCATATGGACTGAATAGAAAAATTGAAACATTATATCAATATTCTTCTACGTAATTGAAGAAACGACTTATTAAAGAGAACTCTGTCTACTTTTTCGTTTTGGAATGGACTAACTTTTATCTCTAACGATTTTAGACGTTGTTTGGTGCGTCAGCGTTTCGACACGTGTTGTCAGAGAGTCAGCGTCCTTGCCGAATTGCAATATCGGTTGCAATCGGCGCGGGCGCGCATTGTTTCTTATTATTTTAGTTTCATATTTTAATTACTTAATCCATAATTCTCGGGTTAGTCAGAATCCCAAGGATTCTGACTAATCAGCGATGTTACGAGGTCAGGTTGCTTTATTTAGGTTGCCTCGCAACATCCCTCCCCCTTTGAACCAAGAAAACGAGGGGAAGTTTTCTTTTAACTTAGCGCTTATACTAGTAGTAAAATATAATAATATTTCGAGACGCAGTACGCAATGCTTATGCTAATCTTATAGTTAAGTTTTACATGGGTTGCTAAGTAGATAAGCACAGGGGGTCCTAAGCCCCCCGGAGACAGTGGAGAGGTGAGGGGAGGAGGGGGGTCGTAGAATCTCCAGGGGGTTCGTATTCAATCCTCCTGAGTCGATAAGAATGGTTTTCTTTCCTCAGGAGGTTCGTATCCGGGGAGAGAAGGTGGATCCCTCTGGCGGTCGTTGAGACAGGTTTATTCTTCTCGGTCGGTAAGGCGATCGCGGGATTTTCCAGGTCGGTTTCCCCCGTCCTCGACGCCGCCCTAGCGTTTTTTTTTTCGCGCGGTCCGGCGCGTTCCGCGACTCCCGGGGCGCGTCTTCGATGCCGCCCTAGCGTTTTTTTTCGCGCGGTCCGGCGCCTTCCGCACGACTCCCGGGGCGCGTCTTCGATGCCGCCCTAGCGTTTTCCGCGGGGATCTAGCGCGTCTTGTTTCGCGGGATGCCGCGGTTTGTTACGTCGCCTTAGGCGTGTCCGTGTCTAGACGTTGTTTGCAGGATGTTGCGGTTTGTTACGTCGCCTTAGGCGTGTCTGTTTTCATAATGTCGCGATTTGGCGTGTCGTCGAGGCGATTCGCGTTTAAGCGTTTTCCGCGGAGTCTAGCGCGTCCGGTTTGTGATTTGACGTGTTTTTTTTACGCCGCTTTAAAGAGTATTTAACTAGGAGTATCGACGATATATTATTAGTTTGCGAGATGGAGTCAGTTTAATGTTTCAGTTTAATGTTCTGGAGAGTCAATTAAAGAATCCGGAGATAATATCGCTCTTAGACGATTCGCTCGAGCTCTCGAGAGAGATGGAACGCGAGATAGTGGAACGGGAGAAACGCGCGATGACGATGGAACGTGAGAAACGGCCTACGATCGAGCGGGAAGAGGAGGACGAGATATATCTATGTAATATGTCTATGTAAAAGAGTATATACTAATATATATACTAATTACTAATATGAATATATGTATAAGAATATGTACACGAATATATGTGTAAGAGTGTGTGTACAAATATGATGCCGAGTAATAAAAACAACGAATATATGTACGAGATATGCTGAAATAAAGAAAAAAAAAACAATGCGAATCGTCATTAATACGCATCATTGTTGCGACGATTAACCGACCGCGAGAGATAGAATTTTTTTCCTCGTTCCGGGAACGTATAAGAGAGAGAGAGAGAGACGAGAGTGGAAGTCGCGCGAGAAGGAAATTGTTGTAGGAGTATTAATATTTTAATATTAATATTTCATTAGGAATGTAAATGTTGTGCGATGCGTCATTTTCGCGCTCGCTACGCGTGACTACAGGAAGTCTGACCGCAACGGCGATAGAAGATTAGTCTATCGTTTATTTCGTCGTTCTTTATTTTGTTTCTATTCTATCGCTATTCTATCGTTGTCATGCTTTTACTTTTGTTCTCTATTATGTACTTTTTAATGATATTGCGTATGAGATCTTTAGCGAGATCGTCATTCGTTGGCGTGTACTCGCGCTACGTATATTTGGGCTCGTTCGACGAGAATAATCTCGCGCGATAGAGAATAGAAATTAAAGCGGTTGAAATTTCCGATTCGCGACTCGGATCGATTCATCGCGTCTCCGCCCTCTCGCGATGGTAACATCGATCGAGCGGTTCGCGTGTATTTCGGTCGGCGACGCGCAGTATCGATTCGACTCCCGTCTCGCGCGAGACGCGCGCGGGATCGCCGTGATCGCGTGCGCGATAGCCGTTATCGCGACGACTCGCGACTCCAGCGCCGATAGCGACTCCGACGCCGACAGCGACGAGGAGGCGATTCGGTTTTTGCAAACCTATGGATACCTGGACGGCGATAACGTGCAAACGATATCAGACAACGCGACGTTGGCTCTGAGACACGCGATTGCGCTTTTCCAGGAGTATTACCTGGTGATGGTGTTCTTAACAAAGCTACATTGGAACAGATGCGTAAACCGCGATGCGGCGTCAAAGATATATCGAGTGACATGGACAAGTCTCCGAGAAAATGGGCGAAGACGCATCTCACTTGGAACTTTCACCTGGCGAGCGAGAGCGTTCTATGAGTCACTGAGGTCGCGTTCGAGATGTGGGCTGCGAATTCGTCGCTGACGTTCGAGCGCGATTCGATGAATCCCGATATCGTGATATCGTTTCGGAAGGGTTTTCACACGTTCATAGATCATTGCCATCGAGGTAGCCGAATATGTCCGTCGTTGCTGGACGGACCAGGAAACGTGCTAGCTCACGCTTTTTTACCATCGTCCGAAGTGTCGGAGGTGCACATGGATAACGCGGAGAAGTGGCACATCGAGCTGACCGCTAATCCTGACGATACGATTCATCTGCTGCATACGTTGACGCACGAAATCGGTCACGCGTTAGGATTACATCACAGTCCTCTGAAAAATGCGATAATGTACGCTTTTGTTCCCTCTAAGACCTTTCCCGTGCGATTGAGCGAGGCGGATTTTCTCGCTATTCAGAATTTATACGGTTTAAGAAATAAGAGCGAAATTGCGAGACCAGTTACGACGACCGTAGCGACGACCACAATCGCGACGCGCGACACGGGGGATTCCGCGGATCTGTGCGCGTTGCGACGCGTCGATATGGTGTTGGTGTTAGAAAATACAATGTACGTGACGTATCGACGCCACTTATGGTCGACCTAAACGGAAAATCTTACGGCAGGTCGTTGTTACTGACAGACTATTTGCGTTTTCTTCCCGATAATTTTACGCGTTTGACGGGCGCGTATCGACGACCCTCGGGCCAACTCGTATTGTTTGTTGACGATACGGTTTACATGATAGAATATCCGAGTTTCGAGCTAATATCGGGTTGACCGAGGAAATTGAGGGATATGAATTTTCCTCCCAATGCGAAAATCAACGCTGTGGTTAATACTAACGCGGGGCGAACGTTCGCGATTTACAACGACGAGATCATGGCTGAAATCGACGATTGCTCGATGATAACCGTCAGACATAACTCGTTGCACGCGATATTTCCGAGGATTCCACCCGCTGTAACGTCCGCCGTTCGACAGTAATCTGTACTTTCTCGTTAAACGACAGTTTTTCAAGTACAACGAATTTACCAGAAGTGTAACTATGGCCGCTAAATTTGATTTAGAGATTTTTGGTATCGTGTGTCCAAGGGACGGACTGTTAGAGCAATTGCGCGCTCTTTTGAAAAGACTCGCTCAGATGAGGAACGTATTTTCGAGCGAGGACGATTTAGAAGAGGAGAGGGAGGAGGAAGAGGCACGGAAGTTTTCGTATAGTGTATAGAGCTAAGGATACGAAACGTTTACGAACAGTATCGCGCGATCTCTTCGATTGTAAAGATGTACGATATCGAGCACAGGATTCCGAGCGCAGGATTCCGAGACGCGCCGAGCCGACGAGAGCGACGACGCGAGAAGGAGGAAGAGGACGCTCGACGATGACAGGCCGATTGCGTCGAGTCATAACGCTGGTTGTACGAACAATCCAGTTAGAATTCTAGAACGAAAATATTCTTTGACTAAGACAGGATACAAGTTTCTTAATGTATGTGTCACTCTTGAATGCTCCTCGCGCGTGAATATTATCCTGGGAGATAGTCATGGCAAGGAGGTCTCGATGTCGTCCGATACGTGGAGGCAGCTTGTCGAGCAACGAACATTCTCTTGAAGTATCTACAGAGTTCCAACGGAGAACCGTCCTTTCCAGCCCCGTCGCATATTGGAAATATGACCGTGCGTTTCGGAAAAATCAACAACTTGACGATATTACGCTTGGAAATATCCGCGGCTCGCTTGGCCATGTCGAAGGAAACAGTGAATAACATGTTCGAGCTCGAGCATTGCGTCAGCCGACTCGTTATCTCGTTGACCAAGATATTAGGAAAAATCGATGCGAAATTGGCGCATTTCAAGGATATCGCGTTCATCGCTAAGGATACGGAAAATATCTCGAGAGTCATACGCAATAGCAATGCCTTCGATCGTAACGACATTATCGATTGCGAACTCGTTGCTCGTACTTTGGGATGTAAGATTGAGATGAAATAAAGTGAGATATATTGTAAAAAATGTTTTTGTATTTCCTCAAGCATGTATATAAGTATAGCAAGCGATAAAAGAATTCGATTATAGTATAAGCAATCTAATTATAATATATAAGCACTGAATCTAATATATGATACAATAATTGAAAACCAATCTGACATATGATATAAGTCGTTAACGCGATATTACAATTCGGTGATACATTCCCGTCGTTTCGACCACCAGTCGTACAATTTGCACACGTTCTCCATAGCGCAATGCTTCGCGTGATCGCAGTGAAATGCTCGAACGTCGTCCAGAGTGCTTAGGCGCCCTATATCCTTGAAATCCGCGTCGATAGTCTCGATGATCACGTCGTGGTCCGTGATGACGTCGCAGCCGAGAATTCTCCTCTAACCACTTCTTTTTCTCCAAGCCTTTGACGTACACTCATTTAGGCGCGTCTCGCGATTGATCGCACACACCGTTTCGAATCACGTGTTTCGAGAGTCTGTACGCGTCTATATGTCGCCGTCGCTCCACTGCAGGCCGTGATGATTGGAGGTTATCCAGCACGCTTTAGATTTGTCCGTCTTTGTAAGAAGATTCCATGGTATCGCTTCTCGAAATATTCGATGAGTTAGCTCTTTTCCATTTTTTGATATCGCCACCTCTTTAACCATAAATTTCTCCCGAACGGTAAAACCTTGCAAATCGACAAAGATCGACAGTACGTTCGGCATCGTTCTCATAAGAAAACCGCGATTACGTGAGTTTACGTACGACGTTCGTCAGTGGGTTATATTCTATAACTCTATCGTGAATGATGAGACAATAAGCCGTTGTGTTAGCCGGAACGTTCTCTTTGCATTCGAATTCTACACGAACGTCGACGGTGGCGCTCTTGATCGATTCGTTTTGGCGGGAGCAATCGATGACCACTAGCGGACCGTATTGCAGAAATCTAGTGACAGTCATGAATGGTTCGCAGGTCTCGCACCCGTAATACGTCTTTCGAAATTTCAGATACATATCGTACAGCACTGCGAACTTGTTACGCTCGAAATTTAGATTCATATCGTCGTAGGGATAGAACTCGGAATTCAAATAGAGTTTTCAAATAGAGTTTTTACATTAGTCAGGTTGCAATCGTCGAATTTAGAAACGCCTTCCGACGGTACGGTACGTTTTTCCTTCCGGTCTGTAGCGCGAAGATCACGTATCGCGGTTTCTCCAATTGCGTCGCCGCTTTTACCGCCCAGGAATGCTTGGTTGTATTTTGCAACAGCGGATTCGTACAGATCCCATGAACGAAAGCCCATGCTCAGATATCGTCCACTGTCCAACGTTCGCAGAAGCGACAGTTTGTTAACGTCATTAAGTATCACGTGTGGCATTCGCCATTGTATTCTCAACAAGATGATTTTCGGTCTCTGATCTGAATGCGCCACGACGCAATTGTTATCGTTGCGAGCGCGTATCAGAATAAGTTCATGTCGCGCGTTTATCGCTATGCGTTTGTAATCCTTGCAGAAACCGAGGAGTACGTTGAGAGGCACGCAAAAGTTGAAATCGTCCAACCATCCAACGCTATAGGCGGTATTTCCCATCCGGTGTTCTGTAAAGCTCTATCTCTCTCGTAGCTCAACGATGCGTAGTTTTTCATCAAGCTCGTTATGCCGACGTTTCTGCTCTTATCGATCTCCACGCCACTGAGCTCGTATCGAATCTCGTCGAACATAAACGCGACGCAGTTGTTGACTAGCTTCGCTCTCGTAACTTCCTTCGCCGTATCTTCCTTCGCCGTGCCTTCCTTCGCGCTCTCTCTCGTCGCGAATTTTCCCTCGATGTATAGAAAACTTTTGCACGGCAACGTATACAGATCCTGTTGCTGTATAGGTATTCGTATCTCGTCGCTGTATCCGAACGTGGTGTTAGCATACAGATTGTAAGTGTGGGTTTCTATTCTCACGATACGATCGTCAAAGATCGGAGCACCTCCGATACTTAAAATGTCGCTCGCCATGTCGATTCTTCATGACGAAACCTAAAGATCTTAAGAACGCAATGTTCGCGGCGTTCAGCTCGTTCGCTCTTCCCTCGCGTGCCTTCCTCGTCGCGTCGTTTTGCGGTAGGATCGCAGATGTAACGTTTGCGTCTCCTCCTCCTCTCGCGTACCACTCGTTCAGAACGAACATCTTTCGCTCTTGCGCATTTCTCTCTAATGCCTTCGTCGTCGCACGTGAAGTCGCGCCGTTATCTCCTCTCCGCGAAAATCGATCGGTCGCTCGTTTTGATCCACGCCTCGAAGCGTGATATCGGTAACGTTTCGCGTAATCGGAAAGTAAATGATCGATGTCGGAGCGTTCGACAGTTTATATCCCGGAGGAACATTCAGCGAAAACTCGAGTATCGTGTGAACCGGCTCGTTGTTGCTATACGCACCCGCGGTGATATTGCACTCCACCCGAATGATATTCATGCCCATGATATTCACGGGTCTGTCGGACGTGTGCCATTTGTTCGGTCGTAGTACGCTCGACGACGAGAATCCCAGGCGCGAACCGATGTTGTTCGGTTTCGTGAAATCGATTTGATGCTCGCACCTGATCTCGCTTCTCATAGTGTTCTCATTGGCTCGAATGATCAGAGACCGCGCGCCTCTCTCGCCCTCGTCATTCTCGTCGTAGACGATGTCGTCGCTCTCGTCCTCTTGCTTGCTCTTTCGTCGATCTTTCGCTTTTTAGAGATAGCGGCGTTTAAATATCTGTTTATCGCACTTAATTCGTACGAACCCTCGGGAACCACGATCGTTTTGTCGTCGTAATAGAACTTATTATTCGTGGAATCGACGTTCGGTATAGTGTACGTTTCGAAATTCATGAGACCTAATTCGTAATCGTCGCTCAGATCTAAAGCGGGAAAATAGCACGCTGTGAGAACGCTACTCTTACCGGTAAACGAAAGGCTCAGCGACATCGCGACTGATTCTCAAGAGAAATCGCAGGCACAACTGACCGCAAATGCTCTGATCGTACGTCTGATACGATCCGCAATTGTACGTTATATTTACGCCGCCGAGATATCTTTCGAGTTCCCTCAAAGACGGTCGAAGATTGCCGAAACTGTCGAAGTAAATCGCGTCGTTTCCCCTCTTCGCATAGGCGACCCCATCGAGTCGTCGAGATTCACGATGCCGCTCTCGTTACGTTACGCCTTCGATGGTAATGCGTCACGCATAAACACTCCTCTGAAGAAGGGTACTCGTAGACGACGCGCCGAGCAGTTCAGCTGTTCGTTCGTCGTAATGCCGGAGAGCGGTAACTGGAGCGATCCTAACGTTTCCTTCCATGATTTTTTTTTTTTTTTCGTTCTTCTCGTCACACCGCTGCCTTTGTAAGGCGCTAGATGCAATCCGTGACCCTCCATCGCTCGATTGTGGTGTTGCAACTCCTCCAGTTGACGCCGTGCGGTTTTACTAGCGTTCACCGCCTTCGCGACACCCGCCGCGCCACCGATCAAAGAACCGAGCGCGCCTAATATTGGAAAAATGGAAAACAAGCCTCCGCGTTTCACCATTGGAAGTATCCTCCTCCTCGTTGTCATCTTCCTCTTCTTCTTTCTCAAACCGATACCTAACTTTGTCTTTGCTTTCATAGCAGCCCATATGGCGATCGCGGCGGCTCTTTCGCCGAAGGTGAAATCTCTGGCCGTTATACGTTCGCGCGCTTTCTCGGCGAGAGTTCGGTCGGCGTCGTGGCGATCGGCGAGTTTCTTATTTCGCGAATAGGCAATGTCGTGCTCGCAGCACGCCGCGTCCAATGGATTTATGCCTCGATCGCCGCGCGCCAATCGCTTCGCGATGGGTGCCGGGCCCGCAAAATTGATACCCGGGAATATGTCTATATGCGATTGTTGCCACGAACGATTATAATACTCCAGACACACGCGACAACGTTGTTGACCTCGGGGTCCGTTCTCAGATGATCAGGTAGTCTGTTCCACAGTAGCTCCACGTATCTGTCGAAATCGCGCACGAGAATGAACTTCGGGATAAGTCGCAACTGTTGGATGGATAGATTGAGAATATCGCGTTTGTTCGTCAATAGGGGAAACATACCGATCACTGTGCGCGATCGAATCGCCGTCGAGTATAAGTGGAGCGATTATCGGTCGCGTCTCCTCGCAGCCATCGCGCGTAAATTCGTTCGACGATCGCCGGCTATAGGAGTGCTCAATCTTGACCGTAAGACTCGACGAATCTCGGGCGAGCGGTCGGGAGGGTGCGCAGACACGGCCCTCTACTACCGAACACGATACGTTGCATCATTTGCGGCTCCTCCAATTGCGGTAAAACGAACGTTGATAAGCATGCTCGAAAGTCCGCACGGCGCGCGCTTTGAGAACGTGTACGTCTACTCGAAATCTCTGCAACAACCAAATCGATATCTGGCGGAACTGCTCGAGTCAATGGACGAGATCGCGCGTTCTCAAACAATAGCGACGTCATGCCACCGAGCGAGGCGCTTCCCGATTCGATATTCGTGTTCGACGACGTGGCCTGTGACAAGCAGAACGCGATCAGGGAATATTTCGCCATGGGTCGACACTCGAACATCGATTGTTTCTATCTTTGTCAGACATACGCTAAAATTCCAAAACACCTGATACGTGACAACGCGAATCTCTTGATTCTGTTTAAGCAGGATGGCACTAACCTAAAGCACGTTTACAACGAGCACGTGAACACGGATATGTCGTATGAGAATTTTTACGCCTTGTGTCGCGCGTGTTGGAAACGCAAATATGCTTTCGTAGTCATCGATAAAGACAGCGCGTTAAGGAATGGTAGATACAGACGAGGATTTAACGATTTCGCCGTGGTGTAAAGCGATCAGTTGTGCTACGAGGATGGACGTTGACGCTGCTGCGAGTATGAACGTTGACGCTGCGGCTGGTACGGACGTCGCTCGGCAGGAAAAAACGGCGCGAGAGATCGCGAAGACTCAGAACTCTATACGTAAAAAGTACAGAGAGTTAAAGACCGATGAGATATAAGAGGAGATCGCGTTGGAGAGGCGACTCAAGCCGATCGTTCAGCCGTTGAAACGAATCGCCGAGAACATCGCGCGAGACGAGTCGACCGAGGGAATCGACCCGATCGCGTTCGTCGGCGTTAAGAGGAAACGCGAGACCGATGACGACGACGAGCCACCGTCTAGATCGACGAAGAGATGCCTCTCGACGAGATCGCCCTTGATCGCGACTGTGAGTCCCGCGACTAGAAATGAATCGGAAGAATCGATCTCGAACGCGCAATGGGGACCGTTAACAAATATATCGCAAATATATGGGCGCGCTTCTAAGCGGGGACAGACAGAGCGTGATCGATCACATTTACGGGGTGTACTTCGACTTGGACGGCTCGATGCTCTGCGACAGGCGATTCGACGTGACCGCCGACGACAGCGTGATCGTGGGCGACACGCGATATCCGGGTACCCTGGGCTTATACGAGTTGATCTTCAAGAGACTTCCCAACGACGCCGTGTATACGGAGAACGACAAGCAAACATACAAGAGTATATTGTTAACTACGAACGCCCATCGGCGTGATCACAATGCGCTTATGCCCATTCTAGGAAACAAAGGTTTCAAGTACAAGCATATCATCGCGCCGCTGTTGCTCGATAGAGACAAAAGTGGCGCTGGTACTGGTAAAGCGAGAAAAAAAGGGATCGACTCTGTTCCATCCGCTATGCGGGTGAGAGACAAAGAAATCGAGTACGTTCATTGGGACGATCCCAACGAACTAATCGATCGTCTTCGATTGCTCGATGCCTCTAGACGAGCTGGCAACGACGCTCACGACAACGAGATTCTATCGATACTCGAGGAGCTTCGCGAGATCGACGCGATCGAGTAAAACGCGGCGCGCGCTCGCAGCGACCGATATTCCCGTTATGTTGGTGAACAGTTCGGAAGACCATTGGAGTCGTTCGGCGGAGGTGACAGGGCACGCTCGCGACCGTCGATCGATTCCTTGCGTCGCTATGTGCGTAATAACGCGCTCTGTCTAAGACGATTACTACGACGCTAGAAACAAAATCATACGGCGTTTAGCCACACCTAGAACCGATACCGACGCCGCGAGTAAAAGCGTGGACAGCGCGTTTCGAGATGCGGAAACGAAAATCTCCGAGACGAGCGAATTCTCGGCGAGCACTCGAACGTTGCTGTCGGAGATAAACGAGAGCACGGTTAGATCGATCGGCGAATTGGAGGAATCTATGACGCGCATAGCCAGATTATTTCTCAAATACGATATGCAGATCGCCGAGATTACGAGCAGATTATCGCACGCGGTAGATTCATCACGCGAGGGCATGATGTCTGTGAACAAATTCGGGAAGTCTCTGGAGAGGCAACGCGGCGATCGTTCGACGATCGCATCCCTGCGGGCGTATGTGCGTCGCAGCGCGCTCTGCCTTAATCCGGACGACTACGACGTCAACAGACGCAAGATACGCCATTTGGATACACCGATCGACGATACCGACGCGACGACCAAGGGTTACGTCGACGACGCGCTTCGCGAAAGGAGCGAGGAGTCGAAAGTTCTAACAAACGAGCTACGAAAACAGCTGGAAGATATGAACAAGCGAATTCGGAATATTCTCCTACGGTATTACGACGTAAAAACCGCAGTGGACGTTCTGCGATACCTCGAGAAGAAGAGTGAAGCCTCGCTCGTCGATCACGACAAACGAATAGAGGAGACGAGAGACGCAGTGGAACGAGAGCTCGAAAAACGGGACGAATCGCGAGAGAAAGATCTGAGCGAGATCCGAAGGGTCATCGAGACGCTCGGTGACGCTCAGGAGAAACGAACGCGAAATCTAGAGGAATCACTGCGACAAATCGAGGAGAGAAGGGAGGCCTCGCTCGTCGATCTCAATAAACGAATAAGGGAAACGAAACAAGCGCTCGATAAACGGAACAACCAACGAATTAAAGATCTGCTCATGTTTCAACGTGAGCTGGGACGAACGGAGGAAAAATAGGACAAAGTGCGAGCTAGAGACTCGAGCGAGATTCGAAAGACCCTCGAGACGCTCAGCGACACTCAGGAGAAACGAACGCAGATCCTAGAGGAATCACTGCGAAATCTAGAGAAATCCCTGCGAAACGAGATCGACGCGTCGTCGACGAGCCGCGAGAGAATATCGTGGAGAATCTCGCGCGTAGCGTGACAGATCTGACGAAAATCGTGAGAAAACTGACGGACAAAGCGGTAACGAGAGAGCTGGATAAAATAGGATATGACTAGAGAAACGATAAACGAATTACTAATCGCACTAAAAACGGATATTTCAAATACTATGAAACACGCGATTAATGTTTGGAACGAGGAACAGGAGCGAACGCGTACGAATAAAACCAACGCGAATCGCGCCTTCTCGTAAAATCAGCGATGACCGTCAAGAAGAGGAGACTCGTCGAGGAGCTTCACGCGCCCGTGCGAAGAAACTTTCCGCGTCGTCGAGTCGTGGTGTGTTACAACGACCTGTGGCAGGCCGATGTCATCGAGATGCGTCCGTACGCGCGACGAAACAAAGGCTACAACTACGTGATGACGATCATCGACGTGTTGAGCAAATACGCGTGGATTGTGCCGCTGAAGAGCAAGAGGAAGCGAGGTAGCCGCGGCGTTATCCAAGATATTTCGCGACGACGCTCGACATCCGCGAAATCTACAAACGGACAAGGGCAAGGAGTTCTATAACGCCTCCGTAAAAGCGGTTACTGATAGGTACGATATACGCCACTACTCGACGTACTCGGTGATGAAGGCGGCGGTTGTGGAGCGATTTAATCGCACGCTCAAGAACAACATGTGAAAGCTCTTCACGCTCAACGGATCGTACAGATGGCTCAACGCTCTACCGCGTTTAATCTCGGAGTATAACAACCGCGCGCATCGAACGATCGGAATGCAACCGGTGGACGTAACTCCAACCATTGCCAAGAGACTCCTCTCCACGGTATACAGTCACTTGAAGATCGCAGCCCCCGCAAGATTCAAAGTGAACGATTCGGTACGCGTCAGCAAGTTCAAAACGATTTTCGAAAAGGGATATACGCCTAACTGGATGACTGAGATTTTTCGAATCGCTAAGGTGCAACGCACGAATCCCGTGACGTATCTGCTGAAAGACTATCGTAAAGAGCCAATAGCCGGAGGGTTTTACGAACACGAGTTACTGCGAGTTTCCCGATATCTATCTCGTTGAGAAAGTGCTACGTAGAAAGAACGATAGAGTTTTGTCAAATGGTTAGGAATGGACAATACACATAACTCTTGGATTCACAAAACAGCTGTATTGTAATGAATAAAGAGTGTACAGTATTACTTATTCTACATTGGTACAAATTTTTTATACTACATTAGTATCTAATAACGGTATCTTATAATGGCCCCACGGTAATGTATTGAAGTCGGGTATTAAGTATCGCTTGTCGTCGTGAGGACTCAAAGCTAGCTTTAGTTCGGACACGGTGTAAACTTCGTGCAGCGTCGAGCGTATGCACGCCTGACGTCTCGATTGCTGCGACGATTCGTTCAAGCAACGTGCGAAATCCTCGAACATTATCGTTTTCGCGACGGTACTCCTCTTGATGCCCTTTATTCTCTTCGTATCGCTCTTTCCCAAAACTCTCAGAGCGTACATCTTCGCCCTAAGTCCTATGATCTCATGATCGCTCCGTTGTTCTCGTCTTTCATCAAACCAAGAACCTTCTTATTCACGCGCGGTATATCGTACGCGTTGTTGTCGGAATAATCGCTGGTGTCGAATCTCGCGATATCTCGCTTCATATTCTCGTAAACGTTTCTACATTCCAGAAAATATATCAAGCTATCGGTATCCGTGTACATGATTTTGCATTTAAAGCGATAAAGCGGCATCATATAATCGTAATGAAAATTGTACAATCGCATTTTGGATATCTCTAGAATGCACATACCGACGTAGATTGGTTTGTTAAACTGAACCTCGAGTTTGCGCAACTCGATAGCCATGAGATTCTTGTCGAAAACGCTCCTACTGTGAAAATTCGGTTTCGCGATCAGCGTCTCCGCGCTATATCTTCCGTCCCAACGCGTCACGAGTCTCAGGTCTACGTAATTGTGCACGTTCTCCATTATTTTGCCGAAAACCGCGTTGTTCATCAGCTTATACAGATTCCTCTCGAACTCGTTGCTCGCGCAAGTTCTCCGTTCCGTATTGAGCTCGATGTACGCGCGCAATCAAGGAGACTGCGCGAACCGCAACGCGCGATAGATCTTCGTCACCCATAAACCGTGTCGCACGCATTGCTGAAGATTGCGATAATGCGTCACGTAACGCGACTTGTCGAGTAGAGCGTGGCGAGTAGCTTTTCGTTTCGATTTCCCGGCGATCTCTCGCGCGTCGAACAGAACGGAAGATCCGCGTGGTCGTCGTGAAGATATCGCGGATACTCGAGATCGACTTCTAGAATATAACCGATATCGGAGTCAGATGGCACGGACATAATATTAAGACCTTCGACATCCTCGACCCACCGAAATTTCGCATACGATAAAGGTTCGCACATGGCCCAGCTGTAGAGATTGTTCACATCGTAGTACATGAGATACGACGACGGCTGAGACGAGTCATATGACGATTCATATTGGTTATTAACTCGCGCGTATCTGTTCGAGCATTGACTTAAACCGCCGCGTATACCGCGCTCTACGAACATCACCATATCGATATCGGTAAGCAGATCGAATCGAACGTTCGTGTATTTGAACATAGCGTCCCACGTATATCCCGGTAATGTGAAATAATGCGCTGAATCCAAATCGTAACTTTCCATACAAGTATCTCAAAAATTTTCAAAAACATCCGCCAAGAGAAGCACATCCGTTTTCAAATATAGATCGCTGTATTCGCCGAGAGTTTTCACGTGAAAACGCTCCCATATCCTTCGCGCGTATTCATAATCACTAACGCTTACAGTTTCGCCAGTTGAAGAACTATGAAAGGCTTCGATCGGCGGTAACTCGGTCATTAACAATTTATCAACGCTATCGATGTATTCATACGGAAATACGCCCTTGCGCATGAGCAACTCGAAATCCTCCGCGATGAGATCGGAAAATTCGAATCACGAGATCTTCAATTTTTCCCGATCTAGATACGAAGCTACTTTTTCTAAACTAGTATTAAGAAACTTAAACGAATCCACGAAACGTAGCTTAACACAAGTTTTCCATTTTCCGTACGCCGAATCGTTGACAATTTTCGAAAATGCGATGTAATTCTCCTTAGTCAATGGTAACAAATCGACTCTACCCTCGAAAGCGTTCGCTATATCCTTAATAATGAAATGTGCATCGTAACCGGATAGATTGTGAAAAAAAAACGGGAATAACGAACGCGTTCTGATAGTTCAAATTGCAGCTCGCGTGCGCGGGTCCTCTGCATCGTTCGATAAGATGACAGTGATCGCGCACACGAATATCGTACGATTCAAAGCTCCTTCCGCACACGTGACAATTTGTCGCCTTTTGAAAAGCGCTCCGCTCGTTCGGCGTGAATTCCGACATCGGTACGCTCGCGCACAGAATCTTCTTCACGCGACACGCGAGAGCGCGCAGCTCCTCGACGAACCACGAGACGCAGTCGTCACCTCGGCGAGATCTATACGCGGATACGATTCCGTTGTACGTGCTACGCAAATAATATCCTATGCTAAACGCCTTGTGGTGTTAAGGCGAATCTATTGTCGAGACTCCCACTGAACCATTGATCTCCCTTTTCTAAAACGCACTCCAGATCTGCATACACGACGAATCGTAGTCTCTCCTTTCTGTCGTGATTGTGAAAAGAGAGCAACTTGTTGTCCTCGCTCGGAAGAATAACGGCGCAGTCGTTCGCTCTTCCGTACTCGACGCTATGCGCGACCAATTTCTCGTCTGAATAAAAATAATGTAGACATCTGAAAAATACAGTTTATAATTAATACAAAATTTATCTCGCGACGAGCATAATCTCTCTTACGCTTACCGGTCGCATATGTATTTTTTTTCCTTATGCTTGTTTATTTGAGACGTTAACAGTCGAGACAGATGCTTTATCCATACGAAATGACCGACATTATCGCCGCGCCGCTTGTTCGACAGATAGAGTAAATTTACGTGCGTAGACTTTTTGTTCCCCATAAGCAACAAAGGAACGATCATGATATCGTTCCTCCCCGTTTTCTCTTGAATGGCAAATACGTTAATAGACAAATCGTTAAGACGTTCGAATCTAGCGATGTTTCGTAGTGTCATAGGAAAGTCGATACCATCGAAATTCAGCACCAACGAATAGTGAGGATATGACGACGGTCTATCCGAGTGTAGATCAACGGGATATAGAGCGGCCACACCGCCCACGTGAAACACGCGTTGTCGTGTGAACGTACATTAATCACGGCTGTCTTATATCTTATCTTCGGAGGAAGTAACATCCAGCGTGCATAGGATTATACTTATTTACATTGATCATTAAATTTAATATCCGAAGTAACGCCCAATCGCTATCGCGTTCCTGAAATTCCTCCAGCGACGTCAGAACAACATTCATAACGTCTCCGTCGTACCATTTTCGTAGATCGGACATACCGAATAGCTGACAATTCCTCGTGCGAATGCTCTTAACAGCGCTCTTATCATTCGCGACGAATTCCCCATGAAACATGGTGTTGACCTTTAAACACGCGTGCATATCGAGATCGACTTGCACTCGCTCGAGCACCGTGGCCCTTCCTCAAGAAACCGTCGAGGTTTGATGTACTCGATGTTTACCACAGCACCCGTTCGTACGCGATTCGCGAAAGCCGTCTCGATATCCACCCATTCGAATCCCTTCGAACCATCGTATTCTGCACCTAAGTAACTAAAACGTCGACTCAAAGCGAATCTCGCACCCTCCAACTGCGCTACTCGAGAAATCAGAGAATTTATCGTTCCGGTAACCGTAGGATCGATTCTATTCTCACATCTACCTCTCAAGACCTCGAGACACTCGATACACTCTTGTTCCCAAATACGATAGGCGCACACCCCTTCAACTCCCGCTGCGCGTTCGAGAAGATCGCGACTTTTCTCCATATCGCAACTTCCCACACTGTGTTACCCCAACCGTCCATAGGAACGACGAATTTAACGTCTCGAACTTTTCTCTCTCTCGCTGTTCTCTCATAGATCACCGCTCTGTCGCTCAGAGCGAGCAACGTTTCGATCCACAGTTTCTCTCGCGGACTCTCCGTACCGATCTCCCGTCGCAAGTGATACGTGGCCACGTTCCAGCGAACATCTTCCCGCCACGATCCACTTCTCGTCGTTACCAGGCGCGATAGTCTCGTAACACTCTAAACTATCGTCACTCTCGATAATTAACTCGTAACGATCGTCGTCGAGATCGCGATACGTCACGTTGCGATCGAACGCGTGTAAAAACGAATCGTCGCTCTCGCTCGAAGACGAACCACCGTTAAGTGCGACTTCTTCCATATACGTTTTTAACAATGGGAAAAAATGCCTCTCATGACTAGATATGTACCCCGAGGCAGCATCGAAAACGCGACAACCGCGACATTCCGAAATACGCGCGGCATCCTACATAATCAGAACGCGCGCCTTCCCATTGCCGCGAAAACAGGATGCGCTAGATCCCCGCGGAAAACCGTCTAGACTCAGAACGCGCCTAACTGCAACATCCTACAAATAGTTCTTTCCTCTTTTTACGTGCCTGACAAAATAATGCAACAATAGAGTAATAAAATAATACAACAATAGAGTAATAAAATATTCTCTCGTCATTAACACTCCTACGACGATTCTCTCCTCGCGCGATCCCCACTTCTCGTTTCTCATACGTTCCCGATAATATAACGTCACCCTCGGTATCGCTAATTGAAGACTCCCGGCGCGTCGCCGATCTGCCTTTCGTCCTCCGCGATACGCAAACGAACGAGGAAAAAACTCCGTCTCTCTCGCGGTTAATCTTATTCTCATACATATTCATATATACAATCCATAGTTATATTACGATTATAGTATATACTTATGCGCGCACACTTAGTTGCGCTAATTGTTGCCAACGCGCTCTCTTCTTTTTCTCTCCTCCTCGTACGCGACTGACGAAATGACATCGCTTTTCCTCCAATACTTGCGATGAGCGCAAAAAAACATCTCGTCGTCATCGTTATCGTTGAATACATCGTAATAGCCGCTTTCGTGAAAATTCACCATGTACTCCTGTCGTCTGCTAATCTCGATCGGCTTCTTCTTTTCGTAGAGTACCTCCAGTAAAAGATTATATGCCATCCCTCGATAGTGATGACATACACACGCCTCTATTATCTTTTTAGGTGAAATCTCACGCTGAGGCGGAAATCGACAACCGCGCCTCTTTAATTGATTGGAAATCGATGTGTATTGTCCTCTCACGACGTACTCCGTCACATTGACCGACACGCCGTCACATTTCGCAATAGAGAAGATGTTAGGTCATCCAGCGAATGGCACCAACACATCTCATCGTCGTCAATCATTCGTGTCTCACATAGCTGACACCGATTCGCTACTTTAACGGTTCTCGTCATCGTAAACACACGGCGACAAGTATCGCTCAAAAGAATCGCCTTGACGACGCGTCAAACCGCAACGTTCTACAAAACAGGACAAACGGCACGCGCTATATCCTCATAGACACCTAGACATGAAACACGCCTAAGGCGACGTAACAAACCGCGGCATCCTGCGAAACAGGACGCGCTAGACCCCGCGGAAAACGCTCAAACGCGAATCGCCTCGACGACGCGCCAAATCACGACATTATGAAAACAGACACGCCTAAGGCGACGTAACAAACCGTAACATCCTGCAAACAACGTCTAGACACGGACATGCCTAAGGCGACGTAACAAACCGCGGCATGCCGCGAAACAGGACGCGCTAGACCCCGCGGAAAACGCCCAGACGCGAGAAGCACCACACCCCGCGGAAGACGCTAAGGCGACGTAACAAACCGCGGCATCCCGCGAAACAGGACGCGCTAGATCCCCCGCGAAAAATGCTAGGGCGGCGTCGAGGACGCGCCCGAGGTTACACGAAAAGCGCTAGACCCGCCCGGAGGATTACACAAAAAGCGCTGGACCGCATGGAAAACGCTAGGGCAGCGTCGAAGACGCGCCCCGGGAGTCGCGCGGAAGGCGCCGGACCGCGTGAAAAAAAAAACGCTAGGGCAGCGTCGAAGACACACCCCGAGAGTCGCGCGGAAGGCGCCGGACCGCGCGAAAAAAAACGCTAGGGCGGCGGAAACCGACCCGGGAAAACCCCGTGACCGCCTTATCGACCGAGAAGAATAAACCTGTCTCGACGACCGCCAGAGGGATTCACCTTCTCTCCCTGGGTACGGACTCCCTGAAGAAAGAAAATCATGCTCCCCGGATTCAAACCTCCTGAGGAAACCATTCTTACCGACTCAGGAGGATTGGATACGAACCCCCTGGGGATTCTACGACCTCCCTCCTCCCCTCACCCCCCCCCCACTATCTCCGGGGGGCTTAAGACCCCCTGTGCTTATCTACTTTGCTATTTTATTTTTACATCTATTTTTACATTTCTTTTTACATTTGCTCTCAGTACATCATTGCTTCGTCGCAAACCTTTGGTGTTACGACGGGGGGGGGTTCTTTATTGCAGTTTTTCTTTTTCCTTACAATTACAATTATTATAACGGTAGCGATTACAATTACTATTAATCCGCTAAAGCTAATCGGATATACAAAATGGCTATTTCTGAGTGTATACATATTTTCGTCTTCCTGTTTGTTACTTCGTCTTCTAATATGCTTAGTCTAGCGAGTTCGAGTGGATTCTTTATTATCGGTTGTAACTTAATATTTTTTATCGTTTGATTAATTCCGCTGTCGCGCGGCGTGAGTGTTAAATTGAAGCCTGGTAACCTGTGCCTGTATATATTTCGTCAGCAGTTGTCGTTATATTATTAATGTTATCTTGGGCGTTGTTAATTTACATTTTCCGTTAATTTTTATTTTTCCCGTGCCGCTTAATTCTAATTGTTGTTCCGGTTCCAACTTATCGCACTGGATACTTTTTTTGGTTTGTTATCATCGAATATAGCCACGCTTGTGGTTCCGTTAATGTTATCCACAAGGGTGTATTAGACGCTACGCATCGCTATTCGCAGTTGTTGAGTTGGCTCGGCGCGTTTACATAGACTTGCACTTCGCATGATGCGTTCGTGTTAATATGATAGACAGGAAAATCTTGTTCGCATGTGTACAGTTGTCCGTCTTGCATACATGTTTATAGTTTTCGTCTGGTAATATGTAGTAATGATTTTCTTTATTTATCGCTACTAATGGGTAGTGAATTTTTATAAATGTGAAAGTATCGTGGTTGCGTATTGATAATGATACAGTTTTTATTAGTTTAAATGTTGGAAACGCGATTATCGAGAAACGAATAATTGTGTAAACGTCTGATTTATTATAATATGCCCTTATCGTATATATTTTTAGATCGTACGCCAATTTTCCACCCGTATTGTAAACGGAAAATGTAGACCTTTCAATTGAGTCGCTACTTCTCGCAGCTCTGTTATGATGTTTTCCAACGGTAATAGCCGTGCGTGTACTATCCCGTTTTTGGTCAGTGACAAATAGGATTATATTTTCTACGTCTTTTGTCAGATCCGTCATTATTGTCCGCAGTATTAATAAGTTTTCATCCATGTCCTCGCGTTGCGTATACTTTGCAATTGCAAAGCTGCAACTCTATCCGTGCCGTGACATTCCGCAATATATTTTCATTGTACGTGATCGTTTTTTTTCCAATGCATCCATGTGTCCTATTGTGGCATTAATAATTTTGATCTGAGTTTTTGTCGCGTGTTGTAGGGTCTGTTGGTTTTCTTGCAGCATTTGTATTTGTTCATTGAGATGCTCTTCGTCCTCGACATCCATGGTGCCGAATAATGTTTTGCTTATCGCGCCAATCGCGTTTATCAGTCCTCGTTTGCTGTCTCTAGTGTAGTAGATAGTTCTCAGTCGCGTTAACAACTGTATTAATTTTGCATTGTCTTTTTGTATTATTTGCATTATGTTTTTACACGTAAACTGGAGGATCCGATAATGCTCTTGCATCGCTCGCTGGTTTGATCTAGATAATTTTCCATCTGTCGCGCTTTTTTTTCTAGCGCGTTGATATCCAGTTTGATTATTAATTTCCAGATTGTTTGCACCTGGTTCATCGGCCTTGTTTCTTCGAAATAGATGCCTGACGTATTGTGAAATTTTTTCAGCACTTATGGCGGTGCGGCGTCAGCCTCGGCGCCGCACAAGTGTCATTGTATGACCTGAAAGTCCTAATTATCTTGAATGATTATCCTGAAGATTCGGGATTCACATTACACTTCCTTTTTCTATTTAATTTTTCTTATGCTGTTTGATGCACGCCAGTTTACCAGTAGCTTTCGCATCGGATTGTTATTCAGATCATTATCATCATGTTTCGTATGCGCTGTAACGACTGTACCCGTTTCTATATGCCTACCCTGTGCGCGTCGTGTGACTGCGCCTATTGACTTCGTGTCGCGTTACGGCTCCGCGCGTGTGACATGTATGGTGTGGTGCGACGAAATGTGTATTCCACGGGGTAAGGTGCACGTACCTCCAGACGGGAGCCATGGGTTAGCTGGTGATTTCCGCTGGATCGGATTCTGATCACCGTTTGCGTTACTACTGGGATACGATATGTGGAGGTGTTGCCACCGTAATATTAAAGTAAGCGTATTTTATTATCTCCCCTTTTTTTTTCTTTTTTGTGTGTGTCGCTTATGCATTTTTCTTTCTTTTCTCTCTCTTTCCTTTTTCTTTGTACATGCATGTAGTACGGCATGGTTTATTATAATCTCGGTATGAGTTCCTCGAAACGAAATCTTCTTTATCATCTATGCAGGGAATCGTGTTATCTCCTCCGCGCGAGGGGTGTTCTGCGAGGAGCATCGAGATTCGGATTGCTTTTCGATGAATCCTACCTGTGCATTTTTCTCTGCGGAGTGCATATAATAAATTGTTTAATTCAGTCTGTCGTTGTCCGTGGCTGCACACAGTCTAGTAGTTCAAAAGTTTTCAAATCAGCAGTTCAAATCTTCTAATAGTTCAAAACATGCGGTGTGCGATGTGTGAGCGGGAGTATACTCCCGTCATGTGCATGAGTGCATGCGTGTTTCTTGGTTGGTGGCCCAGTACGTGGCGGACGAAACGAGGTCGTCGGGGTGGGTCGAGACGAGGTCCCTCACGAGGTCCCCCGCGTTCTCCTGCGGGTCCGTGTCTGTGCCGCTACTGGACGCGTGCTGCAACTGGTATGTTTTTAATTTTATTTATTAACCCTGTTATTATTATTATATTTTTTTTGCTTCTACTAACGCTTCTACTAATTTTCCTCGCGGGTGTTTCATCATGCGCGTCCGTTTTTTAATTTTCAATAAATAGTTTGAGTCGGTTTGCGTGTACAGACGACTTTTCGTTTTTGTTTGATTCTATAATTCACATTTTTTCGATTATCTGGTATAGACGTATGGTGCTTCTAAAATTTCAAAATTTTTTGCTTTCAAAATTCCTTTGATCATCCTCGATGTACTGTTTCGTCGTGCAGGAGGACTTTATTACCTATTTTGAAAATTTTGCTGTTAGTATTTTTGTCGGCATAGTTTTTCGCTTTTTGTTTCATCTCGGATGTGTTCCTTTACCAGCTTCTGTGTGACTTGTTCCTTTAGTTCTTGCGCGTAGTTATCGTACGTGTTAGTACGGTTTCGGCGGCGCCGATCAGTGCCGTAGGTAGGTTTACTTGGTGCCCGTACATTAATTCGAACGGTGTATAACCGTCGCAGTATGCGGTGTCGTGTTGTATGTAAACATCGCTTATGGAATCCATTCATCCCAATTAGTTTGGTCTTCATCTATATAATGTCTCAAATATTCGGCTAGAGTCCTATGTGATCTCTCTAGAGCTCTTTACTTTCTGGATGGTATGCGATAGTTTGAATTTTCGTTATTTTCAAAAGGGTGCATACATCCTTGAACATCTCGCTGATGAAATTCATTAATATTTTCTCCGATATTCCGAATTCGCATATTATATCTTTGTGATAAATTCTTGGCAATTGTATTTGCTTCTTGGTCCGGTATCAGTGTTGCTTTACTGAATTTTGTTAAATCGTTCTGAAATGTCAACAGGTACTTATTTCGTTGCGTGATGACCGTGAGTGATCCCACGATATCCAGGGCGCATTTTTCGAACGGTTTCTCTGCCGTTTCTGTTAGTACTAGAGGAATCTTAGTTTTTCTGTTTAACTTATTCTTCTGGCAATTGTTGCGAGGCAACCTAAATAAAGCAACCCAACTTCGTGACATCGCTGATTAATTCCAAGGATTCTGACTAACCCGAGAATTATGTAGTTAAAATATGAAATAAAAAATAATAAAAAATAATGCGCGAACGCGCCGATTGCAACCGATGTGTAATTTGGCAAGGACGCTGACTCCGATAAGATGTCGAAACGCTGACACACCAAACAACGTTTCAACACAAGGACGCGCCGAGGCCACGTAACAGCGGACCGATAAAAGAGAGAGTATCGGGCGCGGGGCTTAGAATTAGAGACACGGACTTACGAATACCGACGCGTAGGACTGTCAAGGAAATGTGATAGTTCGCGGGTGATTCGATAATAACGAACATCGAATGTAAAATAAAGGGTGTTTATTCAAAAACTGTGTGGCTCCTTCTCTTCTTCCGTCACTATCCCCTTCGTTGCGCTCGGAGCGGCACAATACAATACTCGCATTTAGCGATGTGATCTTCCACGTCTTTTGTTAATCCGTGCCAGCTGTGTGTTAATTTTATTCTGTTTATTGTGTGTAACACCTTGATGCCCTCCGAGGGGGGCATTATGATATTCGTATATTATCTGCTCTTTTTTCTCTTTGCTGTATTCGCGCTCTTCCTTGTCACGCTCAACGCTATTTATCTGTATGTCGCGCGCGATCGGATTTCTGCTACGCGCGTCAGCGTTTGTATTGCTTTTGCCGGCCTTATGCACTACTTTATAATCGTATTCCTCCAATTAATAAGTCTCCATCTAATTAATCGCGAGCTCGGATCTGTTATGCTAAATAACCAGATCAATGGCTTGTGATCCGTAACTATTTGGAATTTTGTTCCATATAGATACGATCGAAAATGTTTGACTGCCCATACTATGACTAGCAATTCTTTTTCCGTTGTATTGTAATTCTGTTCTACTTTATTTAGAATTCTGCTCGCGTAAGCAATTGGTCGGTCTTGACTCTTGTGATAATACCGCTCCGATGGCATAACCGGATGCGTCTGTTGTTAATATAAATTGTTTTGTAAAGTCGGAGTAATTCAAAACTGGCGCGGTCGTCAGCCTCTCTTTTAATGTTTCGAATGCGTTTTACCGTCCAATTAAATTTTTCGTCTTTTCTAGTTAACTTTGTCAGCGGTTTTGCGATCTTTGAAAAATTTTTAATAAATCTCCTGTAGTACCCAGCTAATCCTATGAAGGGTTGCACGTCTTTTACTTTTTTGAATGCCGGAAAGTTTGTGACGGCTGTTATTTTTGATGGATCCGAAATTATATCATTCTCCGAAATAATGTGACCTAAATATGTCACCTCTTTTCTTAGAAACTCGCATTTATTTGGTTGTACTTTCTTATTATATTTACTTTACCTTATTATAATTACTTAATTTTTTAAATACTTAGATTAGTCACTTATTATGCTCCTTTAAATTTGATCCGTAAACAACAATGTCGTCTAAATATACAAGGCATCTTATATCCTGCATCTTATTCCCGCTAACATCGAATTCATTAATCGCTGAAACATGGTGAACGCATTTTTTAACCCGAAAGGCATTCGATTAAACTCGTAATGCCCGTACAGCGTGGAGAAAGCTATTTTGCTTTTATCTTTGTCGTGCATTGCTTTGATGGTAACCCGACGCGAGGTTTAGCGTCGAGAAGTATTTCGCATTCCTGAGCTGATCGAGGATGTCCATGATGTTCGGTAAAGGAACTGTCTATCGAGTCTCCTATCGTTAGATTATTTAGTTTCCGAAAATTTACGACAATGCGTAGTTTAGGTATTCCGGACGCATCGGCATTCTTCGGGACGATCAATATTAGTGCGTTCCACTGGCTTGTGTTTGGACGGATAATTTTTTCCTCGAGCATTTTCGTTATCTGCTTATTCATCTCCGCCTTGTGCTTCTCGGGCAGACGGTACGATCGGACATTGACCGGTGTGCTATCCGTGCGCCTAGTGATCTCATGTTGCATCGCGGTTGTGTGCGAGAATGAGTCACCTTCCAAATGAAATATATTGCAATAATCATTACATATTTGCTCCAACGTTTCTTTTTCTTCAATGTTGAGATGATCTGTGCATAATTGTTCTCGCACTCGTTTTCTCCTTTCGCCTATAGTCTCGATGTCCTTTTTTACCATATTGAGCATTTCAGCGCTCTGTGTTTCTATCTCTTCTAAGTTTACCATTGATGTACTTATTTCAACGGGTTCTTCTGTCGTATTTATTATTTTCATCGGACAGGTGAATTCTTTGAGATTCACCAGACGGTATCCGATAAATACTCCTGGCCGGTTGTTTTTGCCTTATTATCCCTACTTGTTTTTTATTGGTAAACTTCGATTATTGTTTCGTTACGTAGTTTCAGCAGTACCTTTTGATATGGTTGCAATTTTAGATTTGTTTTGCCGATACTCAGTATCTTTTTTCCATGATCGCATCTTGCCTTTTGTTTGGCTAGGAAATCAATTCCAAGAATTCCTTCGTAATCCATAGGGAAATCATCTCTAACCACGTATACTGATTGGCAAATTTCTTCTTTTCCTAGTTTTATTGTTAATTTCATCTTTTCTAGCGTGTGGATCTTATGTCCCGTCACGCCGGTTAACGCAATACGTTTCTCATACACTGAAATTTCGCTTTTGAAATTTCCGATTTTCATTAAGGTGAGAGTAGCACCGGTGTTTAGCAGAAAAGTTGCTTTACCCCTTTACTTCTTTTATTGATAGTGTTATCAATTTCTTATCCTAGCCCGTTGCGCGCTTCTCCTCGCGTTACTTGATACATTCCGGCCGTGCACGTAGCACCCTGGCCTTCGGTCTGTCGCTTTCATCACTGCTACTGCTGCTTGACGCTGAGTCAGTGCTCTCTTTTCGCGATTTATCTCGCTTCGTCTTTATCATTGTATTTATTCATGTTTCATTCGCATTATTATTTTTGACTTGGCAAGTAGTCCCTTTTTTCGGTTTTACCGTGAAGTAATCAGCATTCTGCACGATTATGTGTATCCTGCTTTCTTGCAGTGCGTGCAGTATTTATTCATTGTGTTTACATGCGGTTGCTTGTCTGGCTGCAGTAGAGGGAATCGACTATATTTGCTTGTTCGGCAATCTCTGCCGTAGTGCCCTGTCTTTTCGCATTTGTGACATTGCGGCAATCTATTCTCGCGGATAAGTGGATATACTCGCTTTCGGATGTCCAAAATTCCCCGTTGGTCTCTTAAATTTTTCCTTAACGCTCGCGCCGGCTATGGCGTCTTGCAATGTCATGTAATGTTGTGCACGCACTAACAATTTTATTTTGTCTTGTAATCCTAATTGAAAATTATATAAGGCTTGTTGTATAATTTCTAAGATCGCTCTCTTCGATTTTGTTTTGCTTTGTCACCCTTCGATCATGGATTCATACAATTCCATGGCTAATTTGTCTGTGCGTAATCCGAACGCTCTTGCCGATTCTCCCGGCTTTTGTTTCAGTGTATTGAATTTTAACTGCAAATGTATGGTGCTTTTTTTGCTGAGATAGCACACTTCCAGCTCTCGCTTTAATTGTGCAAAGTCGCATATCTCGCATTTAAAAATCGGTCATGGCTTTTCCTTTTAATATCGTGCATAATATTGCTTCTAATAACGTGCTTTCCTCTGTTGGATTTGTGTTTTTCATGGCATACGTTGCCGCACTTAGGAATTCCGACAGTTTGTGCAAAGTTCCGTCGAATTCCGGAATCATGTCGCGAGCTTCTTTTAATCGCATGTACGCGTACACGGGATCTCGCGAGTTCCTCGCGGACGTCGTTCATCGTACGCCCGTATACAGTTTCTCTCGGTTCATTAATTCCCGCGTATCCCGATTGTAATTTGTCATTTCTAGCTGGCTCATATGGTTCTGTAACGCTCGCATTCTTTCCAGTGAGTATTTCAGTGAGCATTATGTCCGCAAGTCGCGAGAGGTTTCTGAATCGGTTTTCCAATGTGGCTGATTTAAAGTGGCTCTCATTTGTTTTGCTTCGTCCACTAATTCTATATCGGTTACACGTCGCCCTTCTGCGATCGGTCGTAGCAGCGTGCCTAACGGCTGATTTACCATTTTTATGGCCTGCGTCTCGCAAAGCGGTAAAATGGAATTCAGTCAAATCGAATATGCTGCTATCATAGGATGTCAGCGAAAATTCTCTGCGGTTGCTTGCGTTCGTATCATTACTTACGTCGGATCTTGCATCTGTCGGGCGTAGTAAATCGTCGGCGCGTCTCTCGTTACTCGGCAGTAAACTGTTATCAATGTCGCTGAGCGAGAACACGTGTTCAATTACAATATTTGGATGTAACTCCGTTTGGCTCTCTAAGCTATCATCAGAATAATAGTCTAAGCTATCATCAGAATAATAGTCGTTTAAGTTACGACGCACATTATCGCGTGCATCTCTCGTATTTTCCGCCTGTGCGGGGTTCGAAGAGCTCGGACTAACAATAAACGCACGGCGGCCTGTATTGCTATGTAACTACGACGCGTTTCTTTCGATTGATGTCTTCATTCGACATCGATTTTACCGCTTTACTTAATATCTATTGTGCTCACTTTTAATTTTCTATGACTTACATTATAGTTACAATTTGCATGCTGTAGCGTTTGCTCGCCTGTTGCGGTAGGTCGACGCCTTCTTCAATGTCGCTAATATGCTCGCTGACTGCTCGACCGGGTGTCCCTGCTGGGTGGCGCGACTGGTTCTCAATTTGTCCTCTTTTCCTTCCAGATTCCAGGATGTCTTGAGAGAGCTGTGATGGCTGCGTCTTCTTCCAGTTTCGGCACTCACGATCTCACCGCTGCCATCAATTTGTTGTGCCGCTCCGGGCGCAACTCGAGAGTGCATGTCGGAAGAGGGGAAGGGGGGGCCACAACCACACATTAATTATCAAATGAAACTTTATTTAACCAACTTGGGTGTTCGCTAATTTCGAGTTACCCACCACTGTCGTATCACACTTCCTTACGATTCTATGCGTCAGTACTCGTGTGTCCGCGCCTCTGATTCTAAGCCTCCGCCTGATACTCTCATCGGTCTCATCGCTCTTTTATTGGTTCACTGTTACGCGGCCTCGGCGTATCCTCGTGTCGAAATTGTTTGGTGCGTCAGCGTTTCGATACGTGTTGTCAGCGTCCTTGCCGAAGGACACATCGGTTGCAATCGGCGCGTTCGTGCATTATTTTTTATTATTTTTTAATTCATATTTTAATTACATAATTCTCGGATTAGTTAGAATCCTTGGGATTAGTCAGCGATATCGCGAGATCGGGTTACTTTATTTAGGTTGCCTCGCAATATTAGTTTCTTCATGACCGTGATTCTTACCGCATGAAAATTGCGATCCAGGATGCTGAACCATAATTCTGGATCCGTTGGTGTAAATTCCGGGATTCTTAAGGCCACCCGATTGACTTCTTGTCCATAGATCAAATTCGATGGTTGTGTTTCCTATGCAACTTTCGGAATGTCGCTGATTGACGCTTGCAGCATTGATTGCCACATGAGTGGCATTGTGATTAATTTTTTCTCTTTAATTGCATGCAGGAGTCACCGATTTGTGGTGTTTTTGCTGGGAAAGTCCAGTGAGAGAAAGGATGAAAGAATGAATGAGAGCGAGAATGTTGCATGCTGTGCTTGCGAGAGCATCTGGCGTAGATGGGTAGACTGCTAGCGTGCAAGAGGTCAGTGATCCCTAACGTCTCCTCTTGACGTCGAAGTGTTTTGATGTCGTTCGACCAGCTGTCTGAGAAACCAGCGATGATAGCAATTCAAACCAAGCAAGCAAAGCGTAAATAAGCAGTCAGTGATTCGCAGTGAATCGCAAGTGAACGATAGTGCAAGCTTATTTCTATGTGAGGGATATGGGAATAGGAAGATTGAGTGCACGCTAATAACCTCAACACGACAATTAATGGATCAGAATCATGTCTATATTTAACACAAAAAGAGAATACAATGAGTATTAGGTTTAAGTGTCGTGGGTGAACGTGATTGGTGTAATGGTGTCCGCGAAAGACGAGCAGGGTCGAGCAAACTCTTCAAGTCTTTCTCGGCGTCTCTCTCTCTCTCTCTCTCTCTCTCTCTCTCTCTCTCGCCGGCTCTTCCTTTCCATGCGTGACTGATCGAAATCCCTGCACGGGAATCGCCGTCAGAGAGGCCTTTAGTCTGCGTAGTGGTTTCAGCGTAAAAGCGGCGGGTGCCTCATCGCGACGGCTGGATGTCCACCGTGTCGAATTCGATGGCATAGAGGCGTCGTCACGTGTCGTCACGTCGTCACGTCGTAGGTTGGTCATCAAAACCTATTTCCAGCGAACGCCCTGGAGTTGAGGGCGGTCGGCCATGACGAGACCGCCGTCCCGAGAGGTTGGTCTCGGCGGGTTGTCCTTTGGTGAAGACGTTGACGAAAAGATCCAGGTATCTCCTCTTGATCTTTTCCGATGTTCGCCGGGAGCAACGTGCCCGCTCTCCTGAAAGGCGCTGAAGAACTCGGGGGATCTGGATTCCGCGATGGCGATGGACTCGTGAAAGGCAGTGGTTGTCGCTGCGCAGAGGACGATGTTGGTGTCCGTGCGCCACTGGTCCTTACAGCCGGTGTTGGCGACAGCCGGAGGCTGGCGTCAGAGTTGTGTCGGTGGCCGCAAGGAAATCGCGGCTGCTAATAGATTGCCCGGATACAAGCGAATTGGACGGTATTTACTGCCGCGAAGAAGGAGACGGCGTTTACGGCCGCGTAGGGAGATGCGCCCGGAGACGGGCGGATTGCGCGGCGTTCACGACCGCTGCAGAGTACGACCGGAGATCGATCGGTCTTCCTGGCGTTTATGGCCGTGTAGTACTAAGGCGAGAGCTGGTCTATGAGGCCAAAAAAGTCGCAGTAAGACTTTTAGTCCTGGTAGGTTGGAGGCGATGAGCGGTGCTTGCTACCGCTTTTAAATAATTTCAGCGGTGAAAGTTGGATATAAAAAAGTAGTTCTGCGGCTCGCCACCTAGTGCGAGAACTACTTTACTCGGTGAGATCGCGCGAAACGGCGCGTCGCGGCGTAGCCGTATGGCAGTGGCAACATTAAACAATAATGAAGTAGCAAATGCTATAGCAAAAATACCACAATCATCTCCATTAGGCTGATATTGTACAATAGAAAATTTAATAAAATTTTTGTCGAAATTATATGATGAAAATAATCTTTTTATGAATGGTTTATGATGCTTGTGAAGTTTTTTAGTATTTAAAGAATCATAAATAAATATGTTTCTTGTGTCATAATAACTACATGCCCAATGTCCATCGCCCTATATCGCCTTATTTGTGTTAATCCAATTATTTGCGCTAATTAATTGCATGTGGAGTATTATATATTTTTTGTTGCCAATCCCGCTGCGAATTTCGGGAGCTTGTAGTAATGAATTTTGCATACGAAAATTGTTGTCGAATTATCACGGATCTCGTTACCGAAATCTCTAGATACTGCCGGTCGTCTCTGTTTATGTTGCGCGACCTTTGGATCAGCCATGCGCCGCGTGATCGGTGAGATCAAATGTATATTGTGAACTTCCTCAAGACCGCGTTGGAGAGTTCGTGAATAAACTTGTTGTCAATTTTAATCATTGGCGTTAATTATTTATTGGCCTCTATCTCTCTCTCTTTAGCGCTGTAACTATCGAATCACCCCCTCTACCTAATCACTTCTGAGCAGCCGTGCAATCTGTCATCGCGTGCCGCGTCTCGGCCCGCAAATGAATAAAATTTCGAACTTTTGTGGCACGTACCGCGTGCCTGACGCCTAACCGTATTGTATATGAGTAATTAATAAATTATACGGAGTCGCTGTCGTGCGTCGGTTACCTTCGGATCAGGAAGCGCAAACGCATGGCGGACTGGGACCGCGCGGTCGCCGCTCGTGAGACCGGCGACCGACAAACTCAGGGCAGCGATCGCAATATATAGGGATAGTCCCTATATATAGACCCAGAACTGGCGTACCATCCGTTGTCAACAATTTTCCATGAAATTCTGAGACAAAAAACTTTTTGCCAAAAAGTAATCCGATGAGTAGAATTTGAACTGTGAGTTATTGAACGTCGAAGTTAACGAATGGGCACACGCGGAATTCGCGCGGTCATGATCGGCACAACGGCGCGCGGCACTTCAAACACTTGCATCGTGTCAGAGCGTTTCTCATTACTCTGCTTTGTATTTAAGCTCGCTAAGGCAGAATAGCGCAACATACAAAATAGCAAATAGTGACAGAACGAAATCGAACTCCAACGATAGTTCGGAACTACACAACATTACCCTAAAGCGATTCACGATCGCTACACCAACTCGACATATAAATGCAACGCGACTGTACTGTATGATACAACATATAACAGCCACCGAAACGGCAAGAAAAGACAACGCGTACATTAATTATAACAAACAACAAAAGAAATATTAATAAAGGTGACTTAACGTGACCGCTGGGGGGGGGGAGCAAAACGTTGTCCGGACTTCTTCTCAAGACGGGCGACGTCGCAGGCACCGGCACTTTGTTTCTCACATTCTAATTGTCACTCACTCGACCCGCGACACCGGCATTCCCGCGATGATCGCACGATGCACGATCCCGTCGATCACGAGACAACGGAGATGACAGCTTTACACTAATAAACGCTTGGCTCACCAACGACGTGGGCTATGTTCCCTCAGCAGCTTGATGGTCCTCGGACTCGTGTCCTCACTCGATGTGCGCATCATAAGAAATGATTTCTTGCGCCCTCGCGGGATACACGCAGGCGATCGCCGCCTCCCTCTCGCGATTTGAGGCAATATTACCATTGGCCGAAAATCGGCTAATCGCGCGGGCCTAATCGGCCGCGCACCGCGAAGTCCTCGCGGAAAACTCAAATGCGACGGCATCTGCCGCCACGTCCTTCGACTTCTTGGCTCCTCAGGCTCTGAGATTCTTGCGTCTCCTATTGTCAACTCGGTATCCTCGCCGGTTTTCCGTCCCTCCGGAGCTTCGCCGGAACGTTCCGTGACCGAGGTCCTCCACGTTTTGTTCCGTGGAATGGCGCTTTCCTTGTCCTCGTCCCGCTCGCCTCTCAGCAGTGGTAATTTTCTCAGCTGGAAAAGAGATCTATTTAACAGCAATTCCATTCCCGTTGATGCGAGAATAATACGACTTGCGTGTTCCATCGCGTCCACGCCGCTCTTCTTTCAACTGTTCCTCCGATGTTCTCGTTCTCCGCTCCGCTGGTCTTCATCCATCGATGAGCGCACATACATGTGAAACACAGCCGCCCACTCCGCGCTCCGCTGAAAATAATTATGATCGCCGCACGCGACGGCGACAACGGGCCCGCTGGCCAAACGACAATTGTCCGCTTTCCTCTCCCCCCCGGTGGATCCGAATCGATTCTCCCGCAGTCTGAGCTTACGCTCCTTGTAATCGGCTATAAAGCGCCACGTCACTTTATATATATATATAAAATGGTGCTTTATAGCTGTTATATATTAGGTGTACAAATAAGTTTTAAAGCGTTTTTAATGAAATTTAATTTATTTATTCAAAAAAGAAAACACATAATTATCAAAATAATCTCTCCGCCATTATCTATGACCTTTAGCCATCTTTCGGGTAACTTGCGAATTCCAGAAACGAAGAAGGTTTCGTTCGATGTGATAAAATCATCCACCCATTTTTCGCACTTCTTCAAATGCTCGAAAGTGTGCACCGGACAAGGCGTTTTGCATTGACCGGAATAAATGATAGTCAAAAGAGGCTATGTTTGGACTATACGCAGAACTTCCCAATCAAGCGCTAGTAACGTTTCGTTTAGTAACGTTTTACAGCATGTGGCCTAGCGTTATGAAGCAATTTCATGGGACGTTTTCCTTTGCCAGTAAATGAACGTTTCTTTAAACGGATTAATTGTTGACTATAGCAATCATTGTTAATTGTTTCGGATAAAGCAGCTCATCAAAACTCCCGCATTTGGAGCACACTATGTGATTCTTTATGCTAAAAGAAACAACTTTTTCCTTTAACAAAATTGCGTGCGACGAGTAATTTTTACAGGGGATCAGATTAAAGATGACGAATGAGCGCGTGTATATACGTAGCGGTTAGGGCGTGCGTTTCTCAGGCCAGCGTAGCCTGATTACCTAATCTTTGATAATTTACCGTACTATATTATTTAAAATATTGTAAAAGTTAATAAAATAAGTACTGTTTTCATTCTTTACATAACAATTTAATAAAAAAATTGTCTGATTTCGTAGCATAATCTGGAAATAAAAATAAATGTAAATAATATGGTGTATGAACTGAGCATTCTATTATTTTGATTACTGCGCAATTGCATGTGACAATAAAAAAAAAACTGAATTTAACGAATTATTTATAATTCGTTAAATTTTTCATTAATTTTAATTATTCGTTAATTTTTTTTGTTTAATTTATTTTTTAATTATTTTTTATTTTGGAAGATTTGCCATTAAATATCGGAACTATGTGGTTTCAACGTGATGGAGCATCTCCACACAATAGTAGGAGTGTTAGGCATTATTTGAATAAACACTTTCTAAATTCTTGGATTGGTAGAGGTGGACCTATCGCATAGCCAATAAGATCCTTTGATGAATCCGTTCGACTTCTTTTTACGAGGTTATTTAAAAACTTTTATTTATATATTTAAGATTCTGTAAATACATTAGAAAAATTAGAAGAAAAACTTCACTGTGCAATAGGAAGTATTACACCGGAAATGCTCCAGTTTACGCAAAATAGTTTTATTCATAGAGTCGATGCCTGCATACAAATAGAAGGATTGCACTTCGAACATTTTTTATAAATTTAAATCAGCCTTTTTTAGGGCTACAACTATTATTATTAAAACTTATGAATATCTCTCTACACCAAATGCTTACGAATTGTGTTTTCTACTTTATTTTAACCATGTAATCAATAGAATGTTTTCTTTTAACGGAATATGTATCGCTTAATAATGAGCTTAATAACGAGAAATTAAACTTTTAAACTTTTTAACAATTATAAATAATTTAATCAAATTGTTTTTTATGAAGGAAAATTTTTTGCAGGGCATATACGCAATATGTATAATACTTTAAATACGGTTATTTCAAAATATTTAAAATATTTTTATAATATTTTTGACATATTTTTAAAACAATTATTTACATAACGTCTAGATCATAATTATCAAAATTATTTATTTTAATAAATATAATTTTTCATACTTTTTTATTTAAATAATTTTAATCTTCTATAATTTTTTTAACTTCTCTGATACAAAGTATTAGCAATAATTTTACACATTTACTAAATATGTGAAAATGTTTCAAGAACTCGGTACAATCATTAATGAAATTTTATAAGATTATGTAAATATTGCAATATTATAATATTGTAATATGTTGTAGCCAGATCTACAACTAATAATAAAAGTAGTCCGAATAGCAACAAAAGTAGTCCGAATGAATCTCGGAAAAAGTCTTTCGAAAGACGACACAAATGTGTGACCGCCGAAATTGCGACCAGTCTTTCGAAAGACCGCAGAAATGCATCACGAAAAGAGAACATTGCGAAAAGCCTATCAGCAAATTCCTAAATTTGATGATCGAACCGAGTGATCAATCAATATCACGCAACCGATCGGAATGCTGATTGGGCATTGATCAGTATCTATATAATCGGTTATACAAAGCGGAATAGAGAGAGTCAAAATTATAAGTCGTGCGGAATCATTATTATAAAAGTCGCGCAAGATATTACGGAATCTCGTCGCGAAGTTCACGCAAGCCGTATTATCAGCAGCTCAGGTGTCACACTCGGTCGTCGGCCGCCCGAGTAACGCGAGACGCGCGGAACCGCCCGACGACACGTAAACATGTGTAAAATATAATCGTTATAATATCAAGTATTTGTGCACTTGTTAAAATAAATCAATTAAATTAAAGAAAGTGTGTGTCAGTGATTTCACGAGGATCCCATTCCTTTGATTCTGCTCGGAATTCCAACTCCTTAGGCTTGACGAACCCGACTAGCCCGAATATTAATATCGTAGGCCATCCGGGGTACAATATTTTGGTGGCAGCGGTGGGATAGTCAAAATCATCCCCAAGAACAACAACTTGAGAGGATCATCGTTGATCAAGCCAGCAGAATCAAAAAAGTAAGCCCCGATGCACTGCATTACGGGGCAGAAGAAGTGAGAAAAATTTTTTGACAAAACAAAATAAGACCTGCCGTAATAGTTTACAAGCTGCAGGCAGAAGAATCAAATTTCCTACAAGCCGAAAATACAAGACCTGTAGAAAACAGGCGGACGGAAAAGGCCCAGTCAAAAAAGCCGCTCACAAAATTGTGTCAGTATAGTGTAAAGTCAGTAGAGTGTCGACCTACGACAACGAGTGCCCAGTGGCAGCGGAGCAACGATCGGAGAGTCTACGAGCACCAACAGCGCTGATCGTGTACACCGATTCCAGGCAGCGAGGCTTCACCGACACGCACTACCACGTGCAGCCAACTGACACGCCAGTACAAACAGCGACCATGCGAGTGTATTCGATCTGTCTTCTAATGTAAATCAGAAAAATCACTTCATCATTTTATAAAGCGAATGTCCGCAGCGAAGGATAGCCTAGCGTATGCGACTTGGCCAAAATCGCGGCTAACAAACAACCCTGTAGAATTTCCGCACACTATCTCCGCGATAAATACCGCGAGAAACGCGTTAAAAGAAATATGCCATAACGTGCGCCGTGTATTACGATACGATATGATGTGACGAAGACGTTCACATCATAACCGAGCGCGAATTTTCGTACGACGAAAAAGATTATAGCTTGTTCGCATTAAACGACACCGACTCCCACACACGTACAGGCACGCAACACACACAAACAAATTTACGAGACGGAAGTATATTTAACTCTTCTATCATATACCAATCACTAATAAACGAAATGACTCACCCACCCGTCGAACAATAGAACGAAATCGACAACGAAATTTTGCAACTATGACATTCAGTCGATAGACATGGACCGCAAGAAAATCGAACAAACCGTCGCGTCACAATTAAGCCCGATAATATCAAGCACAGCCCGATAATATCATGCTTCGTGAATTAATGGATGAAATACGCGATCTCCGTGTACAAATGAACGGATTAAGTCGGTAGGCACAATTACCTTTGAGCGAATGAACGAGAGTATCGCAAGATTTTCTGCCGTACCCGTTAGATTTAACTTACGGATGTTCGTATCAGGACATATGAAACCAACCAGGAAACGCACTAACATTTCTAACACTGAAAGATGCGTAACATGATTCCAGAGATTGACGGCACGTCACGAGGACACGTATACGAATTTCTGAATGCAAGCACGTACGCGATAAAAAATATATATCCTGCGGATGAACACTCGTTATTAGAAGCCATCCTTTGCACCAAATTCAAAGACAAGGCGATGAAGGATTTCCGTACCCAAGATATAGTAACTTTCGAGCAATTAAAACGAGAATTAGAAAAGGAATATTTGAGCAAATCACCAGTGCGAAGCACCGCACATCTGCAACTCGAATTTAACTCGCTCAAACAAAACCCAAACGAGAGCGCGCAAGAATTCAGTAGGTGAACAGACAATATAGCCATGGAATTATACGAATCCATGGAAGAAGGCAAAAGTCATACGGTCGAGCAACAACGCGCGATCCTAGAAAATAAAAAAGAGCAGGCACTTTACAATTACCAGAACGGATTGCACGAAGAGATTAAGTTAATTGTACGATCGCAGCGATACCAAATAATACAAGAAGCGATCGAAGGAGCAACCGCGGAAGAAAAAAACGCGAGGACCTAGCACTCAAACGCAACCCTATCGAAACTGGTCAATATTTAAAGCACACCCACCAAGTCCGCGTTGCGGAAAATGCGGAAAAATCGATCATTACGGGCGCGATTGCCGGACTAGCCATTTCACAAATAGATACGCCCTGCCTAAACCGGAAGGACAACCACGAATAAATACAATCGGAAAACAGTGTAGCTATTGCAAAAAGATAGGACATTTGCGCCACGAATGTTGGACACTGAACGGAAAGCCAGAAAACAGCAAAAATTCCGAAAAAATTTTTTCGAATTCGCGAAGAGAAAATCCTGCGAAAAACTTTAAAAATAAAAAGAACGAAATCGGCGAAAGTAAACCGACCATCCCGCGTCCCGCGTCAGAGTATCGCGTGGCACACGTCAAGGGGACATCGCTCGTCAACACCAGACTAAACGCGATCACATTACCGATTACAGAAGCCAAAAGTAGAAAAATTAATTTCTTGTTTGATACGGGCGCATCAGCAACAATAATAAAATTAAAACATTTACTAGTCCTAATCTACGAGGAAAAAATTAAGTTAACAGGCATAACAGGACATGAAATAATAACATTGGGCAAAGCACATATTACGGTGCAACTGTCGTGCAAAAAGATACGACACCCCGTATACATAGTACGAGATAATACGCCAATGGAATACGATCTTAGGAGCGGATTTTATTTGGCAATATATAATCGCATTCAATCCAAAAACAAATTCTATACAATTTAAAAATACGAATTTCAAACTTTACCCATACAGGCGCGTAACGTTAGGACCGTGCAGCGAAACAATCATGCATGTCACGACTAATCAAAACACAATTGGATTGACGAAACCAGAGGAAATGATACCTGGAATTTTTATTGGATGTTGCCTAGTCGAACCGCGAAATTACATATGTCCAATCAGCATAATAAATATTACTGAAAAAGAAAAAATCGTTCAGGTACCGCAAGTAATATTAGAAGAGATAAACATACAAAAAAAATAATACAAGAATTTGTGAACGCAATACAGACAAAAAATAAAAATACAAAATTAATCTGTCGAGAAGAACAAATAAACAATTCCTTACGCACAGTACATTTAAATATAGAAGAACGAAAATCGGTACTAGAATTATGTCACGAATATAATGACGTGTTTCATCTAGAAGGAGACACATTAACGTGCACAACAGAAATTAACGAAGTAACGATACGAACAGATTCGTCACCAGTAAACGTACGACCTTACCGTTTACCTGAAAAGCATAAAGATGAAGTAAACAAACAAATTCAAGAAATGCTAATGCAGGAAATGATCAGACCAAGCGTCAGCCAATGGAACGCACCACTATTAGTCGTACCGAAAAAGACAGACACTTCAAGAAAAACAAAATTACGAATTGTAGTAGATTTCAGAAAATTAAATGATCTCACAATCGGAGATTCATTCCCATTGCCCAACATAATGGATATACTTGACCAGCTGGGCAATGCGAAACACTTCACGACATTGGATCTCGCATCAGATTACCACCAGATACCAATGACGGAGCAAGATAAAAATAAAACTGCATTCTCTATGCCATACGGTCATTACGAATTTAACAGAATGCCATTCGGTTTAAAAAACGCACCTGCAACCTTCTAACGACTAATGAATTCAATTTTAACAAATCTGCAAGGAATTAAATGTCTAGTATATCTCGATGACATTGTAATATACGGTCTTAGCCTTACAGAACATAACAAAAGATTAAAATTAGTTCTTCAAAGACTAAGAGAAAACAATCTAAAGCTCCAACCGGATAAGTGCGAATTTTTACGAAAAGAAATAGTCTATTTAAGATATATAATTACTGAAAATGGAATTTCGCATCAATCAAAATTGCACGCCGTAAAAAACTTTCCTACGCCCAAAAAGGTAAAAGACGTGCAATCATTCATTGGATTAGCCGGATACTACAGAAAATTTATCGAAGATTTCTCATGAATTGCAAAACCATTAACAAAACTAACAAAAAAGGGAGAGAAATTCGAATGAACCGAAACACAGCAAAATGCGTTTGACACGCTAAAGAATAAATTAACGACGGCACCAATATTGAAATATAATATCCCGACTTCACGAGAGAATTCCTCCTAACCACGGATGCATCGGACTATGCAATAGGAGCCATCTTATCGCAAGGCGAGGTAGGTCAAGACCGACCCGTCGCGTATGCTAGCCGTGTATTATCATGAGCGGAACAGAATTATAATACAACTGAAAAAGAATTACTCGCAATAGTATGAGCAGTAAAACATTTCAGATCAACCTTACTTATATGGGACAAAATTCAAAATAATTACTGACCATAAATCGTTAATATGGTTATTCAACGTAACAGGTCCCGGATCATGTTTAATCAGATGGAGATTAAAGTTGGAAGAATATGATTACGAATTAATACACAAAGCTGGGAAAGCCAACGCTAATGCTGACTTATTTCGTAATCGTATTCTTCTAATTTTAATCTCCATCTGATTAAACATGATCCGGGATCTGTTACGTTGAATAACCATATTAACGATTTATGGTCAGTAATTATTTTGAATTTTGTCCCATATAAGTAAGGTTATTAAGCCGTAACGTGGCGGCAATAACTGAAGAACAACAACTGACGATGCCGCGTCAGAAAAACAATACGAAGAAGAAGATAAGAAACAAATATTATACGAGTATCATGACGCATCTGTGGGAGGACACCAGGGCGTTGAACGGACACCAAATAGAATACGATTTACACCACAACTGGCCAGGATTAAAACGAGATGTTGAACAATACATCTTAAAATGTGAACATTGCCAAAAGAATAAATTGCGACGACGCGCTAAAGTATTAATGTTAACGGATACGCCAACAAAACCATTTGAAAAATGCGCGTTAGATATCGTAGGACCATTGCCTATAACAATGATGGGAAACAAATATGTACTGACATTTCAGGACAGCTTAACAAAATTTAGCAAAGGAATACCGGTACAAAATCAAGAGACGACAACAATAGCAAAAGAGTTTGTAACAAAATCATATTAGAATATGGAATCCCAGATAAAATTCTAACCGATCAAGGAACAAACTTCACTAGCGAATTATTTAGAAATACATGCAAATTACTAAAAATACAAAAATTGCAAATAACCATCCGGAAACAAACGGAGCACTTGAAAGATCACATCGGATATTAACTGAATATTTACGATACCATATTAACGACGATCAGACAGACTGGAATGAATGGATACCGTATGCTATGTTCGCGTATAACACGACACTGCACACCGCTACGGGTTTCACGCCGTTCGAACTGGTTTACGGGCACCAAGCACCGCTACCTACGGCTCTAACCAGCTCACCTAAACTATCGTACACATACGATGATTATCATTCAACACAAGAACTCCGCGAAAGGATATGAGCTGCAAATCAAATAGCGAAAGAAAGCGTCAAAGAGGAAAAACAAAAAGCAAAGGAAAACTACGACCGAAAAAAAAATACGCACATTCGAAGTAGGAGACAAAGTACTATTACACAACGAAACAGTTCGACAAGGGCGATCGAAAAAATTAGACGCGTTATGGATCGGACCCTATGTAATTTTAGGAAAAACAGGCGATGTAAATTAAATAAAATAAAAATGGGACGCCGAACAATAAACGTGCACGCGAACCGAATCAAGGCGTTCATTGAAAATTAAAAAGAGAAGATAAAAGCGCATAATAAAAAATACAAAATTATAAAAATAAAAACGGTAGAACTTACCAACACAGGAAGCCCAGCAAATCCGCATACAATAATCCCCAGGACAACGGAATCACTATACTTACAACTACACAAATAACTAAGTATACTACAAACTACATTACAAACTATACTACACTACGAGTCATGCACAGTATCAGGTCCCAGGAGAGCGGCCCTTCGCCTGCGGGATTGGCCGCGGGGTTATCCCCCATATCGTCCTCGTCCAGACCAGCGGCTACCTCCAATGGATCATTCCCCACATCTACTTCCACGCCAGCCAAAACAGCCTCAGGCATGGACACAAGCAGCTCATAGAGTCCACGGACCAAGGCAACTCTACAACTCTACCGGGAACATCTGTTAATAAACCAAATATAGTCTTCGCCGACATGGAACACATCATTGTTATAGAAACGATTCACAATGGATAGCCACTCGCGCACGCGGCGAAAATGCACTTGAGCGACAGGATTATCCGTGAATTCGTTAACGTTATCATCATTTATTTCGACCTCAAAGCCTTCGTCCTCAGACGACGCTTCCGCCGCGGCACTATCGTCGAACACCGACGCGTCACGCTGACAATTCCTTCGAGAGTCCATGATGTCGATACGAGAAGAGGATGTTTCGACAACTGACGAGATGCAGTCAGAAGGCTCATCGCAAAAGAATAAAATATTAGAAGACTCACACGGAATACCTAACACCGATATAATAAAAAGGACACTAGGACACTAGGAAAAATGATAAACGATATAAAAAGCAAGCTCAACAGATTCAAAGGAGAATCTTTTTAACTAAGATAGTGAAATAAGAATAAAGTAATATTATGCCAGGGAATATGATAAAAAAGAAACGCCGATTTTGAATATCGCAAACTCTTCATGAAAAATAAGAAATTTTATTTTAATATTGCAGAATAAAGATATGGATAACTAATGGAGTTATGGAAGGAGAAGAAAAATTACCAATTGAAATAGAAAACTTCAAACATCACCCCGAAATATACTTCGAGGAAATAGGAAAGCTGAACGTAATCGATTCATTCTGGAAAATAGTTATAAGAATAAATATCTCATCAATCGAAAAACGAGCAGGGCAAATAGAAGAATACATTCTTAAAGCACAAAATGTATGCACTATGTTACAAACAAAGGGTCATGTCAAAACTATAACATATAATTGAAAATAACTACCAGCGATTAAAACATTTAACAAAAAGAATAAACTCTCTATACAAGACACAAAATATGAAAACCAAACGAGGATTGATAGATGGAATAGGAACTGTTGCCAAGACATTATTTGGAACAATGGACAATGATGACAGAAAATTAATCAACGAACAATTAAATATTTTACATACAGCAAACGACAGAGCACATAATAAAAAATCCAAATTATAAACGCGACGATAGCGCATATAAACAATCACGAAAAGATAATTCAAAATAACAAAAATGTTTTAGCTGATGCAATCAAAAAATTAGAAACGACAATAACAACAGAAATAAGTAACGAAAACATAAAGGAACATTTTATAATTACCAACGCAATACTTGACGAATTGACACAACATGCGGAAGACACACTAGAATATCTAACTGCGATAAAAAATGGAATACTATACCCGCGACTAATATCACTAGAAGAGATAATGGAAAACTTTAAGGAACCACACAAATACCTCAAGGATTATATTTCTCATTTAAAATAAGGAAAGAGGATTGGACTACGATAGAAAAAGTAACAACGATGAGCGCACACTACAAAACAGATGTTTACACAATCCTACATTTCCCGCTAATTTCACTTCCGACATACGAAATACTAAACATAATACCGCTATCGGTACCACACAAGCAAAACATGTCCGCATTAATAGAAATAAACAATCCACTGATAGTCTTAGATACTGACAGACACACGTACGCAAGACTAACTCGCGAAAAGTTAAGGCAATGTAAGGAAATAAATGCAAATTATTTGTGCGAACAAATCTTCCCAATTAACAATATTAAGACCGACTCACTATGCGAAATAGATATATATGTAAAACCGATAACCGTTATAAAATTGTAAAATTAAATATATATCAATAAAAAATAGCATATGGATAGCCTTAAGTAACTCTTGGTTATGTATTCAACACCAGCGAAACAAACTATTACAATCTCATGTAAAAATAATAAAGAAATGCGAAAAACTATTACAAATACGGGAAAAATAATATTATCAAATAATTGTAAGATAGTTACAACAGACGCGATAATAAAATCAAAAATTACAAACCATGGAAAAGAAATAAAAACTTATCTACCAGATTATAATATTACCATATTGAGCGAAACTCTCAAAGCGAACAAAACAGAAAAAATTAAATTAAAAATAGTACAAAACCCAACAAACTTGATAGAACTAACAAAGAAATTAAACCAAATGAATAATGAAATAGACACTAACGAGATATCACCTTTTTTACAAAAACACTTTGTATATCCTGTATCAATAAGCAGCACATTAATAATAACCATCATAACAATAATAATTGTAATAAAAAACAAGAAAACAGAACACTACTAAACAAATATTAATAGAATTAAGTAGGAATAGTAAACTACGTACTATAGATCGCACTACAGAAGAAGCGAGAGTACGCGATTCTAAACAAACGATTGTAACAAAAAATGTATCAGGATGAAATTTTTGTAAAAGCGAAAACTTCGTACCTCTGTTTTCTTTTACTAACGGGGGAGGGGGATGTTGTAGCCAGACACAACTAGACTACAACTACAAAAGTAGTCCGAGTGAATCTCGGAAAAAGTCTTTCGAAACACGACACAAATGTGTGACCGCCGAAATTGCGATCAGTCTTTCGAAAGACCGCAGAAACATCGCGCAAGAATATTGTGAAAAGCTTATCAGCAAATTCCTAAATTTGATGATCGAACCGAGCGTGATATTGATCAATCAATATCACGCAATCGATCGACGCAACCAATCGGAATGCTGATTGGGTATCGATCAGCTTATATAATCGGTTACACAAAGCGGAATGAGGAGAGTCAAAATTATAAGTCGTGCGGAATCATTATTATATAATTATATAAGTCGCGCAAGATATTACGGAATCCCGTCGCGAACCGTATTATCAGCAGCTCAAGTGTCACACCAGTGTCACACTCGGTCGTCGGCCGCCAGAGTAACGCGAGACGCGCCGAGTCGCCCGACGAATCGTAAACGTGTATAAAATATAATCATTATGTAGCGGTCACTGCCACGCGACCGCACCACGACATATCGTCGCGCGCACCGCACAGTGATGGCGCCCGCCACTAGATGGCGAGTCGGGGAATCACTTTCTCGTGTTCGAAACGCCTCATCGGGGCTATATAAGAGCGGCACTCAGCACTGCTCTTCGCCTCAGTCGTCTCCAGCCTGTTAAAGGCTAAAAGTTGCACTGCGACGCCCTCCGAGCCTTGGAGGCCAGCTCTGACTTCAGGCTCCACTACACAGCAGTTTTTCTACTGGGAAAGACCAACCGATCTCCGGCCGTACTCCCCGGCAGTTAACGCCGCGGCAATCCATTTCCAGACGCATCTTTCTGATGCATCTTCGTGAAATCCGTCTCATCCGTCCGCTTCCGGACGCGCCTCTCTGACGGCCATGAAAGCCGTCTCATCCGTCCGCTTCCGGACGTGCCTCTCGGCCGTGAAAGCCGTCCAGTTCGTCTTTTCTCTGGGCAATCCTTCCTCCGCGGCAGTTACCGCCGCGACCTTCCTACGCGGCCGTAAACGTCGCAGGCTCCACGTCCAGGAAAGATCCTCGCGGCCAGAGATGCCGCCCAATCCGCCCGTGTCCGGACGACCTGATTAGAGCCGCGGTCTCCACGCAGCCTCCATCATGCCGATCTCAGCCGCCTCGAGAGGATGCCGTGCAGCATGCGAATTCCCGTAGGCGTGCGTCCTCTTTAGGCCAACCGCGACGACTCGTCTACTCCATCAGAACGACCGACGCTGCCTGCCGCTCGGCAATCACCCGCACCGCGACGTCTATCACCGCCCTCCTCCGGCACGCGCGGACACAGAGAGACGACCTCCCGGAAGGCGAACCAGCGCTCTTCTCGCCGGTTCAACAGCGGCTCTTAGCCCTCTTTGGATCAACTTCCTTCCCAGAGGATAGCCCGCCGAGACCGTCGACTCCACAGGAGCAACCGACAACGCCCGATCACCCACTCCTGGTAGCTCTTTGGAGCTCGGCCACGTCCACTACTCAAGAGAAGCCGTGGCGCCTCTGCGCCATCGAGCTCGGCCACGTCCACACCCGGCCGCCGCGCCGCGACTCTCGCTGCTTTTACATGGAAGCTGTCTGAGGGCCTGCAGCCGGCCCACGCTCCGCGGATACGCACCATCCGACCGCGACGAGGGGAGCCGAGGCTCGGGAAAGGCGTCGAGAACGGCTTCAGGAGCTCGCGCGCAGAAGTAGACACGCTAGACGCTCCCACGCGCTTTTCTCGCGAGACTCAAATACAGTCCCAATAGCTTCCTGTATCTAACGTATCTTGTAAAATATATATTATGGATTTCGATTAACTCTGCAGTTCCTTGATTATTGAGCGTGCATGCAACCTTCATATCCCGAACGTCCTTCAACTTGCGCTACTTGCGAAACACAGCGACATTTGGCTGCTTATCTTTCCGCTTTGCTTGGCACCGACGTCTGCACCTGCCACATAGCTGGTCGAGGACTGGACACTTCCCTCGAGAAAAGAACCAGCTATCATCAGCCGATTCAGCCAATTGCAGGCGATGCAGTATGACAGACCGCATACACTCACACTCGCTCGTTTCTTGCGCGAGACACATGGTGGTACAACTCATAAACATCTATTACATATCTTCATTATACCACATCACTCCACACGCCTACCACCTTAGTTATAATATCAAGTATTTATGCACTTGTTAAAATAAATCAATTAAATTAAAGAAAGTGTGTGTCAATGATTTCACGAGACCCCCTACATTCCTTTGATCCTGCTCGGAGTTTCAACTTCTTAGGCTTGACGAACCCGACTATCCCGAATATTAACGTTGTAGCCTATCCGGGATACAACATTTCTTATTTTAACACACATTTGTAATATAAATGTACATTATACTTATACATTATAAAACAATAAAATTGAAGGTCAAAAACAACAGTATTTTATTAACAAAATATGTTTTTATTAATTCTTCATAAATAATGTCTTCATTTAAAAAAACGAACAATATAAAACGTTTTCGACTCATAGAGTCTTCTTCAATATATGTAATTAAGCGTTATATGAACAATGCTTCTAAGATTGTTCGGGAAATGCGCTATTAGCACTATCACATCATTTCATCTTTATTGCTCATTATATGTAAATTAAGAATAGAATGATGCGATAATTCTAATAGCGCGCTCTCCGAACGCAGTCTTATTTAAACATTTAATCTTTCTTAGAAGCATTTTCATTATTTCTTTTGTTCATACAACGCTTAATTACATATATTGAAGAAGACTCTGTGAATTGAAAACGTTTTATATTGTTCGTTTTTTAAAATGAAGACATTGTTTATGAAGAATTAATAAAAACATATTCTTACAAATTAATTAACAAAGTTAACAAATTATTGTTGCTTTTGACCTTCAATTTTATTGTTTTATAATGATATATAATTCTAATAGCGCGCTTCCCGAATTTAGCCTAAATATGAGAACGTGTTAAAAAAATTCCCAACAGAAACTCATAAGTAACACATCTTAACAGATTAAAATTTTGACATATAATAAAAATTAAATTTGATTAATATATAAGTAAGAATTCTAAAAGCGTAAATCGTACTGTCAACAATTTGTATAGATATACTTTATTTTTATAATATTAAATACAACATATTTTTATCCAAATTGCATTAGACAATCTTATTTCATTTTTGATACTTGTAAACAACGCGCTGCATAAATACTCAAGCTCTGATTGGTCAAGATCTTCGCCATTATGCGCAATGGTTCACCTTTCTTTTTACACCATGTTCATAACTACAATTTTAATTGAATCAATAAAATTATTTGATTTATCTGAATCAGATATTACAGAAGATGAAAATATATTATTTTATAAAAAAGATATTAATATCACGATCAGAGAGAGAATATATAGTTAATTGTAAGAATTACATATAGTTAATTCTTTAACAGCGATTTTAAGAAACATTTTAACATTTAAGAACATTTAAACATTTAAGAACATTTAAACATTAAAATATTTAAATATTTAAGAAACATTTAAAACATTTTAACATTCAAATATTTTAAACATTTTAACATTTTTTTTAGAAACATTATTATTAACAATTATTATTTTTAGGTATCCATTATTTATACAAATTATTAATTGTACAAATTAATAATGTTCATAAAAGTAATTGGTTATTCAATTCTTTGTTAGATTATCCATTTTGTATCATAATAATAATATATTATTACAATAATATTATTTACTTTCTTATCGTTTTGTATTCTAATCGCATCACTGTTGCTTAATATAATTTTAAAAGTTTCATTACTTTCTACATCAAGATTATTTCTTTCATAGCTGTCATCTTCTACTGCGAATGCCTTATCTAGGATGCGTTCCTTTATTCACTCCGAGTGCTCATGCTATGACGTAATGGAAGTGTACTGCGGCTATCGTTCCGTTTTAGTTTCGTGCGCTTTCTAAGTGCTTCAAGATTATAAAGTGGAACATAGTTGCAGTATGTTTTCTAAAGCTCCAACTGAAATAATGACTGGCATATCTAATATTAAAAAAATATAATTTTATTATATATATTAAATATATATAATATATATATATTTATATATATATATATATATATGTGTGTATGTGTGTGTGTGTGTGTGTGTGTGTGTGTGTGTGTGTGTGTGTGTGTGTGTGTGTGTGTGTGTGTGTAAAATAATTAATAATAAAAAATTAATAATAATAATAATTAATAATAATTAATAATTTTATATTATATAATATCATAATAATTTCATTATATTATTTCATATTATACGTCGCGTCCAACATTCGATGTAGGCACGCTTGTACACGGGAGTTTGCCCCGAATATTATTTCTTGATATACTATTGTCACACGGGGATGATCGAGGACTCGGCCTCGATAGTACGGAAATGATTGAGGACTCGGTCTCGTGTACTCGTTCTATTATCGCACGGATCGGTATGATGCTCGTCGAACTCGATCTGATCTCTATTCAAATGCAACTTCATATATATAAGAAAATCGGGAGCTGTAATTCAGCCAATCACAGCCCGATCCTGTGGCGGCGTTCTGTCCCTGTCGCGAGGTTCTTCGAGCCATGAAACGCAGTGGCTCGATGATGTAGGGCAAGGACATAAAGGAAGCCGCGTCATATGCATTTTCGAGACTCCGTGCGGCGGCGTCTTGTGATATAATTCTAGCCGCTATTCCGTCGCAACAATACGCTTTATTTTCTTCAGCATCAATCAAGATTATTTTAGTCTCCATGGAAGCAACCATCTTTGTACTTCGACTGCTTTACCTCACTGGTTACAGCAATCACAACAGGAAGTACATCAAAATCAATTACGTTATAGAATTTAAGGCAATACTTTCAAGGCAGTAGTGCACTGCTTTCTATATCAGAACTATTTGTAGTACTGATAGTACTCGGAGTGAATAAAGAAACGCATCTCTAGCCAGCTGCAGAAAGCAGGAAGTGATAACATAATCTATGACGTCACATGCTTGCACAAACTCATCGAAAGTTTACCATAGTATATTTTGGAATGGAGTGCCACAGCCTGGCAGTGAATATCGGAATGCAGCCTATGGATGCGGATCCTTTATTCCTTCCGAGTACTCATATTATGATGTAATGGAAGTGTACTGCAGCTATCATTCTGTTTTAGTTTCGTGCGCTTTTTAATTACTTCAAGATTATAAAGCGGAACGCAGTTGCAGTATGTTTTCTGAAACTCCAACTGAAATAATAGCTGGCATATCTAATATTTAAAAAAATATAATCTTATTATATATATTAAATATAATATATATATATATATATATATATATATATATATATATATTGTCGCGAGCGCCGAGAACGCAATCACGCTCACCGCTGACAAAGCGGATTGCGGCAAGCGATACTTTATCCGACGAATTATTATTTTACCAAGCGATAGCGATTACCAACGCTACCGTGCTAATCGCGCAAATATTGTGTAATCGTTCCACGTGAAGCAACTGTTAACCGGGTTGCGCGGCCCTTACGCGGAAAACCGCCGCGCGACCCAGAAATATACCGCGGACGCTGACGATCATGTTGATGACACGGCAAGGACCGGCCGCCTGGAACAGGATAAAAACGGAAGACCGATACTAGGAGAGGACTCGTCGAGATCCGCCGTGCCGTCACGTCTGTCGCGGTCCGAATTAAAAAAGACAATCTGTATCAAGTGTTAATAAAATTTATTGGTATTAAAAAAGTGGTGAGTGCCTCCTCCCCGCCGACTCCTTGACCGATCCACCGAAACGACCCGCACAACATTTCTGGTGGCAGCGGTGGGATCATTTCGCAGCTACACCCAGTCATCTGGAAGAAACAAACGATCGGAATTCAAGGAAAAGGCCGGAAAAGAAGTCGACATCCCTGCAGCGAGAAAGAGCCGGTAGAGCCACAACGCAGAGCATATCAGTGACATCGGAGAAGCCACGACCTACCGCAACAGCCAGCGCCACGTCACAAACATGCGAATTGCGAGCGTAATGTAAGTCATAGAAAATTAAGCCAAGCGCATTAGATAGCGAGAGAAGCGTGTAGGTAGATGTCGAACGAGGGAGTTAACCAAACTCCTGCCCAAAGAAACACGTCGTGGCTACATAGTGTGTCAGCCAGCCGAGCGCTCAGCCCGAGCCCTCCGAGCCTTGAGCCGACGGAAAATTCACGCGATCCGCGCGATAACGTACGCCGCGATTTAAGTAATTATTATTCCGACGATAGTCTGACGAGTCAACCGGAATTACATCCGAACATTGTAATTGAACGCGTGTTTTCGCTTAGTAACATAGATAATAGCCTACTACCGAGTAGTGAGAGACGCGACGACGCTCTATTACAACCAACAGACGCAAGATCTGACCATAGCGACGGCACAAACGCAAGTAATCCTAGCCGCGGAGAATTCTCATTGACATCTTACGATAGTAGCGTGTTCGATCCAACCGAATTTTACACCGCTTAACGAAACATAAATCCAGCGGAAATGGCAAATCAACCTTCGGGCACACCGTTAAAATCGATCGCGGAAGAACAACAAGTAGTAAACAAAGAATTGGATGACGAAGTAAAAAGGATGAGAGCCACTTTAAGCCAGGCACACTGGAAATCTGACCCGGCGGAATCTTCGCACGACGCGCGAGATGCAATGTTGGTCGAATTGATAGAAGGCATGCGAGCACTACAGGGCCGCATAAGCCAACTAGAAGTCGTTAATTACGATCGGAGTGCAGAAAATGACGAACCGATAGAAATGACATACGGGCGTACACGGAACGATGTCCGAAATTCGCGAGATCCCGCACATACGTTTATGAAACTGAAAGAAGCCCGCGATATGATTCCGGAAATGGACGGATCATCGCGGAACCAAGTTCAAAAATTTTTAAATGCAAGCACGTACGCGATGAGCGAAATAAATCCTGCCAACGAAAAATCATTATTAAAAGCGATCTTGTGCACGAAACTAACAGGGAAAGCCATGCACGATTTCCAAACAAGGGATATACGCACGTTCATGCAACTGAAGCGCGAGATCGAGATGTGCTATTTGGCAAAGCGTAGCACTACGCACATTCAGCGAGAGTTTAATATAACCCGTCAAAAACCCGGGGAAAGCGCGCGAGAATACGGACTCCGCGTTGACAAACTAGCAATGGAACTCTATCAATCTATGGTAGAAGGACGCGAGCACACCGCGGAGCAACGAAAGGCAATCCTAGATACGATACAAGAATTAGCCCTAGAAAATTTCCAACTAGGATTACGTGACGAGATACAAACAATAGTAGTACGATCCAGGAACTATACGAATTTAACAGCCGCGATGCTAGGCGCGACAGCCGAAGAAAAATTAAAAGGTAGTCAACCTATAAAAATGTACAATAACGAGAAAGCTAGAAGCAACCAAGAACAGTATAGAAACCGCAATCAAAAACTGGAGTGCCACAAAGGCTAGGACATTTGGCGCGCGACTGTCGTTCAAGCCGATACACAAATAAATATCCGCTATCGCAAGCCGAACGACCGGCGAACGTAAATAATATCGAGAAATACTGCTCGTACTGCAAAAAGGCAGGTCATAAGCGCGACGAATGCTGGTCACTGAACGGCCGCCCGAGAAAGGGGCAGCCGAGACGCACGAGACAGGATAATGAAAAGGGGCGACAAATAAATACCGCTGTAATAATGAGAAAGAATAAGCAGCAAAGGGGGAGCGATGACCTATCGTTCACAAGCAGTGGCGACGACGAAGAAGAAGAGAAACCGAGAACAAAGATAACGCGAACCGTACGCGAGCATCAAGTGACACAGGTGAATACGCCTCACACAAACGCCACGTTAGACTTGATTACCCTGCCGATGCGAGAGACAAAAAAGGGAAAAACAAGTTTCCTCCTCGATACAGGCGTCACTTTGACATTAATAAAAGTAGGAAATCTAAAGGGAAACACACTAATGCGCGAAGAGCGTTTAGCCCTAACCGGAGTTACGGGCCACAAGATACACACACTCGGAAAGATAAGAGCAACGATAACGCTAGGAGACCGAGAGATACGGCACACTATGTATGTGGTAAGAGATGACTTCCCAATAAATTATGAAGGGATACTGGGACTAGACTTTTTGAATAAACAGCAAGCGAAATGCGATCATGGGAAAAAACAAGTCCGTATTGGCAACACAACTTTCAAACTCTATCCGTACAAGAAAACCATGCTAACGCATCGCAGTGAAACCATAATTCAGGCAGTAACCGATCGGAATAGCATTGGAATAGTAAATGCAGTCGAAACCAAACCCGGAGTTTTCATAGGAAATTGTTTGATCATACCAGAAGAAAACGTATGTCCAATAAGTGTGATAAATACCACGGGAGAATCCGTGGAGATAACAACGCCGCTAGTCACGGTGGACGAGATAAAGACAAAAGACGCCGCACACATGTATACCATGGAAGTGTCAAGTAACGAAACAAGCGACGAGCCCAGTCAAGCTCGTAAAGAAAAATTGCACAGACAAATGCGAACCGAGCATTTAAATAAAGAGGAAAAGAAAACCTTGCATCAGATTTGCGAAGATTTCTGTGATATCTTCCACCTAGAAAACGACCGCCTATCGTACACTAACGCAGTAGCACATGAAATAAATACGCGAGCAGATAGCGCGCCGGTGAATGTCCGACCATATAGATAACCAGAGAAGCACAAGGCAGAAGTAAATAAACAGATAGCGAAAATGCTGGACGACGAGATAATCCGTCCCAGCACGAGTCAGTGGAACGTACCCTTACTAGTAGTACCAAAGAAATTAGACGCATCTGGAGAGCGAAAACTACGAATAGTTGTGGACTTTCGGAAATTGAATGACTTAACAATCGGCGATTCTTTCCCGCTCCCGAATATCACTGACATACTGGACCAACTAGGAAACGCGAAATACTTTACATTGGATTTAGCATCGGGATACCATCAAATCCCCATGCATGAGGAACACAAACAAAAAACAACATTCTCCACACCTTACGGGCACTACGAATTTAATAGAATGCCTTTTGGATTAAAAAATGCGCCTGCAACATTCCAGAGACTTATGAATTCCGTACTAACCGGATTACAAGGCCTCAAATGCCTAGTCTATCTAGATGACATCGTAATATATGGACCAAATTTGAAAGAGCATAACAAAAGACTAATTGAAGTATTCAAAAAACTAAGAAACTACAATCTGAAACTACAACCGAATAAATGTGAATTCTTAAGAAAGGAAGAGACATACTTAGGACACATTATCTCCGAAAACGGTATAATACCGGATCCTGCGAAAATAACGGCCGTAGCAAACTTTCCAATACCAAAACGGGTAAAAGATGTGCAATCCTTCATAGGATTAGCCGGGTATTATAGAAGATTCATCGAGAATTTTTCGAAGATAGCAAAACCACTGACAAAACTAACAAAAAAGGATGAGAAGTTCGCTTGGACAGCAGAACAACAGAACGCATTCGAAACATTAAAAGAAAAGTTAATGACCACACCAGTTCTAGCTTACCCGGACTTCACTAAACAATTTATAGTAACGACAGACGCATCCGGATACGCCATCGGAGCAGTATTGTCGCAAGGGCCAGTAGGCCAAGACCGACCAATTGCATACGCAAGCAGAATTCTGAATAAAGCGGAACAAAACTATAATACAACGGAGAAAGAATTGTTAGCCATAGTATGGGCCGTCAAACACTTTCGACCATACCTCTATGGAACAAAATTTCAAATAATTACAGACCACAAGCCATTGATCTGGCTATTTAGTATAACAGATCCTGGTTCACGATTAATCAGATGGAGGCTCAAATTAGAAGAGTACGACTATGAGGTGATACACAAGGCAGGTAAAGGCAATACAAATGCTGACGCGCTCAGCAGAAACCCGATCGCGCCTGACACACAGATAAACAGCATCGAGCGCGACAAGGAAGAACGCGAATATAACAAAGAAGACAAGGAGCAAATAATGTACGAATATCATAATGCCCCCCTCGGAGGACATCAAGGCGTAACACGTACCGTAAATCGAATACGACTAATGCACAACTGGCACGGACTAATACGAAATGTGGAAGAATACATCGCCAAATGTGAATACTGCCAGAAAAACAAACTAAGCAAGAAAACCAAAATGTCTCTAGTACTGACCGACACGGCAGAAAGACCGTTTCAAAAATGCGCCCTGGACATCGTAGGACCACTCACGGTCACCATGAAAGGAAATAAATACCTACTAACATTTCAAGACGACTTAACAAAATTTAGTAAAGCAATACCAATATCAGACCAGGAAGCAAACACGATTGCCAAAGAATTCACCACAAAAATAATATGTGAATTCGGAATACCGGAGACAGTACTGACAGATCAAGGAACGAACTTCGTCAGTGAAATGTTCAAGGATGTATGCACTCTCCTAAAAATAACGAAAATTCAAACAACCGCGTACCATCCTGAAAGCAACGGAGCCCTGGAGAGATCGCACAGGACTCTGATCGAATACTTAAGGCACTATATAAATGAGGATCAAACCAACTGGGATGAATGGATCCCATACGCGATGTTCACGTACAATACGACACCGCATACAGCAACGGGCTATACACCGTTCGAGTTGATGTACGGGCACAGAGCAACATTACCTACGGCCCTGGCAGCGCCGCCGAAACCATATTACACATACGATAACTACGCGCAAGAACTAAGAGAACGACTCAGAGCCACACAGAAAGTAGCAAAAGAACATATTCGCGAAGCAAAACAAAAGGCAAAAAACTATGCAGATAAAAATACGAATACTAAAACCTTCAAAGTAGGAGATAAGGTCCTCCTGCATGACGAAGCAGTGCGCAGAGGACGATCGAAGAAATTGGAAGCACCATGGATAGGTCCATATCAAATAATCGAGAAAACCTCTGATGTTAATTACAAAATTAAACAGAAACGAAAAATTACGACGGTGCACGCGAACCGACTCAAACTATTCATCGAAGATTAGCAAACAACGCATACGAATAATTACCCGCAAAAAGCAAAAAGCAAAAGCAGTAAAATAAAGATATTAATAATAAAGACAGCATAAATTAGAGTTAGTAAAAAGAAAAAACTTGTCCCTAAACTTGCAGGATGCTCCTTATGTGGAGAGGAGCAGTACAAGCGATACCTGATTCTCGGCATGCTATTGACTGGGAATTGTTCTCGCACCAGCCAGGAATCTACTACGAGGAAATCGGTCAGCTGAGACAGGCTGAATCGGCATGGAAATTAGTGATAAAACTGAGCGCAAAAGAATTGGAGATCAGATATCAGCAATTGCAAAACTATATGGAGGAAACCGCAATACAGTACCGAAAAGTAATAGGCAACGCCCAGTTAGGTTGCCGAAACATTATGAGGATAATAGAAAGAAAAAACACCAAACTGAACACGCTGTTGACACAAGTAGAAACGCTATACAAAACGACTGACAAACGATGAGGACTGCTAGATGCGGTCGGGTCGGTCAGCAAAATATTATTCGGAACGATGGACGCCGACGATCAGAAACTAATAGACGAGCAACTGCAAACGTTACGAACAAACGGCAAGGTACTGCAGCACGCAGTAGCAAATCAAATAAAAGTAATCAACGCCACAATAGCGCACTTGGACGAATTGGAAAATACTCTAAATTATAATGAAAATCTGATAATGAGTGCGACAAAACGACTAGAACAACGATTGACCGAGTCAACACTACAGGCAGACGTAGACGAACACTTATTAATCCTGACAACGATAATGAACGATTTAACGAAGGACACGGAAAATGTAATAGACCTCACATACGGGAAAAACGGAATGATACCGACACGACTACTACCCATCAAACATATAATAACAGCCCTCAAAGAAGCGGCTACACAATTACAAATGGGATTACACTTTCCTTTTAAAATCCAGATTGAGCACTGGCAGACCATACACACATACATCACTTTTAGCGCATATTCAGATGGTCCATACATATACACAATCTTGCGATTTCCGGTAGTAGCATACTCTACATTTAAACTAGTTAAAGCAATACCGTTACCAGTACACGATCATGCGAATGTATTCGCCTACATAAAAATAAACCATCCCTTGCTAGCTATAGATAAAGAAAATCACCACTACAAATTACTAGAGGAAGTAGAGTTAGAACGCTGCATACGAGAAACAAACACATACACATGCGAACAGAACTTCGCGACATATTATGCGGAAACAACAGCATCATGCGAGGTGCAAATATATACACATACACCGGGACAGCTCAATTACTGCGAAAAGAATCATATGATATCTAACACACCGTTGTGGATAGCATTGACGGAGGAGCAAGCGTGGCTCAACTCCACGGCACACAAGCAAGAAATTAGCATTAAGTGAGAAAAGCAAATAGAAAAGAAAATTATATTAGAAGAAACCGGAAAAATAAAACTAAAAGATAATTGCAAACTAATCACACCAAACGTAATATTAAAAGCACGAAAAATTGAGGGAATAAAATATATTCAAAACTACCTCCCCGAATACAATATAACATTAGAAATAAAAAATAAAGACACCGATAAGAATAAGCTAGCGAAAACCGACACGTTACGACAAATAATTAAGAACCCCGTAGATTTAACCAAGTTAAGCATAAGTCTAGAAGAAATAAGAGAAACTCTAGAAGATAGCGATTATAACTTACTCAAATATAAATACACTGTATACTCTATGGGAACAGGCACCTGCGTAGTAATAATAACTATAATAGGATTAATAACATGGCGCACAAACAAAAACAAAAATAAAAAGCAAAAGAAAAGCGAGACCGCACGGAGGCGCCGCGACGATGCTATGTCATATTAGTCATAAGCACACGATTATATTACAGTTACGCGACAACATATGTAAACTAACAAGTAAGATCACCTTCCATCGAAGGGAGGGAGGGATGCCGCGAGCGCCAAGTAAGGGACACATGGAAGCCGAACCCCCATGGTTCCCTTCCATCAAAGGGGGAGGGATGTCGCGAGCGCCGAGAACGCAATCACGCTCACCGCTGACAAAGCGGATTGCGGCAAGCGATACTTTACTTCCGACGAATTATTATTTTACCAAGCGATAGCGATTACCAACGCTACCGTGCTAATCGCGCAAATATTGTGTAATCGTTCCACGTGAAGCAACTGTTAACCGGGTTGCGCGGCCCTTACGCGGAAACCGCCGCGCGACCCAGAAATATACCGCGAACGCTGACGATCATGTTGATGACACGGCAAGGACCGGCCGCCTGGAACAGGATAAAAACGGAAGACCGATACTAGGAGAGGACTCGTCGAGATCTACCGTGCCGTCACGTCTGTCGCGGTCCGAATTAAAAAAGACAATCTGTATCAAGTGTTAATAAAATTTATTGGTATTAAAAAAGTGGTGAGTGCCTCCTCCCCGCCGACTCCTTGACCGATCCACCGAAACGACCCGCACAACAATATATATATATATATATATATATATATATATATCAGAGATCTGGACTAGACCGAAACCGAAACCGATAATCGAATTGCAACCGTTATTTTAGTCGGATCGAAACTGAAACCGGACTGAAATATTGAGCAGGCTGAAATATTGGATGGACCGTAACCGAACCGAAATTTTTTTTTCCGATTTTTGGTTCAATTTTCGTTCGTTTTCGGTTCGGGTTAAATATTTTCTAAGTGTCCATAATAGATGATTTAAGCTTTAAGAAGTAAGAAATTGTAATCGAATATGAAAAGAATAATCGACTATGATTGGTCAATTTCTTACGACTTAAAGATTAAATATTTATTAAAGATTAAATACTTATTATGGACTGACACTAAGGTGGGATCTAAAATAAGGTCGCAAAGTCGTAATAGCGGTCATAACATACTCGCGATAGTCAATCAGAGCATGATTGGCCGACTAATATTACGACCGCTATTGCGACTTTGCGATCTATTGTGAAATATTAAAAATATTTTTTTAAATATTTTTTAAAAAATATTTTTAATATTTCACAATAGAAAAATTATTTATTTGGAGGAATTAGCCGGAAGAATTACCCACCGAAAAATTATTTATTTGGAGGAATTAGAAAATCGTTAATGGTAGCTCATTAAATTGTTCGAAGTCCAAATGCCCATATATATGGTGCTGCGGACATTTCCGCGCTCGTGTGCACTTGAAACTAGAAACAGAGTACACAGAGTGCACTTTTATTTTATAAATCTATAATTCCTTTAATCCGCGCTATAGAGTATTCCATAGATAGATATAGTAAGAATAAATTATCCATTTACAAGTTTCAAGAAGAAACCTCCTATAATTCATTGTGATTAACTTTCTCTTCAAGAAGCATGACTTTTCTATAATATGCGACTTATTATACTTGTATTCTTTTTTATGCAATTAAATTTTACAATAGATAATTATACATCTGTAATCGTAACCGAAATCGAAAAAAACCGAAATTCAAACGATTACGATCATTATTATCAGTAAAAGGACCGGAATCGAAACCGGCTTGAAATTTCATTTCACTCCGGATCCCTGAGATATATATATATATATATATATATATATAAAATAATAAATAATAAAAAAACTAATAATAATACATCATTAATAATAATAAATAATTTCATTATTATATAATATTATAATAATTTTATTATATTATATTATTTCATATTATACGCTTTATTTTTTTCAGCATCAATCAAAGTTATTTCAGTCTTCATAGAAGCAGCCATCTTTGTGCTCTGACTGCTTTACCTCGCTGGTTGCAGTAGCCGCAACAAAATCAATGGTCTAGTTTCCACCGATGTCTTAATTCACTCATATGAATATTTGTATGTACTTGATTCGAGAAGTATGCCGGTTCAAAGAATTATTGTTTTAAATCGTTTGTATTTTGTATGAAGAGTTTTGAAGTGCAATTGAAAAGGTTTTGTCAATCATTCAATTAATTATAATTAATTAATCATTTTTATATCCTGTACTTAGCCCGAAGAATTAATCGAAAATAAGTTAGACAATGTTTTTGTACGGAATTCTTTGTATTTTGTATAAAGAATTATAAAGTGTTATTAAAAAGTTTTGTGAGTTATTCAGATAATTATAATTAAATATTTAAGAGTCAGCAGGAACAAGCCAACTCATTTATACCTCATTTATGCAGTGCAGGTACAAATCTATATTCTATCATATTTTATCTCGTACTAATTTTTTCTCGAGATAATATTTTGCCACGAGTCTTTTCTTGATCCATGTTTTACAAAGTGGCAAAACCTATTACAGAGCCAGATTTTGCAATTTGGCCCTTAAAATAATATAATAAATAAGATTATCTGCACTATAATGCAGTATCACTACAACTTCGAAAGTTCCGTCAGTCCTAGTCTATAATAGGTGATTTAAGCCTTAAGCCATAAGACATGGATAAATCATAATCGAAGAATAGGAGAATAATCGATTATGATTGGTCCTCGGGCTAAGTACATAGTATAAAAATGATTAATTTATTACAATTAACTTAATGACACAAACTTTTTTAATTGCACTTCAAAACTCTTGATACAAAATATTCATACAAACGATTTAAAATAATAATTCTTTGAATCGGCATACTTCTCCGGTCAAGTACATACGAATGTTTCTAATACGACTTAGAATCAGATTTGAGTCGATGGAAACGCGACAAATTGCGTTCATTTCAATTTCGCTTTGATCAAATTTTTACTTCCGATGGAAACAGCATATTAAATTGATCCATACCGGGTGTTTATGACAAATGATCAGATCTCTGATCGGACAAAACTCTGATCGGCTCTGATCGACTCACCAATAAACTTTCTAAATTTCCCTAGACTAATCCGGATCAATGATCTCTGTCTCAGCATTGATCGAATCAATCATCGTGGATTAACGAAGCATAAAAGCGGGTGAGGTCCAATCGGACATATTGTCGATTAAATAAAAAAATTTTTGATAAGCGGCTTACTAGAAAATTCCTAGACTTGGAGTGAGTGATGTGTCCAATTGAAAATATGCGCATCTGGGACACTCCCATAAAAGCATTTTTGTGAAAGATAATCCTCTCTTTATTTTTTTTTATATGAAATATTAAATAATTTTACGAAATATAAAATAAAGTTCGTAATAAATTTGAATTTATATATTTATATATTGTAATATTTTTTGTACTGAACATTTCTTTCTGTGAAAATAATCCATTTCAAAGCTTGAAGTTATATTGAAAAAATATTGCAAAGTCGTGCAAAGTTAGTAAAAAAATATCTTATTAAAAAATTGTTAAATTACTGATAATACTTGAAGTGAATAAAGGATCCCTATGGATACCCTATAGGTGCGTTCTACTTATCGCTCGCAACGACTACGACCACGACCGCAATATTTACCGTTCCATTACCTTGCGGACGCTGTAAGTGAAATTTTAAACGACCGCGCCGACCCACCTACGAACCGTGAGCATCGTAGGTTCGATGTAGTCGCGATTAATAAAGTTATCTATGACGTTCTAATCGCGACCACAACGATCTCGGTCGTTATGTGGAACGGGTTTGCGGACGCTGCGAGCGTTGCGGACATTAAGTGGAACGCACCCTTTGAATACCGACCATCAATCAAAGATATAACCTACTATCGTATGTACGTATGTACATACATACACGACGCTCATCATCGATCGAGCTACGTAGTAGTGATTGATAGTACAAAGTTACTAGTTGTTAATTGAAGCAGTCAAATATCGTGTAATTAAAAAAAATACAAATATGAATGTCATAGTAAATAATTACAAACAGCCTGCGAAGATTGCTATCAATTTATTCAAGAGTGATGTGTGTGGTAATCTTTCAAAAAGATGCGCCACTACTGTAGCCGATTACAAAATCACCTGGGTACGACCAGAGAAGATCTTGAATTTGTCATCCGAAATGTCTGGTGAGGGATTAAAAGTCGAAGTCAATCCGTCTGATTTTGGTAAAATATACGACGAGTTATCTGAACTGAAAAAGTAAATATTGAAACAATTATATAATTGTATTCTATTTTGCGCATATGTGCATAGAAATGCCTTCGATGTGTTATTCGATATGCAATATTTTTGTTTTTAGTGCTAGCGATATTGTTAAAAGGATGTTCATGTTACGATTTCTACCTCGCAAAGCAACAATCGCACTCAAAAGGGAAAAGATTTTGGAATTGGTCAGAAGACACAAGTTAGATTCAATATCACCAGAAGCTCAGAGTAATGTACAGCTTTGATATAAATGATGAATTGTCATAGAATAATAGATTAATATTCATTATTGTCTATTATATTATACTATTGTTTTTACTTCTCAGTTGCTATTATGACTTGTGACATATGTGAATTACAAGAACAATTTGCAAAATATCCCACAAATAAGAAGATAAAAGTCAAGTTGCTAGAAACAATTGGAAAGCGAAGGAAATACTTGAGATACTTGCGACAGTGGGATTATAGACGTTTCGAATGGATTTTAGAGAAACTTAATCTTGTTTATAAACCAGTACCTGAGTAAGTAAGAGTACATAATAAAACAGCAATACATGTTTAGTCTATATCTTGCTGAAATGTTATATATCATAAATTTGCTGATTATTTTTCCTAAAATATTTTGTAGGTTACCACATCAAATTACCAGAAAAGATTCTTTAAGACAATTAACAGAAAAGCATTGCAACAAGATTATGCAAGAAAAATTAGATGCTTACAAAAGAGAATTGAAAGAACTGCAAAAGGATTTTTATATAGAAAAAGCAAAGAAGTTTGCATTTATCAGGAAGGAAGAATTGGCATGTGGATTACAACCATCTGTGAGTGAAGAGGATATCGCACGCGCTGAGCAAAAAGCAAAAGAATATCAAATGTGATATGTGATATTGATATGTTATAATTTAGAAACAATACAAGAATAAACAAGAATTTACATTGTTGTTAATACGTATCTTTTTTTCTCATATTCCGTCAATTTCATCTAATTCCGACCTTTGACTATATAACTTTGAACTGCCAGTTCCCCCAACTTTTCCTATTCGTACTTTCCTATTCTTATTCTTGCTTCAGGTTGTAGTCAATATTACGCATGCCGATATTAGGCTAAATGACAAAAAATCGAAACACGAAGTCAAATATATCAAAGGTTTCGTTTGATTGCGACTGCATTCATTCCTATTATTTGAAATTGAATAAAAAGAAATTTGTTTTACAACAACAATGTCAATTTTGTTTGTAGACTGCGCAAAAAGCATTGTAGGCCAAAAGTTCAGTCCTCCTTCTAGTTATTATTCATTTGGGTTTCATATGGTCTCGTAATCTCGTTATTTCGTTAAATATAACCAGTGATGGATAGTTTTGCATTTTTTTATTCAAATAACGCGTTACTCGATTAGTTTTAGAGAATAACTGCAGATTTCGCTTCGATCATGATTCGATTGCCAAATCATCATTTTTGCGATGTATATACAAAGTGAAAGTACATACCTGTAATTGTCGATCAAAACAGAAAAATTATCGCTTTAGATACATTTGCGACATTCTCGAATATAAAATCGAAAAAAAAGAAAAATGAATAAAAAAAATGGCTTTGTAAGAAAAGAGTGCCCAAGTATTATATATATGATTTATGTTACGTGTATCGTGCTTGACAAGATATACTATAACTGTTTTTTGTGGCACGTGTACATATTGCTTACACGGTAAAAATAGGCGAAGAGATCTTTTTTCCTCGTTTATAATGGAAATGAATTTATTACTATACTTGAATATTTTTTTTTAGATAATGGAAATTGTAAAATTGTAAAAGATTGTCGAAAACGTGATCGTTGTCGGCAAGAAGTTACAATAATTGATCGTTGAATGTAAGGATGAAATTGGATCGTTTATTCAATGTAAGAACGATAATGATAAATAGTGGAATACAATTCTCTCAAAGATGTTCCTGGTTCCTATGCGAGATTGCAGTTTGTAACAGCTGATCGCGCACTGCGTAATCACATCTCGTCATCATCACCGTCGCTGCAGCGCAAACCGCGCAGGCCGCGCAGGCAATGCAATAGGCCAACAAAAATGCAAGTGAATGTTCGCGGGTATATATAAAGAAGAGTCGCACGCATTGGATGCTGTTTGTAATCCGATGATCGGGATATTGAATCGTCATTCATAGTCTATCTGATATTCGAAAACTCGCGGGAAACGTGACAAGACGCGACAATTTGACGAGTTATAGATTTGATTGATAACACATCCTTTTGAATTAAATCGCGCGCGCTCGCCTGTGCGTGTGTGTTTGTGGGTGCGCACCTTATATGTGCATGTGTGCATTGTGTGTGCGCGCGCGCGAATTAAGAGAAAGGGAAACAAAGACAGAAAATTGTGTGAAAGCGAGACACAATTATTGAATAAAAATAGAAAGAATAAATTCGTTTTGGAAAATCAACGAAAGCATTTTGTATCTTGTATTCATACTTTTGATAATTTACAGGGGGATCGCAATGTTTCTCGTTAAGCGAAAACGTAATTTAAAAAAGACCATCCATAATATGGTTAGTATTGCAAATTGAAATAATATTCCAAGATGTAATACTTTTCTCCTTCGGAAAATCCTACAGTCCGATAGTATCGCATATATATTTTAGCGTGGAATTTAATATATATATATATATATATATATATATATATATATATATATATATATACACACATACATTTAATATAAATACATTTATTACGCCAATGTTATTTGTATTATAACGATCAGCGTGTCGCAAATTGAATAAAATTAATTATCAGATTTGCTTAATTCGTGAGATGATTTAGACCTCCGCGTAAAGAAACTGCATCATAAAATCATCTCAAGTTGATTGTTGTTGAGATAGCATTTCAAGTAATTAGATGTAACATAATTACAATGAGTAGATGCACATCGTAACAGAATGAATTAATGACGCGATTGTCGTTTCGTTCTGCTTTCTCGTATTCCTCGATTCTCAGAGATTACGACCTCACCTCCATCTCCTTACAAATCCATAGATGCATATACAGATACAAAATTTTTATATTTTTAATTTTATATTATATTATATTTATATTATATTTTATTATTTTAATTTTATATTATATTATATTTATATTATATTTTATTATTTTAATTTTATATTTTTAATATGAAACAATCAAAAGAGTAGATTATTGTATAAATGTGCGAATTTATAATTGAGAAAGAATCGCGCAAATGATAATACTCATACACGGATCGGACAGTTTCGTTATTAACGTTGGATGCTTTCTTCGATAGAGAAAAGAATAGTAAATTTGATTCTCCCGATTTCTCCGATTCCCGCCTCTTACCGCTTCAAATCTATTAACTACTAACATAGTTCAACTATGTTTCGATTGTTTCTATATTATGTAATTTTACACATACATATTGCCGCTATATATTTATGCCTCACGCATGTTACATGTCAAGTGGTATCTTATAAAGTGATGCTTATACTCGATTCCTTCCTCTCTTGCGAGCGTGTCGCGACATATAATTTGTTAATATCTGTGAAAAATTATTATAGAATATCTTCTCGTTTCTAGATATTTCTTCTCTGCGCTTTGGGCAGTTTCGGTCGAGCGAATCTTCTTCGTAAGTGAGTATATGTATACGATGCCTTTTTGTAAAAGTTTATTAGAGCATGATGGATATACAAAAATATCTCAGTAAATGGAAATGGATTGAAATGAATTCGTGTGGTCATTGTCGAATTCAAATTCTTGATTTTTTGAATCCATTTCAAATTGATTAAAGTTTAAAAATTCTTTGAATCTATTTTAATCCATGAAGGGTAATTGAAATAATATAAGATTCCTATACTGTTGATTCAAAAAAAAAAATTACGCAGGTCACATCAATCCATTTTAATATATGAAACGGGATTAAAACTATGGGATTCCTATTCTTTCAATCTAAACTGTATTAAAATTAAAATAGATTAGAAATTTTCAATTCATTTTAATCTATTTCCGGTTGTTGGGACATATACAGGCTGAATTTACAAGCTGACAGAAGAGGGCAAAAAGGGACACAAAGAGTTATAAAAGTCTAAAATAGTTTCTTACGATAGATATCCTTCTGAATCATTTGGAAACTCGAGACATGTCTTCTCGTGCGCACCTCTCGATTCAGGGTCGTCAACTACCCTCGGACCGGCGATCGCGTGTACATTGAAACCAGCAACATTGATAGATAGCAAGAGTGATAGCGAGCCTACACCAACGAGTGACGTATCGTTACTTACCTATGTTAAAGTGTCGGCACCTTTATTCTACAAATCTTTACCGAGAACGTCTTCTTTGATATATATTGCACCACCCATCGTCAAATCTGCATCAGCTATCGTAGCTACAGAACCAAAAATATTGGAAAAAGATGTTCGATATATGGTAAATGTTCAAATTTTGTTGCAATCGCCCAACTATATTATTGAAAATCGCAAAACACTTTATCGAAACCGATTATCGAACAATTCGGAATAAAAAGAGAGAATGCTCTATGTTCTATATATTTATATTTGGAAATTTTTCTAAATTTTATTTTTATCATTTTATTTTTGTCTTAGGCATATCCCAAATATTCCTTTAATTATGGTGTGATCGACGGATATACTGGTGACTCTAAGTCAGCATGGGAAGAACGAGATGGAGATACAGTTAAAGGAGAATATTCGGTAGTCGAAGCCGATGGAACTATTCGTACCGTTTCTTATACAGCGGATGATCATAATGGCTTTAACGCGGTTGTGACTAGAAGTGAGCCTCCGAAAGACGCGAAAACTGCAGTTGAAGTAAAAACATTTGTACCTGCTGCTATATTTGCTAACGACAGGCACAAAATTTAATATCGACACGTATAATGCTTTTAAAATATTATTTGTTTTGTACTTATTCCACTTGATATCTTCAATGCAAAATTATACATATATTGAATAGTTCTTTATGTCCAAAAATATGTATATGGATTTTTTTTATTTTTTATTTATATCATCAAGTGATTACGCTATCAAATTTGCATTATGTTTCATGTTCAAGCGTGAAACATTAAGCTTTATTATACACAACATATGTAAAAATGTATACATACATCAAATATATAATTCTTTTTATATTTTGCAGTGTAATTCTTTGTCTCATTGTAGAACATTTACACCATGAGAGCGAGAGAGAGAGAGAGAGAGAGAGAGAGAGAGAGATATTTCCATCCTTTTTTATTATCTATTTTATATGTTTGTAAAATTATATAGAATCACATGAATATTTTCTTTAATAGATTCAGTAATTCAATATCTATTTATACGTGTTTGATAAACATATTTTTAATGTTGTAATAAAAATAAACCAAAACTTTTAATCGATATATTTTATTAAGGGTCGGCAGGAGTGACGGGCTAACTCTGACTTGATCTGAAAATGATTATCTCCTACTCCTACTCCCTACTCCTTATTTACCATGCAGATATGTATCAATTATATTTTGTCTTATTTGGTACTCAATTATATTTTGTCTTATAGAAACGATGTTTCGTCATGAAACGTTAAGATAATTTCTTTTACAATTACAAAGCTACCTACAGAACCAATTTTGCAATTTAGTTCTTAAATAATTAAAATAAATATAACTATCTACTCCTTATTTACAATGCAGATATATATTTGAATACACCCATATATCATCTCGCAGAAGCAATATTCTGCCATGAGCCTTTTTCTACGTATTTTTTATAAAATTATGACTCTTGCTACAGAGCCAGATTTTGTAATTTGGCTCTTAAAAAAAATTTACAATAGATGAAAATATTTGCACCTTATTGTTCTATAATGCAAATCTATTTACGTATAAATGAATTATTTATTTTCACACATTTTCTTACAAAAATCACTCTGTAGCTTTTGTCAGGCAAATATTCTGATTATAAATTTCATAAATATATAGCTTTTCTTGCAGTATTTTGGCCGTAATATCAGTGAAAAGCAATTCATCTCCGATAGAAGTCTCCACAGTCCTGCCGACCCTTAATCATAATTATATTTATAAACCATTTTATTAAAAGTATATGCGTGTACATTATCAATTATATATATGTATAATTTTGTATGTGTATAGAATTACAATTAGCAGCGTTGGTGGCTTGATTACACGCACGCACGCACGCACGCACGAACGCACGCACGCACGCACGCACGCACGCACGCACGCACGCACGCACGCACGCACGCACGCACGCACGCACGCACGCACGCACGCACGCACGCACGCACGCACGCACGCACGCACGCACGCACGCACGCACGCACGCACGCACGCACGCACGCACGCACGCACGCACGCACACTCTCTTTCTCTCTCTCTCTCTCAAGGTGTTGAAAGACAATCATTTTAAGATTATTAATTCATACATGTATCTCGTGAATCCACCCTCTGCTTCATGATACTTTCTTTACTAAATTTAAAAAATAACTTTTCAAAAATTAATACTGTAAAAAATATTACAAATATAAAACTTTGAAGTATTTTTGGAATGTAACAATTATGCTTATTACTATGTATGTACGATATAATACAAGGAACAAATTTATTTCATGTTTGTGACAAAATGTGTATAATTTCATTGTACAGTTTCATATTAAGATCAAAATATCTTGCATGTTTCAGTTGTATGCACGAATAGATATTTACTATAACGATAATATTTCAGATCTTGTGTAACAAATGCATCGAATATAATATTAGCGTAAAAAAGAATTTAGTCATAAAGGATAGTGTGATAAAGGCAATGCATTGTTTAATACGAAAAACGAAAGAAATAAAATTAATACAAGATAGATAACTAATATGTTTCATTAAAATTTCTATCTATTTCTGGCTCTTTTATTGCTATTTTTCTTCGCACTATTTCCAGATTTATTTTTATTGGAATCTTTACTATTACTATGGCATTCTTTGACAGGTGTCGTAACATGTTCTAAATTTCCATTGGATATTGATCCATTTGTAAATTGAATCGATGCGTTGTCTGGACTATTAAGAGTGCTACTATTTTGGCTGTATCCAGTTTGAATAGAAGAAGTATGATTTTTTCCACTAGCTTCTTTGTTATTGCTGGAAGGAATTGCATTTGAATTGCCAAAGTTGCAATTGTCCTCGCTGCCACTATTTCCAATTTGAGATTCTGATTCGCTGTATCGTTCAACTGGAAGCAGGGATCTCACATTAACGGTATAAAATGCATACAGTTGGAAAGTAAGCAGTAAAAAATAGATATTGATTGCAGATGAAAAGATGGAAGTGCAAGAGTCTTGGAAATATAACTTTTTCATGTGCTGGGTTCTGGCAATACAAACATCATCTCTCTTATATCACTTGATCAACATTTGCGTGAGATTATCTATTTTATTAAAATTTTTGTTAATCGCTATACTATATTTATCATGCTTACATAATACTCTAATCTCATGTCCTTTAAATGACAGATTATTTATATCTTGAAACATATACAGCTTTATTTACAGATATGAAAAGAAAAGTAAGAAAAAGAATTATCATTATCATAAAAATTTATCATAAAATTCAATATCATTTATATATTATTGAACAAATATGTGACAATTAATTCAAATGCTAAAATTTTAATCAGTTCAACATTATCCACAGAATTAGTCTACATTAACTATAACATTCTATATTCATAAGCAGATCCTATGTAACATATTTTTATGTATATAAAACAATAAGATCGTTTTTACTTTTTTTCATCAGGAATATTAATTTTCCTATATCATCAGACATTATCTTTATATTGTTTTTTAAGAAATTAAATTATTCAAATAAGAAAATCAGAATGTGCATATATATTCTATTTATAACATAACACAATAGTACAAGATTAGGGAATAACTTTAATTAAAGATAAACAACTATATATAATAAATATTTATAAAAATTAAAATCCTATTATTTCTACAGAAAAAAGAGTAATAAAGAAAAATATACAAAATACAAGAATAAAACTTTTATGTATTAACAGATAAATTATGAATATCCATTGAGGTCCTTACTTTTTTCTTGTGTATTCTCAACAAGCCCACTAACTGCCTGTAATGCAAGATGATGCAAATTAATTTAAGAGTAATATAACTTGACAAAATTAATACATCTCATTCATATATATATATATATATATATATATATATATATATATATATATATGTGTGTATATATAATGAAAATATAATTTGAGTTTATAATAAAATGCATACAATATACCCATAGTCTCATTAAATAAATTTATTTACTTACTGCCATAGATGTAATAGACGATTTAGAAAACAATCTTTCTGCTTCTTTAAATTTTCTATTACGTTTATCAGCTTTACTGTTGGTGTTCTTATTGCTAGCTAAATACCTATCCCAACCTCTTATTATATTTCCATATAATTGTGTATCCTCTAAATAGCTTCCCTCAAAGGCGTATATTTGACGTTCCAAGTTGGCTAATGTATCCTATAAACATGATTTTCTATACTTCTAGCCTTTTCCTTGTATATGAAATTATTTATTATCGATTATTATTGATAATCACTGTATAATATGACAAAGATATCAATCAATGGCAGAAGCTACTTTCGATTAATTGAAGATTAATCAATTAATATTAATTATTTCTTACTGTTCACACATTCATTCTCAATCTTATTTTTCATACTATAACCTTGTAGCTTTATAAACCACGTACATATGCGATCATTTATCTAATTAATTTATTAAAAATTGACCAATAATGAAAGCAATTTACAAATTTTGCATGTGTAAACGTATACGTAAGCGTATAATGATATTTTGCGTATTTGTGTATTTGAATCACACGAGCCATAAAAACTTTTGTGACATATGTACTCACAGCGATCTCAGCTTTTCGTTTTACCAATTCCGCTAATTCCGCTCGCAAATCTACTGAGGATTTTGTCGACATCTTTTAATATCTTGGAAAAAATCGCTTAAACGATTAACATTAATAAAATTCAGAAGATACAAGGATCGTGATCAACCACGATTTAATAATGATACAGGTCAATGTAACACTACAAATGCTTCGAAGCGTTTAATTGTCCAATCAAAACAAAGAAATTTTACTAATCACCAATCAAAAAATGTTTCAAAGCATTTGTAGTAAGCCTTTGACCGTATCCACAATCAGAGTTTATATAAGGGAGCGTTTTCACCTGACGCTATGACTACAATCAAAAGATTCTTCTCTGCTGCAGCGCAATTCGTCGTTCATTTATGTGGGGATGTATCTCATCTGCGCAACTCTCTCGGAAATCCTGCTTTGGATGCTTTGCTTGCAGTACTGCGTAAACGAACACCAAAATGAATTTTATTTTATTAGAATAAGAAACGAAAAGATCAGAAACAAATAATTGATCCAAGTAAAATAAGAATAATAAGATATAATTAAAATAAAAATAATAAGATAAAATAAAAAAAAAATAAAATAAAAAAATAAAAATAAAAATAAAAAATAAGCCTAATAAGAAAAAGTAAGAATAAAAATAAGAAAAAATAAAAATAAAAAATAAGAATAATAAGATATAATTAACAAAAAATTAATATCTAACCTTTAAATAAAATTCATAGGTTAAATATTTTTTATAATATCCATTGTTTAATCAATTAAATTTAATATCAATAAAAATATTATCGTAATGTAGTAAATAGGCAAATGAGAATCAACACTGTTTACAATGAGCAATTGACATTCTTTATTACAATTTAAATATATAATATATATGTTTCGATTCTAGCTTCCCGTATGGAAAGGAACTATTGAGAACTATTGAGAAATATAACTATTCAGAACTATCAGAACTATTCAGAAAATTATTGAAATTTTGTGTAATATTATGGGATATTACTATTGGAAACATGGATAATTTACTATTGGATGAATAGTTATTATAAGCATTTACTATTCAGTACTATAAAAATTATAAATAGTTTACTATTGGAACGAATAGTAACTACAGGCACTTACTATTTATTACTATTAGAATCGTAAATAGTTTACTATTGGAGCGAATAGATTTATATAGTATTTATAAGGATTTACTATTCTTTATTATTAGAATCATGAGTAGTTTGCTATTCTATTAGAACAAATAACTACAAGTTATTAATTCGCGATTTTCATGAAAAATCATGGAAATCTGATATTAGTATTGAATGATATACCAGTTACTTTGAATAATACGCGGATACCTTGATTAGTATTAGTAGATTATAATAGATTATCTTTTTATTGTATTTTTTAAAATAATAATATATGTACAGGATGTCTTATTTTAAATGACGGATTGAGATTTTTTTGAAAATTATTGAAGAAAAACGGAAAAATGTTTGAAATAAAAGATATACGTTTTGAAGAAAAATAATGTAAATAATAGTAAAATTAATTTTCGAAAAAAATCAATACATGATTTTTCCGATTAGTCTGCATGTAAAAATATTAAAATAAAATTGTCAAAAAATTAACAACTTTACACTTTATTCTTACACATTTCAACATAAAATATAAAATATCTCATAAACTATTTAGTCTTTGCTATTATATCTTAATACTTTTATGCATAAAATAAGATAAATAAATTAGTACATAGAAAACATATAGTTGTTTTTAAAAAAGAATTATGAAATTCGTAATATGCAATTACATGTTTTTTTAAAAAGCAACAGCATTTTATAGCCCCGTATGAAAAGGAACTATTGAGAATTATTGAGAACTATTCAGATTTCTATAGTTACTATTCAATCTCTGTAGTAACTTCAGTAATACTTCAGTAACTATTGGCAATTACATACATGAATAGTAATTGAATAGTAATTGCGACTATTGACGAATAATTCTGAAAGTTTATAGATGCTAAAGTTGGTTTTTAAAACTATTCACCAATTGTTGTAATTGTAGTTACTATTCAATTATTATTCATACACGTAGTCGCCAATAGTTATTACTCAAGTTACTATAGAAATTGAATGGTAATTATAGAAATCTGAATAGTTCTCAATAGTTCTCAATAGTTTCTTTCCATACGAGTTGAGTCATCTTCAGTGAATACAAGACAAAGATAAGGTACTGTGTTCATCCAATGCACCCACATTAAAATCGTTAACTATGGTTACAGTCAATATAACACTACAGCTTCGAAGCGTTTGATTATCCAATCATAATAAAGAATTTTACTAATGCACCAATCAAAAAATGCTTCAAAGCATTTGTAGTAAGCCCCTGATTGTACCCTAGAATTATTATGATTGCACATACATGTCATCCTTAAAGAATGAGACCATCTTTAAAAGATTGTCAATTATCAGATGAACATAGTTCACACTAATACCCGATTCCACCAACGTAGATTTACTTTAACTTAACTTGGTTTAACTTGCTCTTCATTTTTTTCTAATTCTTAGAGCTAGAAAAAAATGAAGAGTAAGTTAAATCGCGATTAAATCTACGTTGGTGGAATCGGGCATTAGAACCAAAATTAAAATTAATCTGCGTTGGTGGAATCGAACATAAAGACCTCTTTCATCAATCTTCGGTTAAGCGATGGTTAACCCGCAAAAGTGCCAATTATAATTCAATGCTCAGAAAATAGTGTGTGTTCTTTAATCTAATATTCTTTTTATGTTGTAGATATCTTGGTAGTGAAAGATATCTATTAGATTCGGAAAAAATTAACGGAGACCGACTGGATTTGAACTCGGGATCCCTCGTCTACCAATCCCTCTACCAATCCGACACTTAGTCTGCACGACCACGACGGCTCCTCTCTGTTAGCTGTTTATATTCCGAATCTCTTTCATGACCGCTTACGGTCGTCTAATTCTTACAGTTCGGCCATTCTGGTATTACATTCGTCCCGAATGTACCGAGTCTTCCTCTATCGGATTTTTATCCGAAACTTGGAGCTTCTGCTCCCGACTTTCGATCACTTTCTTGAACGACCGACTCCTTTGGAGTACTACTCCGCGACTTTTTTCCCGTTCATTTCTCTTGAACGACCGACACGACTTTGGAGTACTACCCCCGACTTTTTCCGTTCACTCCTGAACGATCGACTTGTCAGGTAACATAGGCTGAATCTTCTCTGAGGTAACATAGGCTGAATCCCACTTCTGAGATTGAAAGATATCTATTAGATTCGGAAAAAATTAACGGAGACCGACTGGATTTGAACTTGGGATCCCTCGTCTATCAATCCGACACTTAGTCTGCACGACCACGACGGCTCCTCTCTGTTAGCTGTTTATATTCCGAATCTCTTTCATGACCGCTTACGGTCGTCTAATTCTTACAGTAGGTAGAAGAAATTGTAAGTAATATCTGATAATTAATGTAAATAAAAATTATTAAACAATTATTCGCTTAAATAAAAATTTTAACACTTATCTATAATAAACAGTTTAGTTCTCAACTGTTGGCCATTATGATGGTCAAGTTAAGGCCAAAGCACACACTTCTGCATAACGCATAATGCACAATGCATAAGAAAATGAACCAATCATAATCCTCCATTTCTACTCCCCAATAAAAATAAAAAATTCTGATTGGTTAACTTTTTTATGTGTAATGCATTATGCGTTATGCAAAAGTGTGTGCTTCGGTCCTTAACCGTTGGTTAGCTTAATCGAAGATTGATGAAAAAGGCTCTAAACCGGAGAAAGCACGCGCAGGAGTGCGGCGCCGTTCGCACCGAACAGCATACCACATAACGCGTTTGCATGCTTGAGATTCAAGCAGTAACTGAGCGCGGTGATTTTACAATTCAACAACATGCCATCAAACCGAGGTTACAATTTGCTCAAGATAGAAATGCGTGATGCAAGAATTTAGTATCAGATTGTGAATTCAGACTATTATTCTGTCTCTTAATGAAAAGGATCTCTGAGATCAACCGTTTCTGCAAATTACATTCACAATATAATACTTTCATACTGTTCCAGTCAAATTCATGACAGTAATCTAATCTGTGTTCGGTAATGACTGAATGTGTGTTCATATTCCTACGTATATGATTCTGATATTCATGCTCCTTTGTAATTGTCTCATTGTTTGTCCGACATAGCACGCATCACAACTGCCGCAGCAGATCCTATATACTACATTACTTTTGGAATGTGCTGGTAAAGCATCCTGATGCACTCTGATTATGCCTCTCAACTTATTCATATTAAAGAACGCGGATTTTGCGTTGAAATTGACAATTGTTTTGAGTGTTATGTCTGAGCTCCGGAGGAAAGGAAAGGGCAAATTTGTTTAAGAGAGAGAATGAGCTTGGGTGGACGCACGGAACTGGCTTTGTTCTTTCAAATCGTCGCTGAGACAATGACCTGTGAGTCGAGCGCACCTTTTGAGCACAGGGTAACGAGTTAACGTCGATGACGCTATAACTCATGCTTGCGCTAGCGCGATCAGTAATCCATTTTTGGCTCAGAGAATCGAATCTCTTTAACCCGGGACAGGACCTTGCGCAATCCTTGCGGGGGAATGGTCGAGGTTTTATTTTAAATGAAGTATACGAATTTTAATTTTAACATTAAATTTAATGTAGCATAATAAACAAGTATATCGTAATCAAATAAAAATTACATTCGGGTAAACAAGTATATCGTAATCAAATAAAACTTACAAATTATTCGAGTAAAGATGATTATAATAATAATAATTTATAGTTTACATTCCATACTGCCGTGATTTTTTTACATAGTTCGATGTGTGTGTGTGTGTGTGTGTGTGTGTGTGTGTGTGTGTGTGTGTGTGTATGCGTTGGAAACGAAAGAAAGATTCCATTATTAGTGGAGTTCGCGAATTTTCATGGTTGTGGGTGGGAACTTTCTATAGAAATATCGGATGGGGACTAAATAGGGATAACTTCGGGGATATATGTGGCGATGGTGTTATCAGGACGGTGTTGCATGTTACATGCTTCCGGAGTGCGGTCAGGTTGATGGATTCGGGGCTTATTGTAAATGTTCCCTGAGGAAGAGTTTCCGTGGAGATAGGGAACTGCGCGAGGATGTCACGGAACGTAAGTTCCTCCTCAAAGAATACCGACGGTACCGGTGGAACCTCGCCACGAATTCCATGCTCGACGTGGAACTGGTGAATAAATAAATCGCTGGTGAAGGGGGAGTTTGTGGACGAGGTGGCGACGGAACGCGAGGCCCGCAAAATTGAGGGAAAGGAGATAGGTAAGATGGAGAAAGGTGATGGAGTGTGAGGCGCTGAGACTCGCGAGAGCGAAGGGGAGGTTCGGTGGAAAACAGGAGATGGAGTGCGAGGCGTTGGGATTCGCGGCGGTGGTGTATGAGATCTGTTCTCCGTTGGTGAAGCTCTGACGCGGTTGATGGATTGGAGGAATTCTCGATAGGCCTGATCCAACAGGCTTTGCGCTCGGAACCTAGCTTCCCGCCGTTGCCATCTAGCCGTCTTTCGATTAATTCTTTCGTTATTCACTATTAAGTGAATATAAGTTATGGATGTTAAAATATAATTTGGGTTGCGAAGATATGCGCGGAAGGAAACCGGAAGGAAATAAACAGTTCCACTTGCTTTGGATGTGACAACCCTGATGCTGGAGATCCTGGCCCGCCAGAACACACTCACTCGGATTAACAAAAACACATTCAAAACTTGTTTACTAGGAAGGTTCCGCGGAGGAACTTGGATGGCAGAAACCTTGCAGTTGCAGAGTTTGGAGAGCACAGGATGGTTGCAGTAGATTGAGAGGTAGCAGTGCACAGAGACAGAGATGGTTGAGATAGAGAGTGAGCCGGTCGGAGTTGCGGCTTATGTAGGATTTTGGAGATTCAGGGGAGGTTCTAGGGCATATCCCTTATATCTAATTGAATTTTTGGATTTTTGGCCTTAACAGCCTTTCGGTGTATTAAATTTAACTTATCAACTAAGATGGTACCTATCTCGAAAAATGCTTCTCGGCTTTTCTCGGTTGGTTGAGTTCCTGCCCCCGACTTTTGGGAAGGGGGAAATAAAAATATATAAAAAAAAGATTTACAATTTCCGTTACGTGATGGAATTTCAACTATTTATTATCCCGTTTTATGGGCCTCTTAGGAAAATTTCTTTTATCTCGTTTATTTCTTTTATCTCGGATTTTCTCGTCCTGTTGGCGCCGAAACTATTTATTCAAGGAAGAAAAAAAAGTTTAGTAGACAATATGAAGAGAGAAATGAATTTTTCAAGATATTTCGAAGTCCTTCGCGTTTGTTCAAAAGGAAGGAATTGTGGAGTACGCAGGACGTAATACCCCCCCGCCTTAGACAAATGTTGGGGGTACACAACATTTACTATGAGATATTCTTATGAAAGTAAGTAATTCCTTCCTTTCGACTCACAATTGGTTTTATATTACCATTAGGTTTAATGTTTTGGCCTTTTTTTCCGCCATGCGGTCGAAATTCTCTAAGAAGGAAAAAGGAAAAAGAGTCATCTTTTTTCGTTCCTCTTTTTATAATTTAGTTGTTTTGCGAGGAAAAGAAAACGATTTGAGAGAAGAATTTTAGTGAATAGGTTTGTGATTTTTAATTGCGAAGCACTGATGAGAAGAAAATCAATTGTTGGCATAGTAAAATATGGGAAGAGTGAATTAAAATAATTAATACGATATCACGTGAATACCATCGGTTACATATCGCTCGATCTAGGGTTTAGATTTTTATTTTTTTCGCACCCTTTGACAGTTTTTACTGTCAGAAAATGTTTTTCTCCTTTTTCTTTGTTTTAATATGGGCCGTACTATAGCCACTAAATGCCACGCGTTAAATTGCTCCTGCCTCGACTCCTGCCTCGTCTCAGCTCTTGCGACTTGTCTACCTATGTGACGTCTTTCTCTTTTTTTGTTAGGTTTGATAAGCGACGATCATATTTACAGCGGACGGACAAGAGTTTGCAAAGTTATAACTCTTTGATATGTTACGTCCGAGGTTCTGAAAGAAAGATAATACCTTCCGTCAGGAGGAAGAGAACTCGGGTGGACGCACGGAACCTTTGTTGCTCTCACAGATCGTCGTGAGGTCGATCCGCGAGTCGATCGCGCGTTAAGGGGACAAGAATCGGGTGACAGCATTGGTGATGTTATAACCCTTACCTGCGCCAGCGCTATCGGTGGTCCATTTTTGGTCAGAGAACCGAATCTCTTTTACCAGGGATGGACCTCGTGCGATCCTCAGGGTGCCGTGAACGATTCGGGATCAAGTTTTGGGTAAATAAATCGAGACGGAATTCAAGTTAATTTAATAATAAAAAAAAGGAAATACAATATGTTAATTCTAAGATTCTTCGAAGTGGCGCAAATTTTATTGTGTACATTTAAATATGGAAGTACTGATTACAAAAATTTTATACATAAAATTTCAAATAATAATAAATAACAAAACAAAAAAATCTGATATCTATATTCCCACTTGTTCCAATTGGGAATATAGATCCAATTGGGGCAAAAAATTGGTAATCGCGAGCATATCGATGGGATCGGTTTGCAGATGTGGCGAGGAATTAGGAAAAGCGGGGAATTAGGTGAGCGCTGCGGAAAGCCTTCACTGGAACAAGGTAGGGAAGAGGGTCACGGAAAATGTACATAGGGATAATATCGTGAACTTGGTGTCTTGAGATTTGATCCCAAAACTGGCTGTCGGATTTAAATTTTCTTTTAATGTAAAAGGTTCCAGGAGATGGATGGGTGGGAGAGCGGGGAAATTGACGGACGAGGTCGTAGAATTTTTCCACGTCGAAGTATTCTGGAGTGCACTGCTTCTCAAAGTCTGCCGCGGAACAGAGGGCGGTGGCGTATTGGTGTAGAGAGATGTCGGAGAGTCTCGGCTTTACTTCGATTAAGCGCTTCGCGAGTTCCTCGGCGTGTCCGGTTTCGCGACGAATTCGTTTATTGAACTTCTCCCGACGGTGTCGCAATGCCCGTTTCGTTCGCTTGTTCGGGATGGCATTCGTTTGGTTCATTATATAAATACAAGAGTTAGGTGAGAGAGAGAGAGAGAGAGAGAGAGAGAGAGAGAGAGAGAGAGAGAGAGAGAGAGAGAGAGAGAGAGAGAGAGAGAGAGAGAGAGAGAGAGAGAGAGAGAGAGAGAGAGAGAGAGAGAGAGAGAGAGAGAGAGAGAGAGAGAGAGAGAGAGAGTGAAGTGAGAGTGATAAAAAAATTGAGGAATCGTGATAAGACAGCTTCATCGAATCAATCAGCGGCTTATCAGGTGGGAATGTTGGGGAATCGGAGGAGGCAGCTTCACCGAGTCAATCGGCGGCTTGCCAAGTCAGTATGTGGAGAAATCAGGGAAGGCAACTTCACCGAGTTAATCGGCGGCTTGCCCATTCGGAATGTTGAAGAATTTTAAGAAAGCAATTATGTCAAGATCGCGAACCAAACAGTCAATCTACCGCGGGAAAGGGGTAATAAAAATGGACTTATTTTTGTCGTGGCAGGCGCTGGTGATGGACAAGAAGTGTGGTGCTTACGCTGGATCGTGGATCATATCACACGTGAATACAGGTATCGCGCACAGATTCTAACTGAAAAAATTGGCGACAACCTCGGATGGTCCCGTCCGTCAAAACGTGGGGCGATGTGAAGAGAGAAGAGAGCGATCCGCTCCAAGTCGCGGTTTTTAAAGGGTTCCGAAAGGATGGGAATATCTAAAGGCGTGATGGATTTCCGCGTTGGCTTGTTGAATGATAGCTTAGAAAAATTGTGGGTATAGAGGAAGGAGGAAAGCGGTGTTCTGTGAATTGTGGTTGTTTTTATATTTCCAGATTTCCTAGCGAATGATGGAATTAGTTAGTGAAAATTTTCCCGCCATTCCACACCCTCAATCATTCATTGGTGTGGCCGCCAACGGCCGCTAATCGTTTCTTCTTGATTGGCGTTTCTCTTAGTTTCCCCACCAATTTGGGGAGTGTCACCCTCGAACGATCCGATGCGTTTCTTATCCGTTAGGAATTTGTTAATATTTTTTATTTTTATTGGTCTGTTATAAACTTGTCGGTGCCGATAAAGCTGTCTATCCCAAGAATTATTTTTTTTTGATAGTGAGACGTATCTCGAGAGGAATTTTTGTGTATTTATTTAGGATTTCTTTAGATCATTCGAAGCGCTTCATTTTCTGATTAGCAGCCGTTATCTTTTTCCGAAAGAGAAGAATTCGTTAAGTCCCTCGGACGTAACAGATATTTGTGAGAATTTTTTATATATCATTGCTGATTAGGGTGCCTGCAGTTAAATGAAAGTGTCAAAGCAATTCCGTCCTGGAACAGGACTCAGGTAGTATGGGAATAGGTTGACGTTTTACTTTCTTTCCCCATTGTCATGCTTAAAAGAAGGTTCCCTTTTTAGAGTTTGTATTAAAATAAGGGAAATTAATTAGAATTCTCAATGGTTAAACTTAAGATTGGAATTTATTATATAAAAAGAGAAAAATAAAACATAAAAGAATATGATAGGTAATAAATCTACCGTAACGCAAAGTTAGTACAAAAAGAATAAGACGCAGTTAATTAAAACTAGATGTAAAACAGGGGAATAATGTGTAGATTATATATAAAAAAAAGAAAGAGAAAAAAACAATGGTTTCCAATTAATAAAGGTAATTGGCTAAATGCTAATGTAAACAAATGGAGTAAAAAAAACTATTATTACTTACTATTAACTAAAGGCTGATTATTAAACTTACTAATACTATTACTATTACTATTATTTAAACGGCCGGAAAGGTATCTATCGTGATTTTTCCTTTGACGCGCGCATGACCCAGTTGCACCAGTGCGTCTCGCAGATTTGTTGCTCCGAGTCCGTTTTCGCTTATAATTCTAGTTTAACGAGTGCGGTTCCGGCTCGCAGGGGATAGATGATGTTGATCCATTTATCTGGCCCTCCGCCAAGATTCGGCTTAAGGCCCTGGTTTTTACTGGTCACATCTTTGCCGGCTTGGCAGGTCCGATGTATGCTAGACCGCAAATCAGCGCCTGCCAAGGCAGTCTGAATCTGTCCTCTAGGCGGATGTCCCGGATGGATGCCAGATGAGGCGCCCCTCGTCTCGGAGGGCGATTCGCGCCACCCACTTCTTTTGGTCCACCTTCGTGACAAGGCCCCGCTGCCCCATGGTCCTCCACAGCGACGGGCTCGTCCTCTTTAATCAAGTGAGGCCAACAAATCAATTCCCGGGATTTCCGCATTCGGAAGTTCAGTTCTTCTCGTAAATCTTGCAGGGCTGGTTCTTCAGTTTTCAACCGAACCCAAAATAACAGCGAGGATTCCACCCGCAAAGTCTTGCATTCCAGCGAGTAAGCTGGTTTGTATTAACACTTCTTGGTTTTATTTCTTCTTTTCTTTCTTCACTTCTACAAAATTGCAATGTCTATTAGATAATTGAATAATTAATAACAAGAAACATTTGGAGATAACAAGGAGAAGTTGCATTTTTTTAATTCAAATGAAAAGATTGATTTTCCTTCGGGGAAATAAGGGATAAACTTGATTTAATTCCTGTGTTGTAATGGCTTGATTTTCGGGAATTTTATTATGCAGGTCAGGTGCCTGTTCGGTCTTTTGAAATTTTTTTGTATCCAGATGTAATAAAAGATGAGCGATGGAATTCCAGATGGCGTCTAGTAAGTGTAGAGACCATCCGCATACGGTATGCAAGGCATAACCATGCACTACCGTGTCTATTATTAATTTGATGATCCTCCCGGTGAGGTATACTTCTCCAGCGCTGATATTGCCGAAAATTAAGAATTTATTCCAGAATTTTTCCCATGTCGATATTACTATTTTTATTATGGCTGTTTCGTCTAATAAATTTGAGAAAGATCCTCCATTTAACGTGGTTGGATGTCCCATCATTCCTCTGACAACCGTATTGAGTATTGCCGGTCGCTTAGCAAGAAACATTATGTGATCTCGAAGATCTTCGAGATCATTCTCGGTATATATTCCGCTCGTGGCGAGTGCTCCTGGGCTGACGTATTTCCACGTGGGTTTAGTCGTAGGTCTCTAATTGCTGGCGGTAATGTCTCTACTGGTTTAAGTATAAGTCTGTACCACGAATCTCCTAGGAGGTACATGGTAGGTGCAAATGAATTATACGCTATTTGCGTTCCCTATCGTAAGAAAACGTGGGTTTGAAGCATTAAATAATACATAATAATAGGTATCATTTCCTCTGGTTACGGGTAATTGTTCGTAACAATCGTCTGTTCGGGTAAGTTACCTCGACAGGTAAGCATTTTATAATATGAATAACTTTTCCAGCTAATAAAGCCATATATCCTGGTCTTTTCATTAAATGATAGGCGAAAATATCGGGTGATTGAGTGGCTATAGCCAAGGCGTTTTTTGCTCTAATTCACATTGTTGTAAAAGAATATTTCTATATAGTTGATTTATTTGTGTGCGGATGTGTTTTTCGACGTATACAAATTTTGAATTCGTATAAGTGAAGATATCGAGATTTGAAACACGTGTTTGCTTTTTAAAGATTACTATGCCGGGTGATGTTTCAAAAATTATTAATTTAGGATGTTCAGTTCGGGTAAGTATGTAGCCGTTGCGTAATTTCCTTTGCTAGTTAAAGCAAAAAGGGTATCTTGGGTGGTTAATGAGTAGACTACTAAGTGTTGTTCATTCGCGTTATCTATTATTTTATCTGCATATCCGCTGTATAATATTCCGTAGTTATTGAATTTACAAGTGTCAGCGGGTACTGAATCCCAAAAGGTATTACCTCCCTCTATGTCTGTGCAATTAGAGGTGCCAAGTTCGCAAGCCACTCCTAATCTAAGTTGCACCCGATTGGTATTAATTCGTACGTCAGCTATATAATCTTGTACAGAGATTTTTAAAGTAGCGAGCACGATCACATCTGACTACGTGTCTGACTACGTGTACGAATATATGCCTCCTTTACATGTACCGTTGGTGTCCACGTAACCTGATAGAAGTACTGGGCGAGTTTGATTAGCTCTTAATCCGGTAATATAAGTATCGCATAATTGGTAAGTTCCGTAGGCGTGCATATGTTGACATATTTCGCGTGTCGTTTCCTCTATGTAGGAATATCTGCCGTTAAAAACGTCCATAGTGTGAGAGAACATTGCTCATTTTCTAATTACTCTGTCAATTTCGACCTTGCATTGAATGACTTTTACTGCTTCGAATTCGTTTATTTGAAGGAGTTGTATATATGTTCTGCTTGAATTTACATTTTGCGGTGGAATATCGCATTCTTCAATATTTAATAGAAATGGTGTTATTAAATTTGCTGACGGTGAACCACAATCGTATCCTATTATCCCATTAATTTTGTGCAACCACGTTGTTAAAATTGCTATTGTAATTGTCCAACTTCAGACTTGTCCGACTTCAGAAATCCATCTGGAAATAGTTATGTTTTTTTTATTTCCTTAATTATTCGAGGCTGGTTTAATGTGAGAAATTCGTAAGCGGTTGAGATGTACGATTCGACTGTTTTTCTTTATTCTAATTTTTACGTTATTTTTATTTAATATTTCTAAAACTTCGTGAGGTCCAGTGTATTGATCTCCGAATTTACCAGATTTCCTTTTAATAAGAATACATAATCTCCAGCCTTAAAGACTTGAGGATTAATTTTTTTGTCGTAATGTTTTTTAGATTTGTGTTTTGCATCGATGATGTTTTCACGTGCATTTCCTTGAATTTTGTGGAGTTGAGTGACTAAGTTTATTAAATAGTCGTCATAGCTGGCCAATTTGTCTTCTGGTGCTAAAAATTTATCTGAAGGTATTTTTTTGCAATTTTGCCAAATACTAATTCGTACGGAGTATATTTTGTCGCTTCATGCACGCTGGTGTTATAATTGAACATTGCTAAACCATCGATCCCAATGTTTTTGCTCGCTTGCATATTGTTTAAGATATTTTCCTAGTGCGTGATGCGATCTCTCTAGCGATCCATTAGATTGAGGATGAAAGACGGTTGTACGGAATTTATGGATTTTGAAAAGTTTTGCAATTTTTCTCATCAAATCGCTAACGAAATTCCTTCCTTGATCGGTTAATATTGCTTTGGGTGCTCCAAATATACAAATGAATTCATTAACGAAAACTTCTGCTATCGTTTCAGAAGTTTGATTCGGCAGGGGAATTCCTATGAATCGCTGAATTTGGTTAGCTGATCTTATAATGTTAGTATATATTCGTTTCCTAATTCGGTTTTGGACAGAGGCCCAAATCCATTGCTACTTTGTCAAAGGCAGATCCAAGAATATCGGTAATCATAGATTCATCATAGATGCTTAGTTTTTACTCTAACTAATTTTTTCAATTGGCATTGTAGACATTGTTGAATGTATCGTTGAACGTCGGGTTTTAAATTTTCCCAATAATAATTATGTTTTATTCGGTGATAAGTTTTAGTAACTCCGCGAGTTTAGTGTCCTCCAGTTGGAGAACAATGCATTTCTTCAATTATAACGGGACGAAGGTCCTTGGGAGGATATTTTATTAGACTATTACAAATGATCAATTTAGTAGGCGAATTAAATAAGATTAACTGTATTTGCGTTTTAATATCGTTCCAAGGTACGTTATTTACAAAGTCTGTCTTTGCAATGTTAATTGTTTCTAGTTGCAGCTCGTCAATTATTTTACGAAGGTTTTTTTAAGGCTTTCGTAATTTGATTTAGTGTCATTGTAGGGTCTTCTCTTTGCCCTTCACTAATAGGCATGACGATATGTAATAATTCTTATATTTTATGACTTGGGGTTTACTTAAGGATAGATCGTTGAGCTTAGGTAGTTCGTTTCGTTCGAAGAGTATTTGTGAGCCAGAATCTAAAGGTTTCCCTGCAGTGTCAACAAAATATGCGACGTTGTCTTTTCGTAAAAACAATAATTCGCGAGATTCGATAATGTTGGTTTTTATTAGCTGATTGTCAATTACGGCAGGTTTAGATTTTTTTCGCTTGTCACTTTCGTTTTCTTCGTCGGTCTCTTCGTTTTGCTTATCCTTGTTTAGTGGATCGTCGATGCTTTCTTTGGAGGTTTTGATCATCTCTGTTTGCTTGTTTTTCCTTTTACTGTTTGACTACGTGTTTGTATTTTGTCAATTTTAGGTAAGTCATGAATTAATGCAGTCTCTGTTACCTGTATTGGTGATTCATTTATTTCTTCCTGAGTAAATGGTGTTGAGTCTGCATTGTCCCCGAATGAGTCATCGTCAGGTAGTGCGTCCTCGGTTTTGTCATCGTCAGAAAGATATAATTCGAAATTTTCGTTTCCTCGTCAGACTCTTCTAATATCTCGGCGATTTTTGCTGCATCTTCAGGGACATTAGGATTTAATAGATCTTTATTAATTACTTTACATTCGGTTTCTTCGAAATCTACGGGGTTTCTGGATAATGCGTCAGCAGTTCACACTTGTTCACACACGTTGGTTTTTCCTGGCTTGTATATTACGTCGTATTCGTATTCTGCTAGTTTTAATCTCCAGCGCATATTTGTGTCTTGTGCGTTTTTGAACTACATTAATGGTTTATCGGTAATCAAGGTGAATTTTCGTCCATATAAATATGGCATAAATATGAAGTGTTTGACGCAATATACTATGGCTAATGCTTCTTTTTCATAAGTGTCATATTTTAATTCGTTATCGGTTAATGTATGCGACTGGACGATCTTTGTTTATTTTTCCTTGTGAAATCCAGCCTATAGCTATGCCTGAAGCGTCAGTAGTTAATATAAAAGGTTTGGAATAGTCGGGATATTGCAACAGATTGTTCGCATAGTTTTTGCTTCAAAAGATTCTTCCTGATCAGTTGTCCACTCAAATCTTACGTCATTTTTTAATAAATTCGTTAATGGTTTAGCGTTAATGGTTAAATTCGTTAATGGTTAAGTTTCGAGAAGTTCGGTATGAATCGCCTGTAATATCCTGCTAAGCCGAGGAATTATTTAATATTCTTTGATGTTTTTGGTCTTGGAAAGTTTCTTACGGTTTCCAGTTTTTTTGGATCGGATTTGACTCCATCTTTACTAATTACGTGTCCTATATGTTACCTCCGTTTTCAAAAATTCGCATTTGTCTGGCTGTAATTTGAAATTAGCCTTACGTAATCTTTCTGTTAGAATATTAAATTTCTTTTTCATGTTCTTCTAAAGAAGATGCATAAATAACAATATCATCCATATAAACGAACAACTCTTTACCTTGCAATCCTGTCAAGACTAAATCCATCAAGCGTTGAAAGGTGGCGGGAGCATTTTTTAGTCCAAATGGCATTCGAATTCATAATGTCCAAATGGAGTTGTGAAAGCCGTTTTATGGCTATCTATAGAATCCATTTTTATTTGATGGAAACCAAACTGAAGCCAAATCGCAAACTTAAAAATATTGTGCTTTTCCTAATTGATCCAAAATATCAACGATGTTAGGTAACGGATATGCATTTCCAACGGTTTTATCGTTTAAAGCACGAAAGTCTAAGACCATTCTCCATCATTTATTATCCTTGGAATTTTCCTTTTTAGGTACTATTCATATAGACGTATTATATAGTGATTGTGAAACCTACTATGCCTCCTTCCAACAATTCTTCCACTTGTCTGTTTATTTCGTCCTTATGAATTTGTGGAAATCTATGTTGTCGAGTATTTATTGATCGTCTGTGGTCGGTATTTGATGTTATAGCACGTGAGTTACCGTTAGTTTCTCTCCAGGTTTATCTCCAAGTATATGAAATTTGTCCTGGCTGTTTTTATAAGGTTTTTTATGTTTTCCTTTTCCCGATCATCTAAGTGTTCGAGTCGTAATAACTGCATAACAATTTGAGTAAATCTATCCTTTGTCGTTTTTTTTGATATTACTAGGCATTTTTGCGAATTATTAATCATAGCACTGTGGTTTAATTCTGTAAATTTTTCTTTGTGTTTCGATTTCCGTTTGCGCATAAATTTATCCAACATTTCTTGCGATTGGCATGTGCCAAAGAAAGAGTTTTACTAGATGGTTTATTTTTTTTCTTAATATGCAATTTTTTATTTATTTTCCTTAATTGAATCTTTTTAATAAGTTTCTTAAGAGTTATATGAGAGGTTTTTCCTTTATTAACTTTATTTTTCGAGGATTTTTTGATTATTAGGATTTCGAGGCTTTTGAATAGAGTAGGAGAGCTCTCCCATTTTTTTTCCCCTGGAGTGGATTGTGCTGGATTGTGTAGTGAAATTTGGTAACTTCTTCTCTCACAACCAACGGAGTCTACTGGAGGGGTGCGGAACCTCCCCCCTGTTTCTCTGAGGTTTCCTAGGAAGGATGAGGTCAAATCGCGTAGTAAGGTTTGATAACTTCCCTCTTCGCAATTGACGGAATCGGAGCCTGCTAGAGGAGTGCGGAAACTTCCCTCTGTTTCTCTGAGATTTTTTAGGAAAGATAAGGTCAAATTGCGTAGTGAAGTTTGGTAACTTCTCTTTTCGCAATTGACGGAGCCTACTAGAGGAGTTCAGAAACTTCCCTCTGTTTCTCCGAGGGGTTTGAAGATTTCCCTCTCCAAAGTTTTTTAAATTATTCAATATCCTAGGAAGGTTTTGATGATTCCCCTCTTGGATATCGGGATTAAAATTTTTATTTTTCCTGTCTCTCGTTTTATTTTTATTTTTAGTTTTTGAATTTTCCCCAACGTGAATTTTATTTGTTGGCTGGGCTTTATTTATTATATTTTTAGTTCCCCTATGATTTCTATTCGTAATTTCATCTTTGTATAAATTCCCTTTTTCACAATCAATTACTTTTTCATTTTTTGGGTTATTAATTAATTTTATATCCTCTTCACGAGGATCTTTTGATTCGTTTTCGGCGATTCTTTTGTCGTTTGTAAACGAAGAGTATGTTTTTAGGGTACGCCTCGAAATTAATTTCATGACCGTCGAATATTTCGTCAAACGTTCTGAGGCGCAAGATCGGTACCTGAACTTCTCTTTCATCGTCCAGGATACTTAAAATATTTATATATGCTTTTCCGGAAACATTTTCAACTATACTTTCTCTAGAATAAATTGCGTGAGCTATTTTTAATTTGGGTAAATACCCTATCTCTACTTCTGGGTTAGCAATCCTTTGTAACGCGGTCACCTCGCTCGACGCTCGGATCGGCTCGTCAGTGTCCGGATTCGAGAGAAGGGGAGACTCGAGCGTACGCGAACACAGGTTGCAGCGAAAAGATCGTTTATTGGTAGAAAGATAGGTACAGAGTAGTGCAGGGCCGGGTGATGTCGCAGTATCGCTGGTAGCAAAGCGGAGACGCAAAGCGGAGACGCAAAGCGATTGGCGTAAGGCGGCGAGAAGCACAAGACGGGTGCGGCGTGCGGTCGATAACGGTTTATTTACATGTGACTATGGCACGGTTACAACTAAAGAACTTAGAGCTACCGACTTATATTAGATGTACAAAAGTTCTGAGCTTTAGATTTCATACAACCGAAATAACAATTTAAATTTTATATATCTTCCCGCTCTTTTGCGGTTTTAAAGCATTGACATTTGGCCTTCTAAAATGCCATATGGTTTGGCGTTTGATACACATAATCTCAAAAATCAGTAGTGTTCACGATGGCAATAACAAAAGAACATATTTGATTTTCCATCCACTTCGTTTTATCTGAAGAAAAATGCTGCTGAAGCCACTGCAATGATTTGTGCTGCATATGGAGAGAACGCTGTAAGTCATACTACATGTAAAAGATGGTATCAAAAATTTCGCCAAGGAGATTTCAGTCTTGAAGATGAACCGCATGCTGAACGCCCTCAAAAGATTGAAACGGACGAATTGCAGCCCTGCTGGATATAAACTCTGCGCAAACTGAACTAACGGACTTAATCTGTATCGCATGCACTTACAAGCTAATGTCAGGTTGGACGGCGAGTATTGCGGGCAGGGTGTCATGTCGAGCCTTGCCTTCGCAACGGAAACCGGTGAAATTCGGTGGAGCTGAGCGAAACCTCAGAGCGGAGTGGTGACAGGACTCGGCGAAACCCGACAGAGCTGAGCGAAACCTCAGCCCGAAGGTAAAGAAAACCGATGAAACCCAGCAGAGCCAAGCGAAACCTTGGCCCCGAGAGATAGTAGGTACTGGTCAGGTCGGTGTCAGGAGTCGGATCGCAGGATGGGATCTGGTCCCGATGTCTCGGCCGTCCGGGCTTATATACCCGGTGTTCCCCACTGTGCGTCGGTTCGGCGGTGGGGAGTCGGTATCGCGTGGAGTACCATGAGCGATAGCGTGAGCGAGACGGCGCGTGCGGTGTACAGGCAAACAGGATAGGCAGCGCAGGACAAATAAGCCAGGTATATGTATATATGGATATATATTTTTCTTACAAGTAACGGCTCTGCCGTTACACCTTACCTAAAAAGATGATTCTGACCGCGGAGGTGCTATAATAGTTCCCAGTGAAAAGAAAGGGACATTTATCCCCGACACATTTAGATATCCATTCGCGTAGTTTATCTTAGAGGAGGTCTGTTTGAAAAAGTCATTGTCCAATATTCCGGCTTGTGGTATTGGAAAGTCATCTGCTAATATATGAAAATTTACTAAAACTTCATAAAGGGTTAGTTTAATTTCGCGAAGAGTGAAGACAGGGTAATTATTTATTCCGTTCAGTTTTAAAATATTAATATAATTTATGGTTACGCCCTTGGGTACAAAATTTCTTTTGATTATGTTTGACTCGAAACCAGTATCTAACATGAAGGTTATACATGGGGCCGTTTTTCCTAAATTTACCTGAACGGTAGGCACGCGATTATGTTTGTCGAGATTTACCGTTACAGGCCGAGCGTCTAGTATGTTCTTTGCTGCGGCCATTGATGGGTGTGAAAACCGTTCGGACCCCTGTTGCACACCCGATTTCGAGGGGTCATTGGAATTTACCGAACTATGGAGATATATAAATATCTGCGATTATTACTTCCGATGCGTAACTCGCAGTTTTCGAGAAGATGCCCTTGCGTTTTGCAATATCGGCAAAACGGTGTGTTATTACTGTTCGTATTTCGATCCATTCTAGATTTACAATCTTTAGCAGTGTTCCCTGAATTATTACAATTTTGGCAAACAATTCTTAATTTATTTTCTGCCGCGTTGTTCGTTTTGTTTTTTCCAGCAGTTATTAGTTGAATGTCCCTGTCTATCGCATCACTGACAAATCAAGAAAGGCTTATTTTGATTACTATGACTTTGCGACCGGATGACTTATGACCGGTTTTAGAGCACAATTGGCAGACGATTGTATTTTCTCGTATTATGTTAATAGTTCGACGTGATTGTGGATCGCGCATTCGACATTTACTGCATCGTGACCATGTTTTTTACAAATCTTACAAATTAGTATTTCATAATTCTACTGTGAATTTTGAATGAATTTTCTATAGTTACTGGCTAAATGTCCATCTTTATAACAAATTTGGCAAGTCTCGCGTTATAAACTAATATTTTGCATTTTTGCGATATTACCGCGCCGTAAATCTGACATTGTGCGTAATTCTCTTTCTATGCGTATCGCGTCGGCTACAGTTGCTTTAACATCCATTTGTGGATTTCTTAACATTCTTTGTTCGATTTTCGGCTTTAATCCCTTGATAAAGCATTTACACATGTCTTTTTTTTGTCTAATGAATCTTAATATTTTGTTCGGGAAGAGAAGGTCCCGAACTTCGATATGCTTCGAGTATTTGTTTTCTCAAAATTTTGACTCTATTCGCGTATGTTATTATGTCTTCGTTGTGCCCTTGATAGATATATCCCAATTCCTCTTGTAGTTGATAGACATTTTTCGAAGGACCGTAAATTTATTTTAAATATTTAGTGAGTTGAGCAACACTGTTAAAATCTTGATCCTGAATAGTTCGACGTGCTTCTCCGATTATACGCGTTCTAATAATTTTAGCAAATTGACTCGGCCTCATCGGGAAGCATAGATTTCGCTTCTTCGCAACGATAAAATAATTCAATGGAATATTTTGGCCATCGAAATACAGAATAGCGTTTACGGCATATTTTAGCGTAGCAAGCGGGTTTTGTTGAGATATCTTTGTGTTACGAATATCGAACTTAAGTTTTCACAAAAGTTCGTCGTCGGAACTATCGGATTCGAGCCCACGCGCTTCTAAGACTTTTTTCGGTAATCACTATTGTCAGGAACTTGAATTTGATGAGGTGTCGGTTTTAATATTCCCGTGGGAATTGAGGAGTGTATAGGAATTGAGGTCCTCGTTTTAGTTTTACTTTGACTTTCTATAGCGGCTTGGTATTGGCTATTCACTACCGTTTTATCAGCTTTAGACCTCGTTGTATTCATTCCCGCACTCAAAGATCGCACCTTACAATCCCGGACGAGCCCCAAAAATTTTAACTCGTTCTGTTACGTCCGAGCTCCGGAGGAAAGGAAAGGGCAAATTTGTTTAAGAGAGAGAGTGAGATCGGGTGGACGCACGGAACTGGCTTTGTTCTCTCAGATCATCGCTGAGACAACGATCTATGAGTCGAGCGCACTTTTTGAGCACAGGGTAACGAGTCAACGTCGATGTCGCTATAACTCGTGCTTGCGCTAGCGCGGTGATTTTGGGTCAGAGAACCGAATCTCTTTAACTCGGGACAGGATCTCGCGCAATCCTTGGAGCGGGGGAATGGTCGAGGTTTTATTCTAAATGAAGTATATGAATTTTAATTTTAATATTAAATTTAATGTAGCATAATAAACAAGTATATCGTAATCAAATAAAAATTACATTCGGGTAAACAAGTATATCGTAATCAAATAAAACTTACAAATTATTCGAGTAAAGATGATTATAATAATAACTTATAATTAACATTTCATACTGAATATGAATTAATTTTGCCGTAATTTTTTTACATAGTTCGATGTGTGTGTGTGTGTGTGTGTGCGTGTGTGTGTGTGTGTGTGTGTGTGTGTGTGTGTGTGTGTGTATATGCGTTGGAAACGAAAGGAAGATTCGATGGGATTATTAGTGGAGTTCGCGGATTCTCATGGTTGTGGGCGGGAACATTCTATAGAAATATCGGACACGGACTAAATAGGGATAAGAAACTCCGGGGGTATATGTGGCGATGGTGTTATCAGGACGGTGTTGCGTGTTACATGCTCCCGGAATGCGGTCAGGTTGATGGATTCGGGGCCTATTGTAAATGTCTTCTCCCGAGAAAGAATCTCCGTGGAGATAGGGAACTGCGCGAGGATGTCGCGGAACGTAAGTTCCTCCTTAAAGAGTACCGGTGGCCAACGAATTCCACGCTCGACGTGGAACTCGCTGGTCAAGGAGGCATTTGTGGATGGAACGCGAGGTGTCGAGACCCGCGAAATTGAAGGAGATGAGATAGGTGATGAAACGCGAGGCGTTGAGATTCGCGAGGGTGAAGGGGAGATTCGGCGGAAAACGGGTAATGGAGTGCGAGGCGTTGGGACTCACGGCAGTGGCGTGTGAGATCTGTTCTCCGTTGGTGAAGCTTCGACGCGGTTGATGGATTGGAAGAATTCTCGATTGGCCTGATCCAGGCTTCGCGCTCGGAACCTAGCTTCCCGCCGTTGCCGTTTAGCCGTTTTTCGATTAATTCTTCCGTTGTTCATTAAGTAAATATAAGTCTATTAAGTGAATATAAGTTACGGATGTTAAAATATAATTTGGGTTGCGAAGATATGCGCGGAAGGAAACCGGAAGGAAATAAACAGTTCCACTTATTTTGGATGTGATGACAGTCCTGATGCTGGAGATTCTGGCCCGCCGGAACACACTCACTCGGATTAACAAAACACATTCAAAACTTGTTCACTAGGAAGGTTCCGCGGTGAGGATCTTGGATGGCAGAAACCTTGCAGTTGCAGAGGTTGGAGAGCACAGGTTGTAGTAGACCGAGAGGTAGCAGTGCAGAGAGACAGAGATGGTTGAGATAGAGAGTGAGCCGCGGTCGGAGTTGCGGCTTATGTAGGATTTTCGAGATTCGGAGGAAGTTTTAGAGCGTGTCTCTTATATCTAATTGAATTTTTGGATTTTTGGCCTTTCGGCATATTAAATTTAACTTATTAACTGAAGTGGTACATATCTCGAAAAATGCTTCTCCCGGCTTTTCCCGGTTGGTTGAGTTCCCGCCCCCGATTTTTGGGAAGGGGGAAATAAAAATATATAAAAGAAAGATTTACAATTTCCGTTACGTGATGAAATTTCAACTGTTTATTACCCCGTTTTATAAGCCCATTAGAAAAATTTCTTTTCGGGTTTTCCCGTCCTGTTGGCGCCGAAACTTTGTTCAAGGAAGAGAAAAAACGTTTAGTGGGCAATATAACTTTCGCCGAGAAACGAATTTTTCAAGATATTTTGAAGCCCTTCGCGATTCGAAAGGGAGGAATTGTGGAGTACGCAGGACGTAACATAAGTATAGTCGCAATTCCTGGAAAAGATAAAATGAACCATTTTGTTCCTCGTGATTGCCCTGGTGCATTTGCTTGATCTATCTTCCCGTCTAAATAGAATTTTTAATCTCGAACGGATATTATCAAAGATAAAATTGAGAGGATAATCATTCATTAACAGAATCGTGATCACCAAATTTAAGTTTTTTTTGCTGGTATTAAATGTACAAAAAAGTTCTGAGCTTTAGATTTCATACAACCGAAATAACAATTTAAATTTTATGTATCTTCCATCCTTTTGCGATTTTAAAACGTTGACATTTGGCCTTCTAAAATGCCATACGGTTTGGCGTTTGATGCACATAATCTCAAAAATCAGTAGTGTTCACGATGGCAATAACAAAAGAGCATATTCGATTTTCCATCCATTTCGCGTTTCATCTGAAGAAAAATGCTGCTGAAGCCACTGCAATGATTTGTGCTGCATATGGAGAGAATGCTGTAAGTCATACTACATGTAAAAGATGGTATCAAAAATTTCGCCAAGGAGATTTCAGTCTTGAAGATGAACCGTGTGCTGGACGCCCTCAAAAGATTGAAACGGACGAATTGCAAGCACTGCTGAATATAAACTCTGCGCAAATTGAAAAGGAGCTTGGCGTTACGCAGCAAACCATTTCCGTACGTTTACATACGATGGGAAAGGTTCAGAAGGAAGGCAGATGGGTTTCGCATGAATTGTCCGAAGACAACAAAAATCGTCGGCGTGACACTGCACTCACTTTGCTTTCCAAGTTTCGGAAAAAAGATTTTCTGCACAAAATCATTACAGGCGATGAAAAATGGATTCTTTATGATAACCTTAAACATAGAAAATCATGATCCTGGTCAACCTTCAACATCGACGCCAAAGCCCAATATCCACACCAAGAAGGTTTTGCTCTGTATCTGTTGGGATTGGAAAGGTGTGTTGTATTACGAGTTGTTACAATCGGGTGAAACAATCACGGCAGACCGCTACCAACAACAATTGACCAATTTGAGCGATGCATTAGAAGAAAAGAGGCCATTTACTGGCCAAGGATGTAAAGTGATCTTGCTTCATGACAATGCTCGACCACATGTTGCGAAAGCGACTCAGAATCATATCTTTGCGTTAGGCTGGGAACTTCTCCCGCACGCGGCGTATAGTCCAGATGGCGCCTTCCGATTACTACCTATTCCGCTGCAGCATCATTTGGCTGATACACATTTCGTGAGATTTGAAGAGATACGAAAATGCATTGATGACTTTATCGCTTCGAAGCCGGTGAGCTTCTATCGTCAAGGAATTGCAAGCTACTCAAAAGATGGCAAAAGGTCGTTGATGCAAACGGGGAATATTTCGCTGATTAATATTTTTTTGTTTATTTTTGAATAAAGATTGAATTTTACAAAAAAAAGTTCAGAATTTTTTTGTACATCTAATATTTCGGGTGAGACAATAAGAACGCTCTATCGATGAGTCCAGCAATAATACCTCTTTTTTGGGCGAGAGGGTGTTGGGGGTGAAAATTGAGGTTCCCGAAAATGTGAGTTTATGAAACCAATCAATTTTAACGTTCTTATTAACAACCTTTCAGATTGTTAAGGAACAATCTTTAAATCGAGTAAATTCAACTCGCTTCCACCTCAGCAGTAAATTGTAATCTAGAGTGATACGAGTTGAACCTTCCAAGAATCTCATTAATCAATTGGGAAGGAATGACCATTGCAATATTATTGACGTATCTATAAAAAAAAATGATAAACGGGCCTTATCCTCGAGCACGCTCTTCTCCAAATCTCTTAATACTAAATCAGCTATGATCGGAAACAATGAGGAACTTATGGGTGTTCCAAAGGTTTGCTTGTAAATTACATTGTCAAAGATAAAGAAGGTAGAATTTAGGACAAACGAAACTGTATCCAAAAATCATCCTTAAGGTCATATTAGACTATACCAGCGGTTGCGCAGTTACGGTTGCCGATTGATGATTCTATTTCAATCAATCACAATGTAGCAGATCCTGATTATGATCAATGTGATTGGTAATAGTAGAATCATCAACCGGCAACCGTGGCGGAAATCGTGGATAAACGCCACCCTCTGGATGAAAGATGTCACAAAAATCTTCGCAAATCTGGTGTAAAGTTTTCCTTTCCTCGTCATTTAAATGCTCTGTTCGCAATTGTTTGCGCAATTTCTCTTTACGAGTCTGAACGGATTCGCCGCTCGCGTAGTCACTTGACACCTCCAAAGTATACATGTGTGTAGTGTCTCTTGTCTTTATCTCGTCCATTGTGACGAGAGGCGTTGTTATCTCCATGGCTTCTTCCATAACGTTTATTACATTTATTGGGCATACATTTTCTTCTGGTGCGATCAATTTCCAATGAAAACTCCGAGTTTAGTTTCGATTGCGTTTACTATTCCGATGCTATTTCGATCGGTTATTGCCTGGATTATTGTTTCGCTGCGAGATGTTAGCACGGTTTTCTTATACGGGCAGTGATGTCAGAAACAACTTTCTGCATTATGGCAGCATCGGTGGTGAGGCGATAGTGGGACGCAACGCGAGCACACACAGAACACGAGCAGAAACTTTACATAAATCTTTTAAATTTTCAAAGTACTTATGTAAGTAAAGAGTTGTAATTTTTATCATTATTTCTAATTACATTTCTATTGAAACACATTTCTACTTTATATTTAAGTAATTCAAGTTGTAAACCACCGCGAAACCTTTTTGTATTTTTTTTAAATGTGATGTACGATAATCTCATAATTTTTTATTTTTTAAATAAAAATAGTAATACGTTACATTTCCATACTGTAAATATGTTTTTGTATTATTACACCTTCGTTAATGAATTTTCTCAATTGATTAACGTTTAAGAAAAAACAATAATAAGAAAAAGAAGATAGGAAGGAAACAAGGAAAAAAGAAAAAGTTTTGATGTTTAGAACTTTTTAATGTTTTGGAACGTTTTGTAACAAATTACGAAACTAATACGACAATATCTTTATATTTACAGAATACTGTATTAAAAAATAGGATTGACTACTTATTTAATGTTTCTTAACATTTAGCAATTTAAATTATCAATTATCTTTTCTATAGTACTAACACGTTGACTGCCACTGTACAATCACGTAATTTTGTCTGCAAAGTTATTAATTTTATTATATTTTTAAGAAAATTTTGGAATATATATCACGCTATTGTATTACGAAAATAATTTTATATAATTATTTTAAATAATATTTTCCTTTATTACATTGTTACATTGTACATTTTTACATTGTTAGTTTTTCTGCATACACTTATATAACAGTTTATTTTAATAAATATATGTAAAAGTTACACGTGATATCATATAACAGTTTTTTTAATTATGTCATTTTTCTTTTCAATGATTATTCTATCCGATCTGATTTTTCATTTATAATCTACATTGCAAATGTTTATTGTATCTTATTTTTATTTATAACGAAATTATTAATATTTCTATTCTATATGTTCATAAATTAACGTAATAAATAAGAACCGGTGTCGCTGATATACTTGGCGTTGTCGCTCTACCGGGTGTCTTTCTCTGCTAAGATTTCAGCTTCTCTTCTTTCAGCCTTCTCTTTGAATTTGGTCGTTTACCTTTTCCAAATTACTGAATGCTGCTGCTGCTCCGAAATAATCCGTCACCGCTGCCACCAGTTTATGTTGTGCGGGTCGTTTCGGGAAAGGATCGGCCAGAGAGTCGGCTGTAGGATTTTCATTGTCGAACACAAACACTTTTCTTAATAAACTTTATTAAATTGTATACTTTGCACTTATTAATTCAGACTGCGACAGACGTGACGGCAATACAGAATCTTAACAAGTCCTCGCTCCTAGCACCGGTCTCCCGTTTTAATCCTGTTTCAGGCGGTCGGGCCTTGCAGCGTAATCATAATGATTGTCAGCGTTCGCGGTATATCTCTAGATTGCGCGGCAGCTTTCCGCGTAAAGATCGCGCAACTCGGTTTAGCAATTGACATAATTTATTTAAGGCATAAGATTAAAAGTGAAACGGTTACAAAATAAATACACGGTTACAGTTTTGGCAATCGCTATCAATTAATAAAAGTAATAATAATCGGATGATGAAGTGTCGCTCGTTTCCGCAATCCGTTTCATCAACGGCGCAATTGCGTTCTTGGCGCTCGTGACAATTCTTTCAATAAACAGAATTTGATATTTTAACTCATAATAAATGATTTATTATTTTATAAAATGATAAATGTTGATAATATAAGAAGGACGAAAAATATATGTTAACTCGTTCTAAAGCAAAACAGGAAGAAAAAAAATCTAGAATAGGGGTTGGGATGATATTACATTTGCGTCCCCTGGACAATTAGAATCTAAAGTGATTGACAAGATATTATAGATTACTTTGCACATACGACATTTATAATATAAATGTTTTTTTATTAAAGTGAAATAAAGTTTACGCAAAAAACAAAATTGCCATGCAAAGAATAAAGTTCAAACATTTATTATTAATAATTTAACAAAATATTTCAAGAAAAATGTTCACTTCCTCAAATTTGAAAAAGCAGTATTAACATTTGCATAAAAAGTATAATTTTTATTTTATTGATATAGAAAATAATTATAAATATTAAGTGGCATTATCAAATGTTTTGTAATATATTTATAATTCTATTTTTAGAAAAATAAACAAAGTTTTGAATAAAATTTCAGATTTAAATTATAAATCTATTCTTCCTAAATATAATTTTCCATAAAAATAATGTTTTAAATTTCTGTTTGTTTTTTTGGTCCAGTCTAACTAAATTTTGCAACTATTTCTATAAATAATATTTTCATAATCCTTGTAACGTTCTTTTCATAGTATTTTGTGAACAGGAATAAAGTATCAATTTCTGTAAAAAAAATTAATTCTGATAATGGATATTTAAGATTATATTATATGTTATGTCCAGCTCAAAGTAAATTGAGAATTGAGAATTAAGAATTAACAATATGAACGGAGTATAAAGTGTTTTTGTAAAAATGAAAAAAATTGAATATCATGCCGTGATTAAATTCTTACATTTGAAAGGCAATACGTCTGCGCAAATTAAAATCGAGTTGGACGCTGTTTACGGAGATTCTGCCCTATCATTTTCTGCCACCGTAAAAAAATGGGCAGCTGAATTTAAACATGGTCGTACCAGCTTGGCTGATGATGAGCATTCGGGACGGCCAAAAACTACGATCATCGCTGATAACATCGAAAATGTTCACCAAATGGTAGTGGACGACCGTCGAATCAAGGTTAGAGAGATAGCAGAGGCTATGGGCATATCGAAAGAACACGTTTGTCATATATTGACTGAAGAATTGGATATGCGCAAGCTATCCGCGCGTTGGGTGCCGCGCTTGCTCACTTTGGACCAAAAACGAATTCGAATGAACATTTCCAAGGCCCTGTTGGAGCGGTTCAAGCGAAACGAGTCAGATTTTTTGCGTCGATTCATAACTATAAATGAAACTTGGATCCACCACTACACTCCAGAGACAAAAGAAGTCAAAACAGTGGACTGCAAAGGGTGAACCTGCTCCGAAAAAGGTGAAGACGGTTCCATCAGCTGGGAAGGTAATGGCGACTGTTTTTTGGGATAGTCACGAAATTGTGTGTATCGACTATCTTGAAAAAGATAAAATAATAACGGGAGCGTATTACGCATCATTACTTGATAAGCTGAAGGCAGAAATTGGAAAAAAACGGCCGCATTTGAAGAAGAAAGTGCTGTTCCATCAAAACAACGCACCTGCTCACACTTCGGCGGTCGCCATGGCCAAAATTCACGAGCTGCACTTCGAATTCGTTGACCACCCATCGTATTCACCAGATCTGGCTCCCAGCGATTTTTTCCTGTTTCCTAAGCTTAAAGTTTCGTTTGGAGGACAGAGATTTTCATCGAACGAGGAGGTCATCGCATACGTAAACACCTATTTTGCGGAGCAAGACGTCAACTACTATTTGGAGAGGTTAAAGAAGTTAGAGTATCGATGGGAAAAGTGTATCGACTTAAAAGGAGATTATGTTGAAAAATAAAACTATATTTGACCGAAAAAATACTTATTTCTATGTTAGGCTCAAAACTTTTTAGACTACCCTCGTACAATCAAATACGAATAAATAAGATATATGCAATAAATTTTTAATTTATTTATAAGTATATTCTTAATTTTTATCATAAAGTAATTATCTACAAAAGATCTAAAACCTCCAATTAAGCTTTGTATATGATTCATGAAAGTTTCATGAAATATCTGTAATTTGTTTATACATAAGACGTTTAATGGAAGTTTGATAGAGCTCCATTAGAGCTCCATCATGGAAAGAGGATAGAAGTATAGATCTCCATTAAAGGTATAGATTTCCACTTATCTGACTTTCACCATGGAGATGTCGCATGGAGACCGTGGAGGTTATATGGATCTCTAATGGATGTCATGTTCCATGTGAGACCATCCACCATAAAGATTCGCTGGACGGCTAATGGACGTTTACGGTGGAATTCTAGGGGATCATTTACCACGGAATTTAGCTGGACGGCTAATGGACGTGGAATTCTAGAGCACCATCCATCGTGAAGGTTTGTTGGATGACTAATGAACATCCATGGTGGAATCCTAGAGCACCGTCCACTGTAAAGGTTCTGGACCTTTAATGGATGTCTATCTGATTTCCATCGTGGAGATAGACGTTCGATGGAAGTTTGATGGTGCTTTGAAGTTCAGTGGACATCCACTGGAGATTATGTTCTATGTGGGATCACTTACCAGAAGTATTTTATGTAACAATACATTGATTTTACATAAAATACTTCTAAGTATTTCATATAATTATATAGAATTATATTGTATATAATATTGTATATATAATTATATAGAATTATATTGTATATAATCATATATGATTATTTATATATTTATATACCATAATTACGTATAATCATATATTATTTATAATTGTATTGTATTTAAATATGTATGATTATATATAACCTATATGATTATATATAAACTTATTTTTCTAGGTTTTTTTATACAATTGTAACATTAAAAATTAATATATTCTAATTATGTAATGCAAAATTAAATTTCTTCACTGTACTCAAGTAATAAATATTTTTCATGCTTCTAAATAATAAATAATTACGTCTGATACGTATTCATATATGATGACAATAATCAAAACAATTAAGATAGTCAGTGAATATTATATACATTACTATGTATCAATAAATATGTAAAATTATATATGGCCATATTTTATGTATATTTATATATGGACGTTTTCTTCTCTGTGAATTTGAAAAAAAATTTACTTTTTCATCAAAATATATCTATAATTATATCTATAAATGTATATGTCTATAAATTTATTAAAATATAAATATAGTTATAATAAATAATTATCTTTGGTCGAAAGAGACTTATAAAAGGAGAAATCGAAAAACTCGAGAAAAGGAAAAATGAGCAGAGAAAGTATTCGACATAATACTACTTCAGATGAAGAAGAAAACAAACGTAAAAGAAAATTAAGCAATAAGAAAATATTTACTACTTCTGAAAATGATGATGCTTCTGTTGCAAAATTGTCAAAGAAAAATAAATCTCTACAATTAATATATCCCAAACCACGAACTTCAAAAGCTATACCTATATCTAATGTAATGAAAAAAATGGATCATATTGAAAAAAAGTAAATCAGATTCCAATATTGAAAATGAAGAAGATATTGATAAGTATCAGAAATTGCTTTAAAACCGCAAAAGGGCAGGAAGATATATAAAATTTAAATTGTTATTTCGGTTGTATGAAATCTAAAGCTCAGAACTTTTTTGTACACTTAATATAATACTTACTTCAGGTACTTACTTACGACACTCATAATGCAGATTGATTTAATTTTGCTAAATGTAAGGTATCAGCCGAAATTTTTGTATTTCGGGCAGTAGCTAAGCATCAATGAATGTCAACGAATGGCTGTTTTGGACAGACTTTGAACTTCGAACTTCGAACTAATGCTCAGGGCCGTGACATATAAAGAAATAGACCGCAGGAAATAGACACATGAAAAAATCGAGATTGAGAACACGCCCACGAAAAACAAACCATGTACATGTACATACATGGCTTGTCTTCTGTGTATGATTCGCGTCAATCTCGGTTTTTTCATGTTGCAACAGCCCATTTCTGACAGCACTGCTTCGAATTGATTCGAGCAGTTGTCTATTTATCGACATTCGTCAATATTTGTCGACACTCGGATTGGACGCTGGTGTCACGTGGTCGAGGGTCTACTTAGTGGATCTGTTTTTAGCTTGCACTAGTTCAAAATTTATCTTTCTTCTTTCAGTGTAAGAAAGAAAGATTAATATTGAACTAAGACAGCCAGTTCAATTAAAAAAAACAGGGTTAGTGTTACAAATGCTTTAAAGCATTTTTTAATTGGCCAATTCATAAAATTCTTTGTTTTGATTGGTTAATCAAATAATTTGAAGTATTTATAGCAGCAAATGGATCACAACCCGAATTCACCATTTTCCCCGCTTAGAAGCTTTCTAATTTGTATTGTGCGTTATTTGTGAAATTTATATATTTTTGAAACTATTGTGGCGGCTCTGCTTGCGCAACATCAGTGACGTCGCAAGCAGCAGTTGCAGCCTCGACGGAATAAGGGTTGCACTCGGCCAGTGACACTGCCGTCATCTTGACAACGTCATCTTGACACGTCGTCTTCCGCTCCGTGTGCGAGGAGCTCGCCCACTTCTTGATAGCCTTTTGAGGAATGCGCAGCATATCAGTAATCTCTACGCTTTTGTACTTGTTGAAATAAAGACTGGTTTTTGTTACTATACTTCGCATTAGTAATGCAACTCCTCATTAAGTTAAGATTTTATTTTTAAAACGAATGATTAATAATAATAATTTATAATAAAAGGGGATTTTAATCGATATCAAAAATATTATCGAATTGTTATAGAAAACTACTACGTTGGAAGACCACTTGTAATGATGCGTAGTTGGTGATATGACTGTTTGCATTTATTTCATTTAGAACAATCTAGCAACCAAGATCCTGCTTGCCGAAAAATAGCCATATTTCTCAGTGTAGTTTATAAACAATGATGATGATAATGATACAAATGAAGGAACAAAAAAGGATATTATTTTTATAATGTTATTAAATTGAAAATTTATATGTATTATGTATGAAACAATTTATTTTATCCTTTAAATAATTTATTTTGCCCTTAAAAGACGTGTTGTTTTAAAAAATAAATTATATTAAAATTATTCGTATTGTTTATAAACTATTCATACATTTTTATTTTTCAATAAAAGAATAACATGATTATTAATGTTTTTTTTCAATTATTTAACACAAAATAAAAAATTCATATAAATTAATGTCATTTTATATATTTATAATTATTATAACAGAACATATTTCAGATATTATAAATTTCAGATATTATAATATTATATTATTATATTGTAATATTTCTTAAGTATTATACACTATATTTTGTAATAATATGCGCTATTATGCTATGTCACAACTGAATCATTAAAAAACCATGCGTTTCTTCTAAACAGGATTCACTTGAAGAGTCTTTACAGCATCAGAACGTCAACGTCAATCAATGTGACAATAAATTCGAAAACGTGCTAGATATGTTTGACGAAAACTGTCATATTGATATAAATTGTCTAGATTCGATGATTCAGTTGATTCAGATATTGAATGATTTGACAATACAGATGATATACAGTAGTGACATCATATCTTCCTGAATATGAAGATGTGATATACGACATGGAGTGTCCCATAGAAAAAAATAAAGAGATCGATAATATAAAAAAATTTTTAAGAAATTGGAAATTGAGAAATAATATTTCTCATATAACTATGACTGAGTTGTTACATTATTTAAAATCTTGTTTTCAAAAACTTTATCAGCTCAATCAAAAACATTAATGAATACTCCTCGCAACAAAGTAAATGTCATATACCACGTGAATATGTGCACATAGGTTTGCATAAAGACATTACAGAAACAATTTTAAATACAAATAGAGAATTATTGCTTAATGGTATTGTTACGTAACCCAGAGTAAATTGTAAAATTAAGAATTAGAGATTTAAATGAATGAGAATTGGATAGGCTCGGAAGGACGAACAGCTGCTCTCTCAAGAATCAGGCGTGGAAACATGATCTCGAGTCGAACGCATTGTTTATGTTTCGGCACTGGGTCAATGATAAAGAATCGCTATAATGCTTTGCTGTAGACGTACATTCGTCGGTCGTTTTTGGTAAAGAAACTTAATTTTTATTATCAAGGAAAGATCTCGTACGATTAATAGAATGGGGAAAAGAGATCGAGGATTTTAAAGAAAGTAAAAATTAAAATTAAAATTTAAACATTGATTTTAATTAATAAAATAAAGGTATACATAATATATATAAAAGAAACAGAAGAAACAAGAGAAGATATATTTGCGTAGGTGTGTGTATGTATGTGTTATATCACGAGTGTTAACGGAAGCCATCGGGCAAGATTTTTACGAGGGAGAATATGAATGTATAAGTGAATCTTTGATATGATAATTTTACCCGGTAATACAATCAATATTGTCTGGTTAACTTAAACTAATGATTACATAATAAGGAAAATGAAGGAAAGATTACAAAAAAACATATAATAAGGAAAATAATAAAAATTGTATGTAATATGTATATAATGACAGGAGATTAATAAGGGTTAAGGAGAGAAGTATTCTTGATATTTCTCGGGAGGTGGAGATGATTAGGTCGATGGGATTCTTCGTCTTCTAAATCTAAATCTGTAAAGAGAAGTTCACCATCTCGGAATAGAGGACCTGAAGATAAGGCATAGAAGTCAATGAAGTATTCTGTATCGGATGGAAGCACTGGAGAATAACTAGTAGAATAAGCGATTAGTTGATATTGATGTTTCAGAGCGGAAGGAGGAATAGAGTTAGATGAAGATGCTGAAGGTTGGTTTAGGGAGGATTCAGGAGTAGTATTAGCTAATGTTGATGATTCGATCTGTTCTTTTGATATCTGTTTAGACTTCTTGGTTCGGCCCTGACTTTTCCGTCGATTCCAATCGTGAGAACGATGAGATCGTTTTTTAGTATCGCATTGTCGAATTTTAGAAGGGACTTTCGTTTGATTCACTAGGAGGAAAAGGATTGATTAATGAAGAGAGGTGTGAATGCGTATGAGAAAGAAAGAAAAGGGAAAAACAACGGGAGTCTCTCATAGTTCAGACCAATTCAATGAGAGAGAGAGAGAGAGAGAGAGAGAGAGAGAGAGAGAGAGAGATTGATTGATTGATTAGACTTTATTTAGCTTTCTCAGCTATTTTGCAAATACATGATACACACTTAAATTATACTTAATATATGCTCTTTTAACATTCGCTTAAACATTTCTAGTTTATCACATCTTTTCATTGTGGCTGGCAACGCGTTGTACATTTTTACTCCTTCGTAGAACATACTTTTTTGTGCACTCCTTGTTCTACGAAATCTTATTATAATATCTCCGGTTTGTCGCGTTTGTCTATCATTTTTACTCCCCACTAGCTCTAATTGATCTCTTAATTGTTCCGGTAGCATGTTATTCACAACCTTAAAGATAAACGTACACACATTATAATATAGCCTCTGTCTTATGGACATAAACTGCAGCGTTTGCAGCATATGTTCCACCTTGGTATATTTATTACACTGCAGTATGACTCTCATAGCTCGGTTTTGCGCTTTTTGCAATTTGTTTAACTGCGTTTCACCCATGTCAATCAACAACGTCGCACAATACTCAAAATGAGGAGCTATAATTGTCTTGTATACCGTGCATCTGGTGTAAGCCGATATAGAACTACCTATTCTATTGAGAAAACTCGTTTTTTTCCCTATTTTCTTTAGCATATAATCACAGTGGTCGTTGAATCGAAGTCTATCGTCAATAATTATACCTAGATACTTCATCGTTTCCACACGCTCTATCTCAGTTCCATCCAAGCATTTCAACGTAATATTACCTCTTAGCTCTTTTCTTATACTTCTAACTATCATGTATTTCGTTTTCCCTGCATTCATTTTTAATTTATTTATATTCATCCACTTTTCTACTATAACAAACACCGTATTCATTTTTCTTTCTAATTCTGCGCTACTTTCTCCCTCCACATATATTAAAGTATCATCCGCAAACATTTTTATCTTACATTCTTCTGGACAGACTTTGATTATATCGTTTATATAAAGTATAAATAACAAAGGTCCCAATACAGATCCCTGTGGAACTCCATATTCCGTTGCCATTAATTTTGACCATTTATTATTAAATCGCACCTGCTGTGTTCTATTCTTTAGATATGAGTTTAACCATTCAAGGACTTTTCCTCTGATTCCATATTGATATAATTTCCCTAATAATCTTTCCCTATCTATCGTTTCAAACGCTCGCTTCAGATCCATGAAAATTACCCCTACCATTCTCCTTTCACTGACAGAGAGGGAGAGAGGGAGAGAGGGAGAGAGGGAGAGAGGGAGAGAGAGAGAGAGAGAGAGAGAGAGGGGAGGGAGGGAGAGAGGGAGAGAGGGAGAGAGGGAGAGAGGGAGAGAGGGAGAGAGGGAGAGAGGGAGAGAGGGAGAGAGGGAGAGAGGGAGAGAGGGAGAGAGGGAGAGAGGGAGAGAGGGAGAGAGAGAGAGAGGGAGAGAGATTGATTGATTGAACTTTATTAGCTTTCTCAGCTATTTCATATACATATACATAATTATTATATCTATTTACCACATATACTATTTACCACATATACTTTCAACATTCTCTTAAACGATTCAATTTTTACGCACTGCTTTATCTCGGTTGGCAAAGAATTGTATATTTTTATTCCTTCGTAAAACAGACTCTTTTGCGCACTTCTAATTTTACGAAATGTTAATACAATGTTTCCGGCCTGTCTCGTTTATCCATCACTTCCTACTATTTCTAATCTATTATTTAACGCAATCGGTGCCATGTTATTTAAAATTTTAAAAATAAATACTCCCACATTATAATATAATCGTTGCCTTACGGACATAAACTGCAGTGCCTGCAGCATGTCCTCAACTATATCTATTGCATTGCAAAATAACTCTCATGGTTTTGAGTTACTTGAAGTCTGCTCAATTGCGTTTCTCCCATTTCAACTAATAGCGTAGCACAGTACTCAAAGTGAGGTGCTATGATCGACTTATGTACAATACATCTAGTGTACGCTGATACGAAGTTACTTATTCTATTTAAAAAACTAATCTTTTTTCCTATTTTCTTTAGCATATAATCACAGTGATCTTTAAATTGGAGCTTATCATTGATAATTACGCCAAGATATTTTATTTTTTCGACGCGTTTCAACTTAATTCCGTCCGAGTATCTCAATATAATATTACCTTTTTGCTCCTTTCTTACACTTCTGATTATCACGTATTTTGTTTTATTTGCATTCATTTTCAACTTATTTACACTCATCCATTCTTCTACTATGCTAAGTATCATGTTCATTTTCCTCTCCAATTCCGCACTACTTTCCCCAATTACATATATTAATGTATCATCTGCAAACATTTTTATATTGCATTCTTCTGGTAAATTCTACTAAATCGTTTATATACATTATAAACAGCAAAGGCCCTAGTACCGATCCTTGTGGAACTCCATATTCCGTTTTGATACACTTTGACCATTGATTATTAAATCTAACTTGTGTTCTATTGTTTAGATATGATTTAAACCACTCTAATACCATCCCTCTCATTCCATATTGATCTAATTTTCCCAGTAATCTTTTTCTATCTATCGTTTCAAATGCCCGTTTTAAGTCCAAGAATATTACTCCTATCATTTTTCCCTCACTAATTATCAACTTTCAATCATCAATGACACTTTGTATCGCTGTTTCGCACGAATGATATTTTCTAAATCCCGACTGATGTTCTGTTATAATATTATTACTATGCAAGTACTTTTCAATTTGTTCCTTTACAATTAATTCTAAAACCTTCTCATAAATTAGTAATATATTGGTCTATATTCAGGCTTTCTTTGGTTTTTCTATCTTAGGAATCGGTATTATCGTAGATGTTTTCCATCCCTCCGGACATATATCATTTGTTAATGACTCATTTATTATTCTTAATAATTCATCTTTTATCACTTAACAACTTATTTTTAATATATCGCTAGATATCCCCTCATCTGTTCCCTTCATCTGTAGCAATGCCATAACAATTTTTTCTAATTTCTGTACATTTATGCATTCAAAATTTTCAATTATGCCCCTGCTTTCTATAACAAAGATAGTTTTTATACTTTTACTGTCATTTTTTCTTATAGATTCTATTATTTCCTTAATACTCTGTATATAAAATATATTAAATTTATTCGCTAAAGTACATTCTCCTACATTCTCTAATATTTCAAAATCTATATTATTAATTTCTCTTGAACCCGTAGTCTCTCCTCTTATGAGGAGATAAATTGTAAAGTATACTCTTCTTTTAAGGTTTTCCACATTAGAACAGGATTATTTTTATTATCATCTATCATTTTTTCATAGTATTTTTTTTTTTAGTTCTAATTAATTTAACTATCGTATTTCTTTCAATTTTGAACTGCAACCAATCTTGTTGTCATTGCACTGCATTGTATATATCGCTCTCACATATGCTTCATCTCTTTTATTTGTAACTAATCTTATATCATCCGAATACCATTTTTTCCTTTCCCATAACTTTGGAATTTTAAACTTTTTCTTTAGTGCTATAATATCTAACGCCGCTACCATATTCTGAACAAACTTTTTTGCTCTTTCATTTACCTCTAAATTACCTCTTTGTTCCAATCTTTTTCCTATTTCGTATAAAAATTCATTTATTTGAAATTTGCTGAAATCCCTACTAATAAATTCTCTATATTTTACCTTATTATTACTTATATTAATTTCAACACTTATCCATGAATGATCTGATACTTTTGGTTTATCTATATATACTTTACAGTTTATCTTGGTATTTGCGAAAACTAAATCCATCAAAGTCTGACTGTTTTTTGTGATCCTCGTCGGCTTATCTACATATTGCTTCATGCCCAAGCATAACATTTCATTTATTAGTTTTTTCGCGTAAAACATATCCGTCATTAAATCTTTATTAAAGTTACCTAGCATAATACATCAACTTTTCGTTACTAAAAGATCCACTATATCCTCTAGAAATTTTATAAAATCGCCATCTGAAGCACTCGGTGAATGGTACACGACTATAATCACACCTTTGTATATATTATCTCTTATCTCAACCGCCACGCACCAAGAGTTAGATTCTATCTTCTTCTTCGCTATTACCTGATATTTGATATCCTTTCTTATATAAATTACAACGCCTCCTGTGTTTCTGTTTTCCCCATCGCATCTAACTAAATCATATCCCGGCACATTTAATTCACTATCTTCGATTTCCGGGACGAGTCTAGTCTCCGATAACGCCACGATTGCCAGATTCATTCACTTCATGTAATCTTGAATTTCGTCTTTGTGCGCCTTTGCGTATTCGTGTACACAATTGATTTCTTCCGTGATTGCTATTTAGTAGATTCCTAGCCAGTTCTCTTCTTCTCCTCCTCCAGCGCTCTAATAAAAGTCGGACTTTTCTACTTAAAGCATCGTGTTCGTCATTTATCTTTAAATTGTATGTTTTACTCTTGTGCATACAATTTACACATCTCATCTTTTTTGCCTTACACTCGCCTGCTCTGTGATTCCCAGCACATTTATGACATGTTTCCTGCCGCTTACAATTTTTGGCAATATGGTAGTAACTCCAGCATTTAAAACATCTCTTAACACTGTAATGATTGAACACACGACACTTCCTCCATTCGATGTT